>NC_083570.1:126781820-127381820 GCF_027579695.1 Neoarius graeffei | reverse complement strand
TTGCTGACAGCTCAGTCCCCCCCCAGTTCAAAAATCCTATCTGCACCCCTGGGCATCCTCCACAGACGGTGCTTTGATCGAGGAGACATCGTCTATCAGCTTGTGTTGCCTGCACAATATAGAGACAGAGCTCTTCATGGGTTACATGATGAAGTCGGTCACCTGGGACCTGAGCGTGTGCTAAGTCTGGCTAGAGCCAGATTTTATTGGCCAAGGATGAAGGAGTCCATCGATAAGAAATGTCAAACCTGTGGAAGATGTACCAGGAGGAAAGCTCAACCACAGAGAGCAGCACCTATGGTAAACATCAAAACAACTTACCCATTAGAGTTGGTCTGCATGGACTATCTGTCCCTCGAACCTGATAGCCGTGACACCCAGAACATCTTGGTCATCACTGACCATTTCACAAAGTTCACGGTAGCAGTGCCAACAAAGGATCAAAAGGCAAGGACGGTTGCTAGGGCCCTTTGGGAGAACTTCCTTGTCCATTATGGGTTTCCTAGCTGCCTTCACAGTGATCAGGGAAGGGACATGAGGCTTGCTCATTGGGGATAGATTAGGGATAAAATTAGCTCATGTTTTAAGTCGTTCAAATTCTGTAAAGCTGCTTTGTGACAGTGTTTATTGTTTAAAGCGCTATACAAATAAACTTGACTTGACTTTGAATCCCACACGATCAAAGAGTTGTGTTCGCTGATTGGAGCAGATAAGGTCAGTACTACACCCTATCATCCCCAAGGCAATCCTGTGGAGCACTTTAATAGCACCTTGTTAAGCATGCTTGGAACCTTGGAGGAAAAGGACCAACAACATTGGAGAGATTTCATTAAACCCCTTGTATATGCGTACAATTGCACTAGGAATGACACAACAGGGTATTCCCCCATATGAGCTGATGTTTGGCCGGCAGCCAACCCTCCCAGTTGATCTCATCCTGGGCACCAAACCTCTCACTGAGACCCATAAGACACATTTGGAATATGTGCAGAACCTCCGTCAATGCCTCCATGAAAGCTACGCCCTGGCAGCTGAAAGTTCCAGGAAAGCAGGAGAGAGGAACAAGCTGCGGTTCGATGCCAAAGTCAGAGCTGCTGAGTTGGGTGAAGGTGACCGTGTCCTGGTGAAGAATGTCAGCATGCGCAGGAAACATAAGTTGGCTGACAGGTGGGAGCGACCTGTTCACGTTGTTGTGAAACAAGTGGATGGTGGCCCTGTGTATGTTGTTAAGCCTGAGAAGGGCAATGGGCCGCACCGTACCCTTCATAGAGACCTGCTTTTGCCCTGTGGGTTTCTGTCTGTTGAGGAACCTCCAGAGCAGGGACCACGGCTAAGCAAAACAAGGAAAATGGATTTGAGAAGCAGTAATGTGAGAAATCAGCAGGCGGAATGTGATGCAGAGGAAGATTTGACAGGTGAAGAGGAGGTTGGTTGTGTTTTTGAGGGATCACCACAAATCACTTCATGGGGACCTTTTGTTCAGGAAATAGAGTGTGTACCCAAGAGACAAACCCTGACTTCATGCAATCCAAACACTCCTGACTTTCACTCACAGCACTTACTCACGTCCAAACAGTTAAGTCCTGGTCAGCCAAGCAAACCTGTAGATCCACCTTTTGCTCAATCAACGGATCATGTCATTGTAGACATTCCAGAGTGTGATACACTTGAAGAGGAAGGGAGTGGAAACAACTCACTAGTTCACGAGGAAAGTGAGATGGTCCCTTCTGGAGAGCAGCATGACCCCGCCTCTCAAGGGCCTGAAGAGGATACAAATGCCATCCAAGAATACCACTCCCCAGAACCCAGACGTTCCAACTGAGAGAGGCGTGTTCCACACAAGTTCACTTATGATGAGCTGGGGAAACCCTTGATCCTTGCCCTTAGCTCATTTTTTGAAAGCCTGGAAGATATCATTACCCCAGTGTCTAACAGCCCCTATCAAGTCCCTTGTAGTGTTTAATGTGCATGCAGGGACTCATGCAGTAAGAGGGGGAGGGTGTAACCAGGGTTAATTAAACGCCAGGTTGTTTGTAATTATTTATCTGTACATTACGTATTAATGTTCTAAGTGTTCTCTCAAATCTCAATTCATTAGTATTTTTCCAAGAGAGGGGAGCAGTAAAAATATCTCACCTCATCTCATCTCATTATCTGTAGCCGCTTTATCCTGTTCTACAGGGTCGCAGGCAAGCTGGAGCCTATCCCAGCTGACTACGGGCGAAAGGCGGGGTACACCCTGAACAAGTCGCCAGGTCATCACAGGGCTGACACATAGACACAGACAACCATTCACACTCACATTCACACCTACGCTCAATTTAGAGTCACCAGTTAACCTAACCTGCATGTCTTTGGACTGTGGGGGAAACCGGAGCACCCAGAGGAAACCCACGGGGACACGGGGAGAACATGCAAACTCCACACAGAAAGGCCCTCGCCGGCCATGGGGCTCGAACGCGGACCTTCTTGTTGTGAGGCGACAGCGCTAACCACTACACCACCGTGCCGCCCTCCAGTAAAAATATCTTCTCCTAAAAAACAAATCTGTATATGTGTTACTGTCCCTTTAATTTAGGTGGCAGTTGTTAGGCACTGTTTTCGGTGAAAGCTGACAGGAGTGTGTTGCTGCGTTCATGTGCTATGGGAAGATGATATTTCCCAGTTGGGAAGTGGTATTTACCAGTGTGTTGTGTTCACATGGTTTTGTTGTTGTTGACAAATTAAAGATGGTGGACCAGATTCAAGTTAGCAATAGTTAGTTAGCTATCGTGACCAATAGCGTCTGCTCTGGATAGGTAAAAACAAACCATAACAACACATTTTTAAAGGAAACGGATTTCTAACGTATTATATTACACTTGTTAATGATGCAACATTGCATAGACACAAAAAACTACCCACTAGTACTAGTAAAAAAAAACTTTAGTAGCGTACAATGCTTAGCATTCAAGTGTCTTGTATCGCTCGCCGCCATGTTGAAAAGGTTAAAGTTCATCTCATCTCGGCAACTCGTGTATCAAAATTTTCTACGAGTTGCCCAGTGGAAAATACCACAAGAGGGGGCATTCATGTGTGCTTTCCATGTCGGCGTTTGGTATTTACCATAATTCCCATAGCACATGAACGCAGCATGTATCTCACCTTAGCGCCGATCTCTGCGAGTCCCTCTCAACCGATGCCTGGTGTGTGTGTGTGAGAGAAGATACTGGAAGAGAAGAGAATAAAGAGGAAAACTTGGAATTGAACTGATAAAAACTGAAAGTCAGAAGTCAGGAAACTGCAAGAGAAGAGACAGAGAGCTAGAAGAGACTATCGGCGTGCTGCAAGTTCGAGTAGGACGACGTGAATTGTAGTAAACGATTGATTTCCCGGTGAGTCACGATCGACGCGTACATTAGCATGCTAACTCGCTATCAGAGTGCTAAACACTGGAAATAACTTAAAAATTAGCCTTGAATTCTCTCTAAAACCAGTCGGGATAAACTCGAAGCAGGTCCGAATAATTTATTAATGTCTGAAGCCTGTGTTTATGTGTTTTTCTGAATCTTGTGCTGCTATTTCATTGCTGGTTGTGAAACTTTTGATAGCCGCTCGGTGCAGGCTAATGTGGTGCTAAACCGGTGCTAGGCCCCGGTAGGAAATTCATGCAGCTAAGCTGACGAGAGTGTTGAGTTGAAAAAAGTGTTTTTCATTGTGTGAGCAGTGGATTTAATGTAATTTACGTAAATACTACGAGCTGTATGCTAAAAACGGAGGTTATTTTGAAATGCTAAATGTGAATTCATGTTTTGTTTACTGAGTTATGATGAATATTACAAGTTCATGGGGAGAAGTTATATTTAAAAAAAAATTCATTTAAAAAAATGGTAGTAGTAACAAAGTAAAATGGACACTGAAAAGCAGTAACTTTATTCAAATGGACTTTTATTATGGACGAAATGAGTAATTTGTCTGCATGGATGTGTAGGCTGTTTTTTCCCCCCCCATAGAGTCCTTCACTTGGGTCCTTGGTCCTCGGTTCATCTCCATCTCCATCCTGGTTGCTACTCCCCGGTCATCCACACCTTCATCCACGTCTTCACCCCCCTGCAATACTTACCATTGGATGCTCATTGTTGAGGGCGGTAGGACTTGAGTGCACTCATTTTATTTATTTTTTCTATTCATTTGAACTTTTGGGACAATTTACTTTTTACTACCTGAGATCTCAGAGGTGTTTTTGTTCTTTTTCTTTTTTTTTTTGGTTCAAATCAAACAACAAAGGGTACTTAAAACAATTCAATTCAATTCAATGCCTTTATTGTCATTATACGTCAAGTACAATGAAATTATGCTGCTACTCCAACTCGGTACTCAATACCATCAATAAATAGTAAAATAATAAAATAAATAAAACAGTAAAACAATGAAAAACAACAACATCTATACAAAATGCAATCAAGAATAAAAAGTATGTGATAAGTTCATAAATGAGAGGGTGGCTTAGGCAGTTGTCATTTCTGTTTGTTTAGGTATGTTATGGCATATGGGAAGAAACTGTTTATGAATCTAGTGGTTCTGGATTTGATGGACCTATAGCGCCTGCCAGAGGGCAACAGTTCAAACAGATGGTGACCTGGGTGAGAATTGTCCTTGATGATAGTTCGTGCTCTGGAGAGAATACGGGAGTGTGCGGTGACAGAGAGGGAAGAGGGCAGCCAATGATTTTCTCTGCTGTCTTTATGATTCTCTCCAGAGCTTTCTTATCGGCAGCAGAGCACCCCTCGAACCGCACAGAGATGCAGCATGTCAGGATGCTTTCTGTTGTTGAACTGTAGAAAGACACCAACAGCTTCTGACACATCGTTTTTCCTGAGTATTCTCAGGAAGTGAAGACGTTGTTGAACTTTCTTTACAGTTGCCTGTGTGTTTAGTGACCATGTTGTGTTGTCTGTGATGTGGATGCCCAGAAGTTTGAATGAGTTCACTGTTTCCACACACACGTTATTAATGAGGAGAGGCTGATGTGGGTGCAATCAGTTAATTATTGAAATTAAGTGATCAATCTCGTTAAATCAGTCTCATTAAATTTTGAAGGTTAATAATTAAAATGAATCAATCCCATTGAATCATTTACTTTGACTCACTTGAAGTGAATCATACCATAGAATCAGTCTCATTTAGTGAATCGTTCAATGAATCAATGAATCATTTAGTGAATCGTTCAATGAATCATTTAGTGAATCATTTGGTGAATCATACCATTAATCCTGGTGCTTAATAATAAGTTACCAAACAGCTAAATTATGGTATATTTCCAAATTATTACAATCACTTACCACATTACATAACTTTTATATGCACCCTTTTGAATTCGAGGGAGATTGGGGACTTCATATTGTTCACACAAATAAAACACAGTTTGTTTAATAAATGAATTTATTATAACAAAGATAAAAATAATAAACCAATATATACAAGCAGTGAGGTGTGTGTGTGTAGGACTTGACCATGTGTTTAGCCACGTGTAGCTAACTACACGTGGTGGAGGCCTAGCTTGTTGGTAGCTAAACAAAAGAATGTTATCTAAACAGAACAAAAGGATTAGCTCTGTGTTTAGCCTTGTGTTGCTAGTGTGAGTTTGCTAAAGGCCCTATGGCCTAGCTAAAGTGTGTTTGTTAGGCCTGGTGAGGCCTACTGAGCACGTGTTGCTAAAGACAAGGGTGTTAGCCGTAGCTAACTAAAAGCTAGCTTGTGGATTTCTAGCTGAGGTGTGGTTTATCAGGCCTGATGGTCTACTGAGCACATGGTAGGCCTTGATTAGCTTTGTGTTGCTAAGCAGACAAAAGGGAAGCTGTAGCTAACCCACTAGCTCATAACCATACTGAATCCATTGAAATCTTGAGATCAAGATGTATAATAAGAGAACTATATGTTAGTAGTAAAGAAAAGCATGCACAGCCTATCTATTAAAAACAATTGAGAGAACATAGAACAAAATAAAATCAACACGCTGCGTGTCTAACAGTGTAACAGATAAACCTGGGTTTAAATTCACACTATTTCAAATAAAAGCAAATTCCTAAGACTATCCTAATTATGCCCAAATGCCAAAATCTTACTTAATCCTGCCTTTAGCAAAATATGAAGAACTATTCGCCGGTGTAGTTTCGGGCCTCGCCGTTGGAGCACGTGAGCCGCTCGTGATGGAGGCGTAGAAACTTTCAGGTCCAGCGGAGCACTTGGGTGGGTCCCGTGAAAGCAGAGGATTCTTGGTCCGAACCTCAGCGTTCGTGAGGAAAAGTCTCTGATCAGAATAAGATGCACAGCGCTTTTGAGTTAACAAGGATTCAATCGCTTCTTAACTTTTAACTGCCTGGGCTGCAGTCGTGATGTCACTTCTAATGCAAGTAAACCGGTTGTAACTCAGGTTGAGTTTAAAGATCGCGCGACTCTAGAGTTTACCTTTGCCAAGGGTAAGAAAGAAAATCGCGCTGAGTGATGGATCTTGCAAGAAAGAAGACGTCTTTCTGGATGGAGAGCGCCTCTTTATACGTCCAGATTCATCGGAAACCAGACGTGAGAGACCAAGATGGAAGCGTTGTCCCATTGTTTTATGTTTCCTTGAATGATGACGTAGATGATCCTGCCCACGCGTGACGTAGGTCACACGGAAGTGGACTGGGAATTGTAGTTCTGACACAAGATGGTGGCATGATACCTACACTGATCAAATCAAATCAAGTTTATTTGTACAGCGCTTTTAACAATAAACATTGTCGCAAAGCAGCTTTACAGAATTTGAACGACTTAAAACATGAGCTAATTTTATCCCTAATCTATCCCCAATGAGCAAGCCTGTGGCGACGGTGGCAAGGAAAAACTCCCTCAGACGACATGAGGAAGAAACCTCGAGAGGAACCAGACTCAAAAGGGAACCCATCCTCATTTGGGCAACAACAGACAGCCTGACTATAATATTAACAGTTTTAACAGGTATAACCCTCAACTGTCCTCATGGGGCCGTCCTTCACAGGAGTGGGGCGATAAAACTCCGACCAGACACAGGGCACCAGGATGGATCAAGCAGGTCCGAGGGGCAGAAGAGGCCAGCATCTCAATCCCAGGATCAACATGTAACTCAGAGGGACAGATTGGGGGGGGGGGAGGGGGAGAGAGAGAGAGAGAAAGAAAACACGTTGTTAGGTATGCCCTAAAAATGACAAGTATTAAATCTGTGTGGTAGGCTCGCAGAGACGAGAGTCTTTACATCAGGCATAACACACAATGGCATGTTAATATGGTAAAAAATATATCATGACCTGCTCTGGCTGGATGCTTGATTGGGTGATGGGAGCACACTCCTCAGCAATGATGAGATGCAGATGGGACCCTTAGGCCTGGCCAAGACAGTTCAGTTACATTTCACCGGGTCTGGGACATGCGACAGAATGTCTGACGGCCGATTCCCTGCAGGCTACGATAGCCAGTCGAGGTCCCCACCGTCTCCACCAAAAGATTTCCTGTTGACTCCATGTAACTCAGAGGGACAGATTTGGGGTGGGGGAGAGAAAGAAAACACAGGTGGTTAGGTATGCCCAATGTCACCTGAATAAGTAGGAACAGTATACATATTGCACCGAGTACAAGCAGGGACTCCGGCAACTAACTATGACAGCATAACTAAAAGGAGAGAGCCAGAAGGTAACACAGGCATGAGGGAGCCCCGGGACATAAAGCAGCCAGCCACTACACAGTCAACAAACTCGAGTGAGCAAGCGAGTGGGGACTGACAGCATCCATACGTCCCAGTTTACCAAAACACTCTATGTCTGAGGACCCTCCAGATCTACTCCTTTACCTCATAAACACCATTAACAAAAGGCTTGACTAAACAGATATGTTTTCAGCCTAGACTTAAATGCTGAGACTGTGTCTGATTCCCGAACATTACTTGGAACATCCCGAACATCTGATTCCCGAACATTACGGTCCCATCTGCATCTCATCATTGCTGAGGAGTGTGCTCCCATCACCCAATCAAGCATCCAGCCAGAGCAGGGCATACCTAACAACGTGTTTTCTTTCTCTCCCCCCTGCCCCCCCATCTGTCCCTCTGAGTTACATATTGATCCTGGGATTGAGATGCTGGCCTCTTCTGCCCCTCGGACCTGCTTGATCCATCCTGGTGCCCTGTGTCTGGTCGGAGTTTTATCGCCCCACTCCTGTGAAGGACGGCCCCATGAGGACAGTTGAGGGTTATACCTGTTAAAACTGTTAATATTATAGTCAGGCTGTCTGTTGTTGCCCAAATGAGGATGGGTTCCCTTTTGAGTCTGGTTCCTCTCGAGGTTTCTTCCTCATGTCGTCTGAGGGAGTTTTTCCTTGCCACCGTCGCCACAGGCTTGCTCATTGGGGATAGATTAGGGATAAAATTAGCTCATGTTTTAAGTCGTTCAAATTCTGTAAAGCTGCTTTGCGACAATGTTTATTGTTAAAAGCGCTGTACAAATAAACTTGATTTGATTTGATTTGACTTGGAAGGCTGTTCCATAACAGTGGGGCTTTGTAAGAAAAGGCTCTGCCCCCTGATGTAGCCTTCACTATACGAGGTACCAGCAGATAGCCTGCACCTTTTGATCTAAGTAGGCATGGCGGGTCATAGAGGAGCAGAAGTTCACTCAGGTACTGTGGTGCGAGACCATTTAGTGCTTTAAAGGTCAATAGTAGTATTTTATAATCAATACGAAATTTGATTGGGAGCCAATGCAGTGTGGATAAGACAGGTGTGATGTGGTCATATTTTCTAGTTCTAGTAAGGACTCTTGCTGCGGCATTTTGAACTAACTGGAGCTTGTTTATGCACTTATTGGAACATCCAGACAGTAAGGCATTACAATAATCCAACCTGGAGGTAACAAAAGCATGGACTAGTTTTTCTGCATCATGCAATGACATTAAATTTCTTATCTTTGCAATATTTCTGAGATGAAAGAAAGCTATCCGGGTGATGTTATCAATGTGAGTTTCGAATGAAAGACTGGGGTCAATAATCACTCCGAGGTCTTTTACTGCTGCACGTGAAGAAACAGAAAGGCCATCCAGAGTTACTGTGTAATCAGAAAACTTACTTCTAGCTGTATGTGGTCCTAGCACAAGTACTTCAGTCTTGTCAGAGTTAAGCAGAAGGAAATTTATAAGCATCCAGTGTCTAATGTCCTTAACACATTCCTCAATTTTATTAAGCTGGTGTCTCTCATCAGGTTTTGCAGAGACATACAACTGTGTGTCATCAGCATAACAGTGGAAACTAATACAATGTTTACGAATAATATCGCCCAGAGGTAACATATATAGAGAAAAAAGCAGTGGACCCAAGACAGAACCTTGTGGAACACCAAACTTTACCTCGGTACGTCTAGAAATATCACCATTTATATCAACATACTGATAACGATCAGTTAGATAAGACCTGAGCCAGGAGAGGGCCATTCCCTTAACTCCCACAACATTTTCTAGTCTATCCAGAAGAATGGAATGATCAATGGTATCAAATGCTGCACTAAGGTCAAGCAACACAAGTAGCGAGACACAGCCCTGATCAGACGCCAACAGTAGGTCGTTTACTACTTTAACCAGTGCTGTCTCTGTGCTATGATGAGGTCTAAATCCTGACTGATACATTTCATGGATGTTATTCCTATGTAAATATGAGCATAACTGCTGTGCCACAGCTTTTTCAAGGATCTTGGAGATAAAGGGGAGGTTTGATATTGGCCGATAATTGGACAGCTGACAGGGATCAAGGTCAGGTTTTTTAATCAGGGGTTTGATAACTGCTAGTTTAAAGGATTTAGGTACATAGCCAATCATAAGAGAAGAATTTATTATTTTTAGAAGCGGTTCAATTACTCCAGGCATTATCTGTTTGAATAGATGTGTCGGTAAGGGATCTAGTACGCAAGTTGAGGCTTTTGATGTAAAGATTAATGAAAGTAATTCAGTTTCTTTTAGGGGAGTAAAACATTCTAACTGATGATCTGATACAGTTATATTGTTAACTACAAGGTCACTTTCATTGTCTAACCTTAAATTAGTAGTTTGAATTTTTTGTCGGATATTCTCAATTTTGTCATTAAAAAAATTCATGAAGTCGTTGCTACTACATACTGCAGGTGTGCATGTGTTGATAGTGGACTTATTCCTGGTTAATTTTGCTACAGTATTAAATAGGAATCTAGGATTATTTTTGTTATCTTCTATTAGGGAGGAGAAATATGTTGATCTCGCAGCACTAAGAGCTTTTCTATACTTCAGGAAGCTCTCCTTCCAAGCTAATTTGAACACTACCAATTTTGTTTGACGCCATTTACGTTCCAATTTTCGAGTGGTCTGTTTTAATGTGCGAGTGTCATCATTATACCAGGGTGCTAATTTTTTGTCTCTGACCATTTTCCTTTTTAGAGGAGCTACATTATCTAAAGTATGGCGGAATGTTGACTCTAAGCATTCAGTTGCCTGATCAAGTTCTGCAGGGGCTGACAGTGACCCAATCAAAGTTGACAGCTCTGGGAGATCATTTATAAAGCTCTGTGCAGTAGTTGACGTGAAAGTACGTTTAATACAGTAGCGTGGTGAGGTGCATATATTATTACTCAGACATATTTTGAATGAGATGAGACAATGATCTGAGATAACTTCAGACTGTGGAAGTATGACTATATTGTCTACGTTTAATCTGAATGTTAGTATTAGATCAAAGGTGTGACCACCATTATGGGTCGGTCCTATGACATTCTGCTTAATCCCGACTGAATCTAAGATGGACACAAACGCTGTTTTTAAAGGGTCTTCTGGGTTATCAAAGTGAATATTAAAATCTCCGACAACTAAAGCTTTGTCTAAGGAAATAACCAAATCTGAGATAAAATCTGCAAATTCAGAAAGAAACTCAGAATATGGCCCTGGGGGCCTGTAAATAATAAGCAATGGAATTAACTGGGCAGACTTATTTTTCGAGGCTACATACATTATATGAGTATGAAGAACTTCAAATGTATTAAATTTATAACCAGGTTTGTGTGTTACACCTAGATAATCGTTATAAATAACCGCGACGCCTCCTCCTCTGCCAGTTAGACGAGGCTGGTGTATATAACTGTATCCAGGAGGACTCGCTTCATTTAATGCTATATATTCATTTGGCTTAATCCATGTTTCTGTTAAACACAGTACATTAAACTCCTGATCAGTAATGAGTTCATTAACCATTAGCGCTTTAGATGTAAGAGATCTAATATTTAATAGCCCCACCTTTACGGTAGATCAAAGGTGCTGGCAGCAGCTGTACAGTCAGTCTGATCTAATTTTATATTGATTAGGTTACTGGAAAAACTCTCTGAAAATTTCTACCTTTTTGTTGAGCTCGGGGAACAGACACAGTCTCGATGTAGTGGGCCCTGAGTGACGACTCTGTGCAGCTAGCAGACAGTCGGTTTAGCCTGTTCGTCTGCTCCCTGGCCTTGGCTCTGGATTGTCAGAAATTAACTAGGCCTGTTCTGAGACTATGACCTATGCTGCAGGAAATGAGAGCAGCACCTTCCCGAGTGGGATGGATACCGTCCCACCCTAACAGGCCAGCAGTGCCCTCAAAATTAGCCCAATTATCTATAAAGCCCACACTGTTTTCAGAGCACCACCTGGACAGCCAGCAGTTCAGCGACCATAACCTGCTGTAAGCTACATCGCCACGCCGCATTGGGATGGGGCCAGAGCATACTACAGCATCGGACATCGCCTTCGCTAATTTAAACACCTCTACAAAGTTACTCTTAGTAACCTCAGACTGACGAAGGCGTATATCATTAGCTCCTGCATGGATAACTATCTTTGAGAACCTGTGCTTGCCTAGGACCCTAAGATTACCTGCTATGTCCGGCGCCCTGGCTCCCGGTATACACCTGACTAAAGCTGCTGGTGTCCCTAAAGGCTGAGCTAATTTCACGTGCCGTATGATAGAGTCCCCTATAACCAGAGCTCTTTCAGGTTTCTCAGTGGGTGCATCACTAAGGAGAGCAAACCTGTTCGACACGTGACGCGGAGAGGAGTGGTGCTCCCGTGGGCGAGCCTCAGCGGTAGCTTTGGCTCTACACTTATGCCGCCGAGCCGTCACCCATTCGCCCCGCTGTAAGGGCTCTAATGCCGGAGTTGGGGGATTACTAACTCCACCTAGGGCGTCCAGACTTTCCCTAACAGAAACTACACTGTTTTCACGCTCACTAACCTCCTCTAAAGCCTGGACACGCGCTTCTAGCACTGAAATCTTCTCCGTCAGAGAGCTAACTAATCTGCACTTATCACAAGTAAAGCTAATAGAGCTATCGCTAGTGACGGCTGATGGTTTATGTTGCGTTTCCTGAAGTCTATTATCAGTTCTTTTGTTTTTGTGGCACTGAGGATGAGGTTGTTTGCAGAGCACCACTTGGACAGGCACAGGACTTCTTGCCTGTAGGCAGACTCATCGCTGCCTGTAATGAGTCCAACCACAGTAGTGTCATCTGCAAATTTAAAGACAGAAATGGAGGGAGATGAAGATGTACAGTCATATGTGTATAGTGAATAGAGGAGGGGACTCAGCACACAGCCCTGAGGTGAGCCGGTGCTGAGTGCAATTGAAGATGAGATGTGAGGGCCGACTCTGACGGACTGAGGACGGTTAGTCAGGAAGTCTTTGATCCACCTACAGATGGATGGAGGGAGGCCAAGGATCAGCAGTTTACGAATCAGGATGTCTGGGATGATGGTGTTAAAAGCAGAAGAGTAATCCACAAAAAGCATCCTGACGTAACTGTTCTTGTGTTCCAGGTGTTCCAAGGCAGTGTGGAGAATAATGGAAATGGCATCATCTGTGGACCGGTTAGTTCTGTAAGCAAACTGATATGGGTCCAGGGATGAAGGGAAGCAGGTTATAATGTGTTTTAGCACCAGTCTTTCAAAACACTTCATTATGAGAGGGGTAAGGGCCACCGGTCTGTAGTCTGCTAAACTGTTTGCAGATGATTTCTTCGGAACAGGGATGATTATTGCTGACTTTAGAGAAGGGGGGACGGTAGCCTGGGAGAGAGATAGATTGAAGATGTTGGTGAAGACAGGAGCGAGTTCATTGCAGCATGCTTTGAGTACCTTCCCCGGTATCCTGTCAGGGCCAGCAGCCTTCCTGGAGTTCACCATTTTAAAGACCTGCCTCACCTCATGCTGTTCAACGGTGAAGGCAGGTGTTGTGGTGTCCAGGGGTGTTGTGGAGGAGTAGCTTCTGGTCTCGAAGTGGGCAAAGAAGTTATTTAGCTCCTCTGCCAGCAGGGCTCCGTCTGCTGCTGTAGCTGCTGTATGGCTGCCTCTGTAGTTAGTGAAATGTTGTAGCCCCTGCCATACTCTTCTTGGACTGTTATCCAAGACCAGATCTTCAATCTTATCTTTATATGCAAGCTTGGCCGTCCTAATCCCCCTCCTCAAATCAGCCCTAGCAATGTAGTAAAGTGCTCTGTCCCCTGATCTGAAGGCTCTGTCCCGTGCTATGAGGAATTGATGGACTTGCGACATCATCCATGGTTTTTGATTTGGAAATACCCGGATTCGTTTATTTACGGTTACATTGTCAATCCATGTGTTAATATAGAAAAGGACAGTTTCTGTGTACTCCTGAAGATCCAGATTTTCAAACAGGGACCATTCAGTATTTGAAAAACAGTCTTGGAGTTGTGCGAGTGCATTGTCGGGCCATGTTGTGATGGTTTTAATGCAGGGCTTAGCTGTCCTCCTAAGAGAGGTGTAAGCAGGGAGGAGGAGCAGAGAGATGATCTGAGAGGCCCAGATGGGGGAGAACCACTGGTCTGTAGGCATGCTTTAAGTTACAATAAACATGGTCAAGAATATTGTTTCCCCTGGTAGCACAATTCACATATTGAGTGAATTTAGGGAGTACTGACTTTAAGCTCGCCTGATTAAAGTCCCCTGCAATCACATGGACCCCCTCAGGGTGTTGTTTCTGCTGCTTGCTGATGAGCTGGTGAAGGTGGGCAAATCCAGCGCTAGCATTAGCATCAGGGGCAATGTAAACAGCAGTCAGAATGACAACACTTATCTCTCTCGGCAGGTAAAAGGGCCTGCACAACACTGACAGAGACTCCAGATCCCGGGAGCAGTGACAGTCAATAATACAGCTCTGTGTACACCAGTTATTATTCACATACACACTTAGCCCCCCTCCTCTGCTCTTACCGGTGTCGCTGGATCTGTCCTGTCTGTGTAGCGTCCTGTCAGCTAGCTCAACGGCAGTGTCAACTGTATACCTCGAATCCAACTTTGAATGATTATGTACTAGGTACTGTTTTTTTTTTTTTTCCACAGTACTCACTTTAATTTACTCACCTTTTTTTGAGATACTGTGCTGCGAAAGGTCTTTATTGCTTTCAGTATAACTCCTTTAAAACTTCAGTCTGCTGTTCCGTGTGACATTGGGGTAGATATTGCAGGTCTGATCCGGTAATCGGTCAGGTGAGTCTCAGCGGTCTCCTCATCAGGTCTAGAATTAAAGTTAGCCCTAATTTTCTTGTTTGAGATTACACTGCCTTAAAGTAACAGGTGCGAGTAGGGGTTACACTAACATAGTTAATGCAAGTAATCAGTTATGTAAAGAGTTAGCAGATCACCTATTCAATACTGTGCTAATAAGACAGAACAGTCTGTCATTTTTTGAGCTTTTCTTAACTATATTTAAAGACTTAGAGTGTTTCCATTTCTAAGGAGAACAGAGAAAAGAGGGTTGTAATTTTTGCCATTTTTGTTTATGAACAAAAAATTTAGCTTGCAAAATAAAATTAAAAAAAAAAAAATTACAACATATTCCAGGGATTTCTTTTCAGGATTTTCATAATAGAAAAAAAAATATCTTTGATACTAAGGGTGTGATATTTTGGTATTGTACCAAGGGATGAAAACATTAATAAATCAAGGAGACCGATTTCGCATGACCAATACGTTTACTTGGGTCTTCAACACATTACATATTGTGTAGTTCTGTTGTACTTGACCTAGGTCAAAAACTAACAAGGACACCAACAGGTAAGGAGGTAAACTACAACTACAATACATCACATCTCTCTCCTTAAGATAGATATTCCCTTAACAGTTCTATCCTGTAACTTCTGTTAATTAATGACTTGTCTTTGCAAACCAAAACATATTTCTTGTACTACATAAAACTCTCTTACTTCATTGTTTAAACAGAACTAAATGTTCCTTGGCAGTATTACTTTTTTCTATTACTTAAAATTCACAACTTAAACAATGCCTTACAGAAACAGAAAATTGCAAAAACATTTTTTTTCAATACTCAAGTTCATGGAGAGTAACGTGATGGTGGTTTGATCACTCTGCCCACTCGTGACCTCTTGACCACTTCTTCATTCACGGTAGGTGTTGCAGATGTTTTCACAGGTGACGATGCAGGTGTCTGGAATGATGCGTCACTTTCTGCAGGTTGTCTTTCTCCTGGATCATAGTCTTCCGGATGTGGAGGACTCTGTTGTGAAAGTCTTTTCTCTGGCTTTCAGCAGGTGTCACCTGTTTCTTCTGTAGGTGTTTCCATCAGGTGTTTTGATGACGAAGGACCTTAGCGTATCATGACTTTTCAACACAGTTGCCGGTTGCCTGTTGTCTTTCACTCTTACTCTGATATTTTCTCCTTCCTCAAGAGCTGGTAGATGTCTTGCTCCATGATCAAAGTAATGTTTCTGTTTCAGCTGCCTGTCTTTGATGTTCTTGTGTGCGTTCTTGTGTATTTGCGGTTTCAGGAGCTGTGTTGATGTAGGCAGTTTTGTTTTCAGTCTACCTCCCATTAATAACTGAGCAGGAGACAGCTTAACGCCATCTAGTGGTGCATTTCTGTACTCCATCAAAGCAATGTATGGGTCGTTCTGGCACTCAGCAGCTTTCTTTAGCAGATTCTTGACTGTCTGAATTGCTCTTTCACTTTGTCCATTAGACTGTGGAAATCCTGGGCTGGATGTGCTGTGTATGAATTCCCAGTTCTATGCGAATGTTCTGAATTCTGCACTTGAGAATTGTGGACCATTGTCCGACACAACTTCATCCGGAATTCCATGTCTTGCGAAGATTGATTTGAGAGCTGTCACTACAAGTGCACTTGTTGTCTGTGTGAGCTTGGAGATCTCTGGAAACTTGGAAAAGCAGTCCACACACATCAGATAATCACCTTGATTGTAGTGAAACAGATCAACGCCAACTTTCGCCCATGCTCTGTCTGGTATTTCATGGCTGATGAGTGGTTCTTTGGTGTTATTGCGTTTGAACATATTGCAGACTGAACACTGCATAACAACATCCTCAATCTCTTTTGCCATTCCTGGCCAGTACATGACATCTCTGGTTCTTTCTTTGCATTTCACGATGCCTAAGTGAGACTCGTGAACTCTCTCCAGCATGTCTGACCTCAAGCTGTGCGGTACAACAACTCGTGAGCTTTTGAAGAGTAGGCCATCAGAGCATGTGAGCTCTTCTCTGAAAGTCCAATACTTCCTGACCTCTGGTGAAACGTGTCTGATTTCTGCAGGCCATTCGGTCTGAACGCAGTTCATCACCAGTTGCATCTCTTCATCCGCTGCTGTTGCTGTCCTGAAAGCATTCAATTTCTCGGTTGAGATTGGCAGGTAAGATGACAAGACATGAACTTGCAATTCATCTTCCAGGAGTGGTTCAGTGTGCTCTTTGAGATAGGCACGGCTCAGTGTGTCTGCTGTATACAACTTTTTGCTAGGTTTGTATTTCACTTGTAGATCATAGGGTTGCAGTCTCATGAGCATTCGTTGTAGTTGAGGAGGAGCTTTCTGTAGTGACTTTTTGAACACTGTCTCTAGGGGCTTATGGTCAGATTCAACGTGCACAGATTTCCCATAGATGTACTGGTTGAATTTCTCACAGCCAAAGACAATAGCTAAAAGCTCTCTCTCAATCTGAGCGTATCTTTTCTGACACTCAATGAGAGACCTCGATCCAAATGCTACAGGCTGTCCTTCTTGCAGTATCACTGCTCCTAATCCTTCAGAACTTGCGTCTACTGACAGCGTAATGTCTTTGCTGACATCAAAGTATCTCAACACTGGGGTGTTACTCACCAGTGACTTGAGCTTTCTGAAGCTCTCTTGCTGCTCAAAGTCCCAATGCCATGATATGTCACTTTCTAACAGTTTTCTCAGGTGCACTCACCTCTGCCAGATTCGGTATGAATTTTGCCAGATATTGCAGCATTCCCAGGAACCTCATCAGAGCTGCTTTATCTTCTGGTTCCGGCATGTCCTGTGTCGCTCTGACCTTTTCTGGGTCGGGTTTCAATCCGTCTGCTGACAAGACACGTCCAACATAGCTGACTTCAGTCATCCTGATCTTGCACTTAGCTCGATTCAGCTTCAGGTTGATGCTTCTGATTCTGTCTAACAGCTGTCTCAGTCGTTTGTCATGCTGCTCCATATTTTCTCCCCAAACAAGAATGTCATCCACTATGTTCACGACTCCCTCCAGGTCTTCTAGACGCTGTGCGATGCACTTTTGAAACACCTCTGGAGCAGATGAGATACCGAAAGGTAATCTCAGGAACCAATACCTTCCAAACAGAGTGTTGAAGGTACACAGCTTGGAGCTTTCGTCATCGAGTTGCACTTGCCAGAAGCCATGGTTGGCATCCAGTACAGAGAACACTTTGGCATTTGTCATTTCAGCGACTATCTCTTCAACTGTGCGTAGTGGATAATGCTTTCGGCGTATTGCTTTGTTCAGATCTTGTGGGTCAATACAAATCCTAAGTTTGTTTGGTTTGACTACAGTCACCATGCTATTCACCCAGTCTGTAGGCTCTGTTTGTCTCGCAATGACTCCAATGTCTTCCATTCTGTTTAGTTCTTCTTTAACTCTGTTTTTCAATGCTACAGGTACTTTGCGCGGTGGATGAATGACTGGTGGAACATCTTTGTCCAGCTGGATATGGTGTAATCCTGGAGCACATCCTAAGCCTGTGAATAAATCTTCATATTCACCCACGACGTCGTCTTCATTTCCTATTTTGAACACTCTTTTGATCAGACCTAGCTCTGTGCATGCATCTCTGCCAATAATTGCTGGTGAATTGCCATCAACAACTTGGAATTCAAGCTCATATTCCTTGTCTTTGTGGTAGCACTTGAGCTTCGCCTTGCGCTTTGGCACCATCGTGTGGCCAGAATATGTAACAAGCCTGCAATTGGATTTCAGTAGTGCTTTCTTGTTCGCTACTTTCTCAAATTATTTGAACGGCAATACATTGCACTCTGCTCCCGTGTCTAGTTTAAATGTCAATGCATGGTTATTTATTTTCAGTGCTTGTGTCCATTTCTGATTTTCCTTTTCATTTGCAGAGACTACATCCAGACGTTTGATTGGCACATTTTCTTTCATTTCAATGCAACCTAGAAACATTTCAGCATTTTCTTCCCGTTCTAATTCATGAACTTTTTTCTCTGTTTTCTTTGCGTTGCCTTTTTGTTTCGGTGTTTTGCACATACGGCTGAAGTGATTCTTGAACACTCGTTGCAAACTTTTCCGTATGCGGGATATTTCTTTGGCTCGTGTGTGTATCCACATCTCGTGCATTCCTCACTTTCTTTCCTTGCACTTTTAGCATTCGTGCTATCTTGCTTAGCTCTGGGCTTTGTTTTCGTTATTTTATTCACTGCAATGTCTGATTCCTCTTGCAAAGCTTTCATGTGGCTTTGTGTAACTTCGTTAGCTCGACAAATGTCTAATGCTCTTTTCAAATCCAAATCCTCTTCTCTTAAGAGTCTTGCCCTCACTATGTCATTGTTAACTCCACACACTATGCGATCTTTTATCAGTTCATCAGTTAAGGTTCCAAATCCACAATCCTTAGCTTTATTTTTCAGATCAGTCATGTATGCGTCAATGGTTTTGTTTTGTCCTTGCGCTCTTGTGAAAAAGATATATGTCTCAGGTAAGTTACATTCTTTCGTGGTTCACAGTATTTCCTAAAGCTTTCTTTCAGCACATTCAAGTCCAGTTCTCCCTCACCAAATTCCATAGTATTATATACCTTCAAGGCTTCATCTCCCGCCACATGTAGAAACGTTGCACACTGTCTTTCTTCACTCTTCTCCACCAAACCAGATGCGATGAGACAGAGGTTGAACTTCTGAACCCATGTTCGCCAGTTTTCTGCAACATTTCCCTCGAAGCTGAGACTATTCGAAGGTTTCAGTTGCTCCATAGTTCACTTCTTGTTCACTTCTGACACCATGTGATATTTTGGTATTGTACCAAGGGATGAAAACATTAATAAATCAGGGAGACCGATTTCGCATGACCAATATGTTTACTTGGGTCTTCAACACATTACATATTGTGTAGTTCTGTTGTACTTGACTTAGGTCCAAACTAACAAGGATGCCACCAACAGGTAAGGAGGTAAACTACAACTACAATACATCACAAAGGGAGTAAGCCACATCCAAGTGATCAAAGAGGTACTTATTAAGGTCATAAAGAAAAAGTTCAGTCATTTGACATTCAAAGAACAGATTAATCAAGGTTTCATCCACATTCCCACAAAAGGTACAAAAGCTCTGTATGTCTGCATACTTGGAGATAAACCCGTTCACTGGATATATTTTGTGAAGGATCTTAAAGTGAACCTCTTTTACTTTATTGGTAATGCAATATTTATTTGGCAAAAGCCAGGCTTTTTTCCCTATCAATATCCTGAACAACAGAATCCCAATAACATTTCCTCCTAGGGGTGATTCTTTTTCTGGATTGAAAAATTTGGCGTATATGTTTATTGTCACATTTCTTATCAACCAGATCAACTCCATCCAAACATAAATTATATTGCAGTACACTGCTTGTACCAAAGGATAAATGTTTTTTTTATAAGTTGGGCCAACCCCATGGGGATAGCCTTGATCAATAAGTTGAGCTCCCTAAAAGGGACTGGGAGGCCGGGGTGTGATAAAAATTGCTCGTATGATAATACATTGCCAGAACTATTAAACAGCGATATAATGTTTTGGATGCCATTGTCAACCCATCTGGGGAAGAAGAGAGACTTGTTCCTTGTTTGTGAGGAGAGAAATAGTGGACAGAACATAATCTCCAAGCAAGAAGACACGGTTTGTGAAACTTTGATAAAAAAAAACCTGATCATTTTGTAGGTGAATAATTGCATTTTAGAACAAAAGAGAGACCCCCAACCTGGTTAAATATATGATTAGGGATTAACAAACATATAGAATTGAAATGTATTAGACATCATCTAATCCATCCTACTTTAAATGAGTTAACTGTATCAGAGAAATCCAGAAAATTTAACCCTCCCTGGGCTTTACAACTAGATACTACTTCTTTTTTGAGTTTGTGTGGTTTATTTTTCCAGATAAAATCTAAAAAGATTTTGTTTATCTCCTTTATAGTTTTGTCAGTGATAAATAGTGGGATGGAGGGGTATACAAAATGAGATAAACCATCTGCTTTGGACAAGCGAACTCTGCCCAGCATGCTCAAATCTCTTTGCAGCCAAAAATTACTCTTGGCTTTAATGATTTTCCCTGAAAAGTTTGCCTATCCCTTATACTTTTAGTTATCTGAATACCAAGATACTTAACTGTATTTTTTATTAGGATATTGTGTATAAAGCTTTCATCACAAATCATGTATAGCCAAAATTTCACATTTAGAAATATTTAATCTTAGAGCGGGCGGCACGGTGGTGTAGTGGTTAGCGCTGTCGCCTCACAGCAAGAAGGTCCTGGGTTCAAGCCCCGGGGCTGGCGAGGGCCTCTCTGTGTGGAGTTTGCATGTTCTCCCCGTGTCCGCGTGGGTTTCCTCCGGGTGCTCCGGTTTCTCCCACAGTCCAAAGACATGCAGGTTAGGTTAACTGGTGACTCTAAATTGAGCGTAGGTGTGAATGCGAGTGTGAATGGTTGTCTGTGTCTGTGTCAGCCCTGTGATGACCTGGCGACTTGTCCAGGGTGTACCCCGCCTTTTGCCCTTAGTCAGCTGGGATAGGCTCCAGCTTGCCTGCGACCCTGTAGAAGGATAAAGCGGCTAGAGATAATGAGATGAGAATCTTAGAGCAGAAGCCTCAGAGAATTGCTCAACTAGAGACAAAGCATACACCAACTGCGACTTATCATACAAAAATAAAGTTGTATCATCCGCCAGCTGAGCAATCTTAATCACCCTTTCAAAAATAGTTATGCCCTTTAGTTCAAGGTCATGAACAATAAATAAAGATAGCAGTTCAGTAACCAGCAAAAAAAGAAAGGGGGATATTGGGCATCCCTGTCTGACCCCTTGCTTTATTTTGAACCTTGTAGATGTATTGTGGTTAATGATAACAGAACTGTTTATATCCTTGTAAAACATCCCAATTATACGAATAAATGAGTCACCAAAACCAAATAATTTAAGAGTTTGCAGTAGAAAAGAATGTTCAATGGTGTCAAAGGCCTTATAAAAGTCTAGAAAGAGGATGAGAGCTTGAGATTGAACTGAATCAGCATAATCAAGAAGATCAAGCACCAGTCTGATATTGTTTGTAATATGTCCGTTTTTAATGAAGCCAGACTGTGTCTCTGAAATTATACCATCAAGACCGGTTTTCAATCTGTTGGCATAAACCAAAGCCAATCGTCATCGTCGGCATCCGTCTGTCTAAGATGATGATGGAATAGCATGGGAGGAGGAACTGCACTTTTGCGAATGGCTAAATAAGCCAATACGTGAGTGGCAGCCCCTCAAACAGGTGGCACATACAAAGGAGGATGGCTCCTGGAGATGGAGTTCTTACTCCTTTTGGGAGGCTCTCTTCTGGGCAAGGGCAGTGGTACGAGCCTCCTCGGCAGTTTGAGCTTTCCTCACAGCAAGGCGCCAAGCTGAACGGTCGATAGCAATGTCTTCCCAGGTTGTATTGGGAATCTTTCAGTATTTCAGGTCCCTTTTACAGATGTCCCTGAAACGCAAACAGGGGCGGCCGACCGGCCGAGAGCCTTCTGCCAGTTCACCATACAGGAGGACTTTGGGGATGTGGCCGGATTCCATGCGCCTGACGTGCCCAAGAGAACGAAGGCGCTTCTCACTGAGGATGGCAAACATGCTATTCATGCCGGTGCACTCCAGGACTTCTGTGTTGGTGACTTTCTCCTGCCAGGGAATGCGAAGTATACGACGGAGGCACCTGAGATGGAAACTGTTTAGTTTCTTTTCATGCCTGGCATAGGTGGTCCACGACTCACTGCTATAGAGTACTAAGCATGCAGGCCTGGAAGACACGTAGTTTGGTTTGTACTGTGAGGTAGGTGTTGTTCCAGACCCTCTGGTTCAGCTTAGACATAACCGTAGCAGCCTTTGCGAGTCTGCTGTCTACCTCAACCTCGATAGCAAGAGAGTTGGAGGTGTTGCATCCGAGGTAAGTGAAGCTTTCCACCGCATCGAGAGTGTGCCCATCAATAGAAATGGAGGGAGGATGGTCAGAGCCTTGCGCCATGACTTTTGACTTTTTAAGGCTGATGGTAAGACCGTAACTCCTTGCAGGCGTCAGAAAACTGGGCGACAAGCTGTTGTAGGCCATCCTCCGAATGCGATGTAAGAGCTGCATCATCCGCAAAAAGCATCTCGCGGATAAGCACGGAGATCACTTTGATCTTTGCACAGAGGTGCGCTAGGTTAAACAGTTTGCCGTCCTCCCTGGTGTGGATGTAAACACCCTCGCTGCAGTCCTTAAAGGCATGCCGGAGGAGCATTGAGAAGAAGATGCCAAAAAGTGTTGGTGCGAGCACGCATCCCTGTTTGACACCACTGGCGACTGGGAAGGGCTCCAAAAAGGCCCCGTTAAAACTAACGGTGCTGTGCATATTTTCGTGGAAGGAGATGATCACTACTAGCAGGCATGGAGGGCAACCAATCTTGTTCAATAGCTTGAAGAGCCCACTCCCAGGGGCTTCAAAGTTTGGGAGAATAGCAGGATACAAATAATTTACAGCAGGGTGCAAAATGGTAAAATGTCTGCAAGCGGCAGACATAATGCACGCAAAGCGTGCAGGGAGATATATATATGAGAGAGAGAGATATGCAAGTACGAATTTTTCATGGGGTGGGATGGTTTGGAACAGGCCATCTAAAATTGGGATAACATTTACCCGGGACGGGTATTTGAGGTGGGTCATCTAGCTTAAGCTTGATTAGCATTGTTACGCACGCCAGTGTTTCCCACAGAAATTTTGAAGACTATGGGGGCAGCCCATGGGGGAGGTGCGGGGGTTGTTTAAAATTGAGTGATATGTTAAATATTAAGTTATTACTGAAAAACTATTGATTAAAAAAAACAGACACTGAGAAATGGTCCTATAAACAACTTTACCAATATAAAAGATTACCAGGACTACAAAAATGCAGAAAAATAGGCTTTACTTATCCAAATGCACCTGTTGGTTCAAAAGTTAAAGTGCAGAGAACCTCACAGCACAACATGAAGTTACCTTAAAATATAATATAAATGCCTCAGCTTTCATGTAAGAAAAAAAACTATTAATACTAGTACTGTGTGCAGGCAGTCTCTCCTGAAGACTAAATTAATCAATAATTATAAACTAATAAAATAAATGGCTTAGGCTTCATAGAAGAAA
Source organism: Neoarius graeffei (assembly GCF_027579695.1). Classification (NCBI taxonomy): domain Eukaryota; kingdom Metazoa; phylum Chordata; class Actinopteri; order Siluriformes; family Ariidae; genus Neoarius; species Neoarius graeffei. The sequence goes on along the minus strand of NC_083570.1, from coordinate 127,358,094 downwards.
AAAGACAATTTGAACAGAATCTCACAGTATGATGCTGAAGCTGCCTAAACAATGGAAAATAAAATACCATTTTGGCAAAAACGCTGGCATCCATTAATTTCTTGTATTAAGTAAAAAAATATGTTGCCAGATACTGCTGACGTTTTACAGCCCAAAATATGTTCAAAACCCGCCAAAATGCACTTAAAACTGCCCAGATTGGGCGGGAAACCTCCCAATCTGGCAACACAGGGCAGTAATGGCTGCACTCATGTCGAGGATGTAAACACAGTTGACGCGGCAACGGACATACATGACCGTGGATGTAATTTACGTTCACAACTTTTTTTGCTGTCAGAAATATTTAATATTAAATTTTGTGACTCGACTGACAATAGCCGGTGGCATAACAAGCCATAGCCAGCGATTTGCCGCCGGTGACCGGCTACTTTTGAGACCGCTGCACTCCGGCTAACCAGGTCAAACGCCTTTGTTAAGTCGATAAACGCAACAAAGAGGGGCATTTGCTGCTCGCGGCATTTTTCCTGGAGCTGCTGTAGCGAGAAGATCATGTTGACTGTTGAGCGACCCCCTCTGAATCCACATTGGGATTCAGGATAGACACGAGTTGCTAGAGGCTGTAAACGCAACAGAGCTACGCGGGCAAAGGCCTTTCCTAAGATGACAAGCAGGGAGATCCCCCAGTAGTTATCACAGACACTACGGTCTCCTCTGTTCTTAAAAAGTGTGACAATGCAAGCATCGCGCATGTCTTGGGGGATGTAACCCTTCTCCCAGCAAAGACAGAGTAAATTGTGCAGGGGATGATGGAGGGCAGACTTCCTGCTTTTCAGCACTTCTGCAGGAATGCCGTCACAACCAGGAGCCTTCCCACAAGTGAGCCGATCGATGGTTTGGCTAAACCCGTCTAGGGTGGGTAGTGCATCTAGCTTCTCCATAACTGGAAAGTCGGGGATGGCATCAAGGGCTGCGTCGGTGACAGTGTTTTGGGTTGCATACAGCTCAAGATGGTGCTCGACCCATCTCTGCATTTGCTTTCCTTGTTCCATTAAGATTTCACCATATTTGGACTTGAGGGGAGCAGACTTGGTAGGAGCCGGGCCTGTGGCCACCTTGATCCCTCGGTACATCCCTCTCATATTGCCAGAATCGTCAGCTGCTTGTATCTTGCTGCAGAGATTTAGCCAGAAGGTGTTTGCGCAGCGTCGGGCGGTCAGCTGAGCCTTATTTCTAGCCGCTCTGAGAGCATCGAGGGTGCTAGAGCTTGGTGCGGCTTTGTAAACCAGCAGGGCTCTTCTCTTAGCTTCAGTTACAGGTTTCATCTCCTCCCAGTGGGCCTCATACCAGTTGGTATTTTGGCGCTCTTTTAGCCCATAGCCAGAGGATGCCGAGTTGTAGATAGCATCGCGAAAGCACGACCACACTGAGTCAATACACTCGTTGGTAGGAAGCTTTCCAGCAAGGGAGCACTCCAGATGATCTGTGAAAAGTTGGTTCATTTCTGCATTGCCCGTGCAACATGTGTTGATCCGGGAGTGACCTTTCTTCTTCATATGCTGCAGCTTCTTTGGGATCATGCGCACCTTGCTGGCAACAAGAGAGTGGTCAGTGTCGCAGTCCGCGCTGTGGTAGGATTGAGTTAGGAGAACACTGGCAATGTCCGACCGTCTGGTGATAACAAGATCGAGTTGATGCCAGTGACTGGAACGAGGGTGTCGCCACGAAACTTGGTGGATTTCCTTGCACTTAAAGAAGGAATTTGTCACACATAGGTTTTGCATGCAGCAGAGTTCCAGCAAACGCTGGCCATTGTCATTGATCTTTCCCCTGCTGTAAACACCGAGGCAGGTAGGCCAGGCTTTGTGATCAGCTCTCACCCTAGCATTGAAGTCGCCAAGAAGGTAAAGCGCTTCAGATCTAGGGATCATGGATACGACCTCCTCTAGGGCCACGTAAAACTTGTCTTTCTCCTCAGACGGTGCATAGAGCATAGGGGCATAAGCACTGATGATATTAGCAACACCAGTAGATGTGGACAGCCGCAGGGTAAGTAATCTTTCAGAGCCCGCCAATGGGGTCTCCGTGAAGAGAAGACGTGAATTTTTCACTGCAAAATCGATGCCATGCTGATGGGGTTCGTCCAGGGATTTCCCTTGCCAGAAAAAGGTATAGTTTGCTTCTCTGATGGTCCCGCTGTCGGCCAGGCAAGTCTCCTGAAGGCAAGCAACATCGACACTTAGGCGCAAGAGTTCTTTATCGATGACTGCGGTCTTTCTAGCATCATCTATTTGCTGTAAATTAGCCGTAAGGCCGGGACACATAGTCCTTACATTCCAGCTTGCAAATCGAAGAGCTGGAGTCTTCTTTGTCTCATGTATTGTAGTGCCTGGTACAAAGTTTTTTGGCCTACTTTTCGAGAAGGATCTCTATCTCCATGCACCCAATGAAGCAGGCAGGCCACGGCGGGACAGCACCTAATTGGCTGGGGGCTGCCCAGCTTAAGGAGGGCAGTAGCTGTCCAGTGAGACTATGAAGGTCTCTTCCACCGTCGGAAGTGGCCCCTAGCACTCGTTTCCTTCGCCACTCGGATGAGCTTAGAACTGGTAAACTGCTCACTTCCCGTGTTGTTTCCACATCTAATGATGGCACTGAAGTGTCCTCTCCAGTGGTGCTACTGAGCCTGGGCAAGGGATATGGAGGACGAGCTGTTGCCCATGCAGCAAGTCCCCCCTCTCCATGCAGCTGGCGGAACCAAGGGAACGACAAAGGCCGATACAACTTGACACCAGCGGCATCACAGAAGCTGCTGGAAAGGCTTAATGCCAGACCGCCTTAGGGACTCTGACTCCAGATTTCCTTAGGGTTTACTCCCATAGCCTCTCCCAGAAAGGGTATAGCCACGAGGCAACGGAGGTTTGAAATCGGAGTTGCCTTCTCCTAGGTGAGTTACCACCCAAGGTTGACGAGCCCCACCTGCCTGTTGGTAAAACAACTGGTTTTAAGGCGCCAGTGACCCGCCTTTCGTCCCTTTTCCTGTTAGTAAGAAACAGGTCCGCCGGGTTTAAGAACAAACCACACGTGAAGGCCAGGAGCTGGACTTGGTTGTCAGAGGCTATTTGAGACGCACGCCTTTTGGGGTACTTTAGAGGAAGTGGGAGCTTAACTCCACTACCACCCCAGCTATGACAACCCATTTGGACCCAAACCAAAGCCAATATCTTGTAATCAATGGTCAGAAATGAAATCGGGCACCAATTATCAATTAAAAGTGTGTCCTTGCCTGGTTTAGGAATAAGGGACTATGATCCCTTGTTTCATAGTTGCATGTCTGTGAAGATTCTCAGTCATCCAGGTCATAGTAAACTGTGGGTGGTAGAAGAGAGCAACTGGACTTGCTGGAAGATTCTTGAAGACGTTTCACCTCTCATCCAAAAGGCTTCTTCAGTTCTGTCTGACTAATAGGGAGTATCAGGTATTCATCTGCTCATGGATGAAAAGCTCATTGAAGGTGTCGTTGAGTCATCCTGTTGGTGTGGGTCACTGGAGGCTGGGTGTGAATGGCCTCGAGAGTCATTAGGGTGATCAATGGATTGCCCATTAGGGTGATCAATGGAATGCTGATTCTCTCTGTCCTCCTGTGAGTCACTGAAAACAGCTGGGTTTTGGTGTGCATTCAGGCTACATCCACACGACAATGAGATGTTATTTAAAAAAATATCGCATCCACATGGGCAACGATCAGTAAGATATCAGGTCCATATGGCAACGCAACGCTTGCTGAAAACGATGCAATACACATGCCACACCTCTAGGGGTGCTGTAAAACGGTCCCTTCGGAGACACCAGAACAATAGAAGAAGTAAGGACGCATGCGCATAAACTATTATGTGCGAGACTTCATATTAGCCACAAAGTCAGGAAAATCTGTTCGTAAAATTACGTTATAATGACCAAATACAATGAAAAGTATTTTTCCAGTCTCACCTGTGAAAGGTAATCCCATGTGATCTCGTTTGGATGGTAAACCTGTTGGTACAGTTAAACACAGTACATGAATGAGGCATCTTTATTCTCCGCTTTGACCTATCCAATATGGCGGCGAGGATGACGTATGATTCTACGCGGAAGGTGGCGTCTTTAATGGTCCGGAATAAATTGAATGCTACACGTTGATGGATTAATTTGTTCTTCTACGCCCTTTTTGAGGAATGTATTGTAGGACTTAAACCAACATCTAAAGAGGTGAGATCGCTCCTTTTTTTCCCTATTTTTGCTGGCGGGATTGACTCTGCCCTAAGGGCTATTTTCTCTCTCTCTCTCTCTCACTTTGCACCATTACACAATAAATATTCACAGTGAAAATATTTTGTAAGCGTGTTTCATGAACCAAGTTATAGGATTTGTTGACAACTCGCATCGAGTTCATTACACTTCTACCCGGCGTGAAGCACATGTGGTTGTGACGTCATCATAAACAAATCCGTTCTACTCATCCAGACGACTTTGCAACGGCAACATTGCCAGATCTTTCCACTCTGGAACCCGTTCTCAAAAGATTGCGTTTTGGGGCACCCAAAACGCCGGTGCCGTGTGGACGCCAGGCCTAAACGATAAACAATTGTATCGGATTCACCTGAATCCGTTGCCGTGTGGACAGGGCCTCAGTTGTCTGGGAAGTGTGCCAAGGATTGCATTGTAGGTGGCTGATAAATGATGTCTTAGACCCCTGTGTCAATCTGGAATGACTATCACTGAACAGAGGTGGGGGTCTAAGACATCATTTATCAGCCACCTACAATGCAGTCCTTGGCACACTTCCCAGACAACTGAATGCACACCAAAACCCAGCTGTTTTCAGTGACTCACAGGACAGAGAGAATCAGCATTCCATTGATCACCCTAACGGGAAATTTATTGATCACCCTAACGAGACTCGAGGCCATTCACACCCAGCCTCCAGTGACCCACACCAACAGGATGACTCAACGACACTTTAGATGAGCTTTTCATCCATGAGAGGATAAATACCTGATACTCCCTATTAGTCAGACAGAACCGAAGAAGCCTTTCGGATGAGAGGTGAAACGTCTTCAAGCAAGTCCAGTTGCTCTCTTCTACCACCCACAGTTTCATAGTTGTAGACATTTCCTTTTGCCTTATACATTCATTATACATACCAAGCAAAGGAAGTTTTATATACTCCCAAAAATGAACATAAAATTCGACTGAAAGGTCATCTATGCCAGGGGCCTTGCCTTTTTTTTTTTAATAGAGTGTAGAGCTTTGCTTACATCAAAAGTAATTTTAGAATCACTGATTTGTAATCATCAATAATTGGGACATATTTACTTACTTTATCCATAAACATACAACTACTGACATCAATTCTGGAAGAATAAAGCTCTCTATAGAACGTAGTGACAAATTTGGAAATTACCACAGGGTTGTTACATTTAATGCCATCAGTGACTACGTTTACATGCACATCCAAATCGAGCTGCTGTCGGTAATCGAGCTGAAGGTCCCAGCAGGGTGCCAGAGAAATCCAATCCTACATGCACACAACTGAAATCGGGCTATTGTGTGAGGTGCATTGTGCACCCGAGCCACAGGTGGCGCAACACGCCCCATCGTGTTGGTACACTTCCGGTTGTCGTCATGAAGAGCTATTCAAGAGTGTAAACAAAGTTATCAGTTCCGTGTTCGCCATTGCGTGTTTTTCTCCCGTCCATGAATTTTAATATATTCAGCTCCTTAAGCTGAATGAGCATAAACTCTTACTCCTCATTGCTCCAGAAGTGCATGTTTCTGCTTGCCTGTAGCAGTGGGGGCGTGGTCAAGTGCCGGTCTGTGACAGGAGGGCAGAGCCAGGGAAGGTGAGTGGCAGAATTACTACACCTGACGGTAATTAACCTGTGTTTGTGTGTCTTCCCAGTAACCGCGCCCTATTTAAGGAGGCAGAGGGAGAGCAGAGGGGACCGCGCATCCCGGGACTAGAACACAGCGCGCGCGCGCGTGTTTTTCTCTCAAGAATAAAAGTAGGCTGTTAAACTGAAAAGTCTGACAATAAAAAGCCTATTAGTACCAGAAGCTTTGTCCTGCCGTCCTCTGTGCTCCACCCACACTTCAGAGAGCTCTACATTGCCATTTTCTCTTCTTCGTTTGTTCCTCCTGACCTCTTCTGCTGCTCGCTACTACTGTTGTCATGCCGACCGAGGCTGTTGTGTTTCCCGCTTGTGGTCTCGTCACTCGTCACTTCCGGAAGTAGCTCGACAACTAGCTCGATAGGGTATACATGCACAAAGTAGCTCGGCAGAAATCGCATAAACTAGGTCGTGTAGCTCGATTCCGACAAATCAAGTTCGGTTCAATTTCAGCCGAATTAAGGTGTATACATGACATTTTGAACTTCAATTTCAGTCGAGCAATGGCAGAAATTCGATTCTCTCTATGTGCATGTAAACGTAGTGACTTAAGGGAGGTCAAAGCCTTCCTTTGACCATTTCTTTTCTCTAGTGCAAAAAAATAGTTGGAGTTCTTTTTACCTTCCTCTAACCAATTTGCCCTGGATCTTATGAAGGCACCTTTAGCCAAATCTGAATATAATTCATCGAGTTTTAAACAAATTTCTTGTATTTCTACTTTTTCCTCTTCAGTAGTATTCTTTTGTTGTTGTTAACTCATTGATTCTCTCAACTAACTCTCATACTGATGTCTATTGGCCTTCAGTTTCTTACATCTTTCAATAGCAATACACCTCGTCTTATATTTAAAGAATTCCGACTTTGTTGCGCATTCCTTATTAGAGTCAGAAAACAGTAATGTTATAAGATGCTTAATACTGTTATTAAAAGTCCTCATCCTTTAATAAAGCATTGTTTACCTTCTAATAACCACGTAGTGAAGAAACATTCTGCTGGTCTTCCAGTTTAAGGAATATCTGTTTGTGGTCAGACAAAGGTGCAAATGATTGTGAAACATCTTGAATTAAATGAAGAGCGGTATTAGAAATTAAAAACAAATCAATCCTAGAGGGGCAGCACGGTGGTGTAGTGGTTAGCGCTGTCACCTCACAGCAAGAAGGTCCAGGTTTGAGCCCTGCAGCTGACGAGGGCTTTTCTGTGTGGAGTTTGCATATTCTCCCCGTGTCCGCGTGGGTTTCCTCCGGGTGCTCCAGTTTCCTCCACAGTCCAAAGACATGCAGGTTAGGTTAACTGGTGACTCTAAATTGACCGTAGGTGTGAATGTGAATGGTTGTCTGTGTCTATGTGTCAGCCCTGTGATGATCTGGCAACTTGTCCAGGGTGTACCCCGCCTTTCGCCCGTAGTCAGCTGGGATAGGCTCCAGCTTGCCTGCGACCCTGTAGAACAGGATAAAGCAGCTAGAGGAGATGAGATCAATCCTAGATCTAAGGGTTAAACTTTTGTTAGACCAAGTGAAATCTATTAGATCTGGATTGAAAAACCACTAGGTGTCAATTAAAGAAATATCAGAGTATAAAAACAAAACTAAGTTATTGGCAAGTTTCTTTTTTATTGGATTGGCTGATTGTGCATGCACATTCTGTGCTACACACTTCCTGGTTCCTGAGTTGTTTGCAAGGAGTCTTTTTCCCACAAGTGTTGGCATTAATTACTAATGTTAGGGTTTGAACCCGGGTCGTTGGTGTGATAATCCAGCAAACCCCCACTAGGCCACCAGGGGGATGACTCAAGTGCAGAGGCGTGAGGCGAAAGTAGAGAATCAAAAAAAAAGTTTAGCTCGACAGCATCCATACATCCCAGTTTACCAAAACACTCTGTCTGAGGACCCTCCAGATCTACTCCTTTACCTCAAACACCATTAACAAAAGGCTTGACTAAACAGATATGTTTTCAGCCTAGACTTAAATGCTGAGACTGTGTCTGATTCCCAAACACTACTTGGAAGGCTGTTCCATAACTGTGGGGTTATCTATGGCCAGACCTCGCAGGGTGGTTTCCAGGTCCTGGTTGAGCCTCTCCGTCTGGCCATTGGACTGTGGGTGGAACCCAGAGGAGAGGCTGGCAGTGGCTCCGATGAGCTTGCAAAACCCGTGCCACACTCGGGAGGAGAACTGGGGCCCCCAGTCAGAGACGATATCCTGTGGGAGACCAAAGACTCAGAAGACGTGATTGAACATTAGTTTAGCTGTTTCAAGGGCAGAAGGGAGTTTGCACAGTGGTATAAAGCGGCAGGCCTTGGAGAATCTGTCAACTATGACCAAAATGACAGTGTTACCTTGTGACTCAGGGAGACCCATGATGAAGTCGACTGCCACGTGGGACCAGGGACGCCGGGGAGTGGTCAGAGGATGCAGGAGGCCCTGGGGATGCTGTCGTGGGTTCTTGCTTCTGGTGCACACCTCGCAGGAAAGGACGAATGACCTTACTTCCTTCTCCATGCTTGGCCACCAGAAGCATCTTCTCAAAAAGTCCAGGGTCCTTCGAGCTCCCGGGTGGGCGGTGAGAGGGGACGAGTGACCCCACTGGAGAACCTTGGCCCAGGCTTGATGTGGGACATACAAGAGGCCCGGTGGCCCCGTCCCAGGACCGGGGTCCTGGCGTTGGGCTCATCGGACGGCCTCCTCAATACCCCAGCGGACAGGGGCCACAATCCGGGACACAGGGATAATAGGCCCAACTTCGCTCTCCCTGTTGGTGGGAGCGAACAGCCTGGAAAGTGCGTCAGGTTTGGTGTTTTTGGAGCCAGGGTGGTATGATAGGGTAAAGTCGAACCGACTGAAAAACAAGGCCCACCTAGCCTGTTGTGGATTGAGTCTCTTTGCTTGCTGGAGGTACTCCAGGTTCTTGTGGTCCGTCCAGACCAAAAATGGATGTTGCGCTCCTTCCAGCCAGTGCCTCCACTCCTCAAGGGCCAGTTTAACTGCTAGCAGTTCTCAATCCCCCACGTCATACCAGGACTCCGCAGAACTCAGGCAGTGGGAGAAGTATGCGCAGGGGTGCAACCTTCCTTCCGAGCGTTGAGAGAGGACCGTGCCAACGCCGTTGTCCGAGGCATCTACCTCGACGATGAAGGGTTGTGAAGGGTCCGGGAGGACCAGAATGGGTGCCATGCAGAAGCGGTGCTTGAGGTCTTTGAACGCCTTTTCTGCCTGAGGAGACCAGACATACGATCCACCTGTCCCTTTGGTGAGGTCCGATATGGGTGCTGCTACAGAACTAAAGTTCCTGATAAACTTGCGGTAGAAGTTCGCAAATCCTAAGAACCGCTGAACCTCTTTGACAGACTTGGGGGTGGGCCAGTCCCGGACGGCCAGGGTCTTGGCTGGATCCATCTGGAGTTGGCCTGTCCGTACAATAAAACCCAGAAATGAGACCTCGGGAACATGAAATTCGCATTTCTGGGCCTTAGCGAACAGATTGTTCTGTAGCAGCCTCTGGAGAACCTGGCGGACATGGTGGTGGTGCTCCTGCATGGTCTTGGAAAAGATTAGGATGTCGTCGAGGTAGACAAAAACGTACAGGTTAATCATGTCCCTCAAGACGTCGTTGATTAGGGCCTGAAAAACAGCTGGTGCATTGGCGAGTCTGAAGGGCATCACCTAGTACTCGTAGTGCCCAGACGGGGTGTTAAAGGCAGTCTTCCACTCGTCTCCCTGTCGGATACGGATGAGGTGGTATGCGTTCCGTAAGTCCAATTTGGTGAAGACAGTGGCGCCTTGGAGCAGATCGAATGCTGTGGACATCAGCGGAAGGGGATAGCGGTTGTGTACAGTGATCTTGTTCAGACCCCTGTAATCAATACATGGCCGGAGCCCCCCCATCCTTCTTGCCAACAAAGAAGCCGGCACCAGCGGGTGAGGTGGAGGGTCGGATGAACCCAGAGGCCAAGGCGTCCTTGATGTACTCCTCCATGGCCTTGCATTCTGGCTGAGAGAGGGAAAACAGTCTGCCACGAGGAGGGTAGTCCCAGGGAGCAAGTCGATGGCACAGTCGTAGGCACGGTGCGGAGGAAGAACAGCGGCCCTGCTCTTGCTGAAAACTTCCTTGAGATCCCAGTACTCTGTGGGGACTTGAGATAACTCGGTGAGATCAGGAGGCTCGACAAGAGACACAGGAGAGCTAGAAAGCAGACAAGAGGCATAGCAAGCAGGACCCCACTCCACAACCTGGCTAGTGACCCAGTCTATATGAGGGTTGTGGCGGGTGAGCCAAGGAAGACCTAGAATAACTGGGAACTCTGGTGAAGGAATCAGGTGCAGGGATATTTCTTCCTTGTGACTGGAGAAGTTACTTGGGTGACTCTTCCGTCACCTAAGGCTTGGCCATCCAGGGCAGACAGACAGTGGGACTTCAAGAGGAGTAGTCAAGACATTGATACTTTGGGCGAAGTGAACATCCATAAAGTTTCCAGCCACCCCGGAGTCTAACAAGGCTTGACGGACTCACCCCAGGAGATGGAGACCAGGATGTAGACTCCTTGGCCAGGGAGTTCAGGAGAGAGTCAGTCATGACGGAGTCTTTCTGTTAGGGTTTTGCTGGGATTCAAACCCGGGTCGTTGGTATGATAATCCAGCAAACCCCCACTAGGCCACCAGGGTGATGACTCAAGTGCAGAGGCATGAGGCGAAAGTAGAGTATCCAAAAAAAAAAAGTTTATTTACACTATTTACAATCCAATGGAAAAAACAAAAAGAAAATCCAAAAGCTCAGAAGATAAACCAAAATAAAAATATCCAAAGGTAAAATGTCCAAAAACAAAAGGAAAGGCAAAATGCTGAATGCTCAGAAGATCAAAAAGGTACAAAGTCCAAAGAAAGCAAAAATATCAAAAACACAAGGGCACAGGCAAGATACGTGGGACAGAGGAAACTAGCACTAGACAGCATAGCATAAAGACTCCGTGACAAGGGAACAAACAGAGGGGTATTTATACACAAACTAATTAAGGAACAGGGCGGGGCAGAAAACAGGCAATCAAGACAAACACAAAACACAGTGGCGGCCTCTAGAGGCCAAAACAAACATGACAAGATAAACATAACAGCGGCCTCTAGAGGCCAAAACAGTCCCAGTCCTAACAACTAATCTTTTTAAAAAAATTTCTACAAATAATTTTCCAGGATCCTCTTCATTTTTATAGTACTGTCGCTTTCCTTTTTCCGTTTTTCTCTCTCTTTTTTTCGGAAGAATGCTGAGACTGGAAGCTTTCTTTTTTCTTTTTTTCTCCTCCTGCATAAAGACCACAAGTGGAGGCCATCCACATCGGATCTGCCTTAATATCAACAGATCTTTGGTTAAGGTACGTGAATCTTTTCATCATGGCACACCTTCAGCCTGTTCAGTGTGCGGAGTGCAGGATGTTTAGTCATTCTTCCTCCGTCGCTAGCGATAGCTTTATTTGTGATAAGTGCAGATTAGTTAGCTTTCTGACAGAGAAGATTGCAGTGCTAGAAGCATGTGTCCAGGCTTTAGAGAAAGCCAGTGAGCGTGAAAACAGTGTAGTTTCTGTAGGGGAAAGTCTGGATGCCCTAGGTGGAATTAGTAAATCCCCCAACTCTGGCATTAGAGCCCTTACAGTGGGGCGAATGGGTGACGACTTGGTGGCATAAGCATAGAGCCAAAGCTACTGCTGAGGCTCGCCCACGGGAGCACCAATCTTCTCCGTGTCACGTGTCAAACAGGTTTGCTCTCCTTAGTGATGCACCCGCTGAGAAACCTGAAAGAGCTCTGGTGATAGGGGACTCTATCATACAGCACGTGAAATTAGCTAGGCCTTTAAGGGCACCAGCAGCTTTAGTCAGGTGTATACCGGGAGCCAGGGTGCCGGACACAGCAGGTAATCTTAGGGTCCTAGGCAAGCACAGGTTCTCAAAGATAGTTATCCATGCAGGAGCTAGTGATATATGTCTTTGTCAGTCTGAGGTTACTAAGAGTAACTTTGTAGAGGTGTTTAAATTAGTGAAGGCGATGTCCGATGCTGTAGTATGTTCTGGCCCCATCCCAATGCAGCGTGGCAATGTAGTTTACAGCAGGTTATGGTTGCTGAACTGCTGGTTGTCCAGGTGGTGCTCTGAAAACAGTGTGGGCTTTATAGATAATTGGACTAATTTTGAGGGCACTGCTGGCCTGTTAGGGCGGGACGGTATCCATCCCACTCGGGAAGGTGCTGCTCTCATTTCCTGCAGCATAGGTCATAGTCTCAGAACAGGCCTAGTTAATTTCTGACAATCCAGAGCCAAGGCCAGGGAGCAGACGAACAGGCTAAACTGACTGTCTGCTAGCGGCAGAGTCATCACTCAGGGTCCATTACATCGAGACTGTGTCTGTTCCCCGAGCTCAACAAAAAGGTAGAAATATTCAGAGTGTTTGTTCCAGTAACCTAATCAATATAAAATTTGATCATATTGACTGTACAGCCGCTGCCAGGACCTTTGATCTAAAGGTGGGGCTATTAAATATTAGATCTCTTGCATCTAAAATGCTAATGATTAATGAACTCATTACTGATCAGGAGTTTAATGTACTTTGTTTAACTGAAATAGTTAAACAAAGTACATTAAACATAGTTAATGAAAATAGTTACCGAATTCAAATATCTTGGTGTTACACTGGACTCCAATCTCAACTTCTAAAAGCATATTTAAAAAAAATGACAAACAATTAAATACAACTTGGCAAATTTTAGACATATAAGATCGTCGATTCCTATGGATGTAGCCAAAACATTTATGCATGCTTTAATTTTTTCACACATATTTCATATTGTATCACCTGTTGGGGGCAGGCCAATGAATCTACCATTAGACCGCTACAATCACTATATAAACAAGCTATAAAAATTCTTGATTAAAAAAAAAAAAAAAAAAAAAAAAACTTCAGTACCACCATTGCAATATTCTAGAGAAACATCATTTATTAAGTTTTGAAAATTTTAGACTTTTTTTCAAGCTTGTGTCTGGTGTATAAGACCCTACATGGTCTGGCCCCAGCTTGTCTATTGGAGTTTGTCTGTTATCGTCCTGCTAGTTCCATACGATGCTCCAGAATAGCCTCTGTCCATGATTGTAACATACCTTTCTATCGCACAACTTTTGGACAGTCTTCTTTTTCTTTTAAAGCCACTACACAATGGAATGCACTATCAGGGGATTTAAAGAGCTGTTTCTCCATTAGGAGCTTCAAATCACAGCTGAAATGTTTTCTAAAAAACAGTCAAAACTGTAATCACTTTTTCATGGTGCTGACAGAATGTGTTTATGTTGGATGCGGGTGTTTGCGCGCGTGTGTGTGTGTGTGTGTGTGTGTGCCTGTGTGCGAGTTTGGGGTGTAGGGGGTTTGGACACATGTGAGTGATTTGTTTATTGTATGAGTGGAGTTTGTTATTTGGGTGAGGTAGGGGGTCTGAATATTTATTTTGTATGTTTTTATGTATTGTTTTTATGTCCTGCCTGGGACTGCAGATGTAAATTAGCTTGTGGCTAACTCTGGTACGATGCATGAAATGGCAACGTTTATGTTTTAATTGTACATGGTCCCTTATAAAACAAACTGAAACTGAACTGAAACATGGATTAAGCCAAATGAATATATAGCATTAAATGAAGCGAGTCCTCCTGGATACAGTTATATACACCAGCCTCATCTAACTGGCAGAGGAGGAGGCGTCGCGGTTATTTATAATGATTATCTAGGTGTAACACAAAAACCTGGTTATAAATTTAATACATTTGAAGTTCTTCATACTCATATAATGTATGTAGCCTCGAAAAATAAGTCTACCCAGTTAATTCTGTTACTTATTATTTACAGGCCCCTGGGGCCATATTCTGAGTTTCTTTCTGAATTTGCAGATTTTATCTCAGATCTGGTTATTTCCTTAGACAAAGCTTTAGTTGTCGGAGATTTTAATATTCACTTCGATAACCCAGAAGACCCTTTGAAAACAGCGTTTTGTGTCCATTTTAGATTCAGTAGGGATTAATCAGAATGTCATAGGACCGACCCATAATGGTGGTCACACCCTCGATCTAGTACTAACATTCAGGTTAAACGTAGAAAAGAGTCACACTTCCACAATCTGAAGATCTCGGATTGTCATCTCATCTCATTCAAAATATGTCTGAGTAATAATATATGCACCTCACCATGCTACTGTATTAAATGTACATTCACGTCAACTACTGCACAGAGCTTTATAAATGATCTCCCAGAGTTATCAACTTTGATTGGGTCACTGTCAGCCCCTGCAGAACTTGATCAGGCAACTGAATGCTTAGAGTCAACGTTCCACCATATTTTAGATAATGTAGCTCCTCTAAAAAGGAAAATGGTCAGAGACAAAAAAATTAGCACCCTGGTATAATGATGACACTCGCACATTAAAACAGACCACTCGAAAATTGGAATGTAAATGCCGTCAAACAAAATTGGTAGTGTTCAAATTAGCGTGGAAGGAGAGCTTCCTGAAGTATAGAAAAGCTCTTAGTGCTGCAAGATCAACATATCTCTCCTCCCTAATAGAAGATAACAAAAATAATCCTAGATTCCTATTTAATACTGTAGCAAAATTAACCAGGAATAAATCCACTATAGACACATGCACACCTGTAGTATGTAGTAGCAGCGATTTCATGAATTTTTTTAATGACAAAATTGAGAATATCCGACAAAAAATTCAAACTACTAATTTAAGGTTAGACAATGAAAGAGACCTTGTAGTTAACAATATAACTGTATCAGATCATCAGTTAGAATATTTTACTCCCCTAAAAGAAACTGAATTACTTTCATTAATCTCTACATCAAAAGCCTCAACTTGCGTACTAGATCCCTTACCGACACATCTATTCAAACAGATAATGCCTGGAGTAATTGAACCTCTTCTAAAAATAATAACTTCTTCTCTTATGATTGGCTATGTACCCAAATCCTTTAAACTAGCAGTTATCAAACCCCTGATTAAAAAACGACCTTGATCCCTGTCAGCTGTCCAATTATCGGCCAATATCAAACCTCCCCTTTATCTCCAAGATCCTTGAAAAAGCTGTGGCACAGCAGTTATGCTCTTATTTACATAGGAATAACATCCATGAAATGTATCAGTCAGGATTTAGATCTCATCATAGCACAGAGACAGCACTGGTTAAAGTAGTAAACGACCTACTGTTGGCGTCTGATCAGGGCTGTGTCTCGTTACTTGTGTTGCTTGACCTTAGTGCAGCATTTGATACCACTGATCATTCCATTCTTCTGGATAGACTAGAAAATGTTGTGGCAGTTAAGGGAATGGCCCTCTCCTGGCTCAGGTCTTATCTAACTGATCGTTATCAGTATGTTGATATAAATGGTGATATTTCTAGATGTACCGAGGTAAAGTTTGGTGTTCCACAAGGTTCTGTCTTGGGTCCACTGCTTTTTTCTCTATATATATATATATATATATATGTTACCTCTGGGCGATATTATTCGTAAACATTGTATTAGTTTCCACTGTTATGCTGATGACACACAGTTGTATGTCTCTGCAAAACCTGATGAGAGACACCAGCTTAATAGAATTGAGGAATGTGTTAAGGACATTAGACACTGGATGCTTTTTAATTTCCTTCTGCTTAACTCTGACAAGACTGAAGTACTTGTGCTAGGACCACATACAGCTAGAAGTAAGTTTTCTGATCACACAGTGACTCTGGATGGCCTTTCTGTTTCTTCACGTGCAGCAGTAAAAGACCTCGGAGTGATTATTGACCCCAGTCTTTCATTCGAAACTCACATTGATAACATCACCCGGATAGCTTTCTTTCATCTCAGAAATATTGCAAAGATAAGAAATTTAATGTCATTGCATGATGCAGAAAAACTAGTCCATGCTTTCGTTACATCCAGGTTGGATTATTGTAATGCCTTACTGTCTGGATGTTCCAATAAGTGCATAAACAAGCTCCAGTTAGTTCAAAATGCAGCAGCAAGAGTCCTTACTAGAACTAGAAAATATGACCACATCACGCCTGTCTTATCCACACTGCATTGGCTCCCAATCAAATTTTGTATTGATTATAAAATACTACTATTGACCTTTAAAGCACTAAATGGTCTCGCACCACAGTACCTGATTGAACCTCTGCTCCTCTATGACCCGCCATGCCTACTTAGATCAAAAGGTGCAGGCTATCTGCTGGTACCTCGTATAGTGAAGGCTACATCAGGGGGTGGAGCCTTTTCTTACAAAGCCCCACAGTTATGGAACAGCCTTCCAAGTAGTGTTCGGGAATCAGACACAGTCTCAGTGTTTAAGTCTCGGCTGAAAACATATCTGTTTAGTCAAGCCTTTTGTTAATGGTGTTTATGAGGTAAAGGAGTAGATCTGGAGGGTCCTCAGACATGGAGTGTTTTGGTAAACTGGGATGTATGGATGCTGTCAGTCCCCACTCGCTTGCTCACTCGAGTTTGTTGACGGTGTAGTGGCTGCTGCTGCTTTATGTCCCGGGGCTCCCTCATGCCTGTGTTACCTTCTGGCTCTCTCCTTTTAGTTATGCTGTCATAGTTAGTTGCCGGAGTCCCTGCTTGTACTCGGTGCAATATGTATACTGCTCCTACTTATTCAGGTGACATTGGGCATACCGAAAAACCTGTGTTTTCTTTCCCTCCCCCCACCCCAAATCTGTCCCTCTGAGTTACATGGAGTCAACAGGAAATCTTTTGGTGGAGAGGGTGGAGATCTCGACTGGCTATCGTAGCCTGCAGGGAATCGGCCGTCAGACATTCTGTCGCATGTCCCAGACCCGGTGAAATGTAACTGAATTGTCTTGGCCAGCCCTAAGGGTCCCATCTGCATCTCATCATTGCTGAGGAGTGTGCTCCCATCACCCAATCAAGCATCCAGCCAGAGCAGGTCATGATATATTTTTTACCATATTAACATGCCATTGTTGTGTGTTATGCCTGATGTAAAGACTCTCGTCTCTGCGAGCCTACCACACAGATTTAATACTTGTCATTTTTAGGGCATACCTAACAACCTGTGTTTTCTTTCTCTCTCTTCCCCCCCCAGTCTGTCCCTCTGAGTTACATGTTGATCCTGGGATTGAGATGCTGGCCTCTTCTGCCCCTCAGACCTGCTTGATCCATCCTGGTGCCCTTTGTCTGGTCGGAGTTTTATCGCACCGCTCCTGTGAAGGACAGCTCCATGAGGACAGTTGAGGGTTATACCTGTTAAAACTGTTAATATTATAGTCAGGCTGTCTGTTGTTGCCCAAATGAGGATGGGTTCCCTTTTGAGTCTGGTTCCTCTCGAGGTTTCTTCCTCATGTCGTCTGAGGGAGTTTTTCCTTGCCACCGTCGCCACAGGCTTGCTCATTGGGGATAGATTAGGGATAAAATTAGCTCATGTTTTAAGTCGTTCAAATTCTGTAAAGCTGCTTTGCGACAATGTTTATTGTTAAAAGCGCTATACAAATAAACTTGATTTGATATCTCCAAGATCCTTGAAAAAGCTGTGGCACAGCAGTTATGCTCATATTTACATAGGAATAACATCCATGAAATGTATCAGTCAGGATTTAGACCTCACCGTAGCACAGAGACAGCTCTAGTTAAAGTAGTAAACGACCTACTGTTGGCGTCTGATCAGGGCTGTGTCTCACTGCTTGTGTTGCTTGACCTTAGTGCAGCATTTGATACCATTGATCATTCCATTCTTCTAGATAGACTAAAAAAATGTTGTGGGAGTTGAGCTGGGCATACACTGTGCGATTTTTTTCAATCGTGGTATTCAGCTGCTGCTCACACTGTACGAGTGAATCGCAGGGGTAAACAGCACACAGCTTACGATTCCTGTTCTCACACTATACGATCCGATGCTCGGATCCGATGCTCAGGATTTCAAACAGGTTTGATTTTTCATCTGATCGATCGGGAGGAGGTCGTGAGGTGTTAATCGCTTGTCGTTACCCCATGTATACTACACAATCCGAGATGCATGATTGAGCCAAAACTCGGCCCGATCTCCAAAATAGTCACACGAGTGAAAATCGGGCCAAAAATCAGTGTATGCCCAGCATTAAGGGAATGGCCCTCTCCTGGCTCCGCTCTTATTTAATTGATCGCTATCAGTATGTAGATATAAATGGTGATATTTCTAGACGTAGCGAGGTAAAGTTTGGTGTTCCACAAGGTTCTGTCTTGGGTCCACTGCTTTTTTCTTTATGTTACCTCTCGGTGATATTATTCGTAAACATTGTATTAGTTTCCACTGTTATGCTGGTTACACACAGTTGTATGTTTCTGCAAAACCAGATGAGAGACACCAGCTTAATAGAATTGAGGAATGTGTAAAGGACATTAGACACTTGATGCTTATTAACTTCCTTCTGCTTAACTCTGACAAGACTGAAGTACTTGTACTCGGACCACATGCAGCTGGAAGTAAGTTTTCTGATTACACAGTAACTCTGGATGGCCTTTCTGTTTCTTCACGTGCAGCAGTAAAAGACCTCGGAGTGATTATTGACCCCAGTCTTTCATTTGAAACTCACATTGATAACATTACCCGGATAGCTTTCTTTCATCTCAGAAATATTGCAAAGATAAGAAATTTAATGTTACTACACGGCGCGGAAAAACTAGTTCATTCTTTCGTTACCTCCAGGTTGGATTATTGTAATGCCTTACTGTCTGGATGTTCCAATAAGTGCATAAACAAGCTCCAGTTAGTTCAAAATGCAGCAGCAAGAGTCCTTACTAGAACTAGAAAATATGACCCCATCACCCCTGTCTTATCCACACTGCATTGGCTCCCAATCAAATTTCGTATTGATTATAAAATACTACTATTGACCTTTAAAGCACTAAATGGTCTCGCACCACAGTACCTGAGTGAACTTCTGTTCCTCTATGACCCGCCATGCCTCCTTAGATCAAAAGGTGCAGACTATCTGCTGGTACCTCATATAGTGAAGGCTACATCAGGGGGCAGAGCCTTTTCTTACAAAGCCCCACAGTTATGGAACAACCTTCCAAGTAGTGTTTGGGAATCAGACACAGTCTCAGTGTTCATGTCGAGGCTGAAAACATATCTGTTTAGTCAAGCCTTTTGTTAATGGTGTTTGAGGTAAAGGTGTACATCTGGAGGATCCTCAGACAGTGTTTTAGTAAACTGGGATATATGGATGCTGTCAGTCCCCCACTCTCTTGCTCACTCAAGTTTGTTGACGGTGTAGTGGCTGCTGCTTTATGTCCCGGGGCTCCCTCATGCCTGTATTACCTTCTGGCTCTCCCCTTTTAGTTATGCTGTCATAGTTAGTTGCCGGAGTCTCTGCTTGTACTCAGTGCAATATGTATACTGTTCCTACTTATTCAGGTGACATTGGGCATACCTAACAACCTGTGCTTTCTCTCTCTCCCCCCCATCTGTCCCTCTGAGTTACATGTCGGTCCTGGGATTGAGATGCTGACCTCTTCTGCTCCTCGGACCTGCCTGATCCATCCTGGTGCCCTGTGTCTGGTTGGAGTCTCATTGCATTGCTCCTGTGGAGGCCGGCCCCATGTGGACAGTTGGGGGTCGCACCTGGAGGATGCTCTGGACTCTTGCAGTGGTGCTTTTGTGGCTGGGGACTGCAGTTGACTTGCTGACTTTGGGACTGTGGTTGTTGTGAATGGTTTTGCGCTTCGGTTTCCGTAGGTGGGGGGTTTATAGCATCAACGAAGCTGACTTTATGCTAGGACTGTTAATGTTATAGTCATGTCTGTTGTTGCCCGAATGGGGATGGGTTCCCTTTTGAGTCTGGTTCCTCTAGAGGTTTCTTCATTTCATCTGAGGGAGTTTTTCCTTGCCACCGTCACCATAGGCTTGCTTGTTGGGGATAGATTAGGGATAAAATTAGCTCATATTTTAAGTCATTCAAATTCTGTAAAGCTGCTTTGCGACAATGTTTATTGTTGAAAGCGCTATACAAATAAACTTGACTTGACAAGTGCACCTTGGCTTACTCTTGGGGGAAATCTATCTATCTAAGCTAGCATCAACACATTCGTTAAAGTCGCCTCCCAAAATAAGATAAGTCACTATACTTGTCAGACAGAGATCCTACATTGTCTGATATTTCAGCAAACAAGGCTTTGTTACAGAGACGAGAGTTGTAACTGTAGATATTGCATAGAATGAAAGTAAAATCCTCTTGCTTTATGACCATTATTAGCCATCTTCCTTCAGAAGATTTGGATACCTCTAATACCTCCCCTTTTAATTTGTGTAGAAAAATAGCTACTCTTGCTCAGTAACTACTCCCATGATTGTAGTGTACAGTATTTCCCCATTGAGCTTTCCAGAACTTAGTGTCAGCATCAACAGTGTGTCTCCTGAAACAAAATTAAATCTGCCTCACTTCTCTTACAAAACAAAAATAAAGCTTTCCTCTTTCCCATATCCCATACATCTCTTACATTCAAAGACAAGACAGACAGAGACTTAAAAACATTTACCATAAAGACAAAGTTAAACGCTTAACTTGAAAACTCACCTAAAGGAGAGGTGGATAACAACTATAATTTACTATAACACTGTAAGTAAGTTCAATGCTCAGTATCTTAAACATCCTTAACTGAAAAGGTCAGGCTAAATCCCAGTTTATAGCCTAATATGCACCAGTAGGAACATAGAAGTTATTCAGATTCAGTTAAAAAAAAAAAGGCTAGCTGGGAAAGTGCAAAAGGAATTAACACAAGGAAAATTACTCAGCAGAAAAAAAAGTGTGTTGAGACAAAAATATTAAGCCTACATAAGTAGTACAAACAATTACATTTGCCCCCCTTATCCCTTCTTTTTCCGGGGCTGCACGAATGTAACATGGATAGATGGGGGCTGGTTGATAGCCTATAAGCTGAGCTATTAGACCACAATGTTAGCCTTAAACCTTATTTGACTTCAGAGAAAGGGAATTTCTTTCCATCAATGAGGGCAAATGAGCCTTTGAAAGAGGCCTTCTTACCCTCCTCTCGAGCCTTCTTTAACAAGGGCCAAAGTTTGTTCCTAGCTACCCTGTCCTCTGGAGACAGCGGCTCTGTGATGTGTAGATTATTCTCCTGAAGGAACCTGCAATTCCTGGCTGCTTGCCAAACTGCATCTCTGACGTGCCATGCTGCAAAGAGGATGATGACAGATCTATTTTTCCCGGATTCCTTCGGTCCCAGTCGATGAGTGATATCCACCCCCGCATGTAGACTGTCAAGGATGTTCAGCGTCATTTGTGACCCCTCACCGAATCCAGGGACACATGTCGGCCAAAACAAATCCGAGATAATCGCAAAAGAAGCATTTTTTTTCGAAATTTGTGATTTTTGTTTTTTTCCATCATGTGCAAGTTGAGATCTTGAAGAATGCAATCAGTATTTCAGATAATAGATTGTTTTGTTGGAAAAGCATACATTTTTTGTTGCAAATGGTCTCGTTTTTGTCAGGACTGTAGCCTGCTGGGGGGTGTGGGTAAATTACCATATGGGCCATTCAAATCAAATCAAGTTTATTTGTACAGCGCTTTTAACAATAAATATTGTCGCAAAGCAGCTTTACAGAATTTGAACGACTTAAAACATGAGCTAATTTTATCCCTAATCTATCCCCAATGAGCAAGCCTGTGGCGACGGTGGCAAGGAAAAACTCCCTCAGACGACATGAGGAAGAAACCTCGAGAGGAACCAGACTCAAAAGGGAACCCATCCTCATTTGGGCAACAACAGACAGCCTGACTATAATATTAACAGTTTTAACAGGTATAACCCTCAACTGTCCTCATGGGGCCGTCCTTCACAGGAGTGGGGCGATAAAACTCCGACCAGACACAGGGCACCAGGATGGATCAAGCAGGTCCGAGGGGCAGAAGAGGCCAGCATCTCAATCCCAGGATCAACATGTAACTCAGAGGGACAGATGGGGGGGGGGGGGGAAGAAAACACGTTGTTAGGTATGTCCTAAAAATGACAAGTATTAAATCTGTGTGAGTAGGCTCGCAGAGACGAGAGTCTTTACATCAGGCATGACGCACAATGGCATGTTAATATGGTAAAAAATATATCATGACCTGCTCTGGCTGGATGCTTGATTGGGTGATGGGAGCACACTCCTCAGCAATGATGAGATGCAGATGGGACCCTTAGGCCTGGCCAAGACAATTCAGTTACATTTCACCGGGTCTGGGACATGCGACAGAATGTCTGACGGCCAATTCCCTGCAGGCTACGATAGCCAGTCGAGGTCCCCACCGTCTCCACCAAAAGATTTCCTGTTGACTCCATGTAACTCAGAGGGACAGATTTGGGGTGGGGGGGGGGGGGGTGGGGGGGAGAGAAAGAAAACACAGGTGGTTAGGTATGCCCAATGTCACCTGAATAAGTAGGAACAGTATACATACTGCACCGAGTACAAGCAGGGACTCCGGCAACTAACTATGACAGCATAACTAAAAGGAGAGAGCCAGAAGGTAACACAGGCATGAGGAAGCCCCGGGACATAAAGCAGCCAGCCACTGCACCGTCAACAAATTCGAGTGAGCAAGCGAGTGGGGACTGACAGCATCCAGACATCCCAGTTTACCAAAACACTCTATGTCTGAGGACCCTCCAGATCTACTCCTTTACCTCATAAACACCATTAACAAAAGGCTTGACTAAACAGATATGTTTTCAGCCTAGACTTAAATGCTGAGACTGTGTCTGATTCCCGAACATTACTTGGAAGGCTGTTCCATAACAGTGGGGCTTTGTAAGAAAAGGCTCTGCCCCCTGATGTAGCCTTCACTATACGAGGTACCAGCAGATAGTCTGCACCTTTTGATCTAAGTAGGCGTGGCGGGTCATAGAGGAGCAGAAGTTCACTCAGGTACTGTGGTGCGAGACCATTTAGTGCTTTAAAGGTCAATAGTAGTATTTTATAATCAATACGAAATTTGATTGGGAGCCAATGCAGTGTGGATAAGACAGGCGTGATGTGGTCATATTTTCTAGTTCTAGTAAGGACTCTTGCTGCGGCATTTTGAACTAACTGGAGCTTGTTTATACACTTATTGGAACATCCAGACAGTAAGGCATTACAATAATCCAACCTGGAGGTAACGAAAGCATGGACTAGTTTTTCTGCATCATGCAATGACATTAAATTTCTTATCTTTGCAATATTTCTGAGATGAAAGAAAGCTATCCGGGTGATGTTATCAATGTGAGTTTCGAATGAAAGACTGGGGTCAATAATCACTCCGAGGTCTTTTACTGCTGCACGTGAAGAAACAGAAAGGCCATCCAGAGTTACTGTGTAATCAGAAAACTTACTTCCAGCTGCATGTGGTCCGAGTACAAGTACTTCAGTCTTGTCAGAGTTAAGCAGAAGGAAGTTAATAAGCATCAAGTGTCTAATGTCCTTAACACATTCCTCAATTTTATTAAGCTGGTGTCTCTCATCAGGTTTTGCAGAGACATACAACTGTGTGTCATCAGCATAACAGTGGAAACTAATACAATGTTTACGAATAATATCGCCCAGAGGTAACATATATAGAGAAAAAAGCAGTGGACCCAAGACAGAACCTTGTGGAACACCAAACTTTACCTCGGTACGTCTAGAAATATCACCATTTATATCGACATACTGATAACGATCAGTTAGATAAGACCTGAGCCAGGAGAGGGCCATTCCCTTAACTCCCACAACATTTTCTAGTCTATCCAGAAGAATGGAATGATCAATGGTATCAAATGCTGCACCAAGGTCAAGCAACACAAGTAGCGAGACACAGCCCTGATCAGACGCCAACAGTAGGTCGTTTACTACTTTAACCAGTGCTGTCTCTGTGCTATGATGAGGTCTAAATCCTGACTGATACATTTCATGGATGTTATTCCTATGTAAATATGAGCATAACTGCTGTGCCACAGCTTTTTCAAGGATCTTGGAGATAAAGGGGAGGTTTGATATTGGCCGATAATTGGACAGCTGACAGGGATCAAGGTCAGGTTTTTTAATCAGGGGTTTGATAACTGCTAGTTTAAAGGATTTGGGTACATAGCCAATCATAAGAGAAGAATTTATTATTTTTAGAAGCGGTTCAATTACTCCAGGCATTATCTGTTTGAATAGATGTGTCGGTAAGGGATCTAGTACGCAAGTTGAGGCTTTTGATGTAGAGATTAATGAAAGTAATTCAGTTTCTTTTAGGGGAGTAAAACATTCTAACTGATGATCTGATACAGTTATATTGTTACCTACAAGGTCACTTTCATTGTCTAACCTTAAATTAGTAGTTTGAATTTTTTGTCGGATATTCTCAATTTTGTCATTAAAAAAATTCATGAAGTCGTTGCTACTACATACTGCAGGTGTGCATGTGTTGATAGTGGACTTATTCCTGGTTAATTTTGCTACAGTATTAAATAGGAATCTAGGATTATTTTTGTTATCTTCTATTAGGGAGGAGAGATATGTTGATCTCGCAGCACTAAGAGCTTTTTTATCAAATCAAATCAAGTTTATTTGTACAGCGCTTTTAACAATAAACATTGTCGCAAAGCAGCTTTACAGAATTTGAACGACTTAAAACATGAGCTAATTTTATCCCTAATCTATCCCCAATGAGCAAGCCTGTGGCGACGGTGGCAAGGAAAAACTCCCTCAGACGACATGAGGAAGAAACCTCGAGAGGAACCAGACTCAAAAGGGAACCCATCCTCATTTGGGCAACAACAGACAGCCTGACTATAATATTAATAGTTTTAACAGGTATAACCCTCAACTGTCCTCATGGGGCCGTCCTTCACAGGAGTGGGGCGATAAAACTCCGACCAGACACAGGGCACCAGGATGGACCAAGCAGGTCCGAGGGGCAGAAGAGGCCAGCATCTCAATCCCAGGATCAACATGTAACTCAGAGGGACAGATTGGGGGGGGGGGGGGGGGGGGGGGGGGGGAGAGAAAGAAAACATGTTGTTAGGTATGCCCTAAAAATGACAAGTATTAAATCTGTGTGGTAGGCTCGCAGAGACGAGAGTCTTTACATCAGGCATGACGCACAATGGCATGTTAATATGGTAAAAAAAAATATATCATGACCTGCTCTGGCTGGATGCTTGATTGGGTGATGGGAGCACACTCCTCAGCAATGATGAGATGCAGATGGGACCCTTAGGCCTGGCCAAGACAATTCAGTTACATTTCACCGGGTCTGGGACATCCGACAGAATGTCTGACGGCCGATTCCCTGCAGGCTACGATAGCCAGTCGAGGTCCCCACCGTCTCCACCAAAAGATTTCCTGTTGACTCCATGTAACTCAGAGGGACAGATTTGGAGTGGGGGGGGGGGGGGGAGAGAAAGAAAACACAGGTGGTTAGGTATGCCCAATGTCACCTGAATAAGTAGGAACAGTATACAAGCAGGGACTCCGGCAACTAACTATGACAGCATAACTAAAAGGAGAGAGCCAGAAGGTAACACAGGCATGAGGGAGCCCCGGGACATAAAGCAGCCAGCCACTGCACCGTCAACAAACTCGAGTGAGCAAGCGAGTGGGGACTGACAGCATCCATACATCCCAGTTTACCAAAACACTCTATGTCTGAGGACCCTCCAGATCTACTCCTTTACCTCAAACACCATTAACAAAAGGCTTGACTAAACAGATATGTTTTTAGCCTAGACTTAAATGCTGAGACTGTGTCTGATTCCCGAACATTACTTGGAAGCCTGTTCCATAACAGTGGGGCTTTGTAAGAAAAGGCTCTGCCCCCTGATGTAGCCTTCACTATACGAGGTACCAGCAGATAGCCTGCACCTTTTGATCTAAGTAGGCGTGGCGGGTCATAGAGGAGCAGAAGTTCACTCAGGTACTGTGGTGCGAGACCATGCAGTGCTTTAAAGGTCAATAGTAGTATTTTATAATCAATTTTTATACTTCAGGAAGCTCTCCTTCCACGCCAATTTGAACACTACCAATTTTGTTTGACGCCATTTACGTTCCAATTTTCGAGTGGTCTGTTTTAATGTGCGAGTGTCATCATTATACCAGGGTGCTAATTTTTTGTCTCTGACCATTTTCCTTTTTAGAGGAGCTACATTATCTAAAGTATGGCGGAATGTTGACTCTAAGCATTCAGTTGCCTGATCGAGTTCTGCAGGGGCTGACAGTGACCCAATCAAAGTTGACAGCTCTGGGAGATCATTTATAAAGCTCTGTGCAGTAGTTGACGTGAAAGTACGTTTAATACAGTAGCGTGGTGAGGTGCATATATTATTACTCAGACATATTTTGAATGAGATGAGACAATGATCTGAGATAACTTCAGACTGTGGAAGTATGACTATATTGTCTACGTTTAATCTGAATGTTAGTATTAGATCAAGGGTGTGACCACCATTATGGGTCGGTCCTATGACATTCTGCTTAATCCCGACTGAATCTAAGATGGACACAAACACTGTTTTTAAAGGGTCTTCTGGGTTATCAAAGTGAATATTAAAATCTCCGACAACTAAAGCTTTGTCTAAGGAAATAACCAGATCTGAGATAAAATCTGCAAATTCAGAAAGAAACTCAGAATATGGCCCCGGGGGCCTGTAAATAATAAGCAATGGAATTAACTGGGTAGACTTATTTTTCGAGGCTACATACATTATATGAGTATGAAGAACTTCAAATGTATTAAATTTATAACCAGGTTTGTGTGTTACACCTAGATAATCGTTATAAATAACCGCGACGCCTCCTCCTCTGCCAGTTAGACGAGGCTGGTGTATATAACTGTATCCAGGAGGACTCGCTTCATTTAATGCTATATATTCATTTGGCTTAATCCATGTTTCTGT
This sequence comes from Neoarius graeffei, assembly GCF_027579695.1. NCBI lineage: Eukaryota > Metazoa > Chordata > Actinopteri > Siluriformes > Ariidae > Neoarius > Neoarius graeffei. The sequence continues at coordinate 127,331,268 of NC_083570.1, read as the reverse complement.
TAAACATAGTACATTAAACTCCTGATCAGTAATGAGTTCATTAACCATTAGCGCTTTAGATGTAAGAGATCTAATATTTAATAGCCCCACCTTTAGATCAAAGGTGCTGGCAGCAGCTGTACAGTCAGTCTGATCTAATTTTATATTGATTAGGTTACTGGAACAAACTCTCTGAAAATTTCTACCTTTTTGTTGAGCTCGGGGAACAGACACAGTCTCGATGTAGTGGGCCCTGAGTGACGACTCTGTGCAGCTAGCAGACAGTCGGTTTAGCCTGTTCGTCTGCTCCCTGGCCTTGGCTCTGGATTGTCAGAAATTAACTAGGCCTGTTCTGAGACTATGACCTATGCTGCAGGAAATGAGAGCAGCACCTTCCCGAGTGGGATGGATACCGTCCCGCCCTAACAGGCCAGCAGTGCCCTCAAAATTAGCCCAATTATCTATAAAGCCCACACTGTTTTCAGAGCACCACCTGGACAGCCAGCAGTTCAGCGACCATAACCTGCTGTAAGCTACATCGCCACGCCGCATTGGGATGGGGCCAGAGCATACTACAGCATCGGACATCGCCTTCGCTAATTTAAACACCTCTACAAAGTTACTCTTAGTAACCTCAGACTGACAAAGGCATATATCATTAGCTCCTGCATGGATAACTATCTTTGAGAACCTGTGCTTGCTTAGGACCCTAAGATTACCTGCTATGTCCGGCGCCCTGGCTCCCGGTATACACCTGACTAAAGCTGCTGGTGCCCCTAAAGGCTGAGCTAATTTCACGTGCCGTATGATAGAGTCCCCTATAACCAGAGCTCTTTCAGGTTTCTCAGTGGGTGCATCACTAAGGAGAGCAAACCTGTTCGACACGTGACGCGGAGAGGAGTGGTGCTCCCGTGGGTGAGCCTCAGCGGTAGCTTTGGCTCTACGCTTATGCCGCCGAGTCGTCACCCATTCGCCCCGCTGTAAGGGCTCTAATGCCGGAGTTGGGGGATTGCTAACTCCACCTAGGGCATCCAGACTTTCCCTAACAGAAACTACACTGTTCTCACGCTCACTAACCTGCTCTAAAGCCTGGACACGCGCTTCTAGCACTGAAATCTTCTCCGTCAGAGAGCTAACTAATCTGCACTTATCACAAGTAAAGCTAATAGAGCTATCGCTAGTGACAGAGGAAGAATGACTAAACATCCTGCACTCAGCACACTGAACAGGCTGAAGGTGTGCCATGATGAAAAGATTCACGTACCTTAAATGAAGATCTGTTGATATTAAAGCAGATCAGATGGCCTCCGCTTGTTGACTTTACACAGGAAGAGAGAAAAAGAAAGCTTCCGGTCTCGGCGTTCTTCCGAAAAAAGAAAGAGAAAAAAACGGAAAAAAAAAAACGGAAAAATGAAAGCGACAGTATAATAAAAATGAAGACGATACTAGAAATTTATTTATAGAAAAAAAGTTAAAAAAGGATTAGTAATTAACGCCGGCACTCGCGGGAAAAAGGACTCGGCGCGAACAACTCAGGAAACAGGAAGTGCGTAAAATTCACATGATGATTTAAGTCTTTTGTTTTTTTTTTCCGCGAATCAGCTGTATGATCCGAGCTGAGCGCATGGCTACTTAACTGCATACAGGCGTGTAATTTCACTATGGAATGAGGAAGCTAAACAGAGCGCAGAGGAGCTGAAACACCACGAAGCAAACAGACGCACGGTATTTACATCGGAGATGACCATTTCTAGCAAAAAAAAAAAAAAAAAAAACGCAACCTCGTTTTCCAGATTGAATGGAATACTTGAATGATCGGATGATACACGGACCGTTCTAGGATTACATTCCATCGGAGGCATTGGTGTGTGCAAGGCGCCGTTTCTCTTTCTGATGGGGTGAGTTTATTAATCTAAGGCTGTGTGGTTATTTTTGCATGTAACGGAGAGTGTTGTGGTTTGGTTAAGCCTAGGTCACAACCGGACGTACGATTTTTTGGCTGTGTGATTTTTGGCGTTTCCCAAATCGCTGCGTTTTTTTTTTTTGTTCACGGAGAAAGATGCACGTTGGCCGTAAGTTTGTCTTGCAACCTGAAAAAAAACGTAAGCGCCCGTAGAGTTTGTTTGACATGACAAAGAACCTCTGCGGCCGGTCTGCGGCTCGAAAATCAGCACATCACACGCGCGCTCTCGTGCTTTTCACACGCGCGCTCTCGTGCGTTTCATGCGCGCGTTCCGTGTGTTTCTTGCGTTTTTTGCGTGTAGACCGGCCGTAGGAGCACGGTACGGCCGGTTGTGACCAAGGCTTTACATGAAACTAGTGTTGTGTTAGTTGTGTAGGTATCATGCCACCATCTTGTGTCAGAACTACAATTCCCAGTCCACTTCCGTGTGACCTACGTCACGCGTGGGCGGGATCATCTACGTCATATACAAGGAAACATAAAACAATGGGACAACGCTTCCATCTTCGTCTCTCACGTCTGGCTCCCGATGAATCTGGGCGTATAAAGAGGCGCTCTCCACCCCAAAAAGACGTCTTCTTTCTTGCAAGATCCATCACTCAGCGCGATCTTCTTACCCTTGGCAAAGGTAAACTCTAGAGTCGCGCGATCTTTAAACTCAACCTGAGTTACAACCGGTTTACTTGCATTAGAAGTGACGTCACGACTGCAGCCCAGGCAGTTAAAAGTTAAGAAGCGATTGAATCCTTTTTAACTCAAAAGCGCTGTGCATCTCATTCTGATCAGAGACTTTTCCTCACGAACGCTGAGGTTCGGACCAAGAATCCTCTGCTTTCACGGGAACCACCCAAGTGCTCCGCTGGACCAGAAAGTTTTCTCCGCCTCCATCCCGAGCAGCTCACGTGCTCCCACGGCGAGGCCTGAAGCTACACCGGCGAATAGTTCTTCATATCTTGCTAAAGGCAGGATTAAGTAAGATTTTGGCATTTGGGCATAATTAGGATAGTCTTAGGAATTTGCTTTTATTGAAATAGTGTGAATTTAAACCCAGGTTTATCTGTTACACTGTTAGACACGCAGTGTGTTGATTTATTTTGGTTCTATGTTCTCTCAATTGTTTAATAGATAGGCTGCGCATGCTTCTCTCTTCTTTACTACTAACATATAGTTCTCTTATTATACATCTTGATCTCAAGATTTCAGTGGATTCAGTATGGTTATGAGCTAGTGGGTTAGCTACAGCTTCCCTTTTGTCTGCTTAGCAACACAAAGCTAATCAAGGCCTACCATGTGCTCAGCAGGCCATCAGGCCTGATAAACCACACCTCAGCTAGAAATCCACAAGCCAGCTTTTAGTTAGCTACGGCTAATACCCTTGTCTTTAGCAACACGTGCTCAGTAGGCCTCACCAGGCCTAACAGACACACTTTAGCTAGGCCATAGGGCCTTTAGCAAACACACATTAGCAACACAAGGCTAATCTAGGCCTCCACCACGTGTAGTTAGCTACATGAGGCTAAACACATGGTCAAGTCCTACACACACACACACTGTTTTAGCTAGCCACAAGCTAGGCCATACACACACACCACACATGTATATACACCTCACTGCTTGTATATATTGATTATCCATTTTTTTTTAATCTTTGTATAATAAATTCATTTATTATCAAAGCTGTGTGTATTCATCTTGTTGGTGAACAACATCTGAAGTCCCCAATCTTCTCAAAGAATTCAAAAAGGGTGCGTATGTTATGTAATATGGTAAGTGATCGTAATAATTTGGAAATATACCATAATTTAGCTGTTTGGTAATTTATTATTAAGCACCAGGATTAATGGTATGATTCACCAAATGATTCACTAAACGATTCATTGAACGATTCACCAAATGATTCACTAAACGATTCATTGAACGATTCACTAAATGATTCACTGAATGAGACTGATTCTATGGTATGATTCAATTCAAACGAGTCAAATTAAACGATTCAATGGGATTGATTCATTTTAATTATTAACCTTCAAAATTTAATGAGACTGATTTAACGAGATTGATCACTTAATTTCAATAATTAACTGATTGCACCCACAGTTGTGTCATCATCGTGCTATCTTTCTTTCTTACAGTGTGAGTAATTTTTCAACCACAAAACGTTAAAGTATACTTTAGGACTTATTTTTGTACTTCATAATTGTTTTGGGCATACTTTGCATGGAAGGAAAATTGACGTGGTGATTTGTTTACATGAAAGTAGTATTGTGCTAGCTCGTAGGGGGTAGGGCTTTCCTTAATGTCATGCAAATGAGCACCATTATGTGCCCGCCCTGCACCCAGAGTAGCTGAGATGGAAAACTTTGAGGGCGATTTTCTCCCTTTTCTGTTTTAAGAAGTATACACTTTCAAAAGGCCACACATTCTTCAAATATTGTCAGATCTCCACATAGAAGGCATCATTGGAAAGCTTAGAAACTGTACTTTCTGAATCTGTCAATAACTCAAAATGCCCCCGGGCAGACATGTGTCCCTGGATTCTGTGATCTGCCACATTTGTGTAAGGATTTTAATGACTTCTTCCCTTACGTTCTCTCCATCGTATTCTTTCAGACCATGTAGTTTCAGTAGAGATTTACAGCTGTAAAGTTGACGTTCTTCCACAGCTAATTTCAATGCTTTATTCTCTTCTTTCAAAGTCTGTACTTCGTTTTGCATGTTCTTTAGCTCCTTCCTATTTTCACCCACATCAAATACAAGCTGCTTAACAGTAGCCGATACACTCAATTTCTTTAGAAGTGTCCTGTGTGGTCTTTTCAATAGCTGAAATCTTTCGAAATGTGGCGTCATGCTTGACGGACAACTCATGAGTTGCTGATAGCACGTCCATATTTCTATCATTGTCTTTAGCAACACTCCCTGATTCCACACACTTCATTTTTTTGCAGAGGGGTTTCTCTGGAGTGTCAGGATAAAGGACAGAAGCCAAAGCATTTGTGCTATCAAAAGCTGGGGATAAGTCAAACCATATTCTTGCATCTTCCTCCCCAGAGTCAACAGGGGACTGAGCAGCACTGTCCCAAAGCAGCTTTACAGAATCTGAATGACCCAAGACATGAGCTAATTTTATCCTTAATCTATCCCCAATGAGCAAGCCTGTGGCGATGGTGGCAAGGAAAAACTCCCCCAGACAACACGAGGAAGAAACCAAGAGGAACCAGACCCAAAAGAGAACCCATCCTCATCTGGACAACAACAGACGACAACATGACTATAGCATTAACAGTTAACATGAAGTCAGTTTTGTTGATGTTATAAACTCTTCATTAATGGAAACTTGAGTGCAAAACTGTTCATGACAACCACAGTCCCAAAGTTAGCAAGCCAACTGTAGTCCTCAGCCACAAAAGCATTACTGTAATTGTCCAGAGTGTCTTCCAAGTGTGACTTTCAACTGTCCATATGGGGCCGTCCTCCACAGGAGCGATGTGATGAGACTCCAACCAGACACAGGGCGTCAGGATGGATCAGGCAGGTCTGAGGAGCAGAAGAGGTCAGCGCCTTGATCCCAGGATTGACATGTAACTCAGAGGGACAGATTTTTTTTTGGGGGGGGGGAGAAGAGAGAGAAAACAGGTTGTTAGGTATGCCCAATGTCACCTGAATAAGTAGGTATAGTATACATTGAGCTGAGTACAAGCAGGGACTCTGGCAAAACTAACTATGACAGCATAACTAAAAGGGGAGAGCCAGAACGTAACACAGGCATGAGGGAGCCCTGGGACATAAAGCAGCCAGGCACTACACCATCTCTGGCCAGAAGGAAATCATCTGTGCTCTCCTGGACTGTTTTGAGAGAACTGACTAGGACATGTTTAGGGAGGCTGCAACCAATGGCGACTGCACTAACCTAGAGGAGTGCACAGCATCAGTGACCAGTTACATCAACAAGTGCATTGATGATGTTAGTATCTCTAAGACCATCACTACTTGCCCCAACCAGAAGCTGTGGATTATTGTAGAGGTGCATGCACTACCGAGGACCTGAGATGCTGCCTTCAGAGCAGGTGACAGAGCAGCCCTGAGAGCAGCTAGGACCAACCTGTCTCAGGCCATCAGAGCAGCAAAGCGTGCACACGCCTAGAGAATCCACAGCTACTTTCATGACAGTGGCAACACACAGCACATGTGGCAGGGCATCCAGACCATCACAAATTACAGGACAACACCATCTGCCTGTGACAGTGATGCCTCCCTTCCAGATGTGCTGAACAGCTTTTATGTATGATTTGAAGCACAGAATGGCATGGCAGCAAGGAAGATCACCCCTCCTCCCAATGACCAGGTGCTGTGTCTGACCACAGCCCACGTGAGGAAAACTCTACGCAGTTCACTCTGCTTACTCACGACTGTGCAGCAACTCATAGCTCGAACCACATTTTGCTGATGACACAACTGTGGTGGGTGGTCTCGTCAGTAAAAACGATGAGTCAGCATACAGAGAGGCGGTGCAACGGCTATCAGACTGGTGCAGAGTCAACAACCTGTCTCAGAACGTGGACATAAAAGAGATGGTTGCTGACTTCAGAAGAACATGAAGTGACCACTCTCCATTGACGGCTCACTCGTGCAGAATGTCAAGAGCACCAAATTCCTCAGTGTTCATCTGACAGAGAACCTCACCTGGTTCCTCAACACCAGCTCCATAGTCAAGAAACCCCAGCAGTGCTTCTACTTCCTACAGAGGCTGACGAAAACCCATCTCCCATCACCTGTCCTCACTGTATTCTACAGAGGGACTACTGAGAGCATTCTGAGCAGCTGCATCATGGTCTGGTTTGGGAATTGCACCATCTTGGATCTCAGGATCCTACAGCGGATGGTGAGGACAGCTGAGAAGCTCATTGGAGTCTCTCTTTCCTCTATCGCGGACATTTCCGCCACATGCTGCATCTGGAAAGCCACCAGCATCATGGCTGACCCCACACACAATCTCTTCACCTGGAAAAAAGGTGTCGAAAAAGGTCTGGAAAAAGGTACCGAGGCATTCGGGCCTTCACAGCCAGACTCTGTAAGAGTTTCTTCAAATATGACAGACTCCTCAACTCTGAGGGACTGGACTGATTCTTATGGACTGTGAACACACCACTCACACTGCACATCTGCAGTGAACTCACATTTGCACCATGAACAATATTGCACTGTTGCTTACAGTGGTTACAATGTCTCACACACATTTTGATTACTTTATTTGGGAGGACTAATACTTATTAAAAAAAGCAACAGAGCACCCAAATATTTACAAAGAGCATCTTGTGACTCCCACATCAATACAAATACTGTGCTGGTGTACAACCACATATAGATGTTAAGTATATTAAGGATACACTGCAAAAACTAACCATCCTAATAGAAGGAAAAACATAATAAATTTGAGAACATTTAGACGATAATCAAGTGAAATAATCTGCCAGTGCAGTAAGATACTGTAATTACACTTGGTAAGACATCTTAGAATAAGTTGGTTGCAATCTAGAACTAGGTTTAATAATCTCAAAATTGGTGTCTTGTTTTCTTCTAATAATAAATGCTAGATCATTTCAACTATTTTGAAGATATTTTCACTTGCTAAGATATCATTTTTTGCAGTGTACAGGTGACATCGCCTTCTCCATATATGCAAACTGCCTATAATTGCTGACACAGAGGAATCTTTTGCTAACTGCTTTGAGTTCTTCTTGTTTAGGCCAGCTATTTGCAGCCCTCTAATGCCGCTTTTCCACTACAAACGCGGCTGAGTCGGGCTGAGCCGTGCCGTGCTGAGTCGAGCTGAGTGGGGCTGTTGGAGTTGCATTTCGACTACAACCGCGCTGAACCATGCTGGCTGGAAGTGGGTGGACACATTGGGTGGAGTTAGCGAAAGTGGGTGGACGTCACGTGATGTCGTTAAGCAGCGCAAACAGTGACAGTGACCTTTTAAGCGGTAGTCTCACGACCCGGATAGTAAACAATAAACATGGAGGACATGGAGTCGTTAGTGTTGCTGGTCTTGGTTCTGTGGCATGTTGTCACCGACAACGCCAACAGATACTGGCAAGAGCGTATAGATGAAGCGAGGCGCATAAGGCTTCATAATTCTCGTAATTCGTAATTCTCCTTCTTCCGGGTTTGCGGTGTTTACAGATCCCAGCGTGCTCGCGGGGCGTGTGTGGGCATGTGAGGACACTCCTCCTCACCAATCAGTGCACAGGGGAGTGTCTGCTCACGCCCCCAGCCTCACTTGGCACGGTTTGGCTCGCTTCAGCCCCACTCCAAAACGGTGCGAGTTTTAGGGGCTAAGCAGGGCTGAAGCGAGCCGAGTCGTGCTGTTTTTTGGTAGTCGAAACGCGAGCCGTGTCGGGCTGAAGTGAGCTGAAGCGAGCTGAAGTGAGCTGAAAAAGGGTAGTGGAAAAGGGCCATAACACAGTCTATGGACATGTCCAAGGTGACCATAAATGAGACCCACCAGATTTGTACTATAGCCACTTACTCTAAGAGCATCCACTAATGGCTGGTATTTTATCATTTTCTCAGAAAAACAAGTCCATATATGCATAAAAACAGCATCCCACTTCCAAAATCACAATAGGTTTTTAAAATCTCATTAACAACAACTATGTCGGGAGTCTTTTATAACATTTTTCAGAGCAACATTGTTCATCAAATTTGAAAACCAGCTCAATTGTATTTTTCTATTTGTGTGTATTACAGATTGTCCATATACTTTCCGTAGCTCTGTCGCAGTTATATTAACAATGCGATCATGACGAGCGATGTACAGGCCTTTAAATGCTGGACAACCATTCATTATATGCGCGGTTGTTTCTATTGTTTTATCATTGTGCAATAGGCAGCATGGTTTATGACACCTCGGAAACCACAAAGAGAGGTTATACTGAGCTGGAAGGGCTTGCAGTCTAGCTTTGGTGACAAATTTTAGAATGCCTTCGTTGACAGCTGGATTATGCAGTGCTACATGAGAAGCAGTGTGATCGGCGCACTGAAGGCACGCGAGTTTGCCTTGAAGATGCAAGTTCACCCAGGGAGCACGTTGTTGTGAGTGAAAATACTGGAGAATCTCATACCTGCACGCCAGGCCGTTAAGCTTTTTACTGATTCCATCATGATGTAGAGTTGCCTCCGCATGCACATTTAAGTCCAGGATTAGCTCCTCACTGACGTTCACCTGAGCTCTACTTGTATGTATCCAGCTCAACTCTATGTTGTTACGACTGCACAGGTCATTCAAATCCGGCCAATCCGAGCACACCCCAAATCCACTGGCACGAGTATCCAATTTTCCGTTAGGTTTCTTCTTGAAGCCAAGGAAACTTGGTTGTCCGCAGGGGGCAGGGGAGATCTTGCATTTCCCTAAGTCTAGCAGCAGTGAGCCCTGGGCCATTTCCCCAACTGTCACATCATTTATTTAGCATGCGCAACAGGTGACTTATCCGAGTAGCTGTGTAGATCCACTTGATGTTTGGAACCCCAAGGTCCCCCTCTGATTTTTTCAGAAAGAGGATGCTCCTGGTCGTGTGTGTTTAGGTTCAGCCATTTCCTCACCAGTTCCATGGTCTTACTGTTCAGTTCATTCAACATTTTTTTAGTAATGTGAACGTTGGCGAATAGATGTTGAATTTTGGAAAGAGCTATCTCCCGAATTACCTGAAGTTTCATGCAGATTGGCAGAGGGCATTGATCTATCTGGTCTAATCTTGCAAAGTATTCCTTGCAGATCACTTCCAGCTGTTCCTGCCATTCGCCAGTTACATTAAACTTATGCCCCAAGTAGCTGTATGTTTTGTGTCTTGCATAGACTTGAATCTCGTTCCCAGCAATAGTAAATGAGGGAGGGTGGTCATACTTTGCCCTATACCACCTGTTGCCACCGCTGCGCTGTTCATAGAACACTGCACATTTGCTGGTCTTGACCTCAAGCCCAGACCATTGTGCACGCACGCACACACATTTATTCCATTTTCATAAACTACTGCAGTTCCTTATGCCATCAGACTCCTCAACTCAGACTGATTCTCATGGACTGTTGAGCACACCACTCACACTGCAATCTCTGAACAGTGGACAATATTGCACTATTACCTTACAATGTTTACAATATCTCTCGCACACACAAAGTTTACATTTATTTATTTCCTTTCATATATTACCTCAATATGCACACTCAATTCTGCACCTTATGCTGCTTGTGTCTGCACTTTGTGTCATTTATTGTTCATTTATTGTTTGTCTATTGTGTCATTACTGTTTGCAGTGTTGCACTCATTGCACTCTTCCACTTTATATTGTTGTGTAGATTTGTAGGCCTGTGAGGTTTAATGTAGCACCATGGTCCTGGAGAAACAGTTTCATTTTAACTTTGTACTGTACCTACCATGTATGGTTTAAATGACAAATAAAAAGACACTGATCACCCTGTTTAAGTCAGAATCAACCAGATCCATCAGAATCTCACTCATTAATCTCAGAACTGATCCAAGCCATCTGATCAGAGCCAATATGGCCTGTCACAGTTTCACTCATTAAGGTCATGGCCAGGTGGGGCTGCCAGAGAGAGAGCCCAAATTTTCCCCAAATTATCTTCCCTTACTCCCCAGGGTTCTAAAGGCATTCTATTATATAATGGTTTTATAAATACACATAATTAAGTAATAAATAATCTTAGACAAGTTTTCACAACTTTGAAGCATTAGTGTGTTGCATTACTGTATTGGGGGGCCTATCTAAAATAAGGGCCAAACAGTTGGCAAAGTACTGTTCAATCTCAGCAATTATAAGGAGTATGTTTATTTGGAAAAGAAGATGTTTTCTATGTCCTTGAATTTGTAAAATCCATAACCATGTGCTGTATTGTCTTAATCTGTCGGATCATTCATAAAACTTGATTCCTAAATGAAATTTAACTTGTAATGCAGGATCAAATAAAGTATATATAAAATGTGTGTTCTCCCCGTTTGTCTCAGTCTGTCAGATATGTTTTGAGGGCAGAGATGTGAAAGAATTCATTATCTGTCTCCAGAACCATCCAGAGCACATGTTATCTTCAACAATAATCAGGAACATGTGATTCATAAAGAAATCATTAACAGAATTTCTCACTCAAGTTCCACCCTACAAAACCATCACAAACACTCATGATTAGGAATCTTAACTCATACTTTTGCTTTAGTTGCATAAAATTCAACATAATTGCTGTTTTCAAATTCATCATGACTCTGGACTCGTGGATTCTGACTCCAATCCTCAACATGTGTAGAGCTTGTTGTTTAGAGTTTCCTCAGATTAGGCAGTGTTCCCTTTGACTACTTTACAGTGCTGTTTCAGTCTGTGCTGCTTTTACTAGATAATGTCACATGAAGTATTTATCTACTGTTTTTTTTTGCTGAATTGATCAAGCTATAACCTGACATCTTGCATTTAGTAAACACTGTTCATGTTCCTTCTGTCAGGATCAGGGTTCGTATGGTCATGGAAAACCTGGAAAAGTTATGGAATGTGATTTATGTTGTTTTCCAGGACTGGAACACTCCTGGAATTCCATACTTATGGAATTTATCCGCCTTCCTTTGTGAACAGACAATGTGATTTAAAATTGGTTATTGTATATTGTAAACAACTTATAAGACAATCGTGCGTGTTGATTTGATTTCGGCCAGTGCGGAGATCATTACTGATCCGCTTTTTCCCCCTCTCCGGCCACTGTTCATATCACGTGTGACGTGTGTTGCCTAGATGCAATGTAAACTTCCCTCAGTCTTTAGATCAGATCGCGTGGCTTCAGTGGCAGCTGCTGGTTTTTAAAACAGGGGAAGCCCATTTTATGCATTCATCGTAAAACCTGTAGGCCAGATATCAAAGCATAGAAAGGTGTGCCCCATTAGCATAGTGAACTAGACAACCCCACCTAGTGGCAGAAAGTATTTTTGCTTGTACATTGCATGTTATAGTCTGGCTTGCCAGGCTAGTGCCTCATATCCTTAATCAAAAATATCAAACATCCAAAAATCACTGGCTTTTCAACGAAGAGCCTTGAACATCATACCCTGATATGCAACACAGAGTCTTTAACACAACACCCAGCTGTGCAACACATCCTTGAACATCTTCTGCAACACAGTCTGGAAATTCATAACCAGGTAGGCTATGCAACACACAGAACCTTGAATATTATACCCAGGTATAACCTATAACACAGAGCCCACCATTCTCTTAACATTACTGAACAATATACACACACTTCAGATTCATGAACATTATATGATGAACACTATTTATACACAAATTCTGCCCTCCGCTCCTTTTCCAGAAAATGGTCTGTGACCCTGTCATACCAGCTGGTTGTGCTTTCCAGAGACTTCACCAATTTCTTCTCAATGGCCAGCAGAACAAGACTACTTAAACAGTGTTGGCCCATTGTATTTCGAGTGAAAGACTTCACTCTTTTTAAACAAGAGAAGCTACGCTCTACTCCAGCTGATGTGGCGCTAATAGTTGCAACCAAAGACAGCAGCTTGTATAACTGGGGCATTGAACTGTCCAGCTCCATGTCTTTGAAAAACAACAGAGAATCACTCAGCTTGCCCAGAGTGCCCTGCAAGTCAGTGTTTTTGTACCAAACCTGCAGCTCAGACCGTAGTCTCCCTAAAAAAAAAAATACATTTTCTCAACATTCTGGAATGCTTCCTCTGGAAACACCAGCTTCATTTCATCAAACCTTCCTGGGTTAACCAGTTCAAGGAAGCGCAGACTTTCCAGGTTTGCAAAATGATGAGAAATCTGTTCAATTATGTTATCAAAGATGGCCATATACAAATTTCTGTAATGCTCCTGTGGATCTGACAACGTGGAGCGGCGCTTTCTCAAGGGCACATCTCGAGGGTCTGTTGTCATATTTGCAGCTTTGACATACACAGCTTGAAAAGCCTCCTCTGACCTTTTATCCACTGCAAAAGAAAGCAGGGCCTCTACTCTCTTTTTGCAGAAAAGGACATCCATGGCCTTGGCTTGCACAATGTCAAACACAACATCTGTCTCACAAAAGATGTCATAGTAGGACTGCAGCAGGAAGGCAAACTCAAAGTCCTCTATCCTCATCACATACCCCTTGGCACAGTCAACTGTATCATCATCCATGCTTTTATCAGCAATTAAGCTGTCAAAAACCCTGATCAAAGCATCATAATTTTCAAGCACAGTGCCCACTATGCGGGAACTAAAATTCCACCTAGTAGGTGCATTTCGGGGCAGCCTTGAACATTCTGCAGATTCCAGAAAAGATGTTCTTTTAGTTGATTTCGCAAAGAATGTCGCAAACCCAGACAACGTTGCAAAAAAAACCACTCTTGCTTGAGGTATGCATTTAGCACCCTGGGACAACACCAAGTTCAGTTTATGTGCATAACAATGCACAAACATGGCACTAGGAGCTACTGCCCTGACTCTGGCTTGCAGGCCATTGAGAGATGATGCCATAACTGCAGCCCCATCATATGTTTGTGCCACAAGTTTTTCCTCAAAATTGTAAGCATGCATATTCTGCTGCAAAACCTCAAACACAGACTGAGCATCGCGGCCTTCTGACACATCAAAAAATCCAATAAAACACTCCTGGATTGCACCTGCCCTATCCACATAGCAAACAATGACAGACATTTGGGCATGACAGGATATGTCTGTGGTCTCATCCACCTGCCAAGCAAAAAAGGGAGCAGCCTGCACTTAACTGGTTATCTCGTCAGAAACAGTGGCAGCAAGTGCATTGATCAGGTCATTTTGAATGGTGTGAGACATACCAGTAAACACAGCTGATGACTGAAAACGTGTGGCTAGGACAGAGTCATATTTTGCTAATGTTTCAGTAAATTCTCTAATTCTCCTTGTTGTCTGATTCATGACTCTCATTGTGCCCCCTGAATGACAGTTCCTGACAGCCAAGCAATGAGGTAACATCTATCAAACGTTTCAGGAAGGCCCTGTTTTGAGTGACTATTTCATTATGCCTTGCACACTGTATACGAGCACCTTCATCAATGGCATGTTCCACCCTGACCCTCCCCAGATAGCTAAGTCTTGCACATGAAGTGACATGCTCATTGCTCATTTCATGCCTTTTGCAAGCCCTTTTGAAATTCACCAGGTCCCCAAACCCATCTTTTGACCAAACTAAATTTCCCTGAGAGGGCTTCATCAAAAGACATAGCCAACAGTACATTTTATTAGTCACAGGAGACCCAGTCAACCAGTTCACATTTTCATACCAAGACACCTGAAAAGACCTGTTATGACCTGCTGATTTTTGAATGAGATTAAGCTTGGGCTTTGGTCTGCCTTGCTCTTTAATTCTCACTTTCTCCTCATATGGCAGAGTGTCAAAACATTTTGACAAAAGCATGTCCACGACGTTTGCCATTATAGCAGATAGATACCAGCTGTTAGCAGCTAGCACTGCAGATCCCAATAAGGCTCAAGCTAGCCTACAACCACGTTGATTGAACTACAAATGAAATAAACGAGTGAATTCACGAATGATCAAACTGATAGAATGGATGAAAGTTAATGGAGCACAACAAGTAATATTTACATTTATTTACAGAGTAATGTACAGAGACATCAATGAGAAGAAACGTTTATATGAAAAGAAATTCAGACAACAGTTTGGCACACGACTACACTTTCTCAACATCCGCTAGGGACTGACTGATCATGTTTACCGTGTTCCTTGCCGACGCCGAAGTACAGTGACCACCCTCCTCATGTATTTCAAACACCACCTCCAATACTCCTTTATCAGCCTGGCTTCTTGGCCCTCCCATGTCCCGTTTACCCCCAGAGATACCCGGCTTCCCTGGAAGTGACGATTTTGTCGATTTTAACCAATAACAACTAGCCGAAATTGGCTGTTCAGAGCCGTCTCGTAGACTGCAATGGATACCCGGCTGCCAGTCCATAGAGCCCATTGAAATAAGAAAGGTTACAGCCTGGCAGCAAAGGTGATTCTCATAGCGAACTGAAAGTTCGTCAGACATCACTCAAATAAGTTATAGGATGACATAGGGATAGTTATGAACATAAATACAATCTTGGGCATATATTATGTTATGCAAGTTATTGTTTTAATGAGAATTCAACGTCGTAGACGCCGCAGTTTGGGGAGAGAATTTTAGGGGAAGTTCGGCTTCCCTTGTTGTCTCTGAGAAATCGCCCCTGCATGGCTTGTACTATGCCAAGAGACAAAATACACAATGCCAGGGAAATGTACATTTAATAATGTCTCACTTCATGCCAAAAAATACAAATTGTGGTTGGAGAGGGTAGAGGACCCTGGAAGAGCCAAATGTGTCTTGTGCAGTAAAATATTCGACATAGCTAACATGGGAGAAGCAGCTCTTACTAGCCATGCCAAAGGCACTAAGCACCAAGCTGTAGTCGCTGCCCACCAAGCAAACTCAATCACCAGTTTTTTTCAACCTCACACGACGACACCCACGACGACATCTACCTGCATTACTGCCACTTCGTCTTTGAGACAAGGAACACTTTC
This sequence comes from Neoarius graeffei, assembly GCF_027579695.1. Taxonomy (NCBI): domain Eukaryota; kingdom Metazoa; phylum Chordata; class Actinopteri; order Siluriformes; family Ariidae; genus Neoarius; species Neoarius graeffei. The sequence continues at coordinate 127,315,732 of NC_083570.1, read as the reverse complement.
AAGTGCTGTGACTAGAAATGACTCGCTTACTGCGAAGATATTCTGTGCGCTAAAGGTAATCAAAGCTCACTACTCCTTCAAGTCGTGTGAGGATACAGCCCAGTTGTTCCAGGCCATGTTTCCCGATAGTCAGATAGCCACAAGATTTGCATGCGATGAACGCAAGTGTGCATATCTCTGCACATTTGGACTAGCTCCCTACTTTAAGGGTCTGACGTTAAGCCACCTCTCAGAGCAAAGTTATGTTGTTCGATGAAAGTTTGAATCATTATTTGCAGTTGAAGCAAATGGATGTGCACGTCAGGTTTTGGGACGGGCCTGAGGTGAAAACGACGTACATTAGCTCAGAATTTTTGGGCCACTCGACAGCGAAAGATGTTGCTGAAAAATTAAATCTCATGCTTTCCGAGACCGGAATCCTCAACCTTGTCCAGATCTCAATGGACGGCCCTAACATGAACTGGAGAGTCTTCCAAACCCTGCAGAAGCAAGTGGAGATGGATGCGGGCAAGTCTCTCATCAACATTGGCTCGTGTGGATTGCACATCCTGCATAACGCGTTCAGGGATGGATGCAAATCCAGTGGATGGGACATTGAACACGCACTTTCAAGCCTGTACTGGCTTTTTCATGACAGTCCAGCCCGACACGAGGATTTTGTGACCGCAACTGGGTGTGATTCAAACATGCTGAAATTCTGCAAGCACCGGTGGGTCGAGAATGTGAACGTTGCAGAGAGAGGATTGCGACTATGGCCGCACGTCAGCACATATGTTGACATGGTGGGAAAAGGCGAGCTGCCCAATCCAAAAGTGAAATCATTTGATGAAGTGAAGAGCCGTTGTGCAGACCCTCTGTTCACTGTCAAAGTGGCAATATTCATCAGCATTGCAAGAGAGCTTGACCCCTTCTTGGTCATGTATCAAACAGACAAGCCTATGCTGCCCTTCCTCTGTGAAGATATGACTAAACTGATTAAAGGTAAGATTTATTTAAATAAATATTTATTTATTTACAGTCTGTTAAAGCACGTTGAGTTGCATGTTTGTATGAATTGTGCTATACAAATACAATTATGATATAAACACAATATTGCAATTGAACCAATCATTTTACACTCCTTATCTATTTTATGGTCAAGTGAAAGCCTACAGAATTATGTAGCCTATCCTATATGTTTCAGCTTACAACTAGGTAAAAATTGGCGTGATCGAGTATATATTTTGACAATGCACCAAACACTGTTCCTCATTCATCACAAACACCAGTCTGCTATGATGCTGCTTGTATACTGTTCTCTGGGCATAATCCAGGCTTCTAACTAAAATGAGTTAATTATTAAGGACTTCTGAATATGATTTGCTATGCAAAATAAAACTAAAATATACATTGTGTTGCTTTAAATCTTTTGCAGGGCTGATGGGACGATTTGTGGTGGGCACACACCTGCAGGAGGCATCATCCCCACTCAAGCTTCTGGAAGTGCCTTATCAGGACATCACTCTACACAAAGATGCTTCACAAATTGACATTGGATTTGCCGCAGACACCAGCCTGAAACAACTCCGATCCTCGAAAAAGGTTTCAGAGAGGCAGGCTCTTGAGGTGCGACTGGACAGAAAGAGACTCTTGATTAGCCTGCTGGACAAGTTGCTGAAAAAGGCTTCATTGCAGTACACATTAGTGAGAAACATGCAGTGTCTTGACCCCACACACATGGCTAGATCCAAAGAGCAATGTGTTAGACAAAGGACAAGAATGCTACATACACTTGTTGAATGTACTGTAAACACATAGACGAGGCAGTGTGTGATGATACCCTCAGGGAGTTTAGGGAGGTATGTGATAAGGCTAGCTGTCAGGCCAATTTCCGTGATTTTGACCGCAAAGTGGATCAAGTGGACACCCTTCTCTTTGAGACAGTGGGGACAAAACCATCCTTTTCCACAGTCTGGATCGTGATGAAACTTGTACTGGTCCTGTCACATGGACAGGCCAGTGTAGAGAGGGGATTCTCTATTAACAAAGAAGTAATAGTGGAGAATCAGAAGGAATTGTCAGTGGTGGCCCAGAGGCTCATTGTTGACCATGTCCAATCTGGGGGGGGGGTGACGAAGGTAAAGATCACAAAAGAACTGCTGCAATCAGCAGCAGGAGCTAGGCAGAAGTATCATGCCTATCTGGATGAGCAGAAAAGAGTGCCTGAAAAGCAAGCAGTTGATCTCAAGAGGAAGGCCCTCAGTGATGAGCTCCATGATTTGAAAAAGAAGAGGGCTACAATTGAGGCTGATATCTGTGCCCTAGAAACATCAGCAGACAAATATGCTGAGAAAGCAGAGAAAACGGGCAACTTCACGTTCATCTCAAAATCCAACAGCTTTAGACGTACGATAAAAGAAAAGAAAGCATTGCTGGTGACAGTTGAAAGACAAATAGATGAAAAGTTGGCAGAAATGAAAAAATGAATTGTGAATTGTGGGTAGTATCACTCACAAATTGGTTGATGCACTTTGATGTAAAGTTTGCACATTGATGTACTGTTACCTTGTATTTGTTTCTGTATGTTGAAATGGTCTTTCCGTCTTCAATCCAGACTAGTGTTACACAGTTTGAAACAGTGCATTTGAGGCTGCTGATTCATGCTTATGTCAGTGGTGGTTTAAATAAATGTTTGTTTTGTATAATCCTACAATCTGTCATTATGCGTATTCTTATGTCATTTCACAGTGATAATTTTTGTGTAGTTTAATGAATTTCATACATAGTATGCTGCCCTTGCACTGCATTCCAATCTGCAAAACTAGACAGCTAGCTAACAGTTGAATGATGGCACATTTGCATGCATATTTATTCTTTATAATTCTTTCGCTGTAAAAAGACAAATTATGTCCCAGGCTCCAGTGTTGAAAATTTCCAGTGCCTGAAATCATGGCTTATGCAGACCTTGCAGTTGCACATTTAGTCCACAATGTGGCAGTATTTACTATACAAATAACAGTCACAATGAACATAATGCATGACTTCTACGGAAGGTAGAATTAATACAAACATTGACATTTTAGAGGTTATGTGTAGTCATGGAAACTTGTAGCCAACTCATGGAAGAGTCATGGAAATTTGTTGGTTAAAATGTGTACGAACCCTGCAGGATGCAGGCACTTACGAAGGCAGGCGCAGGGGAGAGTGGGAGAAGCAAACAGCTGACTGAGCCAAATCAGGAAGCAGGAATCGTAGTCTAGGTAATGGGCTGGGGTCGGTCGATCGGCAAGCAGGATAATGTGAGCAAGACAGAGAAACGCGGTCGGGAAAAATGTAAACAAAGGTCAAAACACTGGAAGTTAGACAGAAAATAAACGGCTCGGTACAGTTAGGTGAATAGACACTAAACGATACTTCACGATGTGAGTGTGTGAGAGCTGAGCGTAAATAGGGGAGGTGATTACAGGGGAATGAGAGACAGGTGCAATTAGTAATCAGGTGACAGAGGGCGTCGTGACTCTTGGGTGTTGTAGTTCAGAGCAGCCATGTTTGGATGCTGTTTCAGGCTTGTGCTCTCAATGCTGTTACTGACACCTTCATGTTTGTTGATCAATAAGTCATAAGACAAATAATACATTTATAATAATGATTGTTTATTTTAAAGCTTGGTTAAGGTGCATGTTTAAAACGGATTGATTGAACCAAAATGCTTACAATCATTTTAAAATCAGAGAATGATAAATGCTTTGGTGAAATGTGAGTTTTAATCTTGACAAACAATAAAAGTACACAATACAAGTGCACATACAAATAGGCCTTTTTTCCTTCTGTAAAAAAACAAAACAAAAAACTACTGCTTAGCTCACCAGCAGAAGACACAACACAAAACTCACTGTAATTAAAGAAGTTTATCAAAGAGAGCATGATGCAAGAAAAATAGAAGTAAATTGGAGGATGAGTTCAGACAATTGGGAAAATGGCAAAGTTGGCAATTCCACACTGATTCCTGTTTCTCGCCATCCGGATATAACCCTTCTCTCCCCATGCAGTACCCCAACTGAGAGAGAGACAGACAGACAGACAGACAGACAGAGCTATTAGATTACTGTGGCAGGGGGGCGTGGCCAAGCAGCAGTCTGTGAATGGAGGGCGGGGTCGGGGAAGGTAAGTGGCTAAGTCATTACACCTGGTGTCAATGTGTGTGTGTGTGTTTGTTTGTTGCAGGGATGGAGTATAAAAGGAGGGGGAGAGCAGAGAAGAGTCGCCCCCGACCAGAACATGTGTGACTGAGAGAAGCTGAAAAGCTAATGAAAATAATTAAAATAAAGTGTCTGTGTGAACCCCAACTCTCGCCTGCCGTGCTTCTGTGCTCTACCCATGTCAGGGATTACTACAGTGGTGCCGAAACCCGGGAGGACACCACGGGTGCGACGGGCTGGCTGGGGAGGAGCCAGCCGCCGGCTTCGTGGCAGGGGAACAGGGTGGAGAGGGGGACAAGAGACAGGAGAGAGAGAGGGAAAAGAGAAGCGAGGGGAGACACCTTGTCTGCCTGCCGTCGGAGCTGCCTCCAGATGGTCCTCCGCCAGCTCGATGGCTCATTCCAGTGATGCCGGGCGGTGACACTGGACCCATTCCGCCATTCCTTCTGGAAGTTGAGAGATAAACTGCTCCAGTGCCACCAGATCGATGATCTTGTCGGCGTCGCGGTCTTCCACCCTCAGCCACTGCCGGCAGGCGTCCCGGAGTTGCTAGCCGAATGCAAACGGCCGGCCGACCTCTTCCAGTGCCAGTGTCCGGAAGCGCTGATGTTGCTCCGGGGAGCGGCCGAGCTGCTGCAGAATGGCTTTCTTTAGGTCAGCATAGACCAGTCGGCTGTCAGCAGGGAGCTGCTGCGCTGCGCCTCGCCAGTCAGGAGCGGGAGAAGGCGCGCCACGCGCTGCTCCTGCGGTCACCCCCACGCCTCAGCTGCTTGCTCAAAGAGAGCGAGGGACGCTTCCGGATCGTCCTGCGGTCCCATCTTCATAAGGGTGGCGGCAGCGGTGGCCGATGGCCCTGCTGACATGAGCAGGTGCCAGAACGCCTGGCGAGCTTCCTGCTGGGCCAGCATCAAGGCTTCGAAGCGCTGCTGCTGCTCCTTCCGGAGGGTGATCAGCGCTTGATGCTGGTTCTGCTGGGCAGTAGTGAGGGCAAGGATGAGCTCTTCGAATGGGGAGGACTCCATGGGGTGGTTCCCTTCTGTGCTCCCGGGTTTTGGCACCACTGTAGTAATCCCTGACGTGGGTGGAGCACAGAAGCACGGCAGGCGAGAGTTGGGGTTCACACAGACACTTTATTTTACTTATTTTCATTAGCTTTTCAGCTTCTCTCAGTCACACATGTTCTGGTCAGGGGTGACTCTTCTCTGCTCTCCCCCTCCTTTTATACTCCATCCCTGCAACAAACAAACAAACACACACACACACACACATTGACACCAGGTGTAATGACTTAGCCACTTACCTTCCCTGACCCCGCCCTCCATTCACAGACTGCTGCTTGGCCACGCCCCTGCTGCCACAAAATCATCCAGTTTTTTTTTCACATGAAGACATTTCCAAAATTAAGTGTGTGTGTGTGTGTCTAACCTGTTTTTGACCAGCCAGTAATCCTGTCCTCCGTCAGTTCCATATCCAACCACCAAAACAGCGTGATTCACTGTCCGAGAGTCACACTGGGGATCTGTATAAATCCCTACACACACAACCAAAAACTAAGAGCTAAAACTACAAAATGATGACTAAACAGTAGCATAGATACACATGAACTCCTCCTTTTATAGGAGCTCAATACTTTTGTCCGAATTGAACAGTCAGTTTTATTTGTGATATTTTACGGATTTGTCTTCAAATCATTTTCTTTCAAGTCATTAATAAAAAGCAGGTTTCTCATGTAAAGGTAAACCTATGTACAATTTATGAATTTTTTTCATATTCAGCATGATAAAGTGCATTGTGTGTTTGTGTGTGCATCTGAGTGTGTGTGTGTATGTGTGTGTCTGAGCATGTGTGTGTGTGTGCGTGTGTGTGTGTGCATGCATGTGTCTGAGTATGTATGTCTGAGTGTGTCTGTGTGTGTGCGAGCACGTGCCTGAGTGTGTGTGTGTGTGTGTGTGTGTGCATCTGAGTGTGTGTGTGCATGTGTGTGTGTGAGCGTGTGTGTGTGGGTGCGTGCATGTGTCTGAGTATGTATGTCTGAGCGTGTCTGTGTGTGTGCGAGCGCGTGGCTGAGTGCGTGCGAGCGCGTGCCTGAGTGTGTGTGTGTGTGTGTCTGAGTATATATGTCTGAGTGTGTGTGTGTGTGTGTCTGAGTATGTATGTCTGAGTGTGTGTGTGTCTGTGTGTGCGTGCGTCTGAGTGTGTGTGTGTGTTTGTCTGAGTATGTATGTCTGAGTGTGTGTGTGTGTCTGAGTATATATGTCTGAGTGTGTGTGTGTATGTATGTCTGAGTGTGTGTGTGTGTGTGTGTGTATGTCTGAGTGTGTGTGTGTGTGTGTGTCTGAGTATGTATGTCTGAGTGTGTGTGTGTCTGTGTGTGCGTGCGTCTGAGTGTGTGTGTGTGTGTGTGTGTGTGTGTGTGTGTGTGTGTGTGTGTGTCTGAGTATGTATGTCTGAGTGTGTGTGTGTGTCTGAGTATATATGTCTGAGTGTGTGTGTGTCTATGTGTGTCTGAGTGTGGGTGTGTGTCTGAGTATGTATGTCTGTGTGTGCGTGCGTCTGAGTGTGTGTGTGTGTGTGTGTGTGTGTGTGTGTGTGTGTGTGTCTGAGTATGTATGTCTGAGTGTGTGTGTGTGTCTGAGTATGTATGTCTGAGTGTGTGTGTGTGTCTGAGTATATATGTCTGAGTGTGTGTGTGTATGTATGTCTGAGTGTGTGTGTGTTTGTGTGTGTATGTCTGAGTGTGTGTGTGTGTGTGTGTGTGTCTGAGTATGTATGTCTGAGTGTGTGTGTGTCTGTGTGTGCGTGCGTCTGAGTGTGTGTGTGTGTGTGTGTGTGTGTGTGTGTGTGTGTGTATGTCTGAGTATGTATGTCTGAGTGTGTGTGTGTGTCTGAGTATATATGTCTGAGTGTGTGTGTGTCTATGTGTGTCTGAGTGTGGGTGTGTGTCTGAGTATGTATGTCTGTGTGTGCGTGCGTCTGAGTGTGTGTGTGTGTGTGTGTGTGTGTGTATGTCTGAGTGTGTGTGTGTGTCTGAGTATGTATGTCTGAGTGTTTGTGTGTGTCTGAGTATGTATGTATGTATGTATGTATGTATGTATGTATGTATGTATGTATGTCTGTGTGTGTGTGTGTGTGTGTGTGTCTGTGTGTGCGGGTGTGTCTGAGTATGTATGTCTGAGTGTGTGTGTGTGTGTGTGTGTGTGTGTGTGTGTCTGAGTATGTATGTGTGTGTGTGTGTGTGTGTGTGTGTGTGTGTGTGTCTGAGTATGTATGTCTGAGTGTGTGCGTATGTCTGAGTATGTATGTCTGAGTGTGTGTGTGTGTCTGAGTATGTATGTCTGAGTGTGCGTGTGTGTCTGAGTATGTATGTCTGAGTGTGCGTGTGTGTCTGTGTGTGCGTGCGTCTGAGTGTGTGTGTGTGTGTGTGTGTATGTCTGAGTATGTATGTCTGAGTGTGTGTGTGTCTGAGTATATATGTCTGAGTGTGTGTGTGTGTGTGTGTGTGTGTCTGAGTATGTATGTCTGAGTGTGTGTGTGTCTGTGTGTGCGTGCGTCTTAGTGTGTGTGTGTGTGTGTGTGTGTGTGTGTGTATGTCTGAGTATGTATGTCTGAGTGTGTGTGTGTGTCTGAGTATATATGTCTGAGTGTGTGTGTGTATGTGTGTGCGTGCGTCTGAGTGTGTGTGTGTGTGTGTGTGTGTGTGTATGTCTGAGTGTGTGTGTGTGTGTGTGTCTGAGTATGTATGTCTGAGTGTGTGTGTGTCTGTGTGTGCGTGCGTCTGAGTGTGTGTGTGTGTGTGTGTGTGTGTGTGTGTGTGTGTGTGTGTGTGTGTATGTCTGAGTATGTATGTCTGAGTGTGTGTGTGTGTCTGAGTATATATGTCTGAGTGTGTGTGTGTATGTGTGTCTGAGTGTGCGTGTGTGTCTGAGTATGTATGTCTGAGTGTGTGTGTGTCTGTGTGTGCGTGCGTCTGAGTGTGTGTGTGTGTGTGTGTGTGTGTGTGTGTGTGTGTGTGTGTGTGTGTGTGTGTCTGAGTATGTATGTCTGAGTGTGTGTGTGTCTGAGTATGTATGTATGTATGTATGTATGTATCTATGTCTGAGTGTGTGTGTGTGTGTGTGTGTGTGTGTCTGAGTATGTATGTCTGAGTGTGTGCGTATGTCTGAGTATGTATGTCTGAGTGTTTGTGTGTGTCTGAGTATGTATGTCTGAGTGTGCGTGTGTGTCTGAGTATGTATGTCTGAGTGTGCGTGTGTGTCTGAGTGTGTATGTCTGAGTGTGTGTGTATGTCTGAGTATGTATGTCTGAGTGTGTGCGTATGTCTGAGTATGTATGTCTGAGTGTGCGTGTGTGTCTGAGTGTGTGTGTGTGTCTGAGTGTGTATGTCTGAGTGTGTGTGTGTGTGTCTGAGTATGTATGTCTGAGTGTGTGTGTGTGTGTCTGAGTATGTATGTCTGAGTGTGTGTGTATGTCTGAGTATGTATGTCTGAGTGTGTGCGTATGTCTGAGTATGTATGTCTGAGTGTGCGTGTGTGTCTGAGTGTGTGTGTGTGTGCGTGTGTCTGAGTATGTATGTCCGAGTGTGTGTGTGTGTCTGAGTATGTATGTCTGAGTGTGTGTGTGTGTGTGTCTGAGTATGTATGTCTGAGTGTGTGTGTGGTGTGTGTGTGTGTCTGAGTATGTATGTCTGAGTGTGTGTGTGTGTGTGTGTGTGTGTGTGTGTATGTCTGACTATGTATGTCTGAGTGTGTGTGTATGTCTGAGTATGTATGTCTGAGTGTGTTAAAAAGGGCCACTTTCCTTTTAAGACACTGTACCTTTAAGGCATGGACTAAGCGGCAGCGCGAGTTAATAGTGCTAGTTCATAGCGCGAGGAGAGAGCAAAAACTGCAGCGCGGCTCGAAGATGCAACTAGGACTTTAAGTTTATAGTCAATTTGTGTTCTATCATTTTGTTTGTTCCTCCACGAAGTGTGCGTCTCTAAAGTAAGCAATGCTGCCTAGTTGAGTTGAGTAATAGTTAAAATATTTCGACGCCAATTCGTGCTGAATGTGTAAGTGATTGTCGGTTTGGGTGTGCCGTTATGGTTTGAATCTTTAATGTGGTAACGTATGCCTGAACGATAATTCATCGAGTGAATCCACCAAGTTGTACCAGTTGTTGTTATGTACATTGGCAATTAGTAAGAACAGACGAAGTGCCTTTATGTTTCAGTAAAGATAAAGTGGTATTATGTTTAATATAGATGCAATCCCTTTGTTACAGTGCTGTATTTAGCCCAAGTCAGTCAGTTATGTATTGTATCAGTGTTTATGCAGTTAAGGTGATTTAGTGGACATCCATAACATAATTACTGATTATTTCTTTATTGTATATTTGTTTCTTGCAGACCACACACACACACCACCACAGACAAACAGACAGTATACAAATACCAGTGACATTGCAATTGTATGGGAAGATTAAAGGACATTTATTTGAAAGAAAGTTGGATCCCTTTATGTTGAACTCCATATTAAGAGTCCTGATCGACTCTCAACAGCGTCTGAACAATCCAAACCAGCTTACATTAATACCCATCAACAATTTTGGTCCTTCGAGCCGGATAAAGCAGATAGCTGTTTGAAGATGGAATATCCTGAGTCACAACCCAACTCCAGATCTGCATCACCAGCAAGCCAAATCGAGCCAGTAAACCATCCCATTCTTCCTCAAGCCAGAGAACTGATGCAGAACTACATGGGTGACACAGAGAAGAACCGCCCGTTGTCTAAGATACACACCACGCGTCAGCAAACCCACGAAACCCACATCACTCTGAGTAATCAGAACAACGCGATGTCTGAGTTAGTTGCTGCCGTACAAGAAGTCAGGCAACAAAATGTCACTCTCCAGCAACAGTTTGAGGACCTCATGAGTGAGCTAAGATCTCCACGCCCTCATGCTACCCCAGTGTTATCACAACCGTCTCTGCTGCCGAAGTCTGAGGTGTACAGCCACCCAACATCCCGCCGGACAGAAGCGCCTGGTTCTGAGTATGAACATTCCTACAATCATCATCTCGACCGCCACTACAGTGTAGCAAGTGACCACACCCCTCTCCAATCCTCACAGCATCCAAGAGAAAGCTACGCTCTCCGTTCTAGCATCACTGGTGGAGACCGGTATGATCAGAGAAGGGAAACACATTCCTTACATACATACTACGGCACAAGAGGCAATGGCGCTTTCGCCACAGAACCCGGTTACCCCTTCTCTCGTTCTCGTCGTATGGATATGTCGCCTACACGTGAGAGCACATACAGAGGGCCCAAAGCAACTATACCGTGCATGACTTCACCTGACTCAAGACAGTTTTCCAGGATGAAGACGGCACTGGAGAATCTTCTGCCAGATGACGCCACAGAGAGATATAAATACCAGATCCTCACTGACCACCTCAAATGTGAGGAGGCCCTTCTCGTGGCAGATTCATATCTTAACTCCAGGCACCCATACACAGATACTATGCTGGCTCTCACCAAGATGTATGGGCAACCACACAAACTGGCCCTACAGCGGATATCAGAGATGATGGATGGCCCAAGTATCCGTACTGGTGATGTGAAGTCCTTCAGCATGTTCGCTCTACAAGTACGCTCCCTAGTAGGCATGCTGGAACAGCTGGGGAGAGGAGGCGATGTAGAACTACTATGTGGTTCCCATGTGTCAAGGCTACTAAGTAAGCTACCTTATGACCTTACCTACAGTTTTAAGAGGTACATCCATCCCAGGAGAGTGGAAATCCCTACCCTGGTCGACTTCGCTGAGTGGCTTGAATATGAGCTCGAAATCCAAGATGACAACGGGAAGCCCCGTGGTAAGAATGAAGAGCCCTATAACAGGAAGAGAGATCAGAAGCGAGAGTCCAACCACGGTAATAAGACCACGACTGTTCTCCTGGGTACGGAATCCACCTCCAAGCCCAGTACATCGGTAGCGTCCTCGGCAGTTGAGCCTTCAGCCAGTAAAGCCACCAAGGAGCAGAAGGGAAAGGCCTACTGTCCATATTGTGACAATGACAAACACTTTCTTAATAGCTGCGCTAACTTCAAGCAACTTAGCAAAGAACAGAAGGTGTCATGGATAAAGGGCAATAACCGGTGTTGGCGTTGTGGCCGTGGCCACCAAGCTGCTAAATGCACTCTGAAGGCGCCCTGCAAGACGTGCAACAGGAGACATCTGCTTGTTCTGCATGAGGTTAACGATAGAGCAGAGCATGAGGCTCAACCCCCAGCAGAAGTCCGAGCAGAGAGCTGCCTCGCAAATACGGTTAACAAAGTTTTGTATGTCGACCGCCCCACATATGACTGTAAGGTGCTACTGAAGATCAGTAAAGTCATCATTAGGAACGGGAACCAATCCATGGAGGCTTACGCTGTCCTAGATGATGGTTCGGAGAGGACGATTCTCCTCCATTCTGCAGTACAGAAACTAGGCCTTGTAGGCAAACCAGAGAAGTTGGCCCTCCGCACAGTCAGACAGGAGCTACAGGTCCTCCATGGGGCGGCCATATCGTTCACTATATCCCCAGCTTCAGAGCCCAAGAAGAGGTATGAGATACAGAACGCATTCTCTGCTGAGCAGCTAGGACTAGCTGAACACACCCATCCTGTGAGCACCCTCCAGCAAAGATACAAGCACCTGGCTGGGCTGCCCCTCCAGTCCTTGAATCAAGTACACCCCATGTTATTGATTGGCTCTGACTACACTCACCTTATCACGCCGATAGAGCCCGTACGACTAGGCCCTCCAGGTGGACCTGCCGCCGTGAGGACACGCTTAGGATGGACGTTGCAAGGACCAGCACAAGACATCAACCTCAGTCATGGAGCACCACAGTGCCTCTTCACAACAGCAGCTTCTACACCTGATCTGTTCTCATGTGTTGAGAAACTGTGGCAGTTAGACGTGATTCCTTATCGCAACGAGAAGGTGGTCGTTAGGTCACGTCAAGATCAAGAAGCCATGACTCTGCTCCAAGAGCAGACCGAGAGAGTGGATATCTGTGGTGTGAAACGGTACGCCACACCCCTCCTCAGAGTTAAGAACATGCCCCGATTACATGCCTCACCAGAGGCTGTGCTGCCGCACCTGAAGGGTATCGAGCGCCGGTTGGCAAAATCTCCGGAGCAAGCTGCAGCATACCAAGCAGAGATTCACAAGCTAGAGGAAACAGGATATGCTGTAAAGCTGGAGCCACATCAGATTGAAGGCACCGAGGAGGCATGGTATATACCACACCATATAGTCCAGCACAATGGAAAGAACCGGGTGGTCTATAACTGCTCCTTCCAGTACCAAGGCCTTAACCTGAATGATTTTCTACTTCCTGGCCCTGCTCTAGGCTCCTCTCTGTTGGCTGTACTGCTGCGCTTCTGACAACATGCAATCGCCTTCAGCAGTGACATACGTGCCATGTTCCACCAGGTACGGCTGCTCCCCTCTGACAGACCACTGCTGCGGTTCCTTTGGAGGGACCTGAATCGTGACCGTGCACCAGATGTTTACGAGTGGCAGGTACTCCCTTTCGGCACAACCTGTAGCCCTTGTTGTGCGACATATGCATTACAGAGGCACGTGCATGATACCACTGAACCAGGGGACGAAGTTCGAGCTGTCATCGACCAGTCCTTCTATGTGGATAACTGTCTACATAGCCTTACCTCGCAAGAAGCAGCCAAAGCCCTTGTGGACAGACTCCAACATCTTTTGGCCGAAGGAGGCTTTGAGCTCAGGCAGTGGGCCAGCAATGACCCATTTATCATCAGCCACCTTCCCCCTGATGTGAAGTCCACCAGCTGTGAGCTGTGGCGTAGCCATGGCCAGACAGATGTACAGGAGCCAGCCCTTGGCCTACACTGGAACTGTAAGTCAGACACGCTCTCGTACAAGACCCGCAAGGTGGAATATTCTGTTGTCACCATGAGGAACATATACAAGGTTCCAGCTAGCCAATATGATCCCCTCGGATACTTGGTGCCATACACGACGAGAGCTAAGGTCCTGGTGCAGCGTTTATGGGACAAGAAGCGTGACTGGGATGATCCTCAGTTGCCTGAAAAGCTACTGGACTCCTGGCATTCCTGGGAAGCAGAGTTGGAACATCTCCCTGAGATAACACTTCCCAGGTGCTACTCTACACCAAGAATGGACCGTTCAAGCAGCATACGAGACATCCATGTGTTCTGTGACGCCTCAGAACAGGCTTATGGTTCTGTTGCATATATCAGAACCGAGGATCCAGATGGTGAAGTCAAGATCTCCTTCCTTGCTGCACGGTCCCGGGTGGCACCTTGTAAACAGCAGTCTATTCCAAGACTCGAGCTTTGTGCGGCTCTCACTGGAGCACAGCTCCTAAAGGTCATACTAACAGAGCTGACCCTCCCAATCAACTCCAGCATGCTCTGGTCAGACTCTTTGACCGTCCTCACCTGGCTGCTGTCAGATTCCTGCCGCTACAAGGTCTTCGTGGGCACGCGTGTAGCGGAGATTCAGGAGTTGACAGGATCTGCCTCCTGGCGTTATGTCCCAACTGGGGACAATCCAGCCGACGATATAACCAGAGGTCTCTCTCTTAAAGTCATGTGTGACGACCATCGGTGGGCTTATGGTCCCACATTCCTGAAGTCACAACCTGCTCAGTGGCCTGACCAACCATCTTTCGTAGTTCAGGAACCAGAGTGCGAGTTGAAACGGGCTACGATAGCAACGGAAATGGTCCTGGCAACCGTGGCCTCACCGCTCCCAGATCCAGAGCAACATCTCGCCTTGGGTGACTATCTGCAAGCTGTTGCCCATCAGCTTCACGGGGCGGCCAGCCCTAACGTTCCCCTCACCGCGGATGCCTACAAGTCTGCTGAGCTAGAAGTTCTGCAACAGGCCCAAAGAGACTCGTTCCCTGATGAGACTGCCCTGCTCAAAGCCGGTAAGCCAGTAGCAAAGTCAAGCCGTCTCCTGTCGCTCGCCCCGGAGCTAGATGAGGCTACTGGTCTGATACGGGTTGGTGGTCGGTTACGCCGCAGCACTGACCTTGCCTCAGATGAAGTTCACCCTATCGTCCTCGACCCTAAGCACCCTTTCACCAAATTGATCATCCAGGACTATGATGAGAAGTTGTGTCATCCTGGGCCGGAGAGGGTATTCACCGAGATCCGAAGACGCTACTGGGTATTGCATGGGCGTGAGGCAGTGCGTCGACACCAGAAGAGCTGTGTCACATGTCGAAAATGGAGAGGACGTACAAACCCACCAAGGATGGCTGACCTTCCACCATCGCGGCAACGCATCTTCAAGCCCCCCTTCTACTCTACTGGTGTAGATTGTTTCGGGCCCTTTGTTATCAAGATTGGTCGGAGGAACGAGAAGAGGTGGGGGATACTTTTCAAATGTATGACCACCCGTGCTGTCCATCTAGATCTACTCAGTAATATGGATGGTGACACCTTCTTGATGGCTCTGAGGCGCTTTATAGCGCGACGAGGAAAACCCTATGAGCTCTTGTGCGACCAGGGCACAAACTTCAGAGGTGGAGAGAAAGAGCTCCGGCAGGCCTTTGCCGCTCTCCATCCGGAGCTCCAAGACCAATTGGCCAGCGAGCAAATCAGATTCGTCTTCAACCCCCCAGCAGCTCCTCATTTTGGAGGTTGCTGGGAGAGAGAGATCCGTTCTCTCAAAGCAGCACTCCGTGTCACCATAGGGGCTCAGACTGTATCTGAAGAGGTGCTACGCACCGTCCTCGTTGAAATCGAGGGAATCTTGAATTCCAAACCCCTTGGGTATACCTCATCGGATATAGCTGATCCTGATCCAATCACCCCCAACTGTCTCTTGATGGGACGGCGGGATACTTCCCTACCCCAGGTCGTGTATGAGGGTCCAGACATGTTGGGTCGAAGAAGATGGAAACACAGCCAAATATTAGCAGATCACTTCTGGAAGCACTTCCTTACGCACTACCTTCCAGGGCTCCAGGCTCGTCAGAAGTGGCGGACCGATACGGCGGAGCTACAAGTAGGTGAAGTCGTCATGATTGTCGACAATCAACTGCCCCGTGCTCTCTGGCCAGTAGGAAAGGTCGTTCAAGTTTTCCCAGGAGCTGACAAGAGAATCAGATCAGCGGAGGTGTCAGTGAAGGACAAGAAGTATGTTCGGCCTGTAGCAAGACTGATCAGTCTTCCTGTGCTTCCAGAGGAGAACTGATTGAAGCCCTTTTTTTTTGGGTGCGAATTCCCTCCGTGAATTCGGGGGCGGCTGTTAAAAGGGGCCACTTTCCTTTTAAGACACTGTACCTTTAAGGCATGGACTAAGCGGCAGCGCGAGTTAATAGTGCTAGTTCATAGCGCGAGGAGAGAGCAAAAACTGCAGCGCGGCTCGAAGATGCAACTAGGACTTTAAGTTTATAGTCAATTTGTGTTCTATCATTTTGTTTGTTCCTCCACGAAGTGTGCGTCTCTAAAGTAAGCAATGCTGCCTAGTTGAGTTGAGTAATAGTTAAAATATTTCGATGCCAATTCGTGCTGAATGTGTAAGTGATTGTCGGTTTGGGTGTGCCGTTATGGTTTGAATCTTTAATGTGGTAACGTATGCCTGAACGATAATTCATGGAGTGAATCCACCAAGTTGTACCAGTTGTTGTTATGTACATTGGCAATTAGTAAGAACAGACGAAGTGCCTTTATGTTTCAGTAAAGATAAAGTGGTATTATGTTTAATATAGATGCAATCCCTTTGTTACAGTGCTGTATTTAGCCCAAGTCAGTCAGTTATGTATTGTATCAGTGTTTATGCAGTTAAGGTGATTTAGTGGACATCCATAACATAATTACTGATTATTTCTTTATTGTATATTTGTTTCTTGCAGACCACACACACACACCACCACAGACAAACAGACAGTATACAAATACCAGTGACATTGCAATTGTATGGGAAGATTAAAGGACATTTATTTGAAAGAAAGTTGGATCCCTTTATGTTGAACTCCATATTAAGAGTCCTGATCGACTCTCAACAGCGTCTGAACAATCCAAACCAGCTTACATTAATACCCATCAACAGAGTGTGTGCGTATGTCTGAGTATGTATGTCTGAGTGTGCGTGTGTGTCTGAGTGTGTGTGTGTGTGCGTGTCTGAGTATGTATGTCCGAGTGTGTGTGTGTGTGTGTCTGAGTATGTATGTCTGAGTGTGTGTGTGTGTGTGTGTATGTCTGAGTATGTATGTCTGAGTGTGTGTGTATGTGTGTATGTCTGAGTATGTATGTCTGAGTGTGTGTGTATGTCTGAGTATGTATGTCTGAGTGTGTGTGTGTGTCTGAGTATGTATGTCTGAGTGTGTGTGTATGTCTGAGTATGTATGTCTGAGTGTGTGTGTGTGTCTGAGTATGTATGTCTGAGTGTGCGTGTGTGTCTGAGTATGTATGTCTGAGTGTGTGTGTGTGTCTGAGTATGTATGTCTGAGTGTGTGTGTATGTCTGAGTATGTATGTCTGAGTGTGCGTGTGTGTCTGAGTGTGTGTGTCTGAGTGTGTGTGTGTGTGCGTGTGTCTGAGTATGTATGTCCGAGTGTGTGTGTGTGTGTGTCTGAGTATGTATGTCTGAGTGTGTGTGTGTGTGTGTGTATGTCTGAGTATGTATGTCTGAGTGTGTGTGTATGTGTGTATGTCTGAGTATGTATGTCTGAGTGTGTGTGTATGTCTGAGTATGTATGTCTGAGTGTGTGTGTGTGTCTGAGTATGTATGTCTGAGTGTGTGTGTATGTCTGAGTATGTATGTCTGAGTGTGCGTGTGTGTCTGAGTATGTATGTCTGAGTGTGTGTGTGTGTCTGAGTATGTATGTCTGAGTGTGTGTGTATGTCTGAGTATGTATGTCTGAGTGTGTGTGTATGTCTGAGTATGTATGTCTGAGTGTGTGTGTGTGTCTGAGTATGTATGTCTGAGTGTGTGTGTATGTCTGAGTATGTATGTCTGAGTGTGTGTGTGTGTCTGAGTATGTATGTCTGAGTGTGTGTGTGTGTCTGAGTATGTATGTCTGAGTGTGTGTGTATGTCTGAGTATGTATGTCTGAGTGTGTGTGTGTGTCTGAGTATGTATGTCTGAGTGTGTGTGTATGTCTGAGTATGTATGTCTGAGTGTGCGTGTGTGTCTGAGTGTGTGTGTCTGAGTGTGTGTGTGTGTGCGTGTGTCTGAGTATGTATGTCCGAGTGTGTGTGTGTGTGTGTCTGAGTATGTATGTCTGAGTGTGTGTGTGTGTGTGTGTATGTCTGAGTATGTATGTCTGAGTGTGTGTGTATGTGTGTATGTCTGAGTATGTATGTCTGAGTGTGTGTGTATGTCTGAGTATGTATGTCTGAGTGTGTGTGTGTGTCTGAGTATGTATGTCTGAGTGTGTGTGTATGTCTGAGTATGTATGTCTGAGTGTGTGTGTGTGTCTGAGTATGTATGTCTGAGTGTGCGTGTGTGTCTGAGTATGTATGTCTGAGTGTGCATGTGTGTCTGAGTATGTATGTCTGAGTGTGTGTGTGTGTGTGTGTGTGTGTGTGTGTGTGTGTGTGTGTGTGTGTGTGTGTGTCTGAGTATGTATGTCTGAGTGTGTGTGTATGTCTGAGTATGTATGTCTGAGTGTGTGTGTGTGTGTCTGAGTATGTATGTCTGAGTGTGTGTGTATGTCTGAATATGTATGTCTGAGTAGACCCCGAAGCCGTTTGTTTTCAGGATAATGGCTGGCTGATGAAATTATTGGCTGGCTAGCTGACTCAGCCAAAACCTTAATGGCTGCTGCAGCCACCAAAATGTTTATGGCTACAAATGGCTGATACTGGACGTCACTGTGTGGCATATATCCGGGTGAACGGATCAAACAAATGGGGGGAATAAATAGCAAATTACCACAGGTCCCCTGGTCTCTTACTTCATTGTAAATATAAATCTAGCAAGATTGTAGTTCAATGCTAATAATAAGCTAATCTGGATTGTTCGAGGAAGGCATCTAGCTATCTACTCTCACTAGCAATGACCAGTGAAGGACTGGCAGCTATCGTACTATGATGAAAGTAGAGTGGTGGAGTACTTTTTTTTTTTATCAATCTCGAAGTATGTGAATAGGGTTGCCACATCTGAGTTGTAAAAAACCGGGACACATCGGTCGGCGGCCGCGCCTGCGCGCACGTACGAGCGCGGGGGTTGAGGGCTGCGGACACGCACATCTACAATGCCTTATGCCCAGGGGCGATTCTAGCATCTGATCTTTGGGGGTGCTTAGCCCCCAGAGCTGACAGAGGCACCTGGCTTGAACTATAGTGTTTCCACGTTTATTCCGCGTTTATTTCCACGTTAGTTCCTCATCGGCGTGGAATCCAGTTAAAAAAAACACCATGTCGTAGCAAGCACTCGCGTGGACAGGCAGCCCAATCAGAGGGGACGCAAGGAGGAGAGGGATTTTACTGGTCATAGAACTATCACGTAACGGATGAATTCAAGAACACACACACGCCCGCGCACACATTCATTGCGCAGTGCGCAAGGGCACTTATTTTTGAAAATTACGTCCAAAAGCAGTGTTTTGAGGGTGCTGAGCTAGGGGGTGCTGAGCTCGTTTTTGGGGGTGCTTGAGCACCCCCAAAAATAGGCTAAACACGCCCCTGCTTATGCCTTATGTGAATGTTCACGTTTAAAAATAAAACAGTTCAACTGGTGCAGTTAGGCGTTTAGTTAAAATTCATTTTGTCTTCTTAACCCTTAAATGGGCACTACCACAAATATTATTACAAAAAAATAATTTCATATAGGAATGATCTTATTTGGACGCCAATATTTTTTTTTAACAATATTTTTTTTTCTTTTTGACAGGTACCGGATCTTCTACTTCATTCTGTCCGACTCCCTCATCGTCTGTCTCTCCTCCCATTCCGTTTCCAAATCAAAATAATACAAATATAATCAATATAATTTCTCTCAGTCTGCTTCGTTGTTGTTTTAGCCTTTTCTCTGGAGAACTGAACTTTAAAAGTTAGACTACCGTATCATACCAAATAGCCCTAATCCTTTGTTTTAATCACAAGAGAGAGGTGCTATGTTATTGGGACAACTGATTTATTCATTTCTCACGCCAGTGTTCAGGCATTCTTTTTTGATATATTTAATGATTTATTTAATGATTCATTTATTGATGAAATTGGCCCAGGCTTTAGAACCAGCCTTTATCAGAATCAGAACATAGGAAGTAGACAGCCAGCCTACTCGCGCACCGGCCAAGGGAACTCTCACCTATTGTTTGGTATTACGGTATTCCAGTATCTTTGATTTCGCGCGGCCGCCGTTGTATTGACCACGATCACCTAGCAACGGCGACTGGCTGCGTGCGCAAACATTCGGTGAGGCCACACAAGTAGCTGCCTACAATATGCCCGCTTACGTGAAAACTATTAATATGTTAAGTGGCTGCGAGAAACATTAATGATTTGTGTTTATTTCAATGGGGATAATGTGAGGAAGTAAAAAACCAGGACAAAACGTGTCCCGGAAAGGTTATTCCATTTTCCTGGACATTTTCCATTTTCCACAAAAAAACCGGGACAATCCCGGAAAAACCTGGATGTGCAAACAAACAAACAAAAAAAATACCTTTACACTTTCCCTCAGCAGCGGCAAAGAATGCAGCCATCTCGTCGATATCAGAGTCGATTGATGCTCTGGGTGGGTTCCCGGGCTCCCCAGTGTATCGTGGTAACGGTGTGAGGGGCGGGAAGCCAGACAGGTAGTCACAACGGCAAGCTTGTGGTGGCTCTCTGTGCTGTGATATCAGTTCTAAATCTCTACAGTGTATGCCTATACGTCTCTATTGTGTTACTACTAGTGTGTACAGTTGATCATGTTTGTGTCACTTTTCTTGTAGCTCATGATGTGGATAAACCCATTATTTGATGTACACAATTCTTAGTGGCTCAGCCAAATTTTATTAGATAGCGGCTCAAATTGGCTTACAAAATTATTGGCTGGCGGCGGCTCAAATTCTAAATGGCGGTTTTAGCGGCGCCTGGCGGCGGCTTCGGGGTCTATGTCTGAGTGTGCATGTGTGTCTGAGTATGTATGTCTGAGTGTGTGTGTGTATGTCTGAATATGTATGTCTGAGTGTGCGTGTGTGTCTGAGTATGTATGTCTGAGTGTGTGTGTGTATGTCTGAATATGTATGTCTGAGTGTGCGTGTGTGTCTGAGTATGTATGTCTGAGTGTGTGTGTGTATGTCTGAATATGTATGTCTGAGTGTGCGTGTGTGTCTGAGTATGTATGTCTGAGTGTGTGTGTGTGTGTGTGTGTGTGTGTGTGTCTGAGTATGTATGTCTGAGTGTGCATGTGTGTGTCTGAGTATGTACAGTATGTCGGAGTGTGTGTGTCTGAGTGTGTGTGTCTGAGTGTGCGTGTGTGTGTCTGAGTATGTACAGTATGTCTGAGTGTGTGTGTGTGTGCGTGTGTGTCTTACCACTCCTGTATCTGTGGAATGAAGCCAGATGAGCATCAACTCCCACAGAAACAGGTCCAATGTGAGCCACTGTGTTCAGCAGGACAGATTCATCAACATGAGGAAGAATCTTGAAACTGGAACAGGAGCCGGCTCTGCCTTCTGGAGAATAATGACACAACCCATCCTACACAACACACAGAGCATTACCACAACATACACAACAGTAACGCAAACTTAACACAATAATATAAAATAAGCTCCTTCCTAATAGCGGCGCTTCCATTCATATGAAAACAAACATGCAGCAGATGATGGAAAGAAAAGAAAGAACAACTGTATTCATCACATCCATGTGAAATTTCCTTTCTGCATTTAACCCATCTGAAGCAGTGAACACACACGTGAGCAATGAGCACACACACATACCCAGAGCAGTGGGCAGCCATGCTAACAGCCCCTGGGGAGCAGTTGGGAGTTCGGTGCCTCGCTCAAGGCCGTCCCATATTAACCTAACCGCATGTCTTTGGGGGAAACCGGAGCACCCAGAGGAAACCCATGCAGACACGGGGAGAACATGCAAACTCCACACAGAAAGGCTCTCACCTGCCGCTGGGCTCAAACCCAGAACCTTCTTGTTGTGAGGCGACCGTGCTAACCACTACACCACCGTGCCGCCACGGGCTTTGATGTGTTTCAATTTTATCACGAGAAGATAAATTTCTTCAAACTCGCATGTATATTATTCTTTTTATTCCTATAAACTACAGTGTGCTTTAGGGATTTATAACAAAATGTTTTGAAAACATAAGACACATGATTCATGAAAACACTGAGTGGATTCAGGTCAACTTGTCAGATCCCAAAGGATTTCGCAGTGATTTCAAAACCAACATCACTATTTAGAATTAAATTCCTGCAACTCATTTCTATTCATTCATTTTTTACCCATTTTCTTTCTCTTTCAGCTTGTCGCTTTTCTTGTGAAAGATTTCTTCGCCTTTCTCTCACTTTTTCACCGCTTCGTTCCTTTTCTTCCTCTGTCAAAACTCTCTTTCTCTTCCCGGTTTTCACTTCATCTTTCTCTCCTTGGTTCACTTGTTCTGACATCTTTTTAAAGTGTGTAAAAATGATGATTATTGTGTTGCCCTGTTTGACTTGTTCTCAGTAGAAACAACCCATAAATATGAAATTATCTGTAGACAAAAATAAGTTCTGTAGGCACGCTCGCGCTTCTAGTTCCCACCAAAATCAAACAGCCAATCAGAATCGTGAGGGGCAGGGACGGATGGACCCGGCTGGGATCCCTGTGTGTCCATGAAACATCAACTCGGTGGGTTTCCAGATTTTCTTAACTATGGAGCGCCGCTATTAACACAACACACACAACATGAACACAATATTAACACAACATACGCAACAGTAACACAACAGGAACACAATATTAACACAACATACGCAACAGTAACACAACATGAACACAATATTAACACAACATACGCAACAGTAACACAACATGAACACAATATTAACACAGCATACACAACAGTAACAACACACACAACCTTAATACAACATTTACACAACATTAACACAACATACACAACAGTAACAACACACACAACCTTAATACAACATTTACACAACATTAACACAATATACACAACATTAACACAACAGCTCTCTCTCGCTCTGGCATCGTTTCTGAGTCAGTGGTGTTGTCTGTGTCTCAGTTAAATTATGACCTTGTGTTGATAAGGGTAGAAGGCTTCTGAGTCGATTCCTTTGTTGTGTATAACATAACTGAAGGCTTTAGTCATGAATCCTCCTTTACAGCCGTGGTTCCCCTCTTTTACACTGCAGTCCACCAGGTTCTGCACACTCAGAGGAACCAGACGACCCGTCTTCTTCATCATTTGAGCTTCTAATGCTCCAACTGCACTGAATGCCCAGCATGATCCACACATACCCTACACACACACACATACACAGATCATCAGTGAAGTAAACTATCACAGTTTTTATTGCTCCCCCCACACACACACACAAACATACACACACACACACACACACACACACACACACACACCTGGTTCTGCACAGGGCTGACGAGGCCCTTTTCAGTCCAGTCCAGTGTGTCTGGGACAGGGGAGTCACTCAGCACTGTGAGGTTCTCGTTCATATCCACAGGAACATTCTCCATCTTCAGACCATTCAGCTTAGCATTAATTTCTTCTGCTGTCTGCAGATATTAATATAAACCTAGTTACAGAATACTCTTCTGTAGCTCAGCACACACATTCAATGTAATTTTTAAAAAATGCTATTTATATAGTTCTTTTATCAGCGGACATTGTCACAAAGCAGCTTTACAGAAATAAAAAAAAATGTATAAATTCATGCTAATGAGCAAGTCAGAGACAACAGTGGTGGAAAAAAAGCTTGAAATGGCATGAAGAAGAAAGCTTGAGAGGAGCCAGACTCAAAAGAGAACCCATCCTCATCTGGGTGAGACCTGATTGTGTGATTATAAATTTGTGGCAGCAGGGGCATGGTCGAGCACCAGTTTGTGAATGAAGAGCGAGGCCGGAGAAGATGAGTGGCAAAGTGATCACACCTGTATCATATTAATGGTGTGTGTGTGTCTTGCAGTGACAACTGAGGTCTTATATGGATGGAGGAAGCAGAGAGGAGGAGAGAGCTTCCCTGCGCACCGTGTGTGTGTGTGTGTGTGTGTGTGTGTGTGTGTGTGTGTGTGTGTGTGTGTGTGTGAGTGAGAGAGAGAGAGAGACAAAGTACTTCATTGCAAGCTGAAAAGCTTAAATATAGTTACCAAAATAACAAACCCACCTGCCCCAGTGCTTCAGTATCCCACCACTCCCAAAGGTGCCAAAACCCAGGACACTGAAGCGAACTACTGTACATGGATTCCTTCCCGTTTAAGGAGCTCATCCATGCCCTCACTGCCACCCAGCAGAACCAGCACCAGGCACTGGTTACACTGTGCAACAAGCAAGAGCAGTGCTTCAAAGCACTGCTGCAGGCCCAGCAGGAGGATTGCCAGACATTCCAGAACCTGCTTGCATCAGCAAGAACCCCAACTGCAGCATCAACGGGCTTCCTACACATCATGCTGATGAAGATGAGGCCTCACAACAACCTAGTGGAAGTTGGCTGGTCATTTGCATTCATCCAGCAGCTCGAGGACGCCTATGGGCAGTGGTTGAGGGTGAAAGATTGCGACACAGAGGGTATCATTGACACGGCTGTACTGGAGCAAGTCATCACTCGACTGCCAGAAAGTGCCACCACCCAGCATCACTGCATAGAACTATCCCTCTGGCTGAGGACCATCTAGTGACAGTTCTGGCAGCAGTTTCTCTCTCTCTTCCTTCCTCCCATCCCCTCCCTGTCCCCACACCATGGAAGCGAGGGTCAACGCTCCTGCAGTTGGCTCACTGAGCCAATGGTCTCCCCTCCTCCCCTTGTGTTTCTGTGTCTCCTCTCCCTCAGGTGATCCCTGAGTCACCAATGCAGAGGTGAGGCCTGAGCTGGTGTGCTGGTGCTGCAGGGAGCCTGGGCACTTCCAAGACCAGTAGCATGCAACAGAGGTAGGAGCAGTGGTTCAGCTCCCTGATGCTCCAGAGACCACTCCTGATTGGGCTGGAGCATACCACATACCAATGAGTTTCAGGCTGCAATCAGCCCTCCATCTATTACATCACATGAATGGAATTTAGCAGATGCTCTTATCCAGAGCGATTTACAACATACCCAGAGTAGCCTGGGGTTAGGTACCTTGCTCAAGGGCAAGAGAGTAGTGGTGGGTGGGTCCTGCAGTAATGTGTCATGGGGGGAACCTAGCCTAGCATAGTGTTGGCCAGGGAGGTTATCCCAGAGCCATCTCCATCAGCTCCATGTCATAGCGAAACAGAGAATGGGAGGGCACCTTGGCCCTCTCTGCTCCCTTAAGGATTCCCAAGAGGATTTCCCTTTTGAGCAGGCACAGGCTAGAACTCTGCGACATGCTTTTGGCCAAGTGAGAGTAATCGATGGTCAAACCCTCCAGCCCAACATTGCACTCACCTGCCCATACTTTTCAGTAATTAAGGATAGGTTGTATCGAGTGATGCAGGACACTCAGACCAGAGAAAAGGTGACACAGTTGTTAGTCCCAAAGAGCCTCAGGTAACTCATATTCCATGTGGCTCATTATAACCCTATGGCAGGACACCTAGGCAGGATAAAACACTGACCTGTCTCATGGCCCATTTCTATTGGCCAGGGATTTGCAGGGATGTCCACAGGTGGTGTGCAGCATTTTGCAAATGCTAGCTTGTGAATTTCGTGACCATCCCGGAAGCGCCATTGTACCCTCTTTCCCAAATCAAGACCCCCTTTGAATGAATTGGGATGGATCTAGTCAGGCCACTAGATTGGCCTGCACAAGGGCATCACTTTAATTTAGTTCTAGAGGACTATGCAAAGTGATACCCAGAAGCAGTACCACTGTGTAACATTTCCATGTGTAATATTGCAGAGGCACTATTTAAAATGATCTCTCAAGGTGAGATTCCAAAAGAAATCCGCTGTAGATGTACATCAAGGCACTACATTTATGTCACACACCCTTGGCAAACTCTACGAGTTACTGGGGTTAAATTAATCTGCACAAACATTTATCATCCACAGATAGACGGCTTGGTCAAGTGATTTAACCGAACCATTAAAAACTTAATTTGTAAATTTGTGCATGAAAACACATGTCCTTACTGTGCATATGACAAACACTGTGAACTTGAACATTTAACTGGGATAAACGGCTCGAGCCCTTGTTATTTACAGTATGAGAGGTTCGACAAGCCTCCATGGGGTTTTCTCCATTTTAATTATTGTACAGAGGTAAGCCACGTGGTGTCCTAGATGTAATAAGGGAAAATTTGGAGGAGAGACCTTTTAATAGGAAAAATAAAATTCAGTACATTCTTGACCTGTGGGCAAAGCTCCACACACTCAGGTCATCTAACCCAGGATAATTATTAGCAGGCTCAGAAATGTCAGTCCCAGCTATACAGTGGGGTGTGCACCCACAGGAGTTCACACTGGGAGATAAAGTACTCATGTCATTACCCGTGTCATGCTCTAAATTGCACGCCAAGTGGCCAGGGCCCGTTGAGGTCACATGGCAATTTGGGGACGTCGACTATGAGATTAATCGAACAGATAGAGGTGGGTTGCTGCAGATATACCACCTCAATCTGCTTAAACTATTGAATGAAGGGGCATAAGGGGCATTGGTAGGACATTGACAACAGTAGGTCCAGAGAGGGAGGAGCTGGGGCCAGAGGTAAAAATGAATGTAGCTGCTCAACCCACTCCGGTCCCCTGTGGAGACCACCTCTCACCATCCCAACTCATGGAGGTTACCAAGTTGCAAGCAGAGTTTTCCAACATGTTCTTGCTCCTTGCCAGTTAAACCCACCTCACAGAACACCACACTGAGATGCCCTCAGGGGTGGTGGTATGTAGCTACCAATACTGCTTACCTGAACACAAGAAACTGTAGTCTGGGACAAACTCAAGGCCATGCTTGAAATGGGAATAGCAGTCTGGTGGTCATTGTCCCCAATACTGGATTTAACAAAGGGATACTGGCAGAGCCTTTTGACTCCTTTGATCCCATGAAAAAACAGCCTTGTCCACCCTGTTCAGTTTACACCAATTTGTTACCCTTCCATTTGGGTTATTTTGGGCCTTGGCGACATTCCAACATCTTATGGACAAAGGCCTTCACCTGCATCCTACCTCAACAACATCAAATATAGCAACAATTGGCTGTGGCACACAAAAAACCTCAAGGCTGTTCTGGAGTTGTTGAGGCACGTGGGGCTCATGGCTAACCCAAAGAAGTGTGCAGTTGGGCAGGTGGAAGTACAGTATCTGGGCTTTCACTTGGGTGATGGGCACATACATCCCCAAATTGACAAGACTGCGGCAATTGCAACCTGTCTGAAACCCAAGGCCAAAAAGGGCATGAGACAGTTCCTGGGTCTGGCTGGCTATTATCATAGATTTCTGCCTAATTATTCAGATGTCACCAGCCTGCTGACTGATCTTGCTAAAAAGGGGCCACCAGATCCGGTCCAGTGGACAGAACTGTGCCAAAGGGCTTTCACCCAGGTAAAGGCTGCACCGTCAAGTCAAGTCAAATTTATTTGTATAGCGCTTTTGACAATAAACATTGTCGCAAAGCAGCTTTACACAATTTGAACAACTTAAAACATGAACTAATTTTATCCCTGATCTATCCCCAATGAGCAAGCATGTGGCGACGGTGGCAAGGAAAAACTTCATCAGACGACATGAGGAAGAAACATCGAGAGGAACCAGACTCAAAAGGGAACCCATCCTCATTTGGGCAACAACAGACAACATGACTATAACATTAACAGTCCTGACATAAAGTCAGCTTCGTTGATGCTATAAATCACCCACCGATGGAAACCTGAGCGCAAAACCATTCATGACAACCGCAGTCCCAAAGTCAGCAAGTCAACTGCAGCCCTAAAGTCAGCAAGTCAACTGCAGCCCTAAAGTCAGCAAGTCAACTGCAGCTCTAAAGTCAGCAAGTCAACTACAGCCCTAAAGTCAGCAAGTCAACTGCAGTCCCCAGCCACAAAAGCACCACTGCAAGAGTCAAGAGCGTCCTCCAGGCGTGACCCCCAACTGTCCACATGGGGCCGCCCTCCACAGGAGCCATGCGATGAGACTCCAACTAGACACAGAGCACCAGGATGGATCAGGCAGGTCCGAGGAGCAGAAGAGTCAAGTCAAGTCAAGCTTATTTGTATAGCACTTTTAACAATAAACATTGTCGCAAAGCAGCTTTACACAATTTGAACGACTTAAATTATGAGCTAATTTTATCCCTAATCTATCCCCAATGAGCACGCCTGTGGTGACGGTGGCAAAGAAAAACTTCATCAGACGACATGAGGAAGAAACCTCTAGAGGAACCAGACTCAAAAGAGCACCCATCCTCATTTGGGTAACAACAGACAACATGATTATAATATTAACAGTCCTAACATAAAGTCAGCTTTGATGATGCTATAAACCCCCCACCGACGGAAACCCGAGCGCAAAACCGTTCAAGACAACCGCAGTCCCAAAGTCAGCAAGTCAACTGCAGCCCTAAAGTCAGCAAGTCAACTGCAGTCCCTAGCCACAAAAGCACCGCTGCAAGAGTCCAGAGCATCCTCCAGGTGTGACCCCCAACTGTCCACATGGGGCCGCCCTTCACAGGAGCGATGCGATGAGACTCCAACCAGACACAGGGCACCAGGATGGATCAGGCAGGTCTGAGGAGCAGAAGAGGTCAGCATCTCGATCCCAGGACCGACATGTAACTCAGAGGGACAGATTTGGTGGGGGAGAGAGAGAGAGAGAGACAGAAAAAAAACCACAGGTTGTTAGGTATGCCCAATGTCAACTGAATAAGTAGGAGCAGTATACATATTGCACGGAGTACAAGCAGGGAGTCCGGCAACTAACTATGACATCATAACTAAAAGGGGAGAGCCAGAAGGTAACACAAGCATGAGGGAGCCCCGGGACATAAAGCAGCAGCCACTACACTATCAACAAACTCGAGTGAGCAAGCGAGTAGGGGACTGACAGCATCCATACAACCCAGTTTACCAAAACACTCTGTCTGAGGACCCTCCAGATCTACACCTTTATCTCATAAACACCATTAACAAAAGGCTTGACTAAACAGATATGTTTTCAGCCGAGACTTAAACACTGAGACTTTGTCTTATTCCCGAACACTACTTGGAAGGCTGTTCCATAACTGTGTGGCATTGTAAGAAAAGGCTCTGCCCCCTGATGTAGCCTTCACAATACAAGGTACCAGCAGATAGCCTGCACCTTTTGATCTAAGTAGACATGATGGGTCATAGAGGACCAGAATTTCACTGTGTGGTAGGCCACTTTTACACTCCCTTGACTTCTTTCTCCACTTTATTTTGCATAGTGACACATCGAACAGAGGGCTGGGGGCTGTTTTGTCCTAGATGGTGGAGGGGGAGGAGCACCCAGAGCTGCACATTTGTTGCAAACTCTTGGTGTGAGAGACTAAGTACAGCACCATTGAGAAGGAGGGTCTGGCCATCAAGTGGGTGGTCCTCACCCTTCAGTACTACCTGCTGGGGTGCCCTTTCACCCTCTGTTCGGGTCATGCCCTGCTTCAGTAGCTCCACCACATGACAGATGCCAAGGTAAAGATCACCAATGGGTATCTAACTCTGCATCCCTTTAAGTTTGAGGTGGTCCGCAAGCTGGGGGCGAAGATGGTGTTGCCCCAACATCTGCAGCTGCAGACTGGAGGGCACCCTGGCTTGAGTCTGTGGCAGTGGGGATGAGTACCAGTTTATGAATGGAGGTGATGACATCTGTGTCAAATTAATGGTGTGTGTGTCTTGCAGTGACAGCCAAGGGCTTATATGGAGGGAGGAAGCAGAGAGGAAGAGAGAGCTTCCCTGAGAGAGAGCCATATTTGTATGTGTGTGTGAGACAAAGTGTTCAATTGCAAGCTGAAAAACTTAAATAAAGTTACTAAAGTAACTAACCCACCTATCCCAGTGCTTCAGTATCCCACCATTCCCAGTGAAGGTGTTACAAAAGATTATCAAACTTAAGTTATCATACCATGTCTGACAACTGATTGGCCCCCATGGTGAAGCTGTGGTGTCCTCCATTGTGCTTCATCATTTCCAGAACATTCTGCTGCCAAATAGATCTCCTGAATACTTCTTCATCCTGAACACACACACACACACACACACACACACAGGGCATCATTTATTGTGCTGAATATAAGAAAGTTGCTCATAAAATTGTTTGGAGGAGCTTTTACACAAGAAATGTTGTGTGCATGAACACATTTTATTCAGAACAATGATGGTATCCTCCGAGTCAGCGTTAATTTCCATATATTCCTGTCATGTCAACTCAGGCTCAGAACTCCATCTCCCAGAATGTGCAGCGGCCCTCCAACATGGCTGCCATGCTACGTGCCAAATTCCCAAAGTCAAGTCAAAGGCCCGCCTGCACCAGGATCTAGTCTTCCTAGGCAGTCTTCTGTCCCAATATTAACCAGCTCTTGAGGTGCATGAGTGTGGCACCGATCTCCATTTCAGCAGCCCTCAGGCTCTTGCCTATATGTCTGATATATTCAGAGTACTAAATGCACATTCAGGTCAACTACTCCACAGAGCTTTATAAATGATCTCCCAGAGTCATCAACTTTAATTGGGTCACTGTCAGCCCCTGCAGAACTTGATCAGGCAACTGAACGCTTAAAGTCAATCTTCCACTATAGATAATGTGGTGGCACTTAAAAGGAAAATGATCAGAGAGAAAAAATTAGCACCCTGGTATCATGATGACAATCGCAATTTAAAACAGACTACTCAAAAATTGGGATGTAAATGACATCAAACAAAATTGGTAGTGTTCAAATTAGCGTGGAAGGAGAGCTTCCTGAAGTATAGAAAAGCTCTTAGTGCTGCGAGATCAACATATTTCTCCTCCCTAATAGAAGATAACAAAAATAATCCGAGATTCCTATTTAATACTGTAGCAAAATTAACCAGGAATAAGTCCACTATAGACACATGCACACCTGCAGTATGTAGTAGCAACGACTTCATGAATCTTTTAATGACAAAATTGAAAATATCCGACAAAAAATTCAAACTACTAATTCAAGGTCAGGCAAATTAAGTGACAATGTAAGTGACCCTGTAGTTAACAATAGAACTGGATCAGATCAGCAATTACAATGTTTTACTCCCCTTAGAGAAAATGAGCTACTTTCATGAATCTCTGCATCAAAATCCTCAACTTGTGTACTAGATCCCTTACCTACACGTCTATTCAAACCGATAATCCCTGAAGTAATTGAACTGTTTCTAAAAATAATAAATTATTCTCTTAGAATTGGCTATGTACCCAAATCCTTTAAACTAGCAGTTATCAAACCCCTGATTAAAAAACCTAACCTTGATCCCTGTCAGCTGTTCAATTATCAGCCAATATCAAACCTCCCCTTTATCTCCAAGATCCAAAAAACTGCTGTTGCACAGCAGTTATGCTCATATTTACACAGAAATAACATCCATGAAATGTATCAGTCATGATTTAGACCTCATCATAGCATTGAGACAGTACTGGTGAAAGTAGCAAAGGACCTACTGTTGGAGTCTGATCAGGGCTGTGTCTCGCTGCTTGTGTTGCTTGACCTTAGTGCAGCATTTGATACCATTGATCATTCCATTCTTCTGGATAGACTAGAAAATGTTGTGGGAGTTAAGGGAACGGCCCTCTCCTGGCTTAGCTCTTATTTAAATGATGGCTATCAGTATGTTGATGTAAATGGTGATTTTTCTAGACATACTGAAGTAAAGTTTGGTGTTCCACAAGGTTCTGTCTTAAGTCCACTGCTTTTTTCTTTATATATGTTCCCTCTGGGTGATATTATTCATAAACATTGTATTAGTTTCCACTGTTATGCTGATGACACACAGTTGTATGTCTCTGCAAAACCTGATGAGAGACACCAGCTGAATAGAATTGAGGAATGTGTAAAGGACATTAGACACTGGATGCTTATTAACTTCCTTCTGCTTAACTCTGACAAGACTGAAGTACTTGTATTAGGACCACGAAAACGTCCTTCTTGAAAAGGAATGAGCGGAGAGCCTCTTCCTGCTCATGTTCCAACGAAAACTCCAAGTCTAATTCTTCTAAAACTGATTCCAAAGCGGAGTAAAATGCGCGCTGTTCACTAGCCGTAGCCATCTTTCCTGCTGTGCTTTCTCCAGCATCGCGCAGCTTTGTCGTCACTCCTGCAAAAGCCCGCCCAAAGAATCCAAACAAAAACCTTGCGTTGGAACAAAACTGTCTTCTTCCTGGATCTGCATTCCACACTATCTTCGGATAACAGAAGTCTCACTTTCAATCGCTAACAAGAGTAATCACCCCAAGTAAGGCTAGCATCTGGGCAAAAATCGTTAGTTTACTTGTAGCTAGTTAACATGAAGAGTGTTGTTTATTTGAATTCATTTATGATTTAAATGTATGCATTCTGATTCACATGAAGGTCGGTCTTAGACCGGGTGTTGTTGATTTACTTTGTTTACTATCTGTATTTAGTTAGATTGTAAGGTTACCGTGGCTGACACCTTAACGTGGTGGTAAGGTTTGTGTGTCTCAGTGACCCCTAGAGCAATGCCGGCTGGGACTCTTGTCCCTGGCAGGCTCAACCATGCCGGACTGGTTGAAGGGTAGAAGCCAGACGAAGTTCAGTCAACCCCTCCCCCATACTAGGGGGTTGTGCACCGGGCTAGCTCCCCTGTCACGGAAAACCCACCATAGCTACCGAAACTCGTGCAACATCATCACCAACTCATCTAGTTAGTGTGACACTGGAAGAATCCTCCAATCGTTCCATTATGAACGCTGACAGTCAAAGCCACTTGGACGCTGCCAGCGCGATGTCCCAGAGCTCACAACTACCATCTGGTGCTAAGAGTAGCACCCCCAACCCAACCATCCAATCCACCAATCGTGCAATCCCACAATCATGCAAGCGACCACCCTTCCACATTACTCCATCTCACGTGCAGTACAACAAGATGCATCCAGGGATTTGTCTCTCCAAAAGACCTCTCTCGATTGCCACATGGAATGTCACCTCCCTTGTTAGCAACTCTAGCAAGATGTACCAGCTCCAACGTGCCTTTGATCAATATCATCTTGACATTTTGAGAATTACGGAGACACACATTCCACTCTCTGGGGAAGACATCCTCGATAACGGTTCCTTTTTCATCTTCTCCGGGACTACTTGAAGGAAAGAATATGGTGTCGGTTTCCTCATCTCCAAAGATCTCCGAAGGTCCCTGATCTCATATACACCCTTCTCGGACAGGATCATGTCAGCAAGATTTTACAATCAACAAGTGAATCTCACAATCATCCTTGCATATGCTCCTACTGAAGTCTCTGATGATGAAGAAAAGCACAAATTCTATCTTGATCTAGAAAAAATCCATTGTGATATTCCCAGAAATGACATTCGAATTCTTCTTGGGGACTTCAATGCCCGTGTCGGGAAAGGCACTGATGCCTGGCCAAATGTTATCGGAAAACACTCTCACCATCCAGTGTCCAACAACAATGGATACCGCCTTCTGGACTTCTGTGCTCTTCACCAGTACATCGTTGGCGGTTCCCTGTTTGAGCACAAGGATATCCACAAGGCTACATGGACTTCACCGAAGGGAGACACATCTACTCAGATAGACCACATTTGCATCAACCATCGCTGGAAACGCTCCCTGTTAGATGTCAGAAGTTACCGCGGTGCTGACATAAATTCCACCCACAGTCTTGTGATCAGCCGAGTGTGGCTGAAGCTCTCCAGCCAAAGGAGAAAGAAACACTCTTCCTTGCCCAACCTAGATCTCTTGTGATCAGGCGAAAAAATTGAGGATTTCCGGCAATCCCTTTGTCGCCACTCAATAGATCTCCCTGCCTCTGGTTACTCCTTAGACGAAGACTGGAATAACATCAAAGTAGCCTTCCGCAATGCTTCTCATGAGTCTCTCAGTCAAAGACCCACCAAGTTCTGTGATAAACATCTTTCCACTGAAACCTTGCGCCTCACTGAGAAACGCAAGGAAGTGAAAAAGCTGAAGGCATCTGAGAGAAGCCACGAACTGTATATCAAAATCAATAGGCAAGTCAAGAAAAGTGTTCAGAAGGATGATGAGAACTGGGCCGCAAATGTAGCCTCAAAACTTCAGGATGCTGCTACTTTTGGCAACCAACGGGAGGTGTGGCATAACATCAGTGTTCTCTCTGGTAGAAAGAAGAAGAAGAATGCCTCCTCCACAGTTCGAGACAAGGACAGGGACTTCATAACTGCTCAAGATGAGAAACTTGCTAGGTGGAAGGAACACTTTGAAGAGCTTCTTAATCCCATTCTCAGTTCTCAGTTTTCTGTCCCTACTTCCAATCTTATTGCGGACTAACTCTTTATTGATCTACCCTTATATTCCCCTATGCAGTGTGAAATCAGCAAGGCCCTCTCAAAGCTTAAGAACAACAAAGCTTGCAGCATAGATGAAATTAGCAATGAGGATCTTCACTTCGGGGGAGAAGCCACAGTAGACCTCCTCCACCCCCTGTTCGGCCGAGTCTGGGACCAAGAACAAGTGCCTTCAGACTGGCTAAAAGGAGTTATCATCAAAGTAGAGAAGAAGGGAGACGTAACGTATTGCAAAAACAACAGAGGGATCACCCTCTGCTGCATAGCTTCAAACCTTTTCCAGATGATCATCGTATTGAGATTATCGGACGGCATAGAATCCCTCCTGCATGAAAACCAGTGCGAATTCTGGAGGAACAGATCCTGTATTGACCAACTCTTCTCTCTGCGCGTTATCATCAAGCAAGCTCTTGAGTACAATCTTCCCCTGTTTATTAATTTCATTGATTTTAAAGCAGCTTTTGACTCAGTCAATCGCGATTAGATCTGGGCCGCTCTCGAACACTACGGCATACCCATCAGAATACACCAACATATTAGTTAGAAAATGAGTTAGAAAACATAATCTCTTCAGAATTGTGCAGGCTAAAAAGTTGGTTTGATCGAAATAAATTATCATTAAATCTGTCTAAAACAAAAATCATGTTATTTAATAATTATAAAATAAATAGGGCAATAAATGTACAGGTAGATGGTGTTGATATTGAAAGAGTGTCTAATAATAAATTTCTTGGGGTAATAATAGATGATAGAATTAATTGGAACTCACATACCCAGTATACAATACATACTAATGAAACTATCAAGAAGCATATCTGTGTTGAGTATAGCTAAGCACATCCTGGACTATAATTCACTCCGCATTCTTTACTGTTTCCTGGTTTTACTGTACTTAAATTACTGCTCAGTGGTGTGGGGAAATACGTATGAATGTTCACTTCATGCAATAACTATACTTCAAAAAAGAGCTATAAGAATAATTCATAGTGCTGCTTACCGAGATCATACTAATTCACTATTCTTAAATTCAAAATGTTTAAAATTCAGGGATATTATAGAATATAAAACTGCCTTAGTAATGTACAAAGTAAGGAATTATAAAGTACCAAGGAATATCCAAACAATCCTCTCGGATAGAGAGGGGGGTCTATATATATATATATATATATATAGTCCTGCATATATATATGCAGGCACAGTGCCACCTGCATATATATAGGCGGCACAATGGTGTAGTGGTTAGTGCTGTCGCCTCACAGCAAGAAGGTCCGGGTTCGAGCCCCGTGGCTGGTGAGGGCCTTTCTGTGTGGAGTTTGCATGTTCTCCCCATGTCCGCGTGGGTTTCCTCCGGGTGCTCCGGTTTCCCCCACAGTCCAAAGACATGCAGGTTAGGTTAACTGGTGACTCTAAATTGAGCGTAGGTGTGAATGTGAGTGTGAATGGTTGTCTGTGTCTATGTGTCAGCCCTGTGATGACCTGGCGACTTGTCTAGGGTGAACCCCACCTTTCGCCCGTAGTCAGCTGGGATAGGATCCAGCTTGCCTGCGACCCTGTAGAACAGGATAAAGCGGCTAGAGATGATGAGATGAGATGATATATATATATATATATATATATATATAATTGTATATAATATATATGCATAATATGCATAATTATGATATGGGTGTCTGTGTACGTATGGATGTGTATAGTTATAGGTATGTGTATATGTATGTACTGTATATATGTATTGTATGTGTGTATATATGCATAACATAAGTATCTGTATATATATATATATATATATATGATTTGGTCGATATTATACCATGTTAGTATGTGTTGGTATGTTTTTTTTTTGTTGATTATGTTTTCTTTTGTATATGTAGTTTATTATGGTGGAAAGTGATGTTTGATTAGCGGCGGTATAGAGGGTTAGGATTTGATAAGTTATTTATTTCTTCCTAATCCTTTCCAAACATTATTATGTTACTGCCTTGTGGCTACGCTATTCTGTTTGTTTATGATGATGTTTTGATGATTGCATTTTTTATTTTTATTTTTTGTTGGTTTTTTTTGTTTGTTTTTATATCTTCTTTACTGTTTGGAATAAAGCAATCAATCAAAAAAATTTTTCATTTGCTTATCTATTTGTTAATTAATTTATTAGACTAGTGGATTAAAACAGTTAGCAAGAGTAAATAGTAATAGAGCTTTCAGTAACTCTACAGAATAAACTTCAAAATTTCCTTCATTTTATTTAATTTCTTTTTCACTTTCAGTTTTTTTTAAATGTTTTTCTACACTGTAACACAGACCAGTGTAGAGTTAGAGTCATTGGAGGACAACATGCTGTGTGTGTGTGTTCTCACCACAGTGTTGTATTTTTTATTGAATTCTGTTTTCCAGGAAATCCAGTATTTGTCCAGATTCATTTCACAGCAAATGCAAGGTAGGAGCAGAGCCATAAGCAGAATGCACACCATTGTCTCTGTAAACACACACACACAGTAACCACCACAGTGAGGTCTAAAGAAGTGTCACCATAACAGCATTTTATGACTTCCTTAAACACCAAGAAACTGCAGACACGTTCACACTGAGAGCGAGAGAGAGAGAGAGAGAGAGAGAGAGAGAGAGACAGTTAATGTGTTCATTTTGTTAATGTTTTGTATGCTGTGTTACAGTTTTTGCCCATTGCTTGGACACATTTTGCAAAACTTGGCTCATTGTGTCAAAACTCTACACACAAGCAAATAAGACACAACACTGGGAAATAAACCATTCACATCTACTGTATGTCAAATTGAAACTCTGCTATCAAAACCTAACAATCCTTTGTCAAAATGTCACTCTGATGACGAAATGATGCCCACTTGCATCATATGAATACACTTTCAGATCAGCAGCAACACACGAGTCTACTTTATATAAAACACTGCAGTCTTTCATTTTCACTGTTTTTATTCAGTTCCACAGAAGGCACATTTTCACAAGAACCAAAAAATGAAATACTCAATACTGTACATTATAGTAGTGTACATTACAGTACAGTAAATTCAGTTATAGCAAAAATAAAACAAAAATAAACAATACACTACTGTAAACACAGAAAAACACAATTGTGCGTAAGTGGGCTTATGGATCCTGCCATCTGTTGGGGTCTGGCCAAAGGATCTCATCAACATCAAGAGCAATGTCTTCTCTCGCTAAGCATCGGGGAAAATATCCCCTGGTGTGCCGAATCCATCCTTGGATTGACCTTACCTCAGTGTCTCCGCAGGCCTGTTCCATTGCCTGCAGAAGAGGCATGTGGGCATGTGGTTGGCGGTCATATATGCGCCATCTCCAAGTGGAAAAAAAAATCTTCTACAGGGTTTAGAAATGGTGAGTAAGGGGGCAAGTACACAACTTCAAATTGATCATGGTTGGTGAACCAGTTCTGGACCAGAGCAGCCCGATGGAAACTAACATTATCCCAGACAACAAACAAACCTTGGCTGCTCTGGTCTGTCCTGTACAACTTAATTTATTTTAATTTATCTAGACGTTTTCCTCTATTTCTTTTATCTGTTTACCTGTAATGATGCTGCTGGAATCTTACAGTTTTTTTCTGAATGCTTAAACTCTAATGGTGATTCTTGTAGCACAATTTCTGAAACTAGTAATATCTATCACAAAACCACTCACTGAGTTCGCAAACTAAAAGCACAAACACTGCTTTGCACTGAGTTTGTAATTTTGTAACGCACACTTTGCAAAAGTGTAAGTACAATCCACTGCACAGCACACCTTTTGCAGAACTGTAAACACAACTCACTGCTTTACACTCAATTTCCAAATTTCAAACACACTCCTAGCAAAACTATACACATTTATAGCTATTATTTACATTATTTGGCCAACAGTCTGGCCACACTGTCACATGTGAAAACAGTTTTAGATAATTAGTTCACTTTGCAATCAGCCTGAGCACTATAAATAAGCCACAGGTAAGCTGTCGGTGTGGAGTATAATGGAAGGAGCAGGAAGAGTGAGAAGAGTGAGAATTAGAGGAGGTCGTGGAAGAGGACATGGCAGTGAAGGAGGAAGGAGAGTAAGAAATAGAATTATTGATGACATCAGAGCTACAATAGTGGACCATGTTATCAACCATGGAATGACCTTGAAGGAAGCTGGCCAACGGGTTCAGCCTAACTTGAGCCGCTACACTGTAGCAAGCATCATAAGGACATTTCAAAATGAGAATCGGTTAGTACAGTCACTTTACACTAAGTTTTGTAGCACTGCCATACTCTAATGAGAAACACAACAAGACAATGCATGTAAAAATACTGAAATTGTTACTTTACAGAATTGCTAGACATCCAGCAGCTGGGGGCAGAGGAAGAATGTTCACTGCAGAACAGGAGACTCATATAGTCAATATGGTCATTGGAAATAATTCCATAAGACTACGAGAAATACAGCAGCGCATAATAGAGGATGACACCACCTTTCAAGACATGAACAGTGTGAGCATTTCTGTATTGTCTTGTGTACTTGCCCACAACAAAATCAGAATGAAACAGAAAGAAACAGTGAACGTGTAAAACAACTGCGATATGAATATGTGCAGGTAAGCTATAGTATCATTGGTGCTGGATCTGGAAGTGCATTCTGTAGTGCTGTGCTTGGGCCTGCTGTGCTGAATTTGTTTTGTCTTTTCCAGAGAGTGATGGAGCTAGATGCAGATGCCATGGGTCATGAGCTGATTTTTGTAGATGAGGCAGGTTTCAACCTTACTAAAACGAGGAGACGTGGCAGGAACATTATTGGACACTGTGCCATAGTCAATGTCCCAGGACAACGCGGTGGCAACATAACTCTGTGTGCAGCTATAAGTCAAAATGGTGCTGTTCACCATCATGCAACCCTGGGCCCATATAACATTGCACACATTAATACATTCCTGGACACCTTACATCACATGTTCACTAATGTTCAGAGACCAGAGCACACCAGGTATGTCATCATATTGGACAATGTTCATTTCTATAGGGCTGCTTTGGTCCGCGAATGGTTTACAGATCACCCACTCTTCACTCTACTCTACATCCCCCCATACTCTCCCTTCTTGAACCCTATCGAAGAGTTCTTCTCTGCCTGGCGCTGGAAGGTCAATGACTGTCATCCCCATCAACATATAGGCCTTTTACAGGCAATGGAGGAGGCATGTGGGAATATTGACCAGGGGTCATGTCAGGCCTGGATACGACGCTCCAGGAGGTATTTTCCTCGGTGCCTTGGACTTGAAGACATTGCATGCGATGTTGACGAAATCTTGTGGCCGGACCCAGAGAGACGACACAACTGAGGGTTTTTTTTTTTCCTCTCTGTGAAATAACTGTATGTAAAAACACTTATCACTTATGTTTGTTTTGGTGTGTTTACAGCAAATACAGTAAACACCTTGAATAAAAATACTTTAAAATTAGGGCTGTCAAAAGATTAATTTTCTTGATCGCAACTAATCTCAGAAATTTCATAGTTAATCGTGATTAATCTTGATTTACTTTGCATGTGTAAAATTGATATTTTGCAGTAAGACCGTTCGAATCTAAAGTTAAACCCACAATGCAAAGTATTTCTGACCATTGTGTCTTAAATTGGAATAAAATGAAGACAGAGACAAAAGCAGAATTTATCTTTTGGCCTTTTTTATTTCAAAAAGAGTGTAGAGAAAGGAAAACAAGTATTAAGAATGAATGACTGGCTACTTTGGAGAAATTGTAAATAAATGAACACAAGAAAAAAATCAGAAAAAGTGCCATGTAGACCCACTTGTCTCTACTTCAGATTTGACTATGAACAATGTAATGTCAGGCCACTCTCTTCTTCAAAAATAAAATGTCACCATAAAAAAATAAATAACCATACAAAGCACTTCATAACTTAAATTCAAACAAACCATTCAGAGGTCCAGAAAACCGTTGCTTATCCATCACAAAAGAGGACTAAACTGAAGACAACAGCATGTCCTTCCATGCCAATGCCAATGACTCGATGGAAACCACACGCTTCCGCTCGAGCTGCCTACGGATGCGTAGAAGGAACAAAAGACTAGCAAACTCGAAATAGCGCGTTTAACCGAAAATGAGTTTAATTCATACAACCAGAGGAACTGCATGTGGATGGTAGAAGTGCGGAAAATGCTGGTAAACTCTGATCGCGATTAAAAAAAATATTCGCGATCACAATTTACATTAATCTAATCGCGATTAACGCGTTAATATTCCCAGCCCTATTTAAAATACTTGAAATTTGGATCCCTGTGTGTTTACAGAACTATGACAAAAAGTATGACCTCAAACTGACAGACTATCTTGTGCACAGAGAAAGTAAAAGCCAGATGTGTTTTCCATTCTTACTGTCAGTGTTCAGTTGTTGCTTCGTGTGCTTATTAGTGTTATGCGTTGTGTGTACTGTTGTGTACAAAAATACTATTTTGAAAAGAGTGTTAACAGTTTAGCAAAAAGTGTTTGCTTTTGCAAGTAATCTATGATGTTTTGCGAACTGGATGTAAGGTTTTGCAATTTGTGTGAAGAGTTTTGCAAAAATAGCCAAAGGTTTCAAAAATTGTGCCTAATCAGAAAAAAACTGTAATTTCCCTGAGGGAACCCTCCCAATGGGATCAATAAAGTTTTATCTAATCTAATCTAATCAAATCATGAAGTGCATCTAGAAATGTGATTATGTGTTGCGCATTATAGCAACCCAGTTTGGCATGATGGTGTAGTAGCCCTCGAAGGCTTATGGCGGCACACAATGTGATATTTCCGCCGCTCTGCCCCAGGACATGCACATTTGCCCTTTGGCCAATTATATTACATCCCCATCATCTATTTTTGCTGAGGTTGAATCCAGCCTCGTGAATGTAAATAAATTCATGAGGCTGTGCAGCTCCATCCATGTCCAAGATTCTCTGTAACAAAAAATACATATTGTGGATGACATTACTCAAAGCACACAACTACAGTACTACACATACAGTGGGGCAAAAAAGTATTTAGTCAGCCACCAATTGTGCAAGTTCTCCCACTTAAATAGATGAGAGAGGCCTGTAATTTTCATCATAGGTACACTTCAACGATGAGAGACAGAATGGGGGGAAAGAATCCAGGAAATCACATTTTAGGATTTTTAATGAATTAATTGGTAAATTCCTCAGTAAAATAAGTATTTGGTCACCTACAAACAAGCAAGATTTCTGGCTCTCACAGACCTGTAACAACTTCTTTAAGAGGGTCCTCTGTGCTCCACTCGTTACCTGTATTAATGGCACCTGTTTGAACTCGTTATCAGTATAAAAGACACCTGTCCTGTCGGGGACCAGACAGGAGAAGAGATCAAATGCACTCAAACCACAGTTTATTAGTAACAGGGAGTTGGGAGAATGTATGCGTGTGAAGTTCAGTGGCAAGAGGACTGAGAGGCAGGGATGGCTGGTGACATCTGAGGTCTCCCATCCAAGTACTGACCAGGCCCAGCCCTACTTAGCTTCTGAGATCAGACAGGATCAGGCGTTGTCAGAGAGGTGTGGCTGTAGGCTGACGGCACTTGGGTTACAGGCAGTCTCCCAGCAGTACTCCCTCAGCAGGCTGGAGTTAGGGAACTGGCTG
Organism: Neoarius graeffei; assembly: GCF_027579695.1. Classification (NCBI taxonomy): domain Eukaryota; kingdom Metazoa; phylum Chordata; class Actinopteri; order Siluriformes; family Ariidae; genus Neoarius; species Neoarius graeffei. The sequence goes on along the minus strand of NC_083570.1, from coordinate 127,274,300 downwards.
GAACACAGAGTCACAGATCAGATAGTAAGATAGGGGACAGAAATGCAGGGTCAGGTTACCGGGGCTGGAGAGTAGGGCTCCAGGCAGGGCTGCTCACACCGGCTGATGGAGAGGCAGGCGAGCAGCAGGGCTGGACAGGCTGGAGATCAGGCGAAGGTACAGGAGAGGCAGGCAAGAGGCAGAGTCGACAGGACAGAAGGCAGATCAGGTTACTGGGGCTGGAGAGCAGTCAGAGTCAGACGGAACAGAAAATAGTCAGGAGTCAGAGTAGTAGGAACACAGAGCAGGTTTCACACTGGAAGTTGCAGATGATCTGACACTGAGGCTTGGGAGAACTGCAGCTTAAATACACACAGGGGGGAAGCAGGTGATCGGCAATAGCCAATGACAGTCACTGAAAGTTAATAAGAGGAAGTGAGAGTGGGCGTGGCCGGTAATGCTGAGTGGAGATGTTACCTGAAGAGAGAAGCTCACAGGTAGGACCATGACAGAACACCCCCCCCCTCAAGGGATGGCTCCAGAAGTCCCTAGCCACAGATCCACCAAGACGGGCAGGAGGAGGGGGAATACCGATGGAGGGTCAGAACTCCTCTGACTGGTCAGTGTCCAAGGCCTCAGGATCTGGTTCAGAATCGGACTCGGGGACAGTGGCGGTTGGCGCACTGTCATTCCGACCAGGACCCCTTGGTCGACCCCTCCGGGTGGCCGGCTGGTCCAGATGCAGGCGATGAAAGGTGCTGATGAGGGTATGGTCTAAAATTCTCCCAGCAGGAACTCACATCCTCTCCTCAGGACCATAGCCCTCCCAATCCACCAGGTATTGGAGGCCCCTGCCCCTGTGCCATGACTTCAGCAGTCGCCGGACGGAGTAGACCGGGCCACCATCGATGAGACGAGGAGGAGGAGAAGGTGCAGCTGGGACCAGTGGGCTCTTGTTCACTGGCTTAATCTTTGAGACATGGAAGGTGGGGTGCACTCTCATAGACTTGGGCAGTCGGAGCCGGACAGCAGACTGGCTGATTATCCTCTGGATCAGAAATGGTCTGACGAACCGAGGTGCCAGCTTACGAGACTCCACCTGGAGGGGCAGGTCCTTGGCTGACAACCACACCTTCTGGCCCACCTGGTAGTCCTCACACAGGCGTCCTCTGCCGGTTGGCTCCAATGGAGTAGCTGGTGACTGACTTGAGGAGTGCAGCGCGGGCTTGAGACCAGGTGCGGCGGCATCGGCGTGCATAGGTGAGGGCAGACGGGCAGGTGACCTCTCCCTCCTGGCTGGGGAACAGGGGTGGTTGGTAGCCATACACGCAGTGGAATGGGGACAGTCCAGTGGCTGAGCTGGTGAGGGAGTTGTGAGAGTATTCCACCCACAGCAGATGCTCACACCAGGCCTTAGGGTTGCGTGACGCCATGCACCGAAGTGCCTTCTCCAACTCCTGGTTAGTCCACTCAGACTGGCCATTGGACTGGGGTCGGAATCCGGAGGTGAGGCTGGCGGTGGCCCCGAGCAGGTGACAGAATTCCTTCCAGAAAGAGGAGGTGAATTGCAGCCCCTGGTCCGAAACGATGTCCCTGGGCAGCCCATGGATGCGGAAGACCTGCTGCAGGACAATCTGGGCAGTCTCTTTGGCCAACGGTAGTTTTGGGAGGGGAACAAAGTGTGCCATCTTGCTAAAACGGTCCACGATGGTGAGTATGACAGTCATCCCATTAGAAGGGGGCAGATCTGTAACAAAACTCAGGGAAATGTGGGACCAGGGTCGCATAGGCACGGGCAGAGGCTGGAGCAAACCGGCAGGAGGCCGGCTGGAGGATTTATTCTGATTACAGGTAGGGCAGGCTCGGACGAAGTCTCGCACATCCCTGCTCATAGACGGCCACCAGAACCGTTGGGCGAGCAGGTGGTAGGTGCGAGTGGAACCAGGGTGGCAGGCTAGATGGGAGTCGTGTCCCCATTGTATAACCTGGGATCGCAGGTCTTCAGGAACAAAGAGGCGACTTGCAGGGCATGCACTGGGGCTGGGTTGGTCACGGAGGGCTTCCCACACTTGTTCTTCGATGTCCCAGGTCAGAGCAGCAACGATACAGGGGTCAGGTAGGATGGGAGCCGGATCCTTGGAGGAGGCATCATCCTTCTGGAACTGGCGGGAGAGTGCGTCAGGCTTGGTGTTGCGAGATCTGGGCCGGTATGAAAGGGTGAAATTGAATCTGGTGAAAAAGAGAGCCCAGCGGGCCTGTCTGGGGTTGAGTCGTTTGGCGGTGCAGATGTATTCCAGATTCTTATGGTCTGTCCAGACCAGGAATGGGACTATGCACCCCTCCAGCCAGTGACACCATTCCTCCAGGGCAAGCTTGACCGCCAGCAGTTCCCGGTTGCCTATGTCATAATTGTGTTCAGCCGGCGATAGCCAGCGGGAGAAGAACGCACAGGGGTGGAGTTTGTTGTCATCCGCTGACCTCTGTGAGAGCACTGCCCCAAATCCCACATCCAAGGCGTCCACCTCAACGATGAATTGCCGCTCCGCATCTGGCATCTGGAGGACGGGAGCAGTGGTGAACCGAGCCTTGAGGGTGGCAAAGGCTTCATTGGCAGCCGGAGTCCAGGTGAAGCGCCGTTTGGTGCTGGTCAAGGCGGTGAGGGGTGACACAACAGTGCTGTAATTATGAATGAATTTCCTGTAGAAATTAGCAAAGCCCAGGAACTGCTGAAGCTTCTTCCTGCTCTCTGGTAGTGGCCATGAAGTCACTGCTGAGACTTTGGCAGGGTCCATCTGGATGGTCCCCTCTGCCACGATGTACCCCAGGAACACCACAGACTTGGTGTGAAACTCACACTTCTCTGCCTTGATGAAGAGGGAGTTTTCCAGGAGACGACGGAGCACTTGCTGGACATGCTGGGTGTGTTCAGACAGGGTTTTTGAGAAGATCAGGATGTCGTCGAGGAAAACGAAGACGAACTTGTTCAACATATCTCACAGGACATCATTCACCAGAGCCTGGAATACCGCTGGTGCGTTGGTAAGGCCAAACGGCATCACCTGGTATTCATAGTGACCGGTGGGGGTGTTGAACCCGGTCTTCCACTTGTCTCCCTCCCTTATCCGAACCAGGTGGTAGGCATTCCGGAGATCGAGTTTGGTGAAGATCGTGGCTCCCTGGAGCAGCTCGAAGGCGGAGGTAAGCAGTGGGAGAGGGTATCGGTTCTTGACGGTGATGTCGTTGAGACCCCTGTAATCGATGCAGGGACGCAGGGATCCATCCTTCTTTCGCACGAAGAAGAACCCAGCTCCGGCAGGAGAAGAGGATGGATGGATGAGGCCGGCAGCCAGAGAGTCACTGATGTAGGCCTCCATCACCTTCCTTTCCGGGGCAGACAGAGAGTAGAGATGGCCCTTGGGTGGTGCAGTGCCTGGGAGGAGATCAATGGCGCAGTCGTAGGGCCAGTGAGGGGGCAAGGAAGTGGCCTTGGCTTTGCTGAATACCTCCCGAAGGCTGTGATAACACACTGGGACATTAGTGAGGTCGGGGGCAGAGCTGGCAGGTGGAGTACGAGAGGTTAGAGTGGCGGCTCGTAAGCAGGTCTGGTGGCAGTCCTTGCCCCATTCTCTTATGGCTCCAGTGGCCCAGTCAGGGTGAGGACTGTGCTGGCAGAGCCATGGATAGCCCAGGATGAGAGGTTGGCCGGGGGAACGGAGCAGGTGAAACTGGATGGTTTCGTGGTGGTTACCAGACAGAGTCATCGGGACAGGGGCAGTGAGGCAGGTGATGGTGCCAAGGAGATGGCCATCCAGTGCCCTGGCTGGAACAGGAGAGGATAAATGATGGCTTTGCAGACCCAACTGGCGCACAAGCTCGGTGTCCATGATGTTAGCCTCGGCGCCAGAGTCAACCAGGGCGGCCAGGGTGTGGGTGGAATCCGACAGACAAAGGCAAACTTGGAGCATAAGTTTCTGGCTGGTGGAGGATTGGAGGATCATTGAACCCAGCCGGGCCCTCCTATGTCCGGCGAGCTCGGGCTTCTCGGTGCGCTGATGACTGACTGAGTCTGGTGGGCCCTCTCTCGTCAACGGGTCTGGACCTGGTGGTCAATGCGGACAGCCAGGGTGATGGCCTCATTGAGTGTCGATGGTTGTTCATACGAGACCAATTTGTCCTTCATGTAGTCGGCCAGGCTGTGCAGAAAGGCGTCCACCAGCGCCTGCATGTTCCACTTGCTGCGCCAGGCCAAGGTCCGGAAATCGATCGAGTAGTCAGCCACTGTACGTCTGCCTTGGCGAATACTCATCAGTCCTCCGGATGCCTCTACTGATGACGAGCCCAGGTCGAAGACCTTAATCATCTTCGCTGCAAACAGGGAAAAGGAGGCACACGCCGGTGTTCATACTCAGCAGTCCCCCACAGGCGGGCACGGCCAGTCAGATGAGTGATGACGAAGGCCACCTTCGCTGCCTCCGACGCGAAGGTTCTGGGCTGCAGGTCAAACAGCAACCAGCAGCTGGTCAGGAAAGCACGGACTTGGGAGGGGTCACTGTCAAAACACTCCAGACTGCCGACCTTGGGTTCCAGGGCATTGAGTGCTAGGGCAGTGAGCAGCTGGAATGCTTGGTCCAGTCGTTGTTGACCAAGCTGGATCAGGGCTGCAACGTCAGCAGACTTCTCCTTCAGTGCGCTGCAGCCAGTCTAGGCACTGACTCCATGTCTTGGTCAAATCATTCTGTCAGGGACCAGACAGGAAAGGAGATCAAATGCACTCAAACCACAGTTTATTAGTAACAGGGGAAAAGGGAGTTGGGAGAATGTGTGTGAAGTTCAGTGGCAAGAGGCAGGTGGGAGCATGGTGGTGATGTCTGAGGTCTCCCATCCAAGTACTGACCAGGCCCAACCCTGCTTAGCTTCTGAGATCAGACAGGATCAGGCGTTGTCAGAGAGGTGTGGCTGTAGGCTAACAGCACTTGGGTTACAGGCAGTCTCCCAGCAGTATTCCCTCAGCAGGCTGGAGTTAGGGAGCTGGCTGGAACACAGAGTCACAGATCAGATAGCAAGATAGGGGACAGAAATGCAGGGTCAGGTCACTGGGGCTGGAGAGTAGGGCTCCAGGCAGGGCTGCTCACACCAGACTGATGGAGAGGCAGGCGAGCAGCAGGGCTGGGCAGGCTGGAGATCAGGCGAAGGTACAGGAGAGGCAGGCAAGAGGCAGAGTCGACAGGACAGAAGACAGATCAGGTTACTGGGGCTGGAGAGCAGACAGAGTCAGACAGAACAGAAAATAGTCAGGAGTCAGAGTAGTAGGAACACAGAGCAGGTTTCACGCTGGAAGTTGCAGACGATCTGACACTGAGGCTTGGGAGGACTGCAGCTTAAATACACACGGGGGAAGCAGGTGATCGGCAACAGCCAATGACAGTCACTGAAAGTTAATAAGAGGATGTGAGAGCGGGCGTGGTCGGTAATGCTGAGTGGAGATGTTACCTGAAGAGAGATGCCCACAGGTCATGTCCACAACCTCAAACAGTCACACTCCAAACTCCACTATGGCCAAGACCAAAGAGCTGTCAAAGGACACCAGAAACAAAATTGTAGACCTGCACCAGGCTGGGAAGACTGAATCTGCAATAGGTAAGCAGCTTGGTGTGAAGAAATCAACTGTGGGAGCAATTATTAGAAAATGGAAGACATACAAGACCACTGATAATCTCCCTCGATCTGGGGCTCCACACAAGATCTCACCCCGTGGGGTCAAAATGATCACAAGAACGGTGAGCAAAAATCCCAGAACCACACGGGGGGACCTAGTGAACGACCTGCAGAGAGCTGGGACCAAAGTAACAAAGGCTACCATCAGTAACACACTACGCCGCCGGGGACTCAAATCCTGCAGTGCCAGATGTGTCCCCCTGCTTAAGCCAGTACATGCCCAGGCCCATCTGAAGTTTGCTAGAGAGCATTTGGATGATCCAGAAGAGGATTGGGAGAATGTCATATGGTCAGATGAAACCAAAATAGAACTTTTTGGTAAAATCTCAACTTGTCGTGTTTGGAGGAGAAAGAATGCTGAGTTGCATCCAAAGAACACCATACCTACTGTGAAGCATGGGGGTGGAAACATCATGCTTTGGGGCTGTTTTTCTGCAAAGGGACCAGGACGACTGATCCATGTAAAGGAAAGAATGAATGGGGCCATGTATCGTGAGATTTTGAGTGAAAACCTCCTTCCATCAGCAAGGGCATTGAAGATGAAACATGGCTGGGTCTTTCAGCATGACAATGATCCCAAACACACCGCCCAGGCAACGAAGGAGTGGCTTCGTAAGAAGCATTTCAAGGTCCTGGAGTGGCCTAGCCAGTCTCCAGATCTCAACCCCATAGAAAATCTCTGGAGGGAGTTGAAAGTCCGTGTTGCCCAGCGACAGCCCCAAAACATCACTGCTCTAGAGGAGATCTGCATGGAGGAATGGGCCAAAATACCAGCAACAGTGTGTGAAAACCTTGTGAAGACTTACAGAAAACGTTTGACCTCTGTCATTGCCAACAAAGGGTATATAACAAAGTATTGAGATGAACTTTTGTTATTGACCAAATACTTATTTTCCACCATAATTTGCAAATAAATTCTTTAAAAATCAGACAATGTGATTTCCTGGATTTTTTTTCTCATTTTGTCTCTCATAGTTGAGGTATACCTATGATGAAAATTACAGGCCTATTACAACCAGTATATACCATCATGCATTGCAGTCATGCATTTTCACAGAGCTGTAAAAGCTGTTTCATATGGACCATTAAGTTTTTTAGATTGAGTATAGCAGTAGTTTGTTTTTCCTTATCAAAACAGCACGAGACAAATTTATAAGTTGTGGAGCGAAAATGTCAATAATATTATAGTGTGTTGGGGTGAACAGACAGAGGAAGAAACACATTATAAACGGACATTCAAATCCAATTAAAAATAGCAACAGAGTAGAAAATAAGCTAAAATAGAATAAGATAAAATACAAGAATAAAAGTTACAGTGCAGAGCGAGGAATTAATCAAAAGCCTCAAATTTGATTTAATAAAAGGTAGTGGCAAAGAAGAAAGTATTCAACCTTGATTTAAAAGAACTGAAAGATGCCACAGACACAAAGTACTTTGTATTGGTTAATGTGGGAAATACACTCAGTATAATATGGATTTATCACAAAAACACATGCATGTATTTATTATTTTGAAAACCCACCAGCTGACTGATCCGACACGTTTTAATTGTGCAACAGTAATGACTGTAAATGACATAAAATTTTCTGACGTGCTCTGATGATAATACGATCAAAGTGCCCCATCCATCTACCCTCGCAGAATGGATAGATGACATGAAGTTGTGGCCCGACATCAGCGATGTTTACATTGTCAATTATTTTATTCTTAGTGAGGGCATTGATGGTGAGGAGCTAAGGAACTACAAATGCATGGAGGTGAACAATTATCTACACAGGAATAAAATTGGAAAAATTATGTGTCAAAAACAGAGAGTTTGTTTGCTTAAAGGCTGAGGTTGAGCCAAGCCAGAACAAAAAAAGGGAAATAAATCCTGCAGTCATCCAGCAGCTCTCATCTGGAAAGTCGGCTCTGTCAGAGTAGAGTGAGTGCATTATTGTATTGGTTTACTAATAATGTAGTGTTTATATATTGTAAGTCTCTTTGAACAAAAGCGTCTGCCAAATACCATAACCATATTAACCACCAGCACCGAGCTCGAGTCTAATAGAACTCTACCAGCCCACTGTACCGTGAGGGCTCTTGTATTGGCTCAAGAAGCAAAAGCTAGGAGAGAAGCACAGGCTCACCATTTTAATGCAGATGCTGTCAAACTTTGGAAAGAATAAACACACCATATGTAAATAATTCCTTGTCAATGTATTTGTCCAAGATTCTTCAACTTCTTAACTCCCCTGATCATTCCAGATATTGGATGGTATTTGTAGGCCGTTTGTTTACACTCGTACTTCAGCACTGGTCGCTCTCAGATTCTCTCGGCTACCGAGGCTACATGCACTTATTGTTAGTCACTTTGAATAAAAATGTCAGCTAAATGACTGTAATGTAGTGTAACATTTGAATAATGTACAATATCTAAATTACACAGAATTAACGCTGTTGATTAATCCATTTCTGGGGCATGCATTAAACACCATGGGGTATTATTCAAGTAAAAATGGTTTTAATTTTTTTGTGCTCGACTAGAGGAAATTTAAAGGCCACTTTATTTTGGCCTGGCCACTAAGAATTCAGGAATACTGGCCCGAGTGGAGACCAAGCACTGAAGTTAATTTTTAGCCCTGGTTGGGAGTAGCCAGGAATTAAGTTCATCTGCTAAATAAAAGAATTGTGTGGTCTGTACAGTTCACCTGAGAAGTGTGACACATATAAAATATTGTTAGTAATAGTAGAACATGACAATTTATTTCTTGAGTGAGTTAAATATGGAATCATCGTGATGATTTCAGTGATATTTTGCAGTAATACTCAAAAATGAATAGCTTTAGTTTGCACCCTTCAAGGGCTTATTAAAACACTGACGTGGTGTGTGGCAGTGAGGGCCTGGCTGAGAATCAGCTGTGGACAGAGAGGAGGCAGGTAGAACCAGCAGGTAACAGGTGGTGAATCTCACCTGTATCAGATTACCGGCAATTTACTTACATGTGTCTCTTGCTTTCTTTCAGGGAGAAGCCGGCAATCAGAGAGAGAGAGAGAGAGATGAACAGCCCAGCACCATGTGTGTGTGTGTGTGTGTGTGTGTACACATGTGCTTAGAGTGAAATAAAGCCACTGAAAAGAGAAAAGGGAGAAAAAATAAAATGCACCTTGGGTAATCACAAGCCTGTGTCCCATTTCCTCTTTTACCCTGAACTGTGAGTGTTGCATGCTTTTTCTTTCATAACTAATGCTTGTGGTGCTGTAAATGTAAAAACTCTAAAGTGTTTCTCTGAATTAATATGTGTCTGTGTTTAATAGACCTGTTTTCACATTTCCGTGTTCCAAATGCAGAAGCGCAAGTATTAGGGCTGCAAAACCTCTGGTGAGATCGTGAACAACAGCATCAAATAATTAATTCAATATTCACTTCATAAATAATTCAAGCAAACATTCAAATTTGGCTGGTGTTCTGTAGCCTATATTTTATAATACATCTACCTATGTATGTGTGTCTGAAATTTAGTGTTTTCAATAGCATATGGGTAATTCCGCCCCAAATAACCAGATTTAGAAAAATGTTCACCACTGACCATCTCAGATTTGCTTCATACTTTCTGGAAATATTGTCAGTGTGCCCAATAAATAGTGTACAAGATTTTAGGCTTGTACCTTCATTAGTTTCTGAGATATAGGGGCTTTTAAAAAGGGGTCTGGCCCCAATTTTACTGTTAAAACGCATGCTACAGAAAACGGACCTAACTTCCATAAGTCATTACTTTTAAACTATTCATGCAAAATACATGAAATTTTCAAGGATTGTTCTTCAATGCCAGATGCCTTTAAATACTAAAATAGAAAGTTCACAGTTCAATATTTGCCAAGTTATGGCTTGCTGAAAATCATAAAAAAAAGTCTTCTATCGTGCTTTGGAGCAACTTTGACCCCCCATATCTCCACATTAAAGCACACCAGATCTTTCAAATTTTCTTATTTATTACTCATGTTATAGTACTCTTTAGGCAACTAGGTATGTGTTCAAAATAAATCAAACTTTCTGATTTATTACACTTTAAAAATAAAAAAAACATTTTGCGCCTATAATTCAAATGCATATTACAAATGTATGACAAGGTCTACCATAAAAACAAATTATACCACTGGAAAGAGCTTGTTTTGATTAGCAAATGCACAAAATATGAAGTTGGTACCCTAAACCAAACTATAAATATTAAGGTATCAAATATGGCATGTTTTATGATAGACAGAAATGCTGTTTTAAGGCATATAATCTACTTGGATGCATCCAGAGATGCATAAAAACTGAAAAACCACAAAATTCATGAGGATTTTTATCACTATCCCTTAGAAGCATATATTTGAGCTTCCATTTGCCAGCCAGATACATCCCCAGCTCAAAAAGGTCATTTACTTCAGTGACGGATCAGCAGCCCAATACGAAAACTATAAAAATTTCACAAATCTAATAAAGCATGCAGACGATTTTGGACTTTTAGCAGAATGGCATTTCTTTGCCACTTCTCATGGTAAATCACCTTGTGATGGTATTGGAGGCACTGTAAAGCGGTCAGCAGCTCGAGCTAGCTTACAGGCAGTCACGAGTGATCACATACTAACCCCATTCGATCTGTTTTTGTGAGCAGAAAAACATATCAAGAACATCCATTTCATCTGGGTTGGTACAGGGGAAGTTATGGAGAGTGGAAAAGCATTGGAGACCAGATTTTCAAGGTCAGCTACTATTCCTGGAACAGGAGACAACCACTCATTCGTTCCAATCATGTTCAACCAGCTGCAGGTCAGCAGGGTGTCAGGTGGTCCTAGCTTCATTGTGGATATGAGTGGGAATCGGCCACAAGTAATGCATAAAACCCCTGTTAAATCAGCAATCTCTCTGGCAGATACAATTCCTGGTAAATATGCTGTATGTTTGTATGACAGACAGTGGTGGATAGGCAACATTCATGAATTATCAGAGGAGGAACAAGATGTACAAGTAACATTTATGCATCCTCATGGTCCCTCTCAGACTTACAGCTGGCCCAGGAGAGAGGATAACTGTTGGGTCCCTCTGGTGCATGTCATGAAAATCATTGATGCCCCACTTACATCAACTGGCAGGCAGTATAAACTTCCATCTGATGTGGAAAAGCAAATCAATACACTGTTTAAGCTCTTCAAATAAAGTATTTTTAAGGTTGTTATTTTTCCTACACTGTAGGTTTGTAATTGTATTGTAATATGCCTTAAAACAGCATTTCTGTCTATCGTAAAACATGCCATATTTGATACCTTAATATTTATAGTTTGGTTGAGGGTACCAACTTCATATTATGTGCATTGGCTAATCAGAACAAGCTCTTTCCAGTGGTATAATTGTTTTTATGGTAGATCTTGTCATACATTTGCAATATGCATTTGAATTATAGGCACAAAATGTTTTTTTTAAACCTAATAAATCATAAAGTTTGATTTCTTTTGAACACATACCTAGTTCCTTAACCCTTTGGTGACTGACCCCTTGAAAATGGTTCCTCCAGGAATGATGACGTTTCAGTTGTCAAGACAACGGAAAAACTAAAATACAAAAACAGAAAGATACGTCACAATGCTCTTGTGCACAAAACAAAATGCTCTTGTATTTGTATTTGTATTTTAGTTTTTCCGTTGTCTTGACAACTGAAACGTCATGGTTCCTGGAGGAACCATTTTCAAGGGGTCAGTCACCAAAGGGTTAAAGAGTACTATAACATAAGTAATAAATAAGAAAATTTGAAAGATCTGGTGTGCTTTAATGTGGAGATATGGGGGCGTCAAAGTTGCTCCAAAGTACGATAGAAGACAGTTTTTTATTATTTTCAGCAAGTCATAACTTGGCAAATATTGAACTGTGAACTTTCTATTTTAGTATTTAATGGCATCTGGCATTGAAGAACAATCCTTGAAAATTTCACGTATCTTGCATGAATAGTTTAAAAGTAATGACTTATGGAAGTTAGGTCCATTTTCTGTAGCACGCGTTTTAACAGTGAAATTGGGGCCACACCCCTTTTTTTAAAGCCCCTATATCTCAGAAACTAATGAAGGTACAAGCCTAAAATCTTGTACACTATTTATTGGGCACACTGACAATATTTCCAGAAAGTATGAAGCAAATCTGAGATGGTCAGTGGCGAGGCCTCTGGTGATTTCACATGGATTGACCCATATGGTATTATGATGGGTGAGGGGGCCCTTGGTGTTAACATAGACCCAGGGCCCTGTGTTGTTTTAATCAGCACCTGCCTACTGAACAAGGCTCACAGCAGAACCTAGACCTTCTAGAACAGGACTGAGAACTGAGGCATGATAGTCAATCTGACCAAAATTGTAATCTTCCAGAAAAAGGCCAGGTCTCAGGAAAACAGACACCTGTCTGCTCTAGGAAACACCACCCTAGAACACTTGTTACACTGTGATTATCTACAACTGAACATCAGTACTGCAGGAAACTTTGATCTGAGAGTCAATGCACAAAGCACTAAGAGCTCTTTATGCAATGACGAAAAAATTGACAAAATAGACAAACCAATTAGAATTTAGTGCAACATCTTTGACAGTGGCATTACACCCATTGCACTGTCTCCACTTTTGTGCACACATGACTACATTCGAGGGGACAAACATCCCACAGAGTCCCTGCATGCAGAATTCTGTAGAAATATCCTAAAAGTTGAAATAAAAACACCAACCAGTGCACACAGAGCAGAAACAGACAGATTCCCACTGATTATACCTGTTTATACCTTTACAAAAAAGAACACTAAAATTTTGGAAGCACATCAATACAAGTTATGAAAAAACACACTGCAGTCTGAAGCACTGAAAACCCAAGCACTCAGCCCTAAAACTAGTCCCTGATATATTCCTGACTAGTTCCTGTCAGCTGGTCCTGATATATTCAATGAAAATGTTCAGAATAATTATTAGACTTTGATAATTAAATTAGATAATTAAGTTTGGAACCGGAGCATTGGACTGAAGCAGGAATCTCCTCACAATAAACATCAAACATCATTGTGATATAATTATTATTACTGCAGTAATACAATACTAACAAACACCACAATTCTGCTCTGTTTTATAAAACAACCAGATAAAGCAGAAACCAAAACTTTATTTTCAGTTCTAATTGAATTTAGAGTAAAACTGGATTGACTGAATTTAGTCTTTGTTGAAAGATTAAAGACAGAAAGATGTTATAAACATGAACACATACCATACACACAACAGAGTACAAAATGTCTTCCAAGATAGTCTTACCAGGGGCAGAGAGAGAGAGAGAGAGAGAGAGTTCAGAGAAATTCTGGTTGAAGATCTGAGGTAAAAAGATCTAAAAGAGGAAGTGCTGAAATCTCTCTCTCTCTCTCTCTCTCTCTCTCTCTCTCTCTCTCTCTCACACACACACACACACACACACACACACACACTTAAGGCCAATTTATGCTGACAACCCAGTCCTCGCAGACGGTGTCGCAGATGGTGTCTGCGTAGCCCCCCCACCTTTGCAGACGCTCTGCGCGCACCTCCCAAAAATTGTGACCAAAAATTGTGAGGCGGAAGCCTCACAGACAGCGTCGCAGACAAGAGGGCTCTGATTGGTCCACTCTACATCCGCTGTACACACACTTCCGCTTCCCTACTTTCCCGGTTTGGTTTGTTTTCACTACCGCCATTTTTAAAAACATGAGCGAAGATGGAGCAGCACGAAGAGCGGTTGATCGAGGAAGTGAGGAAGTACGGACATCTATACGACTCCAGTTCTAGTCATTATAAGTAACCGGAGGATAAACACTCCACTAACCACACCCACCAACTACTCCTAGCGGTTTCGCGACTTCGTGCCCCCTTGCGTTGTGGCGGTGAATAACATCGCGCATGCCTATTACTCCCCGCTCAACGATAAATTACAACTGTCTGCGAAAAGCTATCTGCAAAAGCCTTGTCGCAAGAGCATGCAGAGGCCCTTAGACTTCTGTTTGTCCAGCAATTTTACACAATATTTATGCAGATCTTCAACTGCTCCAACAGAGGTCTATTATCACATTTACTCACAAAATCTCATCTCATCTCATTATCTGTAGCTGTTTTATCCTGTTCTACAGGGTTGCAGGCGAGCTGGAGCCTATCCCAGCTGACTACGGGCGAAAGGTGGGGTTCACCCTGGACAAGTCGCCAGGTCATCACAGGGCTGACACATAGACACAGACAACCATTCACACTCACATTCACACCTACGCTCAATTTAGAGTCACCAGTTAACCTAACCTGCATGTCTTTGGACTGTGGGGGAAACCGGAGCACCCGGAGGAAACCCACGCAGACACGGGGAGAACATGCAAACTCCACACAGAAAGGCCCTCGCTGGCCACGAACCCGGACCTTCTTGCTCTGAGGCAACAGCGCTAACCACTACACCACCGTGCCGCCCTACTCACAAAATTAACATTGATATTTTATTTATTTTCTATAAGTACATAAATAAAAACCCAATTTCCAGAAAAGTTGAGATATTTTCCAAAATGCAATAAAAATAAAAAATCTGTGGTTTGTTAATTCATGTGAACCTTTATTTAACTGGTTAACAGCACTGGTTAAAGTAATAAATCATCTACTGTTGGCGTCTGATCAGGGCTGTGTCTCGCTGCTTGTGTTGCTTGACCTTAGTGCAGCATTTGATACCATTGATCATTCCATTCTTCTGGATAGACTAGAAGATGTTGTGGGAGTTAAGGGAACGGCCCTCTCCTGGCTCAGCTCTTATTTAACTGATCGCTATCAGTACGTTGATGTAAAGGTGCAGTGAGTGATATTAAAAGGTGCAGTGAGTGATATTAAAAGGTGCAGGGAGTGATATTAAAAGGTGCAGGGAGTGATATTAAAAGGTGCAGTGAGTGATATTAAAAGGTGCAGTGAGTGATATTAAAAGGTGCAGTGAGTGATATTAAAAGGTGCAGTGAGTGATATTAAAAGGTGCAGTGAGTGATATTAAAAGGTGCAGTGAGTGATATTAAAAGGTGCAGTGAGTGATATTAAAAGGTGCAGGGAGTGATATTAAAAGGTGCAGGGAGTGATATTAAAAGGTGCAGGGAGTGATATTAAAAGGTGCAGTGAGTGATATTAAAAGGTGCAGGGAGTGATATTAAAAGGTGCAGGGAGTGATATTAAAAGGTGCAGTGAGTGATATTAAAAGGTGCAGGGAGTGATATTAAAAGGTGCAGGGAGTGATATTAAAAGGTGCAGGGAGTGATATTAAAAGGTGCAGGGAGTGATATTAAAAGGTGCAGTGAGTGATATTAAAAGGTGCAGGGAGTGATATTAAAAGGTGCAGGGAGTGATATTAAAAGGTGCAGGGAGTGATATTAAAAGGTGCAGGGAGTGATATTAAAAGGTGCAGGGAGTGATATTAAAAGGTGCAGTGAGTGATATTAAAAGGTGCAGTGAGTGATATTAAAAGGTGCAGTGAGTGATATTAAAAGGTGCAGGGAGTGATATTAAAAGGTGCAGGGAGTGATATTAAAAGGTGCAGTGAGTGATATTAAAAGGTGCAGTGAGTGATATTAAAAGGTGCAGTGAGTGATATTAAAAGGTGCAGTGAGTGATATTAAAAGGTGCAGTGAGTGATATTAAAAGGTGCAGTGAGTGATATTAAAAGGTGCAGTGAGTGATATTAAAAGGTGCAGGGAGTGATATTAAAAGGTGCAGGGAGTGATATTAAAAGGTGCAGGGAGTGATATTAAAAGGTGCAGTGAGTGATATTAAAAGGTGCAGTGAGTGATATTAAAAGGTGCAGGGAGTGATATTAAAAGGTGCAGTGAGTGATATTAAAAGGTGCAGTGAGTGATATTAAAAGGTGCAGGGAGTGATATTAAAAGGTGCAGGGAGTGATATTAAAAGGTGCAGGGAGTGATATTAAAAGGTGCAGGGAGTGATATTAAAAGGTGCAGGGAGTGATATTAAAAGGTGCAGTGAGTGATATTAAAAGGTGCAGTGAGTGATATTAAAAGGTGCAGGGAGTGATATTAAAAGGTGCAGGGAGTGATATTAAAAGGTGCAGGGAGTGATATTAAAAGGTGCAGGGAGTGATATTAAAAGGTGCAGTGAGTGATATTAAAAGGTGCAGGGAGTGATATTAAAAGGTGCAGGGAGTGATATTAAAAGGTGCAGGGAGTGATATTAAAAGGTGCAGGGAGTGATATTAAAAGGTGCAGGGAGTGATATTAAAAGGTGCAGGGAGTGATATTAAAAGGTGCAGGGAGTGATATTAAAAGGTGCAGGGAGTGATATTAAAAGGTGCAGGGAGTGATATTAAAAGGTGCAGGGAGTGATATTAAAAGGTGCAGTGAGTGATATTAAAAGGTGCAGGGAGTGATATTAAAAGGTGCAGGGAGTGATATTAAAAGGTGCAGGGAGTGATATTAAAAGGTGCAGTGAGTGATATTAAAAGGTGCAGGGAGTGATATTAAAAGGTGCAGTGAGTGATATTAAAAGGTGCAGGGAGTGATATTAAAAGGTGCAGGGAGTGATATTAAAAGGTGCAGGGAGTGATATTAAAAGGTGCAGGGAGTGATATTAAAAGGTGCAGGGAGTGATATTAAAAGGTGCAGGGAGTGATATTAAAAGGTGCAGGGAGTGATATTAAAAGGTGCAGTGAGTGATATTAAAAGGTGCAGTGAGTGATATTAAAAGGTGCAGGGAGTGATATTAAAAGGTGCAGGGAGTGATATTAAAAGGTGCAGGGAGTGATATTAAAAGGTGCAGGGAGTGATATTAAAAGGTGCAGGGAGTGATATTAAAAGGTGCAGGGAGTGATATTAAAAGGTGCAGTGAGTGATATTAAAAGGTGCAGGGAGTGATATTAAAAGGTGCAGGGAGTGATATTAAAAGGTGCAGGGAGTGATATTAAAAGGTGCAGGGAGTGATATTAAAAGGTGCAGGGAGTGATATTAAAAGGTGCAGTGAGTGATATTAAAAGGTGCAGGGAGTGATATTAAAAGGTGCAGGGAGTGATATTAAAAGGTGCAGTGAGTGATATTAAAAGGTGCAGGGAGTGATATTAAAAGGTGCAGGGAGTGATATTAAAAGGTGCAGGGAGTGATATTAAAAGGTGCAGGGAGTGATATTAAAAGGTGCAGGGAGTGATATTAAAAGGTGCAGGGAGTGATATTAAAAGGTGCAGGGAGTGATATTAAAAGGTGCAGGGAGTGATATTAAAAGGTGCAGTGAGTGATATTAAAAGGTGCAGGGAGTGATATTAAAAGGTGCAGGGAGTGATATTAAAAGGTGCAGTGAGTGATATTAAAAGGTGCAGGGAGTGAGGTTAAAGGTGCAATGAATTGGTTACAGGTGCAGTGAAGTGGATAAAGGTGCAGTGATTGACGTTAAACGTGCAGTGAATTAGTTAATGGTGCAGTGAGTGACATTAAAGTTGCAGTCAGTGATATGAAAGGTGAAGTGAACTTGTTAAAGGTGCAGTATGTGTCTTTCTCTAGGTATTGTACCATCTGTTGGAGGAGTTTGCTGGCAGAGGCACGGTGGAGCTCAGCGATGCTCTACTGGGTGTGTTGAGCTTCCTCAATCGCGGTGGGCATGGTTTATGGCATCATGGCAGCTGTCACCTCTCGCTTTACCTCACAGTCACGTGTCATCGAGCCACTTTTCATCTTCCTTTACAGCTACCTGGCATACCTGTCAGCTGAGGTGTTCCACCTGTCTGGCATCATGGCGTGAGTTCTTATTTATTTATTCACACTGCAGACAGTATTTCTATCAGGACATTGTAATATGGTCTGTGTTTGTGTGTGTATGTGTGTGTGTATGCATGCGCATAGTCTCATTGTATGTGGCGTGGTCATGTGGCCCTGTGTGGAGGCCAACATTTCCCACAAGTCTTACACCACAATAAAGTATTTCCTGAAGATGTGGAGCAGTGTGAGTGAGACGCTCATCTTCATCTTCCTCGGTGTTTCCACGGTAGCAGGACCGCATCACTGGAACTTTATCTTCATCATCCTCACCATCATCCTCTGCCTGATCTCCCGTGTACTGGGTCAGAGCTCTGTCAGTCTGTCTGTCTATTTGTTTGTCTGTGAAGCTTCTCCATTAATCACTGTGTGTGTGTGTGTGTGTGTGTGTGTGTGTGTGTGTGTGTGTGTGTGTGTGTGTGTGTGTGTGTAGGAGTGGTGGGACTGAGCTTCATCATGAATAAATTCCACATGGTGAAATTAATGGGAAAAGACCAGTTCATCGTGGCCTACGGCGGCCTGCGGGGAGCCGTCACCTTCTCACTGGCCTTCCTGCTCTCCAGTGAACACTTCCCCATGAAGAACATGTTCCTTACTTCCATCATCACACTCATCTTCTTCACAGTCTTTGTTCAGGTGTGTGTGTGTGTGTGTGTGTGTGTGTGTGTGTGTGTGTGTGTGTGTGTGTGTGTGTGTGTGTGTGCCTGAGCTGCATATACATCATCATAAATCATTAAATGTCAAACGTACAAGCAGAAAAGAGTGACCTGTGAAATGTTTGAAGAAATTAGGAGAACCAGGTATACTAGGAGAAACAGGGAACTTGGGGACCTAGAGGAACCTGAAGAACCATGGAAACATCAAGAACAATGAAAAATACAGAAGGTTTGTAAACTAGGGAATTAATAGGGAAACTAGGGAAACAGAAAGATCTTGGTGTATGCCACCTCACTGTTTAACTCCACCTCTGGAGGGCGCTCATGTCTCACCGTGTCATTTCATAAATAATCCTCTTAATGGTTTTCCATGTGCTTATTTTGTTTTCTGAAACAGGGAATGACGATCCGCCCACTGGTGGAGCTTCTGGCAGTGAAGAAGAAAAGCCACACCAAGTTTACAATAAACGAGCAAATACATACACAGGTCAGTTTCTCTTGTTAAAATTCTGCGTTGTGATGGGTCAGAAGGTGTTGATTACTTCTCTGTAACAGCTCTGATTGTTGTGCAGCTGAAAATCTCAGGCTTATATTAATGCTCTCGTTCTAATATGTTATCGTTTCTATTGTAACAGCTCGTTCACAGGGACTCATGCAGTGGATTCTCCACTGATAATAAATGGATTAAAAATATGTAATGTGTAATATGGTGAGTTTTTTTGGAAGGAGACATTTTTGTAACATATGGAAGGAGTCTCCAGTGTCAGTGCTTTGTAACAGTCAGAGGTAAAACTGTAGGTACAGTATATGTTTTCTGGTTTCTCAGTAACATGACAAGCTGTATTTTTCCCCTTATTCTCTTTGAGAGAGACTAAAGAGAGGCTGGTGAGGGAAGGACTGTTTATAGCTGCTATAACATCAGTGACAACAGGAACTAACTTGATTCACTGACATTACAGCATTAAATGTAACTATAAATGTGTGTGTGTGTGTAGTTTCTTGACCATGTGCTGATGGGAATCGAGTACATCTGTGGTCATTATGGACACCTTCACTGGAAGGACAAGTCAGTAACACACTGAACACAATGTTATCATTAGAGGAAAGAGTTAGGACTGGATGAAGGTGTCCCTCTATCTATCCCTTGATCCACTCCCTATCTGTCTCTCTCTACCCTGTATCTGCCCCCTATGTCTCAGGCTGACTCAGTAGCGCTACATGAGGAAGTGGCTGATCTCAGGAGACAGGTCTGAGGAACCACAGCTCATCTCCTTCTATAATAAACTGGAGATGAAGTAGGCACGGGCGGCACGGTGGTGTAGTGGTTAGCGCTGTCGCCTCACAGCAAGAAGGTCCTGGGTTCGAGCCCCGGGGCCGGCGAGGGCCTTTCTGTGTGGAGTTTGCATGTTCTCCCCGTGTCCGCGTGGGTTTCCTCCGGGTGCTCCGGTTTCCCCCACAGTCCAAAGACATGCAGGTTAGGTTAACTGGTGGCTCTAAATTGACCGTAGGTGTGAATGTGAGTGTGAATGGTTGTCTGTGTCTATGTGTCAGCCCTGTGATGACCTGGCGACTTGTCCAGGGTGTACCCCGCCTTTCGCCCGTAGTCAGCTGGGATAGGCTCCAGCTTGCCTGCGACCCTGTAGAAGGATAAAGCGGCTAGAGATAATGAGATGAGATGAGATGAAGTAGGCACTCCTAGTGGTTGAGAGTGGAACTGCAGGCAGGTTCAACCCTTTCCATGATGGAAAGGGGTTATGAGTGAATAAGATCATAAGTACAGGCAGTATGGGACAGAGCCAAGACCTGCTGGGAAACCATCAACTTGGGAATGTCTGGAAATCCCCCAGGAGGAGCTGGGATTTGTGCTTGGGCATAAAGAAGTCTGAACTTAACTTCTCAGTGACCCAAACCAAGAGAATGAATGAATGAATGAAACCAGATGAAGAGACAGAACTAAAAACAAAACTAGAACCACAGTAAAAACTATAAAGATCAAGAATCAGGAACAAAACCCAAAGTAGAACATGAAATAGAACCATAACCAGAACAAAATTAAAAACAAAAATCATAATAACATGCAGAACAACACTAATGATGTCAAACATCATAAATGTCAGTCATAAAAACTGTGTTTCAATTATTTTCTCTTCCAGCAGAGAATCCAAGTCCTGCAGATAGTGACATCATCATTAGTACAGAGCCATCTTCAACTCTTACAGCCACGGTGAAGCTACTCGATGAAACACAATCAAGACAAGATGGAGCCAAGAAAACCAAGTCAACAAAACAAAAGATGCAATCAACAAGAACCAGAGTGACCCCCAGATGGACGGAGATGGAGCCTGTATGATCCAGCATGGTTCCTGTGGAGGAAAAGGCAGAAAGCTGAATGTGACCTTTGGTCTGGAGGTCAAGGAAAAGAAAACTCCTCAAAATCTAGACAAACTGGAAGTGAGCAAGACTGAGGAGGAAGATGACAATGACAGTGATTCTGGTCATGTGTTGGTACAGGAGACAAGCAGCACCAATTTACAACCCCAAATCAGAAAAAGTTGGGATGGAATGGAAAATGCAAATAAAATAAACAAAGCAGTGATTTCTAAATGTAATTTACCTTGTATTTCATTGCAGACAGAATGAACCCAAGATATTTCATGTTTTGCTGGTCAACTTCATTTCATTTATGAATATACATCCATTCCTGAGTTTCAGATCTGCAACACATTCCAAAAAAAGTTGGTATGGAGACAATTTAGGGAAAGTAATGAGGTAAAACAATTAAATAATGAAGTGAAACAGGTGATGTCAACAGGTGACTGTCCTCATGATTAGGTTCACAATCAGTATCCAGGAAAGGCCGAGTCTTTGAGAAACAACAAAGGGCTGAGGATCTCCAGTTTATCAACACATGCATGAGAAAAGTATTGAAATGTATAAAACAATGTTCATGCGGCACGGTGGTGTAGTGGTTAGCGCTGTCGCCTCACAGCAAGAAGGTCCTGGGTTCGAGCCCCGGGGCCGGCGAGGGCCTTTCTGTGTGGAGTTTGCATGTTCTCCCCGTGTCCGCGTGGGTTTCCTCCGGGTGCTCCGGTTTCCCCCACAGTCCAAAGACATGCAGGTTAGGTTAACTGGTGACTCTAAATTGACCGTAGGTGTGAATGTGAGTGTGAATGGTTGTCTGTGTCGATGTGTCAGCCCTGTGATGACCTGGCGACTTGTCCAGGGTGTACCCCGCCTTTCGCCCGTAGTCAGCTGGGATAGGCTCCAGCTTGCCTGCGACCCTGTAGAAGGATAAAGCGGCTAGAGATAATGAGATGAGATGAGACAATGTTCATCAAACAAAGATAGAATGGGATTTGGATATTTCACCCTCTATGGTGCATAATACCACTAAACGATTCAAGGGAATCTGAAGGAATTTCCATGAGGAAAAGGGTAAGGGCTCAAGCCTAATCTGAACATCTGTGATCTCCGATCCCTCAGACGGCATCAAGAACTGTCATTCATCTACAGCTGATAGAACCACATGGGCTCGGGATTACTTTGGAAAACCTTTATCAAGTTACAATGGAGTTACATCCACAAACACCAGTTAAAACTTTACTGTGTAAAAAGGAAGCCTTATGTTAACTGTGTCCAGAAGCGCCGTCGACTTCTCTGGGCTTGGAGGCGTCTGGGATGGACCATCACACAGTGGGAACGGGTACTGTGGTCAGACGAATCAGTATTCCAGGTCTTTTTTGGAAGAAATGGACACCATGTGCTCTGAAGAGGAAAAGGACCATCCAGACTGTTAGCAGGAACATGTCCCAAAGCCAGGGTGTGTCATGGTATGGTGTTGGGTCAGTGCCCTTGGCGAAGGTAACTCACACTTCTGTGATGGAGCATTAATGCAGAAAAGTCCACTGAGATTTTGGAGCAACATCTGCTGCCTTCAAGACGACGTCTTTTCCAGGGAGATTTCAACAAGGCAATGCAAAACCACATTCTGCACATATTACAAAGGCGTGGCTGTGGAAGAAGAGGGCGTGTCCCCTCTGTCCCCAATAGAGAATGTGTGGAGAATTTAGAAATGATAAATATGACAGTGATGACCCCGAACTGTTCCACACCTTCAGACCTGTTTACAGGAAGAACGGGACAAAAATAACACCTGAAACACTTCATCACTTGGAGTCTTCAGTCCATAAACAGCTTTTAAGTGTTGGGAGAAGGAACGGGAACATTATAAAGTAGTAAATTCTTTACTATCCCAACTTTTTTGAAATATGTTGCAAGAAAAATTTAAATGTGTTTATTCTGAAGCAACAACAATAAAATTCATGAGATGAAACATCAAATAACATGCTGTTGTATTGTTTTGAGTCCAATACAGGTCAAAGATTATTTACAAATCATTGTTTTCAGTTTTAATTGTAATTTCAACACCCCATCCCAACTTTTTCTGATTTAGAGTTGTAAACAAAACTAGAAACTGAGAGAAAACATTTATTTCAGAGCTAGGTTTAATAGTAATAATAAATAACAATGCATTATGAGGCTTTGCACTAACTGAACCAATCGAGTTACTTCAGAAATCTACTGCGGCGTAACAGCATGAGTTACAACTCAAACACCCCGGGAGTGCGGTGCACATACTCTCTGGGATACACAGCTCTTTATATGACTATATTTTAATCGTTATTTTAATCTGAGTGTGTATGTATGTATGTAATATTTACGTTGTGGATGTAATAAAATAAAAACGTGTGTATGGTAATGTAAATTCTGTGATTCAGAGTACACATTTTACTCAGTGTTATAGTAAATTTTATAATCCAGTGAAGAAGGCAATCGTACTGTTTTGTTGTCCAGAACAGAGTTCAGTAAAACACTGTGATAAACTCAGCGTAAACATTCACTTCACTAACTGGCCTTTCAGAATGTGTGTTCTTCCCCCAGGAGTATCACTATGGAGTTGAAATGATGCAAACAAAACTCTGTGTGTGTGTGTGTGTGTGTGTGTGTGTGTGTGTGTGTGTGTGTGTGTGTGTGTGTGTGTGTGTGTGTCCCCTGATGAAAACCATCACTATCCCTAAAGGGTGTGATTAAGACTGCTGTGAACAAAGACTGACACTCCAGCATATTAAGCAGTGCGTGTGTTGAGGTTCTCTCCTGTCATGGCTGTGGATTTTAACGGAACATGGCAGATGTATGAGCAGGGAGACCCTGAGGAGTTCCTCAAAGCTGTGTGTGAGTTTCTTCATCATTCTTCACAAATAAAACCATTAGATTTATTATGACCTGTTAGTTTCTGGGTGAAATATATTTAGTGACTGAGTTTGTCATGTTACTGAGAAACTGTAAAGAAGCGTAAACTCCTCTGTCCTGAAGACATCACCTCTGACTGTTACACAGCGCCGACACTGGAGACTCCTTCCAGAAACGATACATGAACACATTTCTCTTTACAGGAAACTTCATATCAACGATAACGTATTAGAGTGAGAGCATTAATATAAACCTGTGGTTTGCAGCTGCAGGACTGTCAGAGCTGCTGTTATAGAGAATTAATCAACACCTTCTGACTAATCAGAGTGCAGAACTCTTTAGCGCTGTGGGTGGTGTAATAATGGCTCTTGTGCAATACTACCTGGGTAATACTTACACGTGCAATACCAGCTTTGTGATACACTTATGTTAAGTATATTTCTGCAAACCCGTTAATTTATGCAAATTTGTTAATTTTTTTTCTCTAAATTTGTAGTTTATTTCTTTTATATACATCCTTTTTTGTACACTTAGTACTTTTGCACTACTCCTACACTGCCTTATCTTTTTCTCTTTATATATTTTGCTGCTGTAAATTTCCCCTTGTGGGATAATAAAAGGTTATCTTATCTTATCTTATCTTATCTTATCTTATCTTATCTGATCGGGCGGCATGGTGGTGTAGTGGTTAGCACTGTCGCCTCACAGCAAGAAGGTCCGGGTTCGAGCCCCGGGGCCGGCGAGGGCCTTTCTGTGTGGAGTTTGCATGTTCTCCCCGTGTCCGCGTGGGTTTCCTCCGGGTGCTCCGGTTTCCCCCACAGTCCAAAGACATGCAGGTTAGGTTAACTGGTGACTCTAAATTGAGCGTAGGTGTGAATGTGAGTGTGAATGGTTGTCTGTGTCTATGTGTCAGCCCTGTGATGACCTGGCGACTTGTCCAGGGTGAACCCCGCCTTTCGCCCGTAGTCAGCTGGGATAGGCTCCAGCTCGCCTGCGACCCTGTAGAACAGGATAAAGCGGCTACAGATAATGAGATGAGATCTTATCTTATAAAAGAATTATGGGATTTTTTCTTACTGAGACACTTCCAGCACTCAAGCTGCATCCAAAACGTGGCTCTAACCCCTGAGGTCCTCGTCTAAGTCCTCAGGGGTACAGGGATGTAAAAACACCTGTGACGGTGTTATGACCCCCTGAGTCTCCACTGGCCATGCAGTAGCAGTGTAATGGTTCAATAATTACCTATAAATAATCACCTGTGTCGGTTCTCATTGGAATACAGAATATACACTGGGATTCGGACTCTTCACTCTTTAGTCTTTAATTTATGTTGTAACTCTAATAAATGTTCAATAGCAAATTAAATTAATGGATTAATTTTTTTTATCATTGACTTCCACATTGTTGAATCCACTGTGCTGCTTTCTGTTCCCACCATTGATCCTTCCACAGAATCGCAGGGGGTTTTGCATTATCCTGGTTTTACAGTGTGTGATTACTGTGTGTGGCGCACTCGGTGTACATTGCTCTGGATAAGAGCATCTGCTAAATGCAATATAATGTAATGATTATTTAAGATTTGTCCTCTGATTATGTCCTCATATAATCAGACACGGAGACACGCTATCACACAGTCTGTTATCGAATTCATGACACACTTTATTGGGATCATGTACAGTGTTCACACTGTGTGTTCTAAGCGATGACTGTGTTAGACATTATAACAGATTCACAAGAGAGGTTAAAATGTCTCTGACGCCCTCTAGAGGCTGTGAAACAATTTTCTTTTACAAGTTCGGTTGGTCCTGATATCTTCCACAATAATTTCCTTTATGATAAATATGTTTTATAGGAGTTATTTGGTGCTAAATAAAAGGGAATGGTTGACGAGATGATCGGCAGGTTAGGAGAACAGCCGAGTCTCAGTATTCTCACACACACCGGAGGCTCTGGACAGTTTTACAGTAAAGTTGTGTTCTATGAGGAATTCTGGGCAGTTTTTATGGTATGTTGCTCATTTTAGTGTGTTAGTTATCTCATTTTACTGTTATTATAATTAGCAAACCAACATGAGTGAAAGAAGTGATGGCATAAAAACCACAACAGCTAACACTAGCTAAATTTGATGATCATTTACTATTAAAGAGCTACTTTGATGAAATTTAACCAAAACGATGAAACTCTTTCAAACATTGCAAGATAAGATAAGATAAGATAAGATAAGATAAGATAAGATAAGATAAGATAAGATAAGATAAGATAAGATAAGATAAGATAAGCCATATCATTCCCCGTAGGACAAACATGTTCACACATTACAGCAATTCCAAAGTAGAAAAAAAGAGTAAGAGAGTGTGTAAATAGTGTGGTAGAAACGAGAAAACACACTACACACACTATTTACAAAATATTTATGAGAATATGTAGGAAGTACTGGTCACTTTCTGCATGTGAAAACAATTTCTCGTGTTCTTCACATATCTAGGCTCTGGGGTAGGGTGATTAGATGGAAGCCCTTTCTCATTAAAAAAAAAAAAAATCCCAAAACAAAACAAAATAAAAAGCATCCAAGCCCATATCATCCTAAATTATGTGGCAAAATTTGTTACGCTCTGATTAGACCAAAGTAGAACTGTTTTGGGACATAATTTTAAAAGCTGTGTTTGACAGAAAAATAAGACTGTTTATCATCCAAAGAACACCATACCTTCAGTGAAGCATGGTGGTGGCAGCATCATGCTATGGTTCTGCTCTTCTTCAGCTGGGACTGGGGCTGGAGTTAAGATAGAGGGACTCATGCATATCTCCAAACACCAATCTATTTTAACTCAAACCCTGCAGGCCTCTGTTAGACAGCTGGAGATGAAGAATAATTTCACCTTCTAGCACGATAACGAACCAAAGCAGAATTCCAAGTCAACAAAGGAACAGCTTCAAAAGGAGAAGATCAGAGTTTTGGAATGGTCCAGTCAGAGCACTGATCTAAATCCTATCAATAATCTGTGAAATGACCTGAAGACGGCTGTGTGCAGGAGATCCAGAGATGATGATGAAGATGTGCTTAGTCAGAAGGTTCTTATCCAAAAACACTGAGTACTGCATTACAAACAAAAGGAGCTTTCATAAAGTATTATTTAAGGGGTGTACATACTTATGCAACCAGGTTATTGTGAGGTTCTTCTCCCCTTGTCTGTGAAGATTCTCAGTCATCCAGGTCATAGTAACTGTGGGTGGTAAAAGAGAGCAACTGGACTTGCTTGAAGATTCTTGAAGACGTTTCACCTCTCATCCGAAAGGCTTCTTCAGTTCTGTCTGACTGGTAGGGGTATCAGCTATTTATCCTCTCATGGATGAAAAGCTCATCTAAGGTGTGACTCAACGACACGGGGAGAATACGCGAACGCCAGTAAACTTTTTATATCCACAGTAACTGTCACCATAACAACATTTGTATATAGTGTCAAACTATCACCTCATACCATATAAAATGCTTCATTTGTTTGTCATTTATTTAAGTGATGAAATTCAAGCAGTTCTTATGTTTGGTGTGTGTGTGTGTGTGTGTGTGTGTGTGTGTGTGTGTGTGTGTGTGTGTGTGTGTGTGTGTGTAGCTGTGCCATACCTAATGGGAAAGATGATAAGAGAAGTGAAGCCCTTGATGATTATCAAACAAATTGGTGATGACTTTGTGGTCTCGGTTAAAACGCCGCTGCGCACAAACACCAACTCATTCACCATTGGCAAAGAGAGTGAGTTCACCACCATGGACGGAGTGAAGACCCGGGCAAGTGCACTTCACTGCTCATACAGTATCTAGGGCCCTACAGAGAGAACAAGCAGCCATTTCACACTACAGTGAATGTACAAATATAACTCTGCAGAATTTACTGTAACAAAGGAGTAAAACTATAAGATTCACTCTGGTTTAGTGAATCATAATCGTTAAATTAAAGTGTGTGTGTGTGTGTGTGTGTGTGTGTGTGTGTGTGTGTGTGTGTGTGTGTGTGTGTGTGTTTCTCCACAGGCTATGGCGCAAATGGTTGATGGGAAAATCATCATCGATACAGAAAAAGTCAAACACATGCGTGAGATCCAGGGAGAGGAAATGGTTGAGGTTTGTTGTCCTTCATCATCATCATCATCATCATCATCATCATCATCCTCACTTTAAATCACTACAGAACTGCTGCAGAACCCAACTCAGCTGAGGTTATAATAAGTCCAGTGAGGTGAAAACTTGGCCAGACCTGTCAGACTTTAACATTTATACGCTGCTGGGAGCCATCACTCATTATTTGGTTGTCTTTCCCCCAATAAAACGAGCAGATGAACCGATCAACACGTGAATCTAGAATGATTGACAGTTTTGTAGGTGCTTGGAACTCTTAATTATTAAATGACCCTCAGAAGCCCCGCCCCTTTTCCTTATCTCACATTAATCTCTTGTCTCAACTTGATGTTCTGGCTGAAAGAGCTGCCCTTACATTCTGTCACACTTCATGGATGATTTGATGATTAATGTGAAATAAAATCTATCAGTGTGTGTTTCACTTTGCTAACATTAGACACTTGTTTCGCTAACATCAGTTAGATCGAATTTTAAGGATTTCACTGAAAGATTTTTAACTGAAAATGGACAAAACAGCTCTTCCTGCTGAAAAACATTTAAAATTTGGATAGAAAAATATTAACTAGATAAAGAGTGAAGTGTTAATGATACAGCGATAATAAGAAAGTTATGCAGTGGCCGAGTCAGACAGCATGGTCACGCCTGTCCCACAACAAACTGGAGTATGTGTTTAACAGGGGGGTAAAGGGATGGTAGCGAGGTGGTAATGGGGTGGTTTAGGTGGTGGTAACGGGGTGATAATGAGGTAGTAATGGGGTGGTAACAGCGTGGTAATGTGATGGTAATGAGGTAGTAACGGGGTGGTAAAAGCGTGGTAATGGGTTGGTAATGAGGTGGTAATGGGGTGGTAACGGGGTGGTAATGAGGTAGTAACAGGATGGTAACAGCATGGTAACGGGGTGGTAACAATGTGGTAATGGGGTGGTAATGAGGTAGTAACAGGTTGGTAACAGAGTGGTAACGAGGTAGTAACAGGGTGGTAACAGCATGATAATGGGGTGGTAATGAGGTAGTAATGGGGTGGTAACGGGATGATAATGAGGTAGCAACAGGGTGGTAACAGTGTGGTAATGAGGTGGTAATGAGGTAGTAATGGGGGTGGTAACAGCGGAGTAACGGAGTGGTAATGAGGTAGTAACGGGGTGGTAACAGCATGGTAATGAGGTGGTAATGAGGTAGTAACAGGGTGCTAACAGTGTGGTAATGAAGTAGTAACAGGGTGGTAATGGGGTGGTAATGAGGTAGTAACGGTGGTAACAGCGTGGTAATGGGGTGGTAATGAGGTAGTAATGGGGTGGTTATGGGATGGTAAGGGGGTGGTAATGAGGTAGCAACAGGGTGGTAACAGCGTGGTAATGGGGTGGTAATGAAGTAGTAACAGGGTGGTAATGGGGTGGTAATGAAGTAGTAACAGGGTGGTAATGGGATGGTCCAAACATGGATTATTTTTGTAGAACAGCTTGCTACCTATCATGGTTTATTCCTTACATACTGTAACAAAACTAACACAATGAGCTAATTACCCATTTACTTTACCTACATACACTGTGTCTGTCTGCCTCCCCTCCATCGCTCTCTCTCTCTCTCTCTCTCTCTCTCTCTCTCCTGACCTTTGACCTTGCAGACTCTGAGAGCTGGCTCTGTGACACTGGTCAGAAGATACAGGAGGACCTGAAGCACACACGGGCTGAAATAATAAATTATAATATTTAAATGAAGCAGTTTTGTGTAATAATAGAATATTAAAAAGCTGCATGAACTTTATAAACATTTAACCCTGAGCACCAATCAATAAATAATAAAGTATAAACTTTTAAAAATTATTTCTAATGATGAGTTATTCAGAGCAGTGAAGTTGAGCACTGATTGAGTGAGGGTAAGTCAGTTTATTTATATCACACTTTTAACTGCAGACATTTTCACAAAACAGCTTTACAGAAAATTAAAGACTTTAAACATGAACTAATTTTATCCTGAATACGTTTATTTATCCCTGATGAGCAGCCTGAGGTGACGATGTTGAGGAAAAACTCCCTCAGACGACACGGACATGAAGGGGCCCTGGGACATAAAGCAGCAGCCACTCCACCGTGTGTGTGTGTGTGTGTGTGTGTGTGTGTGTGTGTGTGTGTGTGTGTGTGTGTGTGTGTGTGTGTGTGTGTGTGTGTGTGTTTAAAGCCCAGCACAGAGGATTTAATTAGCTTTAGTGTGAAATGTGATGTACTGATTTTATATATTGATGAGTGAGCGTGAAGTGGGAGGGAGAGAGAGAAGGATAGAGCGACCCCCACACAGGTCACGTTTACTGATAAACTCATGAACAGTTCTTGAACACACACTCCAGCTGTGCGACTGATAGAGCAGCTGTGTGCTCTTCTCACTGCTCTCTTTGCTCAGACAGTGTGTGTAGTTGTACAGTTTAATTTCGTGTCTGTCAGCAGTCATTTTAAACACACTTTCATGGTAAAATGCTGTAAAATTAAAAACAAACTTCGATGGATTACAAATGCATGGGAACTGGATAATAATTTTTATTAAAATTATTTATATTAAAGTGGCTGCATTACACAAATCAGCTTTAAACAAGATCAGTTTCTTATCTCTGTCTGGATAATAAAAATGTGACTGCGATGGTCTTCATAGACTTAAGCCAGGCTTTTGACAGCATTTGCCACTCAATACTTCTTAACAAATTACACAATCTTGGGCTCTCCTGAAACCCTTTCCACTGGTTCAAGAGTTATCTTACTGAGAGGGAACAGTCTACTCATATCGGAACCTCGTGGTCATCGCCACTCATCATCACTCATGGTGTGCCGCAAGGCTCCATTTTGGGGCCTTTACTCTTCAAGATATACATGAATGACCTACCAAGATCCATTGGAAACTGTCAAGTGGAGTCATATGTAGATGACACAAAGATCTATCTTTCATTTGCCCCTGTGGATATTAAAGAAAGTGTATATCAAATCTCTCAAGACCTTCACAAATCTGGTGAGTGATGTTGCTGCAATAAATTACTTATCGACCCAGACAAGACAAAACTCATGCTCTTTGGAGTTAAACAGATATTAAATACTGTTTCTAATGTTACTGTCCCCTTCCTGGGTCAAGACCTGGTTCCTGTCATGTCATGCAAGGATGTGGGTGTCACCTTGGACCCTAGCCAAGTCAAGTTTATTTTATAGTGCTTTTAACAATAGACATTGTCGCAAAGCAGCTTTACAGAATTTTAATGACTTTAAATATGAGCTAGGGGTGGCACGGTGGTGTAGTGGTTAGCACTGTCGCTTCACAGCAAGAAGGTCCGGGTTTGAGCCCCGTGGCCGGCGAGGGCCTTTCTGTGCGGAGTTTGCATGTTCTCCCCGTGTCCGCGTGGGTTTCCTCCGGGTGCTCCGGTTTCCCCCACAGTCCAAAGACATGCAGGTTAGGTTAACTGGTGACTCTAAATTGAGCGTAGGTGTGAATGTGAGTGTGAATGGTTGTCTGTGTCTATGTGTCAGCCCTGTGATGACCTGGCGACTTGTCCAGGGTGAACCCCGCCTTTCGCCCGTAGTGTGACGATCCGTCTCCTTCCCCCTCTCTCCTGTGCTGAGTTGCGCGCAGTGTCAGAGCCTAATTAAGCACAGCTGACGTGCAATTGACACTCAGCGGAACTCATGTTTTTTAAACAGCAGTCCTCACTCACTAGCAGGCAGAGCAGACACAGACACACACATTCACAGATTACGGCATTACATTGAGCGAGTGAACCAAAAGTAAACCCTGGGAACATAAAACCCACAACTTGCACTTGGAATCCCGCTGTCGCCTACGGCTTACTGCCGCGATCGAATGCTGCTGGCCTGTGCAACCTCTCCCTTGATGAGTGGATCTATTGTCACCAGACCTGGATGGATCCAGAATCGAGGAGTCTGAAGAGTTGTGAGTTGAGAACTAGCTGAGCCCGTTTATTTGTTCATCTGCGCTGACTTCTGTTCCTCCAAACATCAACAATAACTAAACCCTGCCATTGATTCATCAGATTCAACACATACAAGTCCATAAGCATACAATATACAAACACACAACACACTACACGCCCTACACTACTGCCTTTTTTTTTTTGGTTTTGAACTGAACTGAATTGACTTTTGCTTCCGATGGAACCTTTTGTTCCGGAGTTTTGAGTTGTGTGTATTGTGTTTCGTTTAGAGAAAATAATTTTATGTTGAATGCTTCTTTATTGAATACTTTTGTTATTTGTTATTGGATAATTTTGTTACTTTTTGAATGAAACTAATTGAATATAAGGAACTGCGTTTGGATCTTCTCTTTCATAAGATCACGACCCTGATTTTTTTTTTCTGACGGTGTTTGGTTAAATATTATTTCATTAATTTAAACTTGCAGTTCCAAAACCAAACACCGTTACAGTAGTCAGCTGGGATAGGATCCAGCTTGCCTGCGACCCTGTAGAACAGGATAAAGCGGCTACAGATAATGAGAATGAGTCTGGAGCCAGATTCGTGACGTCACCTGTGGAAGCGCAACCTTTGCACGGTTTCAGTGCACAGCCTGTGTAGACCAAGCGCTCCCATTTCTCTCTCATTGTCCGGTCTTTTGGGAAACGATGAGCACTAATCCCATCAAGATTGGTGTTGCTACACCCTCCTACGATACAGCTGTTAACCATTTTAATAATTACGCGATAACGTTGAAGAAATTTGCAGAAAACCACCAGGTCGTTTTCTCATAAACAAACCAGCGCTGATGTAGGATTCAGAGGGAGGCGTCCCGCAGATGACGTCACAAAAATCAATGTTTGCCGGGAAATCCAAATGGCAAGTTTTTTCAGAGGCGGACCAATCCGCCTCAAATGGCTTGATTTCAACTGAATTTTTCTGGTATTGCGCAAGGGAAACAAATTGCACAAAATGCAAAATGTGACAGATATTTGACCAAATAATATAAAACAGGAGAATTACATTGATCTTACTCCTGAATTTACCCAAGATGTGTCCTTTAAGGGTTTAGCAAGCTGATTATTTAGTGACTGGTAGCATGACATTGTGACATCCTGGGTGTGTGTGTGAGAGAGAGACAGAGACAGTGAGAGAGAGAGAGAGAGAGAGAGAGAGAGAGAGATCGATCTGTTAGTGTCGATGCTAATCTAATGCAAGCATGACTGATCTACACACACACACACACACACTGCGTCCTGTGAGAAGGTAAGTGTCAGCAATGTTCACATCAGAGTAGTTTGTATTTAAATATAAATATTAATGTATAAAGTTCTCTCTCTTTGACAGCAACGATTGGGAGCCACATTCATCCATAAAGCTCTACTCAGGGCATCAGGTGAACGATCTAAAGTACTGTAAAATGTTCTGCATCATAATAGAGTCAACAAATGGAGCTGGAAAAGACACGGTCACTGTGTTTGATATCAGTACTGACAAATCAATACTGTGAGTCACTCACAAACCTGGACTCGGCACTCCAAGCACTGCACTGAACCTCGTTACTGCGAGTCCCTGTCCCATTTCTCCGAGTCTTGCTCACATCACTCTGAGACTCGGCCCCGTTGCTCAGAGTCCCAGTCTTATGCAGTTCACAGAGTTTTGGTTCCAAACTCATTCTTCAGAGTTGTTGTTGTTTGTTTACTCCCGAGTCTTGATTGTAGTCCTGTTACGTTCATCTTAATCTCAGTCAAGCAGCTTCCAACATTTACAGTATGAGTTTAGCAAAACTAAAGACACAATTGTTAAACACCACGTAACGTCAGTCTTGGTTTAACCGTGAACCCCACATCCCAGGGTTCATCATGACCTCACAATCTGGCCTTATCAGCTGTAGACTCCAACCAGATCACATGACCAGGTCACATGCTGTTGTCCTTCTGATTACTCACCTGTTTTGTCTTACAACTTGATAGCTTCCCTGTTTAAGTTCTGAGAGCCCGTTGTCTCATTACGAGTGTTCTGTTGCGTACCTCGTGCTGTTCTCCAAGTTTAGTTTTGCTCATTTTATGGATCTTCTTTTGACTTTGTTAGCTGTTTGTAATAAAACACCTGCAGTTTCATCTGTCTCCACGTCTCTAACACAACTATGCATAATAACTACAAGAGAGGGATGCATGAATTATATCCCATTTTATAAAAAAAAACAAACCTGTGCAATAGACACCACATATAAAATTTGGCTGGTTCAGAAGGAATTTGTCACTATGAATACAAACCTCAAAAAGAACCAGTCCATAATCTATTTTTGTGACTTGTGTATCCATCCAGCCCTGAAACTCTTGGCACTTTAAGATTCAGAGTTATGGTCTGGGTCTTCTGGTGCTCAACGTTCAGCTCACAGCACATTTAGGAATGGAATCTCTCTCTCTGCAGTAGAGAATGGGGGACTGAGGCTTTCTGGGAGGCATCCTTGAGAAGATTCATGTCCACTCCACCATGGTGGGAAAGATCTGACTCACTGTTCTCTTCATCTTCTGCATGCTTGTGCTTGGAGTGGCGGCTGAAATGACGAGCAGGTTAACAAGAGTGCTCTGAGAGCACAATATCCCCCGCTACAATATACTGCAAACAAAATTGCAATGTGTGTATTACTGTCCTGTAACAAAGCCTTTTGCCAAGTTTCATGAAATTCCTCCCAAAATTGTGCGTTGATTTCAGAAGGTGAGAACCCTTTCCGGGACGGACGGACTTCGCCGCGACATAATCCCCCTTCGGGCCTTTCGACCAGCAGGGGATTATAAAAAAAATAAATTATAAAGCACAATTTATAATCATGTTTATTTTTACAAGAGCAGGTCGACTTCATCTGCAACCCACAGCAGCCTGGCTGCAGAAACATCTCCCTCCTCCGGAGCTCCGGGTCAGCTGGTCAGATTAGATCACACATCATTAAGAGATTGCTTCAGGTTTATTTTATACCTATGGCGAATTCTGAGGTTTTATTTGGAGATGGTAACCCAGTACAAATGGTCATTGGTACTACACTGTTGTCAGTTGTGACCTTTTCTTAAGAGCCATTTTTAAGTGAGACAAGGGATTAAAACAATGAATAAATCCTTCTCTTCTTCAGGTGATCTTTGTATCCTCACCATCACTAGTGCAGTGTACTGGAGGATACACCTTTCCCACAGCACATTTTCTCTTATTTACACACGCATCAGCAATACACACCCCCGGCCACTTTAATAGGAACTTGTTGGTTCTAAGATCCCTGTTCTCGGCTGCAGGAGTGGAACCCAATGTGTTCTTCTGCTGTTTCATGCTGAGATGCTTTTCTGCTCACCACGGTCATAGTGATTATACGAGTTACTATATCCTTCCTGGCAAAAAATCTCGAGCCAATCTGTCCATTTCCCTCTGACCCTCTCTTATCAACAAGGCGTTTGTTTCCACCCACAGAACTGTCGCTCACTCAGTGTTTTTTGTTTTCTGCACCATTCTGTGTAAACTCTAGAGACTGTTGTGTGTGAAAACCCCAGGAGATCAGCAGCTTCTGAAATACTCAGACCAGTCCATCTGGATCAAACCAACACCCATACCACAGTGAGAGAAAGAAAGTCACACTTTGAGATCAGTGTTTCCCGTTCTGATGTTTGAACATTGTGAAGATTAACTGAAGCTCTTGGTTTGTATCTGCGTGATTTGATGCATTGTGCTGCTGCTGGCGAGGGATCGGCTGATTACAGACCTGCAGGGGGAATGTAGGGGTGTTCCTAATAAAGTGGGCAGCGAGTGTAGGATCTGACCCGACTGTTTAGACAGTTCTGGTGTGTTTGAGCAGTATAAACCCTGAACGCTACAGGAATGCTAATATTAACTGTTATGTCCTGTCTCTGCAACACGTGCAGTATTTGTGACTGTGGTGTGTGTTGGTTGGTGCTGTGTTTGCGTTCCTCCTGTGGCACGTTAACGGCGAACTGGTTGTGAGCAGCAGAGAGGTGAGAATGCTGGACACCAGTGAAAGGCTCAGCGATCTGTCCCGAGAGCTCCGTATCACAGGTCTGGAGAGCTACGCTGGCTCGGTATGATGACCTGAGATAGAGGGCAGTAAGCACTGCTGCTGAACTAAAGAGTGTTGGAGCATCTGTCACATGAAGATGCTAACCTTCGTGGACAGGACCAGTCAAAAGTTTGTACACCCCTACTCTACTCATTCATAAGTGTTTCTGATTTGTAACTATTCTCTACACTGTAGAACAAAACTGAAGACATCAGAACAATGAAATAACATCTGGAATCTAGATGGAATTATGTGGGAAACAAAAACATGTTAAAAAAATATGTTTGATAGTTTAGATTCTGGGCGGCACGGTGGTGTAGTGGTTAGCGCTGTCGCCTCACAGCAAGAAGGTCCTGGGTTCGAGCCCCGTGGCCGGCGAGGGCCTTTCTGTGCGGAGTTTGCATGTTCTCCCCGTGTCCGCGTGGGTTTCCTCCGGGTGCTCCGGTTTCCCCCACAGTCCAAAGACATGCAGGTTAGGTTAACTGGTGACTCTAAATTGAGCGTAGGTGTGAATGTGAGTGTGAATGGTTGTCTGTGTCTATGTGTCAGCCCTGTGATGACCTGGCGACTTGTCCAGGGTGAACCCCGCCTTTCACCCGTAGCCAGCTGGGATAGGATCCAGCTTGCCTGCAACCCTGTAGAACAGGATAAAGCGGCTACAGATAATGAGATGAGATTCTTCAGTGTACCCAGCGTTTCCCTTGACACTTTAAACACTACTGGCATTATCTTAAACGGCTTCATCAGGAAGTCACCTGGAGCGCTTTAACAGGTGGGTCTCGTCAAAATTAATTAAAATAATTAATGGATGGGTCAACACCGTACCACAAATGGATTCAGAACAATCCATACACAACATATTTAACACACACACACACATATGCAGGAAAACTGTATTGTTTTTATTCTATAAATCCAAACAATAGACACTGTTCAACAAACTAAACCTTTTAACCAAGAATACACAAACAAAACACACACTGCACTGGTGAAAATAAATCTGCACATTCGCAGAACAGTGACATCATTATTGCTCTTAATAATAATAATAATAATAATAATAATAATAATTAGTAAGAAGAAAAATGAAAGTAAATAAAGAGTCATTCTGCTCCTGCATCTTCAGCAGGTGGCTCATACTGCAGCAGCTGAAGGGGAAGAACCAGAAGAACACACATCAGGAAATAGGACTTTTACTTACACACACACACACACACACACACACACACACACACACACACACGGAATGCGAGAGGAACATGAGTGATCTGTGAGGAGAACATGCGGGCGGAGAACACAGTAACAGAAATCAGCCGTGGATCAGAGTGAAAGACGAAGCGACAGCAGCGGAGCGTAACGAGTCAGCCAAACCACAAGAAACTCTGACTACAACAAAGTTCTCCTTCATCCCTCAGGGATGTGAAGCACCAACTTCCTGTACAACAATTCAAAAAAAGACTTGGAAAAATGGATACTAGTAAGAGTTTTGCTCTTAGCAGCTCTGGGACCAGAGGGTGGGGGGCAAATTTAGTTTGGGTTCGTGAGACACTGCCTTCACTCAAACCTTTTCTTGTCCTTTCAGATGCCCCGCCCCTATTACAATATCACTGTTTGTTTGGTCAGAATGCCTGATACACTTCTAGGAAACACTGAACTGACACTGACGAGCATCGGGTTACACTCAGTGTTGAACCCAGCTGAGATCAGACCCACACTCAGCTCCATCATGAGCGTAACGGTCGCGGCGTGAACCATCCCACTGCCGAATCATAGCACGCAGCAGAAGCCCCGGTCCCACCGCTGGGCAGTGTGATCCCCCCCCAACTGTACGGCTGTGTTCCAAATCAAGTTCTCACACAAAGTTGGTTATTCCCTTTCTCAGTTCAGACTCCTGTGGAACTGAATCCTGAACCTTACGCTCCGTATAAAACCCACGCTGCATGTAACCCGATCCACAATCACGCCCGCTGGGAGCAGGGTTTAACGTCCGCATTCGCATAACAACCAGATTTTACTCACCACGCTCGTGTTTTAAATTACCTCCTTTTCAGACAAAAGGAACTGAAGTGCAATTGTTACTCATACCCCTTTTCCACCAAATCAGTTCCAGGGCTGGTTCGGGGCCAGTGCTGGTGCTGGTTCACAACTCGTTCAACTTGCGAGCCAGCTGAGAACCAGTTTGCTTTTCCATAGCTCACGGTGCCACGTCATTACGTCGCTGTATACGTCAGTTACGTTGCTGTATACGTCATTACGTCGCTGTATACGTCATTACGTCGCTACGTTTGCTTAAACTTTGGCGCGAATATCAAAGCAAAAACAACACGGAAGAAGCAGCATCAGCAACAACAACAATAATAATGGATGACTTCGCGTTTGTACAGCTGCTGCTTCTCGTCGCTTAAAAATGGCAATCTTTCGCGGTCTTGTTATTGTTGTTGGTCTTAACAATTCCGCCCCCCCACTGACGTAAGCGGTTCTTTCCTCTGGCCCAGCAGAGAGTTGGTGCTAGCCTGGAACCGGTTTTTCTGGCCCCAGAGCCAGTTCTTTGTCAGTGGAAACAGAAAACCCGGTTCCAAACCAAGCACTGGCCCCGAACCAGCCCTGGAACTGCTTTGGTGGAAAAGGGGCATCAGAGAGATTAAAGCGCAGTAAAGTCACTCAGGATTTCATCTTTACCCACACTCTGGGATGCAAACATAACACACACACACACACATTCACTCTTCAGTGAAAACTGAAATGAGCTGGACTCTGATGGAGGAGGTGGTGACATTCCTCACCCGGTTCCTGAGCTCACAGTTCTCCTCCTGTAGCAGGTCATATTTCTGCTGCAGTTTGTCCAGTTCGACTTGTAGAACCTCGGCCTTGTTGGAGTCCGAGTCTCCTGTGGACAGGTGCTGCTTTATAAACCTGAGGAAACGCTCGCTAAGGATCAACAACCAGCACTGCAGTGCATTCTGGGTTTCTCACACACAGGTTGCAACAGGGGTTTAGAAGTGAAACCAAAATCTCTCCAAAACCCTCGGCTGCAGAACAGGTGTTAGCCCCGCCCAGTCCCATGTTCATCAGTAGGAAAGGTGAGGAGTTACAGCTCCGCTAATTATTTCAACATTCTGATGCTGAGCCCACAGCAGTGACATCACCAGGCCATAAGAGCTTAATAGTGACTGTATGACCACAGCGAAGTCTCAAAATATCTTGGTGAGGTTTCGCAGTTGCTGCTTTTGATCCGAACTTCACAGACAGAACGAGTGGCGCATAAACAAGCACGTCGCTGTTCAGAGGTGTGATCTACTGCAGGTGTGCGAGTGAGACGGAGAGATTTCCCCTCGAGTACACGTGGTGTTGTGTAAATGCTGAGTCGTTCATATTCTCATTGGGTACGTTACATTAAAAGTGCTTATTCTGACGTGACTGATTTAAATGATGGATAACGTCAGCTAGTCAGCAAACAGGAGCGGCGCACGACAGGAGGGGCGGCGGCGCACGACAGGAGGGGCGGCGGCGCACGACAGGAGGGGCGGCGGCGCACGACAGGAGGGGCGGCGGCGCACGACAGGAGGGGCGGCGGCGCACGACAGGAGGGGCGGCGGCGCACGACAGGAGGGGCGGCGGCGCACGACAGGAGGGGCGGCGGCGCACGACAGGAGGGGCGGCGGCGCACGACAGGAGGGGCGGCTCCAAGCTCTGAAATCTTTTCCTCACAGTATTAAAACCAATGCACATGTGAAAATTATAGACTACATTTTACATATTAATCAGTAACGCTGTACCGACCGCTCTGAACGAGCTGCACCAGTTTTAAGCTCCACCCCATCAGGAACCCAGAGTCTTTATCACAGCGTGCACAGTGACTTTAAGGATGTAATTAACAGTTTCATTCTGTTTATCGCAGCATCTTTTAATGTTGGGCAGAACTTCATTAAAGTGAACGTAATGCCTTATCGTCATGCTTTAAAATGAATATACATCATTAGTAACGACCAAAATGAATTAATAAAGCAGGGGGAAATAATATTAATTACTTGTTATTTTATCATCAAGCACAAAACTATTGATAAATCGCGGCGTCCGGATCCCGGAAAAAGGCCGCCTTGTCCCAGGGATCATCTCGCATGACATCACGCATGGAACCCTGATTATCTGGGTCATTTCTGTTCATCTGACCCTGTGCTTGTTTACTCACTGAAATTGGATAATGTTGTTGGAATGTTACAAAAATAACGATGTGAAAGCGCTGCGTTGTGTTTGGATGTTCAAATTCATATACAACAGGACGTTCAGGACTTTCTGAGAAATGACACTAATCTAAAGCGACAGTGGGTGGGGTTTGTGCAAACGAAGCGGGCAGATTTTGTGTCGCCGACTGATAATAAATCTGATTCATCATGTGTTCATCACCACCAGAACGACCACATGGGAATTACTGGGGCAAAAAGAAACCCATTTAATAAATGGCATTTGATCTGACATTTGTACAGTTCGATTCCCGTATTATCTCTCTCTCTCTCTCTCACACACACAGGATTATGAGCGACATTTACACGCTTGCGACATCTGATCTTATCATATCGGATGTACTTTAACAGGAAGAAAAA
Organism: Neoarius graeffei; assembly: GCF_027579695.1. Lineage (NCBI taxonomy): Eukaryota > Metazoa > Chordata > Actinopteri > Siluriformes > Ariidae > Neoarius > Neoarius graeffei. Next base: position 127,234,186 of record NC_083570.1, on the reverse strand, counting down.
AGCACGCGCAATCATCATTAATTATTAACTGAAACATGGTAAATGCTCTCAGATTGCAATACTGCAGGACTCCATTTGTTTTTAGTTTTGTTCAGGAAAACATGATGAAAAGTAACCACGGCGTTCTGCACATCTGTGACCCCTCACCGAATCCAGGGACACATGTCGGCCGAATCGAATCCGAGATAATCGCAAAAGAAGCATTTTTTTTTCGAAATTTGTGATTTTTGTTTTTTTCCATCATGTGCAAGTTGAGATCTTGAAGAATGCAATCAGTATTTCAGATAATAGATTATTTTGTTGGAAAAGCATACATTTTTTGTTGCAAATTGTCTCGTTTCTGTCAGGACTGTAGCCTGCTGGGGGGTGTGGGTAAATTACCATATGGGCCATTCACATGATGATTTAAGTCTTTTGTTTTTTTTTTCCGCGAATCAGCTGTATGATCGGAGTTGAGCTCGTGGCTACTTAACTGCATACAGGCGTGTGATTTCACTATGGAATGAGTTACTAAACAGAGCGCAGAGGAGCTGAAACACCGCGAAGCAAACAGACACACGGTATTTACACCGGAGATCACCATTTCTAGCAAAAAAAACCCCGCAACCTCGTTTTCCAGATTGAATGGAATACTTGAATGATCGGATGATACACGGACCGTTCTAGGATTACATTCCATCGGAGGCATTGGTGTGTGCAAGGCGCCGTTTCTCTTTCTGATGGGGTGAGTTTATTAATCTAAGGCTGTGTGGTTATTTTTGCATGTAACGGAGAGTGTTGTGGTTTGGTTAAGCCTAGGTCACAATCGGACGTACGATTTTTTGGCCGTGTGATTTTTGGTGTTTCCCAAATCGCTGCGGTTTTTTTTTTGTTCACAGAGAAAGACGCGCGTTGGCCGTAAGTTTGTCTTGCAACCTGAAAAAAACGTAAGCACCCGTAGAGTTTGTCTGACATGACAAAGAACCTCTGCGGCCGGTCTGCGGCTCGAAAATCAGCACATCACACGCGCGCCCTCCGTGCGTTTCACGCGCGCGCCCTCCGTGCGTTTCACGCGCGCGCCCTCCGTGCGTTTCACGCGCGCGCCCTCCGTGCGTTTCACGCGCGCGCCCTCCGTGCGTTTCACGCGCGCGCCCTCCGTGCGTTTCTTGTGTTTTTTGCATGTAGACCGGCTGTAGGAGCGCGTACTGTACGGCCGGTTGTGACCGAGGCTTTACATGAAACTAGTGTTGTGTTAGTTGTGTCATCATCGTGCTCTCTTTCTTTCTTACGGTGTGAGTAATTTTTCAACCACAAAACGTTAAAGTATACTTTAGGACTTATTTTTGTACTTCATAATTGTGTTGGGCATACTTTGCATGGAAGGAAAATTGACGTGGTGATCTTTGTTTACATGAAAGTAGTATCGTGCTAGCTCGTAGGGGGTAGAGCTTTCCTTAATATCATGCAAATGAGCAGCATTATGTGCCCGCCCTACACCCAGAGTAGCTGAGATGGAAAACTTTGAGGGCGATTTTCTCCCTTTTCTGTTTTAAGAAGTATACACTTTCAAAAGGCCACACATTCTTCAAATATTGTCAGATCTCCACATGGAAGGCATCATTGGAAAGCTTAGAAACTGTACTTTCTGAATCTGTCAATAACTCAAAATGCCCCTGGGCAGACATGTGTCCCTGGATTCTGTGATCTGCCACATCTCTCTATCCATCCATCCATCCATCCATCCATCCATCTCTCCATCTCATGCACGCTACAGAGGAAGATTGTTGTGAACTGGCAGTTTCTCGTCTTTGGGGTTAGGCTTAGGTAAACATTTACTCCGGAATAGCCTTGATAATCTTCTGCCCCTTCATCCGACATACAAGAATTCCAGTCACTCTCAGAATTCTCTCCAAAGCGTGATTCCATATGGAGACTGCTCCGACCACTACTGCACACAACGAAATTATACCTGGATCTCTGTTACATGTGTGACATCACACACCGCTTCAGGATCTTCCAGTTTGGTCTCGGCAAATTCTGTGAAAATCGACTGGTCTTATTGATTTTCCATCAATTTATGGCCTTTTGGATCAGCTAGGGTTCGAAAACACATGATCAATCAACATAATGATTGTTGGTTTGTACTTTTTTTTTTTCCGTTTCCGGTTGAGAGTACGTCGTGCGCGTTCTGGCTGCCGCTTCTCACCAGAGCTTTTTTATTTTATTTTATTTCTTTTTCTTTTTTTTTTTTGTGTTTTTGAGTGGTTTGATGTTTGAGTGTTTTGTCCGCTGGTTGTGGTTGGGTGGCGTCGCGGTGGCTGTGCAGGTGGTTTGGGACACACCAGTGCTCTGCGTGGCGGAGCTTCTCTGCTCGCTTTGTGGATCCATGGCGTGGTGTTCGAGCGATGTTGCTGACGGCGTCACGGCGGCTGTGCTGGAGATGTGGGACTCGTTTTCATGCGCCTTTTGGTGGGACTGTGGCTGCTACACCACGGGAATTACATCCTGACCCCTATTTGGTGGGCTTTTTCCTTTTTATTTATTTATTATTATATTATTTATTTATTTATTCTTTCCTTGTCTATAATTGTAAAGCGTCCTTGGGTTTTTTGAAAGGCGCTATATAAATTTAACTTATTATTATTATTATTGTTGGTTTGTACAAAGAAAAGTATGTGGTTTAGGGACATTAAATCCACTTTAATGCAGCTGATGAAACGACCCCATGCCCTTCCTGTGTATGGCCCAATTCAGTCTGAGCTCAGTTTTTCCTGCTGTTAGCATGTTTCACACGGAGATAAGTGACTGATTTGGTAAAGGGCACCACGCTGTCCAATCACTCGTGAACATCCACGAAGCACCACACGCTCACCCCGACCCGATCTGTGTGTTCTACTGTTTGGAGCTTTCGTTTGGTCTGTCCTGTGTGTGTGTGTGTGTGTGTGTGTGGGGTACATGAAGGATACTCCAGGGCGTTGCTGGGTTTCTCCGTCTCCTCATACAAGGCCACCAGCACTGTAAAGCGAGTGTGAGAATGTTAGAGTTGGGTGTGTGAGGTTCAGGCACTATGATCATGAACATTAGCAGCACATACCATTAGTCAGACTGTCCAGGACCCCAACCTTCTCCAGGTACCTCCTGAACTGCTCACGCTTCGACTCTGAGGCCTGGAGGATGCACAAACGTCACGGTTAGGTCCCGGTAGAACTTCTACACCATGTGTTTCTTACAGGGGGGATAGAACCTGACCAAGTGTTCAGGTATTAATAAAGTCTTTAACAACAGAACAGTAAACTCATCTCATTACTCAAGTATAATTTAATAATGGATAATTTCACACCACAGCGCCATGCCCTTTCACCTCATCTTCATTCTGCTACTAAAAGATATGAAGTTGGAGTCCTCTCTGTCAAACAGGTTCTGAGTTATGGCCATGTTTCAAAATAGTGACGGTGAAGTTTAACCCTGAATTAAATAATAAATCCAGAAACCTGAACTTTAAGCAGGGAGAGATCACAAACACAACTAAACATAACTCTCAGATGCAAATCCTAATATTTCAGTCGGAGAAGAGCGTCCACGACCCTGTACAGGTCACCTGTGTGTGTGAAGGGGTGCACATCATCTCCCATTACCACCACTGGTCTGTTTAAATAACTGGGTTCGGGTCCAGATGTGAAGATTAACTTCAGTCATTCAACACCCAGTGCAAGAACTCAGAACCTACCACAGAGGGGCTCAAACATCAGGCGTTCACGTGGTGGGGAAAGGAGCATTCGCTGGGAACATGAAGAAACTCTGAGGCCAAAGGACATGGAACACTGTGGAACTGGCATGGAGTGACCCTAATCAGAATGGGTTAGGGTTCAAATTTAATAACCAGGATTTTTTCACTGATCAGAGTGCAGGTGTTTATAACCAGGCCTTTCAATTACATGAAGCCTGCGATGGATAACGTCGTAGGCGCTCAAATAAAAAAGGCGCCCAAATTGAGGTCAAGGGCCCAAAATATGCAACCGAAAGTAAAAAATAAACAAAATAACCCGAAATGTTGATTAAATAAACTTTGCTGCATAAAACCCAATGTCTTGACTTTCTTCTTTAAAAACACAGATATTAGTGAGAATTAGCAAATATTTCTCGTAATTGACGCGAAATGCGCACCATGCCCATGTAGTTCGACGAACCCAGAACGAGCCGTAAGCCTCGCGCAGAGCACGAATTCTCCATCAGCGGTGATCGGCACGCCATGATTTCATGGAGGAGCAAGACTCGCATACCAATGACCAGAGCGGGATTTCCACATTAGGTAAGTCATCTTTTATGGCGGTTGGCAAACAGCTTTTAGGTGCATTATCGCCACCTTCTGGACTGGAGTGTGAACCAGAATGTTTACTACCCTACTGTGCTAAATTCTCCTAATAATTCCTGCATCATTTAAAAACCAAAAAACAGCCCGATATGCCACATTATCTGACCTCAACTGCAACATCTCTCTGATACCTAGTGTCCTATGATTTAAATCAGGTAAAAGAGAGCTATTCAGGACACAACTGTGTGTATTTAAGATACAGCTTGCATCATAAATCCACACAGCTGTGCAAGTGTGGGTGGAATCAGTGACTTGGAGCTTGGTCCTCTTGTTGATGATGGTCTTAGACACTGGCCTTTCATTTAAACTAACGTCTTTAACCTGACTACAGACTGAACTGCGCTGCCGATTCTTGTGATGTGACTGAAAAACCTTTTGTGTCGCAGGTCTGCTACAGGTTTGTCTCTTTGATGGCAACAGTGCAGAACTTGCATTTTCATCCACAGGCTGCTTTCCTCCAGGCTCTCCTCAGGCCACAACACATCTTTTAAATTATTTTTGTCATGGACATCAAAAGGGATTAATGCTGTAGACATTTTGCAATAAAGGTAAAAATAACATTCATAGATTTCTTTATTTATTCATAACTTTGTAGCTAAAAAAGCAGCAGCAGGTTTAAACACAGAGCGCTGGGAAAGCAGCACTCTGCACGCGCAGAAAAGCCCAAATTACGCTGCATCACGATGGAAAAAGCCCAAATTCAGATATACAGGGTGTAGCCCAAATTATGTAACTGAAAGGCCTGATAACACACCCACCTGTTTAGGGAAAAACTCTAATGTTGTTAAAACAACTTAAAGTAAAATTCAGTGCTAACTTCACAAACTTTTATAAGTTCAGAGTTGAATGATTACCATGCACCACTTCTCAGGCCAAAAAAAAAAAAAAAGTGTGTGTTTCCGGTTACCCGACCGACCCTAATCCGTACCGCCCGACCCTAAACTTTTTTTTCGTTTTTTTCCCCAGTCGCAACTTTTACATACAACCCAACCGCGTGAACCAGAAGTTTCACTGGGGAAAACCAGGGCTTTCCACAAGCGCCGGCCATACAGCCGACTACACAATTAAGTCCAGCCGGCTACTTTAATGACTTATTTTTGTAGCCCACAGGCTCTAAATATTATTTTTCGATTTTAATAAAATTAAATGTTTATCTAACGGACTGACAATAATGTCAAACTGAACCGCACTCATTTAAGTTGTGATTCGCGCTGTTTGTACCAATAATAACCACAAATTCCCTGCCGACTTCATTGATCTGGGAGAGTAACTCATCCGCGGCCCCGATATGCGGTGTGCGCACGCACTCGGCGGAGGCAGTAGTGTGTCGGGGCCGGCGGAGGGAACAGAAGCAGAGATAACGCTTATTGTGTCTTTCACCTAGAGACATGATTCAAACTTTAAAACGGAGACAAAATTCTCCTGTGTGGATCTGGCATTCAATTTTGCTAGGTTCTATACTTTCTGATCAGTCACAGATCAAACACCATGAGCACATCTGGAGAAATTCAGGCTTTATAATGGGTGTCTATTGCGTTACACACCAGCAGCGCTCAGGAGTTTAGAGTGTAGGCAGCTTGAAAAAAAAAAAGGTCTAACTTTCTCATTTAAACTGTTTTCTCAGCCACAATTTTCACTCTACACACACAGCTTTCTCAAAACTTGTAGTCACACATTGTGTGAATCAAGACAAGTGTCTCCCTGAGCGATAGGATTTACAGTTTTTGAATGAGAAGCCTGAAAGTATGCATAAATGGAGAAAGGGGCAGGATAGTGAAGCCTAGCCACTGGAATAGTATGGCTAGAATACACCTACTCACCTCAATGCTAACAAGCTAGCAATGCAAGCTAGCCAACAAGCTCCTGGACAAACTAAAAGAAGCGGCTCCATAATGGGGCTTTTCCACTACCAACGCGGCTGAGTTGGGCTGAGCCGTGCCGTGCTGAGTTGGGCTGAGTCGAGCTGAGTGGGGCTGTTGGAGTTGCATTTCGACTACAACCGCGCTGAACCGTGCTGGCTGGAAGTGGGTGGACACATTGGGTGGAGTTAGCAAAAGTGGGTGGACGTCACGTGATGTCGTTAGGCGGCACAAACAGTGACATCAGTGACCTTTTAAGCGGTAGTCTCACGACCTGGATAGTAAACAATAAACATGGAGTCGTTAGTGTTGCTGGTCTCGGTGCTGTGGCTTGTTGTCACCGACAACGCCAACAGATACTGGCAAGAGCGTATAGATGAGGCGAGGCGCATAAGGCTTCAGAAATTCTCGTAATTCTCCTTCTTCCGGGTTTACGGTGTTTACAGATCCCAGCGTGCTCGCAGGGCGTGTGTGGGCGTGTGGACACTCCTCCTCACCAATCAGTGCACAGGGGAGTGTCTGCTCACGCCCCCAGCCTCACTCGGCTCGGTTGGGCTCACTTCAGACCCACTCCAAAACCGTGCGAGTTTTGGGTGCTAAGTAAGGCTGAAGTGAGCTCAGTCGTGCTGCTCTGAGGTAGTCGAAACGCAAGCCGTGTCGGGCTGAAGTGAGCTGAAAAAGGGTAGTGGAAAAGGCCCATAAGATACAGATCGTAACCTCAATGGCTGGTTCACAAAATCTCAGAGCGTGTAACTGTCCGATAACATGTTTGATCAAGGAGTGCCGCCTTTTCAATCTTAATAACTGTTAATAAAAACAACATTAACAATTATATTCCCCCCGATATCTGGGATAACTAGCATTAGCATGGTTAATAGCTAGCTTGCTAGCGATATAGCTCGCTAGGATTGGCTGAAGTCGATAGCAGCTACTGTTAGATGGTCAGTCTATGATGGTCACATAGCACAGTGTATCTGATCTGAAACAATCGACCAAACCCGTGATTTAGTTCAGAGACGTGTCTCTTGGTGAACAACTGACTGTTGCTATGCGGATCTTCATGCTGAATGGACATTATTTCTATTTCGAACTCCAAAATGTAATTTTTTTAGTCGCTCAAGCGGTCAAATTGTCAGTCTGAGCCTGATTTACATAAATCCATCACTAGAGTGAATCTGGTTTGAGTTCTGAGGCGAGTTCTGAGGTAATGCCAGCTAGCGGCTTCCAGGGCCCAAACCCAGCTGTCACTCAAATCAGCCCCGCCCCTAATTATGCATAAATGTATGGCTTAATTGAATTCTATAAAAATTCACTCCCTGTACAGTTGTCATGAAGGAGTAAACTAGGTATACAGAGCGAAACCGGTTTCTGTAGCATTGAACTAAACTCTCCCCGCGACGCATGCGCACTGAGCAAGAGACTGAAGACAACAGGCCGTTGCCGTTGGTTACCACTCGACCAATCAGATTCGCGTTAATAATAATAATAATAATAATAATAATAATAAAATCCGTCTTCAATAAGAAGACATCAACAAAACAATAAATGAAATAAAATGAGATATGCTAGTTTAGCTTAGCACGAATCACAATGCTAAAGGGTTAGCACGAATCACAATGCTAAAGGGCTAGCACGAATCGCAATGCTAAACGGTTAGCACGAATCACAATGCTAAAGGGTTAGCACGAATCAGAACGCGAATGCACGCGGAACACATCCGGGACTGTAACCTCCAGTCAAACTGAGCTAAACTAAACTAAACGCTACTAAAATCCAATGTGCAGAATGGCAGCTGTTGTAAAACACGCGTTATAGGTGTGAATAAGCGCCACTCACTCTGTAATGCGCCATTCCTCATGAAGTTTCCACAGCACACGACTAGCTTCTGCTCACCAAGAACTAAACTCTCCCCGTGACGCATGCGCACTGAGCAAGAGACTGACGCGCCTTCACGGAAGACAACAGGCCGTTGCCGTTGGTTACCACTCGACCAATCAGATTCGCGTTAATAATAATAATAATAATAATAATAATAATAAACTTTATTAGGCACAGGGTTTCAAAAGCGGACACTTATTTACACGAAAGCTGTGCATAACAAATATAAATCAATGGCAAATATATCATAACAAATATAATAAATAAAAAACAGTAATGTGGATATAAATATTAAAACTTTTAGCGATTTGTATTGACAATTGAAACATTAAGAAATAGTGTGAAAATTAAAATAACAGAGGTTTGAGTACATGGAAAATTTAGAGTTAATCTAAAACATTTTTAGTTATATACATAACCAATAGTTTGAGCAAAATGATTTAACACACTTAGAGTTTTTAACTATAGAATCCAGAGTGTTGAATAATTTAGCAGCAGAATATTTGAAAGATCTATAACCAGGCTGGGATGATATCTTGACCATGTCAATGTTAGATTTGTTTCTAGTGTTGTAATTATGTATTTCAGAATTACAGGTAAACACATGGGCGGCACGGTGGTGTAGTGGTTAGCGCTGTCGCCTCACAGCAAGAAGGTCCAGGTTCGAGCCCCGTGGCCGGCGAGGGCCTTTCTGTGTGGAGTTTGCATGTTCTCCCCGTGTCCGCGTGGGTTTCCTCCGGGTGCTCCGGTTTCCCCCACAGTCCAAAGACATGCAGGTTAGGTTAACTGGTGACTCTAAATTGAGCGTAGGTGTGAATGTGAGTGTGAATGGTTGTCTGTGTCTATGTGTCAGCCCTGTGATGACCTGGCGACTTGTCCAGGGTGAACCCCGCCTTTCGCCCGTAGTCAGCTGGGATAGGCTCCAGCTTGCCTGCGACCCTCTAGAACAGGATAAAGCGGCTAGAGATAATGAGATGAGATGAGATAATGAGGTAAACACATTCCTGAGGTATGATGGGAAAAGTCCTTTCAAGCGTTTGAATACAAATAGGCAACGACCAGTTAAAGGGATCCAACCCAACTCTCTAAACAAGTTTTCTGATTGTTCTTCTCTGATCTTCTTTTGTAGAATAATGCAGGCACCTCGCTTCCTCTCTTCTGTAACTTTAGTAATCTGTCGAGGCTTGTCTTGTCAGCATTAGACTAGACCACATCACAGTATTCGTAAAGAGGCTAAACCAAAGAACCGTGAAGATATTTGCATGTGTCCACAGTGAAATACTTTCTAATCCTCCTCAAAAGGTTTAATCTTTTAGCTCCTTTTCCAGAGAGCTCGTCATTATGATTATGCCAGGTCATAGTAGGATCAAATGTCAGACCTAGGTACTTGAAAGAACCTGTAACTTCTAGATCAGTTCCTGTGAATGACAATACTGGCTTTGGAGATTTTTTAAGTCATTGGATAGAACCAAAAAACATGACTTTTGTTTTGGTACAATTTACGATTAGCTCATTAAGAGAAAACCAGTTATTGACGGCATGAAGATTTTCCTCAAGAAGTAACTCTATAGAATGGATGTCCTTACCAGCAAAGAACAGGACTGTATCATCTGCCTAGAGCACTACCTTGCAACAATGAATTGACTTTGGGAGATCATTGATAAACGATAAAAAGAAGAGGTCCTGGGACCAAACCTTGAGATACTCCAAGGGATAGTTCCATCAAATCAGAAGAGATACCATTTATAGTGACTGACTGAGATCTATTTGAAAGATAATTACAAACCCAGTCCACTGCTTGACCACGAATACCAACAGTAATAAGTTTATGAAGGAAGATGGTACGGTTAATCATGACAAACGCTTTACTTAGAGCTAAAAATACAGCATGACTGAGAAATAGTACTTACTTTATCAGTGTTCGTTAATAGATAGTCAGACACATCCAGGAGAACAGTGCAGGTAGAACGGTCAGGTTGAAAACCGGATTAATAAGGTGAGAGTAGTTTGTTGGTTGATAAGGTGAGAGTAGTTTGTTGGTTGTTAGGTGAGAGTAGTTTGTTGGTTGTTAGGTGAGAGTAGTTTGTTGGTTGTTAGGTGAGAGTAGTTTGTTGGTTGATAAGGTGAGAGTAGTTTGTAGGTTGATCAGGTGAGAGTAGTTTGTTGGTTGTTAGGTGAGAGTAGTTTGTTGGTTGTTAGGTGAGAGTAGTTTGTTGGTTGATAAGGTGAGAGTAGTTTGTAGGTTGTTTGGTGAGAGTAGTTTGTAGGTTGTTTGGTGAGAGTAGTTTGTTGTTTGTTTGGTGAGAGTAGTTTGTTGGTTGTTAGGTGAGAGTAGTTTGTTGGTTGTTAGGTGAGAGTAGTTTGTAGGTTGTTTGGTGAGAGTAGTTTGTTGGTTGTTAGGTGAGAGTAGTTTGTTGTTTGTTTGGTGAGAGTAGTTTGTTGGTTGATAAGGTGAGAGTAGTTTGTTGGTTGTTAGGTGAGAGTAGTTTGTTGGTTGTTAGGTGAGATTAGTTTGTTGGTTGTTAGGTGAGATTAGTTTGTTGGTTGATCAGGTGAGAGTAGTTTGTTGGTTGTTAGGTGAGAGTAGTTTGTTGGTTGTTAGGTGAGAGTAGTTTGTTGGTTGTTAGGTGAGATTAGTTTGTTGTTTGTTTGGTGAGAGTAGTTTGTTGGTTGATCAGGTGAGAGTAGTTTGTTGGTTGTTAGGTGAGAGTAGTTTGTTGGTTGATAAGGTGAGAGTAGTTTGTAGGTTGTTTGGTGAGAGTAGTTTGTTGGTTGTTAGGTGAGAGTAGTTTGTTGTTTGTTTGGTGAGAGTAGTTTGTTGGTTGATAAGGTGAGAGTAGTTTGTTGGTTGTTAGGTGAGAGTAGTTTGTTGGTTGTTAGGTGAGAGTAGTTTGTTGTTTGTTTGGTGAGAGTAGTTTGTTGGTTGATAAGGTGAGAGTAGTTTGTTGGTTGTTAGGTGAGAGTAGTTTGTAGGTTGTTTGGTGAGAGTAGTTTGTTGGTTGTTAGGTGAGAGTAGTTTGTTGGTTGTTAGGTGAGATTAGTTTGTTGGTTGATCAGGTGAGAGTAGTTTGTTGGTTGTTAGGTGAGAGTAGTTTGTTGGTTGTTAGGTGAGAGTAGTTTGTTGGTTGTTAGGTGAGATTAGTTTGTTGGTTGATAAGGTGAGAGTAGTTTGTAGGTTGTTTGGTGAGAATAGTTTGTTGGTTGATAAGGTGAGAGTAGTTTGTTGGTTGTTAAGGTGAGAGTAGTTTGTAGGTTGTTAGGTGAGAATAGTTTGTTGGTTGATGAGAGTAGTTTGTTGGTTGTTAGGTGAGAGTAGTTTGTAGGTTGTTTGGTGAGAATAGTTTGTTGGTTGATAAGGTGAGAGTAGTTTGTTGGTTGATAAGGTGAGAGTAGTTTGTTGGTTGTTAGGTGAGAGTAGTTTGTTGGTTGTTAGGTGAGAGTAGTTTGTAGGTTGTTTGGTGAGAATAGTTTGTTGGTTGATAAGGTGAGAGTAGTTTGTTGGTTGATAAGGTGAGAGTAGTTTGTTGGTTGTTAGGTGAGAGTAGTTTGTTGGTTGATAAGGTGAGAGTAGTTTGTTGGTTGTTTGGTGAGAATAGTTTGTTGGTTGATAAGGTGAGAGTAGTTTGTTGGTTGATAAGGTGAGAGTAGTTTGTAGGTTGTTTGGTGAGAGTAGTTTGTAGGTTGTTAGGTGAGAGTAGTTTGTTGGTTGATAAGTTGAGAGTAGTTTGTTGGTTGTTAGGTGAGAATAGTTTGTTGGTTGTTAGGTGAGAGTAGTTTGTTGGTTGATAAGGTGAGAGTAGTTTGTTGGTTGATAAGGTGAGAGTAGTTTGTAGGTTGTTTGGTGAGAGTAGTTTGTAGGTTGTTTGGTGAGAGTAGTTTGTAGGTTGTTAGGTGAGAGTAGTTTGTTGGTTGATAAGGTGAGAGTAGTTTATTGGTTGTTAGGTGAGAATAGTTTGTTGGTTGTTAGGTGAGAGTAGTTTGTTGGTTGATAAGGTGAGAGTAGTTTGTTGGTTGATAAGGTGAGAGTAGTTTGTAGGTTGTTTGGTGAGAGTAGTTTGTTGGTTGTTTGGTGAGAGTAGTTTGTTGGTTGTTTGGTGAGAGTAGTTTGTTGGTTGATTGGTGAGAGTAGTTTGTTGGTTGTTTGGTGAGAGTAGTTTGTAGGTTGTTTGGTGAGAGTAGTTTGTTGGTTGTTAGGTGAGAATAGTTTGTTGGTTGTTAGGTGAGAATAGTTTGTTGGTTGTTAGGTGAGAGTAGTTTGTTGGTTGATAAGGTGAGAGTAGTTTGTTGGTTGATAAGGTGAGAGTAGTTTGTTGGCTGTTAGGTGAGAGTAGTTTGTAGGTTGTTAGGTGAGAATAGTTTGTTGGCTGTTAGGTGAGAGTAGTTTGTTGGTTGTTTGGTGAGAGTAGTTTGTTGGTTGATAAGGTGAGAGTAGTTTGTTGGCTGTTAGGTGAGAGTAGTTTGTAGGTTGTTAGGTGAGAGTAGTTTGTTGGCTGTTAGGTGAGAATAGTTTGTTGGTTGTTTGGTGAGAGTAGTTTGTTGGTTGTTTGGTGAGAGTAGTTTTTTGGCTGTTAGGTGAGAGTAGTCTGTTGGCTGTTAGGTGAGAATAGTTTGTTGGTTGTTAGGTGAGAGTAGTTTGTTGGTTGTTTGGTGAGAGTAGTTTGTTGGTTGATAAGGTGAGAGTAGTTTGTTGGCTGTTAGGTGTTGTTTATGTACCGCACATTCAAAAATTTTCATGACAGCTGGCAAAACAGAAATCGATCAGGAATTACTGGGGTCAGAATGTGATCCAGTCTTATGTAATGGTGTGACAGTTGCTGATTTCCAGGATGATGGTATTTGACCAGTGTGCAAGGAAAGATTAAAGATGTAAGCTAGTGGCGAGGCAAGAACATCATCTCCAGCTTTAAGGAACCTGATATGGATATCTTTCATTCCAGATGATTTGTCAAGTTGCAATGATGACAGTTCCTTATAAACAAATTTTATTGAGATGTCCTTAAATGAAAATGTTGGAATATTGGGATCTTCTTCAGGGTTGCCAGAAGTAGGCGGAGTTTGACTACTCCTCAATAAACCAGTGAAGTTGTGCAGTCGACTCCCAACTGATGTAAAAAAAAAGTGTTAAAACAGTTGGCTATATCAGAGTTTTCAGAAAAGCTTCTCCCATTATACGTTATTTCTTGTACAGAAACGTTGTTCTTTTTTGGGATGAGTTTTCTTAAAATAGACCCCAGCCTGGATGAGTCATGAGCATCTTCTTTTAGTAAGGTGTTATGGTATCCATGCTCAGCTAACTCAGTAAAACAAGTGACAGTGTTTGAAGTTTCTTGTAACTATCACAGCTCTGTTAGCACCACAGGCCGTGTGTGATTTTCAGCAGTGTTAGCAGAGAGTACTGTACTGTATAAACACTGTGCCATGGCTGATCTGGAGCTGACAGGCAAATCCAAAAATACACATTAAATAGCATGAAATCTGTGTACTTACCAACAACAAGAGAATGAAAAGCAATAGATCAGACTGTGTGATGCTATCATGCCCTTCTAGGGGGGTCTGGGGGCCTGCTCCTCCAGAAAATTCTGAAGAAAAAAAATGGTGTAAAATGGTACATTCTTCTGCATTCTGAGTGCCATATTTGAAGAAAATTGATGAAGAAATCGGACCGACATATTTCACAGAATGCTGCTTCTCACCTCGCCTCAATGCTGGATGATCCAATGACCAAGTCACTTTGAACTTGTTCTCATCGCAAATCTTGTTTTCTTCAGAGTTTTCATTGTTTGTGATCACCAGAGCGTGTCTGGTTTTTACAAATATTGGTGTGATTTGTTATAACATGTGACCTCATTGCTGATTGGTGAGAACCATAATGAGAACCAGTGGAATGGCACAACTGAGCGATACAATTTAGATTTAACATCATTATCGCCGTTCCATTGGCTCTCAGCTTCACTTAATAACTATTTGATGCTGTAGACGTGTACCCAGGGCCGCTGACAGCTTTGGCTGGGCCCGGGACAAAATGCTCTGAATGGGCCCCCCCTGGGCCCCCCCTAACAACCCCCCCCCCCCCCCCCCCCCCGGGCCAACCCACACACACACCCACCTCTCTTATCCCAGTCTCTACTCACTCCAACCCTTAAATGACAGGTATTCAAAAACCATTCAACCGGTCAACAACCATTTCATTTTAGCATTTCAACATTTTTAAAGTTTTAACATTTTAACATTTCCTTAGTCTGCAACTATTCAGGTGCGAAATGCAATGCGCCAGACTTTTGTTGTGCGTGCGTGCGTACTGTCCAGTGTGAAAAGCAGAGAAGAACACACCGCTCGAGAAACGGCGGGATATGATTGCGGGCTAATGTGAATATTCTTAGCTTCAATCAGATATATGAAACACAATGTTATTAAGCCGTTGTGGTTATGAAATGATTCAATGCCCTGTGCGTTTGATATGGTGTTCAGTGTGACTTGCTCTCCCCTCATTTGGAACATGAATTGCGTGCCGCGCGTGCCTTGGTTGGGGTTACTTTACGGGGCTGGAAAAAGTTGGCTGTCTTACCCAGTGATGGGAATAACGGCGTTAGAAATAAACGGCGTTACTAACGGCGTTACTTTTTTTAGTAACGAGTAATCTAACTAATTACTTTTTACATCGTTATAACGCCGTTCCCGTTACTTACAATAAAATACTATGCGTTACTTTATTAAAGCTGTTCTCATCTGGCACGCTGCTCGTTCAGCCTTTCTTTACTCTGCTTTCGTGTGGGGCGGGGAGACGCGAGACAACGGCACAGTAAGCCAATCAGAGTAGATTTGGACAACATGTGTAGGTAGGCCACGCCTACTGCACTACTGCGCGCTCTTTCAATCGGAAGACCCAGCGATGGCGAGTGGTCAGCCCAGCACTGCGCTTTCACACTGGAAATACAGCCAGGACTTTTCATTACTTGAAATAAAAGGCAAGAGTGTTTACGTGCAATGCACATTGTGTCGAGGAACAAAGCGTTTGTCCTCGTCAGTGGCCAGTAATTAGTAACATAATTTTAATAACTACACAAATATATTACATTTGATAGATGTCTTATCTCACATTGTCCCACAAAAATATTAATATAGTGTAGATAACGTTACTAATTGGTTCTGTTAAGTGTCCATTTCAGTCATTAAACACATTTAACATTCACTTTTATTATGATTACACTAATTGAATTTGATTTTTTTTTTGAGGGGGAACAAAATGTAACGAATAATTACTTTCCCTGGTAATTAGTTACTTTTATGACAAAGTAACTCCGTTACTAACTCAGTTACTTTTTGGGAAAAGTAACTAGTAACTATAACTAATTACTTTTTGAAAGTAACGTGCCCAACACTGGTCTTACCTGGCTCAGCTGCCCCACTGCCTTTGCTAGTACCTGCTGCATCATCCCAATCTTTTTTAAAATATTTATGCAGTGAGCCCCTGAGTCTCTTGGTTTCTTCCTCTCTTTTTCTCTTTTCTTTTCTTTTCTGTGCTCCTGACTTGTGCATGTTGGCAAATGGCACGGACGCTGATTGTCGAAGCGCTATGATCGAACGATGTCGTTTTTTTTCCCCTTAATCAAAGAGTCAGACCAAACCATTTTTGCATTAGGGGTGGTAGGGGGTTCTTGATGCCTTTTTCAAAGACAATAAAGGCAAAAGATCTAGAAATCATTTATTGAATGCAAATATAGCACATTTCTCCCCCAAATCAACACATTTTGAAATGAAATAAAATAATCGCAACTTCATGAGAGCCCAGTTCTGGGCCCTCCCCATTCCTGGCCCGGGACAACATACCCGTTTGTCCCCCCCTGTCGGCGGGCCTGCGTGTACCCCTCTGTGATGAAAACAGCTGAAGTGAGATCATAAGAACAAATCCAACAGTGTTCACTGATTATTTTGTAGTGCAGTATATTTTAGAAGTAAATTCAGTAGGTGGTATTCACCTATCAGAACTGGTAGACTACCGTGTGAATCGGTAGAGTTGGCAAGGATGAGTTTATGAGGGTGTTTTTTTCCCAAAAGGTTGCATGATTCAAATTCATCAATATATAATCCTAGAGAAATACCTAACTCTTCCCCAGTGTGTTATATTTCTGTGTCTAATTAAAGCCCATCAACAAATGATCTGTACTGACCAGACTGAGATTCTACGTTTCACTGATCTAGGACTTAAATTTTGAAAATATAATTGAAATTGGGACATGTATAAAAGTTTTCTTGTACAGACATTCAACTGTCTCAATAGCATCGAATCTTTTCTTTTCTTTTCTTTTCTTTTATATCCTGTTCCGAGAGGCCCGCTTTCTTAAGCACAGCTCAGAAGACTGGTGTTCTGGAGGGTCTCAGTCACTACCTTCAGCGTGGCATCATCTACATTTCAGTTACACTCTGTCAGAAGTGCTTGTGATTTTTGAAATTTCACCAGCTGAACTTCATTAATTATTTAATATACAGCTGACTTTGATACACGCAAGACTGCTTCATGTGTAGAACCAAAGATGCAAGTCTTCCCTTAACTGTTTCACCAATGTCATCACCATGTTCAACGTCAGCGTCTTTGTCATCATCTGACTGAACGTCAACGCAGTTTCCATTCTCTGATTGAGTGTTAGTGTCAGTGAGCCCATGTGTGCAGCAGTATCTAAAACATGACCTTCTGAGTGTTCGCTTTCTTTTGGTAAGCTGAGATGCAGCTCTGCTTTAAAATCTAAAAGAGTTGGAGTTATGAGTTTTACACACACACACACACATACTCACACACACACTCTGTAAATGCAGGGGAGAGATAATCTTCTTCCACAGTGACCCTGACTGGATCTGTAGTGTTCAAGTATTCTTTTACAATTTGTAGTGACACAAGTGTGAAACGTACACAGACATCTCATTTATGAAGAAGCCAAATGTAGCATATCCAACCAGGATCTAAAAGATAAAATTTCATGTCAGAATAAAGACAAGATTACAGTACACCTTACAACCAAAACACAATCACTGTACAAACAGCTCATAGGTGTAATATTACTCATTAATATGGTGAAATAACAGTTTGTGTGTCAACATTCCATTACAATCCTCATCATATTGGCATCACAGTGGGGTAATCTTTACGGTTTGCAAGGTCACTACTCTTGTACAACTTCATATTTCTTTCCACTCAAACTTGTCAGGTAAATATGTTTAATATTTCGATAATGTTGTTCTCGGCTTAAGTGAAAAGTGTGTGTAAAGTGAGAATAAATTGTTTAAATATTCGAATCCCAGCAGAGTATTGTCAGTAATACCACCAGTGTCGGTGACGCTGATCTCATCTGCACTATATTCACAGACTCATCATAGTTCCTTATCAACTCCTTTCAAACATTTCACATAGTGGCTGAAAATAAACTATGATCACCAGAATCAGTAAAGTTTATTTTAAAGCACATGCCATGTTAGACATTTCACTAACTTTCCCATGCAGACTGGGATATAGTTTTTCTAAAAAAAAAACACATCTCGATGAGAAGCTCTTCATCTTATCCACCTTCAGGAACACTACCACCAGGGGGCGACTCGATATCTTTCCCTTCCCAATGGGCTTGCATGTAAAAGTCATGACTTTCTCAATCTTATTAAATAACTTCACCGATTTTCTATAATATCAGTGTATTTTTATACTGAAGCAGTCACATACTACAAAATATATTGCCTCCAACAAGATCACATGAGTGACTTTAGAGATTTATTTAACACAGGTTTCCCCCCGGAGTGGCACGGTGGTGTAGTGGTTAGTGCTGTCGCCTCACAGCAAGAAGGTCCGGGTTCGAGCCCCGTGGCCGGCGAGGGCCTTTCTGTGCGGAGTTTGCATGTTCTCCCCGTGTCCGCGTGGGTTTCCTCCGGGTGCTCCGGTTTCCCCCACAGTCCAAAGACATGCAGGTTAGGTTAACTGGTGACTCTAAATTGAGCGTAGGTGTGAATGTGAGTGTGAATGGTTGTCTGTGTCTATGTGTCAGCCCTGTGATGACCTGGCGACTTGTCCAGGGTGTACCCCGCCTTTCGCCCGTAGTCAGCTGGGATAGGCTCCAGCTTGCCTGCGACCCTCTAGAACAGGATAAAGTGGCTAGAGATAATGAGATGAGATGAGATGAGGTTTCCCCCCAAAAGACATTACTTTATCAGCCAGCACTTAAATTCCTGAACAGTCGTGACCTTTCTTGGCTATACTGTCGAGGCAAATGAACTTATTGATAGTCTCTAGTCTTAAATTAGACATAAAACTTCATACTGGGATTTTGTTTCTTGTTAGTATTACACCTGAAAGCACATCTCTTCACTATTACTGTGACTGGGCATCTGTTTATTCGTGGCTAACTTGCTACCTAGATGATAACGCCAGGTAACATTACTAGCTTACTGATTCTCCACAGGACTATATGGTTTTCCTGAATCAGACATGTTAACAATTTTTAAGAAATTCACACTCATTACTGTGGACTGATATTATTTCAGGAAGTCATGGCCTAACGGTTAGAGAAGCAGCTTTGGGATTAAAAGGTGACTGGTTTGATTCCCTGGACCAGCAAGAATGGCTGAAGTGGCCTTGAGCAAGGCTCCTGCTCCCCAGACTGCTCTGGGTGTGTTGTATGTTGCTCTGGATAAGAGTGTCTGCTAAATGCCATTAATGTAATTTAATATACATCTGATAGATCGCATGAAAAAAAATAATTAAATGTAAGTTTACCTGATTAGAACACATTAAAAAGTTAATGTCTTCTGTAGTGGACAGCGGGATTAGCCCCACATTGTCTATGTGTTTTATTTGATAGTTTAGAAGAGCAGAAGTTGAAATTTGTTGAACAGAATTGTTCATAGGCAGATAATACTGTTTGTTATACAGTCTCCTCTGAAAGTGTTGGAATTGCGAGACAAATTATTTTGTTTCTTCTATGCACTAAAACCATTTGGTTTAAAATCATTATCATTTCTATGACTTTGCACAAGTGTCACCATTTTAAACAGCACAGGGGATTTTCTGCAATCAATCAATCAATCAATCAATCAATCAATCAATCAATCAATCAATCAATCAATCAAACATATTGAAAGATTTATTAAATTCAGTTAAGTTTTATTTATATGACACTTTTAAGAATGGACACTGTCACATAGCAGCTTTACAGAAAAATAGACAGGTTTACTCCTGAGCATTTAGCAGATGCCCTTCTCCAGAGCACCTTATGTTCATCTCATTTATACAACTGAGCAGTTGAGGATGAATGAAGGGCCTTGCTCAAGGGCCCAACAGTAGAAGTTTGGCAGTGATGGGATTTAAACTCATTAACTTCAGAATTCAGTGTCTTAACCACTAAGCTACCACTGCCCGAGGTGACAGCAATAAGGAAAAACTCCCGAAAATGTCACCGGGAAGAAACCTTGAGTGATTTGCTTGATTGTGTTAAGCATCGCATGAGGGAGGTATTGGTAATTGATTTTGTACACACACAAATATTTCCCATGTTTTATATATATATATATATATATATATATATATATATATATATATATATATATATATAAAACATGGGAAATATCTTAAGATATTCTATATATTTAACAGTTATTTCACGAAATCGAGTCGTACATGAGCTGATAGATGATGAGGTGCGTAGCACCAAGTTCTCTATAATCCGTGTACAACGAGATTGAGTGGAATGACTGTTTTATTCTATCCACATTCACTGGGTTTTGAGAAACAGAGCATTTTTATTTTTATTTTTTGCAAATTCGATAAATGAAAGCTTTATACAAAATGTCTAATAAAATAATTTCCGTTTAGAATGTAAACAAACCAGTGAAATGACAGGAACAATTTGTGAAAAATGCAATAATAATAATAATTCTTGAAAAATAAAAAAAGATACGTTCTTAATATCAAATACTTTTATTCCATATTTTGTTGCTTTTTTTGTATTTTTGGGGTTTTTGTTTTCAAGTAGAGTTTTTACTTCATCCTCAGTTGGTTCAACAACATGCTCCACCATTTTGTTTTTCCCTACTCATGGTATATGAGCTGTTAGCATAGAAGCAGAGTAGGCAATCAGAGCGCGCTCATATCCAGTGAATGTGGATAGAATGAATATATATATATATATATATGTATATATATATATATATATATATATATATATATATATATATATATATATACTAAACATGAACACATTACACCATGACAGCTCCTGACTGTTTGTGTAACTTTTACAGACTTGGAGGCCCCAGAACCTTCACAGATAACAATGTTCTTTAAGACCTTCAGCGAAGAACTAACTGAAATGTGACCCTGCTGCTGGTTTAACTGCCCCAGTCATCCTAAATAAATAAATAAATAAAAAAAGAAAAACAGGAGTCCAGGCGTCCCTTTCGAGTATGACCCTGAAAATATATTCCTTTCTGCTGCTTCTGCTTATCATCTCCATGAGTTTAAGCTTCAACCTGCAGATTTAATATCAATTCTGACTTGTGTTTCATTTTGATACCAACATTGGCACAAATGGGATTCCTAAATGTCCTTAAGAGAAATAAAATGAGACAAAAAGAGAGATGTGATCATTTTTTTGAGATTAAACAAGGTTAAACTAATAAAACTGTGAGTCCACACTGGAACATCAGCAGAATTTAATCAGAGGCAAACACTTCACCACTGCACTACCTGACAACTCTTATTCATAAATATGTATTTAAATACTAGTGCATCTCAAAGAATTAGAATATCATGAAAAAGTTCATAACCTGGCGACTTGTCCAGGGTGTACCCCGCCTCTCGCCCATAGTCAGCTATGCTCCAGCTTGCCTGCAACCCTGTGGAGTGGCTACAGATAATGGATGGATGGATGGAAGAAAAAGTTCAATATTTTCCATCAATTATTTAAGAAAGTGAAAATTTAATAAATTCTAGACTCAGTACACATAAACTAAAATGTTTCAAGCATTGTTCTATTTTAATATTGATAATTATGGCCTAAGGGCGGCACGGTGGTGTAATGGTTAGCGCTGTCGCCTCACAGCAAGAAGGTCCTGGGTTCGAGCCCCGTGGCCAGCGAGGGCCTGTCTGTGCGGAGTTTGCATGTTCTCCCCGTGTCCACGTGGGTTTCCTCCGGGTGCTCCGGTTTCCCCCACAGTCCAAAGACATGCAGGTTAGATTAACTGGTGACTCTAAATTGAGCGTAGGTGTGAATGTGAGTGTGAATGGTTGTCTGTGTCTATGTGTCAGCCCTGTGATGACCTGGCGACTTGTCCAGGGTGTACCCCGCCTTTCGCCCATAGTCAGCTGGGATAGGCTCCAGCTTGCCTGCGACCCTGTAGAACAGGATAAAGCGGCTACAGATAATGAGATGAGATTATGGCCTAAAGTGCAAATTTTAAAAAAAATCTCAAATTATTAGAATATTTCATTTGGAGTTTGCGTAAAACAGTATAAATCCCATGTATCTCTCGGTCTAGTTCACTACACACAACCACAATCGTTGAAGACTGCTGACTTGACAGTTGTCCAGAAGATGATCATCAATACCCTCCACAAGAAGGCTAAACCACAGAAGGTCATTGCTGAAAAGGCTGTCTGGAAAAGGTGCACAAACAACAGGGATGAGCGCAGCCTTGAGAGGATCATCAAGTAAAGTCGATTCAAGGACTTGGGAGAGCTTCACAAGGAGTGGACTGGTGCATCAAGAGCCACCATGGAGTGGTGTCAGTGCATCAAGAGCCACCATGCACAGACGTCTTCAGGAATGGGGCTACAACTGTCACATTCCTCATATCAAGCCCCTCCTGAACCAGAGACAACATCAGAAGCGTCTTACCTGGGCTAAGGAGAGAAAGAACTGGACTGTTGCTCAGTGGTCCAAAGTCCTCTTTTCAGATTAAATTAAATTTTGCATTTCATTTGGAAATCAAGGTCCTAGAGTCTGGAAAAGGGGTGGAGAGGCACAGAATCCAAGGTGTTTGAAGTCCAGTGTGAAGTTTCTGCAGTCTGTGATGATTTGGGTTGCCAAGTCATCTGCTGGTGTTGGTTTACTGGGTTTTATCAAGTCCAAAGTCAATGCAGCATCTACCAGGAGATTTTAGAGCACTTCGTGCTTCCATCTGCTGGCAAGCTTTATGGAGATGCCAACTTTCTTTTCCAGCAGGACTTAGCACCTACCCACAGTGCCAAAACTACTACCAAATGGTTTGCGGACCCTGATATTACTGTGCTTGATTGGCCAGCCAACTCCAGAGAGAATCTATGGGCAATTGTCAAGAGGAAGATGAGAAACACCCGACCCAAAAATACAGACGAGCTGAAGGCCGCTATCAAAGCAACCTGGGTTTCAGTAACACCTCAGCAGTGCCACAGGCTGATCGCTTCCATGCCACGCCCCACTGATGCAGTAATTTGTGGTAAAGGAGCCCCAACCAAGTACTGAGTGTATAAATGAACACACTTTTCAGAAGTTGGACATTTCTGTACTGTAAATCCTTTTCTGATTGATCTTAGAAGATATTCTAATAACCTGAGATACTGGATTTCTGATTTTCATGAGCTATAAGCCATAAACATCAAAATTAAAACTAAAAAACTTGAAATATTTCAATTTATATTAAATGAATATAGAATATATGAAATTCAAGTCGAGTCAACTTTATTGTCAAATATGTATGCTCGACATACAGCACAGATGAAATTTCAGTCCTCTCTGACCCACGGTGCAAACAGGCAATGCAATAAATAAATAAATAGAAATAGAATAATTGAAATAAACAATATAAACAGGATAAACACTCTAGATAAGAACTAGACATAGACTAAACACTAAACACTCATATATATATATATATATATATATATATATATATATATATATATATATATATATATATATATACTGTATATACACACACACAAATTGATGCAAATAAACAGTCAAGGGCACTTGAGGTACAGCAGGTAAACATGAAATAAGCAGTATAAACAATAAATTAATACCTGTTAAGGTGAGGTAGTGCGGAATAGTGCAAATGAGCAAGGTAAAGTGAAATGTGCAGTCCCTGAGTTCAGTGTGTTAATGAATGTTGAGCGTGTGTGTGTGTGTGTGTGTGTGTGTGTGTGTGTGTGGTGTGTGTGTGTGTGTGTTGGGGGGGACTGTGAGGGTGACATGATGTCAGATGCTGAAGGGGGGGCAGGGGGGTGTGCGAGCAGAATCTGTGGTAGGGGGCAGAGGGGGGAGGAGGGGCAGAACAGGGGGGGAGTTGAGCCTCCTGACCGCCTGGTGAAAGAAACTGTTCTTGAGCCTGCTGGTTTTGGCCTGGAGACTCCGCAGTCTCCTCCCCGACGGCAGCAGGCTGAAGAGGCTGTGAGATGGGTGGGTAGGGTCACCTGCAATCCTGATGGCTTTGAGGGTGAGGCAGGAGTTATAAATATCCATTAGAGAAAGGAGAGAGACACCAATGATCCTCTCAGCTGCTCTCACGATGCGCTGCAGAGTCTTGCAGCAGGACACGGTGCAGGCGCCGTACCACACGGTGATGCAGCTGGTCAGGATGTTCTCGATGGTGCCTCTGTAGAACGTGTGCATGATGGGGGCCGGGAGTCTTGCTCTCCCCAGTTTGTAGAGGAAGTACAGACGCTGTTGGGCTTTTTTGGCCAGTGATGCGGTGTTGTTGCTCCAGGACAGGTCTTCAGAGATGTGCACACCCAGAAACTTGGTGCTGCTCACCCTCTCCACTGCAGCACCATCGATAGATAGTGGAGCATGCTGGGTGTGCGCTCTCCTGAAGTCCACAACAATCTCCTTCGTCTTCTCCACGTTCAGGCGGAGATTGTTGTCCTTGCACCACATGGCCAAGTGGCTCACCTCACTCCTGTAGATTGTCTCATCGCCATTGTTGATGAGACCCACCACAGTCGTGTCATCCGCAAACTTAATGAAGAGATTAGAGTTGGATGTTAGTGTGCAGTCATGGGTCAGCAGAGTGAAGAGGAGGGGGCTTAGCACACATCCTTGGGGGGCCCCCGTGTTCAATGTGATGGTGCTGGAGGAGTTGCTGCCGACCCGTACAGCCTGTGGTCTCCCCGTCAGGAAGTCCAGCAGTCAGTTGCACAGGGAGGTGTTGAGTCCCAGCTGGTCCAGTTTATGAATGAGCTGCTGAGGAATGATTGTGTTGAATGCTGAGCTAAAGTCTATGAACAGCATTCTGACATACGAGTCTTTTGTCTCCAGATGGGTGAGAGCTGAGTGGAGGGCAGTGGAGATGGCGTCATCGGTGGAACAGTTGGACTGATATGCAAACTGGAAAGGGTCCAGGGCGGGGGGGAGGGCAGACTTGATATGCCGCATGACTAGCTGCTCAAAGCACTTCATGAGGATAGGAGTGAATGCGACAGGGCGGTAGTCATTGAAGCAGGAAGGAGATGGCTTCTTCGGGACCGGGATGATGGTGGTGGCTTTGAGGCATGTGGGGACAACAGCCTGGCTCAACGAGATGTTGAAGATGTCTATAAAGACATCTGTGAGCTCCTCAGCACAGTCTCTCAGGACACGACCAGGAATGTTATCAGGACCTGGGGCTTTTCGTGCATTTGTTGTCCTGAGAGCTCTCCTCACGCTGTCTGGGGACAGTGTCAACACCTGGTCACCGGGAGGTGGTGGGGTCTTCTGTGCCGTGGTGCTGTTGTCTGCCTCAAAGCGAGTGAAGAAGTCGTTCAACTGATTCAGCAGAGGCGTGGAGTTGTCACAGGTCTGCGGCGAGGGCTTGTAGTCTGTGATGGTCTGAATCCCCCGCCGCAGGTTCCTGGAGTCTCTGCTGTCATTGAAATAGTCAGCAATGTACCTGGAATATTGTCTCTTGGCCACCCTGATGCCTTGTGACAGGTTGGCCCTAGCTGTCCTCAGGCCCACCTCGACCCCAGCTCTGAAGGTGGTGTTCCGAGCCCACAGGATCCTGTGGACTTCCCCTGTCAGCCATGGCTTCTGATTGGCCCGAATGGAGATGGTTCTGGTGACTGTAATGTCATCCATGCACTTCCTCACGTAGGCAGTGACGGTCTCCGTGTACTCCTGGAGATCTGTGATGTTGTTGTTGGTGGCCGCCTGTCTGAACATGCTCCAGTCAGTGGTGGAAAAACAGTCCTGGAGTGCCTCTGAGGACCCCTCTGGCCACACACATATCTGCTTTGTAGCTGGTTTGGTGACTTTAACCAGCGGCCTGTATGCTTGCATTAGCATAACAGTGGAGTGATCTGAGGCCCCGGGGGGGGGGGGGGGGGGGGGGGGGGCTTTGTAGGTGTCTTTATGCATGGTGTAAACATTGTCCAGAGTATTGTTTCCACATGTGGGAAAGTTGATATGTCCATAGAGTTTTGGAAACACACTCTTGGGGTTTGCCAAGATGAGAAAAGCATCTGGGTGGGCTGTCTGCTGCTCACTGATGTGCTGATAGAGTTAATTCAGTGCTTCATTCCTGTTGTTATTGGAGCTGGGAGGGATGTATATTGCTATGAGCAATATGGCTGTAAATTCCCTCGGCAGGTAGAATGGCCGGCACTTAATAATTATAAACTCCACCAGTGGTGAGCAGAGTTTGCAGACCATGACAGCATCATGGCACCAGGCATCACTGATGTAAACACAGAGTCCTCCGCCGTGAGTCTTCCCCCCCTCAACTAGCACTCTGTCTGACCGGTAGCATGTTAGCCAGGTTAGCTGAATGGCACAGTCCGGGACGCTGTCGTTAAGCCATGTTTCCACAAACATGAGGACACAACACTCACTCAGACTTTTTGATTTAAATTACAAAAAAATGAACTTTTTTATGATATTCCAATTGTTTGAAATGCACTAATGTATTAATGTGTCGCATTCCTTGGTTAAAACTTGTTAACATGAAAACAACTATATTATATAACAAATATAAAAACAAATATTGGTTTCATTCATTCATTCATTCATTATCTCTAGCCGCTTTATCCTTCTACAGGGTCGCAGGCAAGCTGGAGCCTATCCCAGCTGACTACGGGCGAAAGGCGGGGTACACCCTGGACAAGTCACGAGGTCATCACAGGGCTGACACATAGACACAGACAACCATTCACACTCACATTCACACCTACGGTCAATTTAGAGTCACCAATTATCCAAACCTGCATGTCTTTGAAATGTGGGGGAAACCAGAGCACCCGGAGGAAACCCACACAGACACGGGGAGAACATGCAAACTCCACACAGAATGGTCCCCGTCAGCCACTGGGCTTGAACCCAGAACCTTCTTGCTGTGAGGTGACAGTGCTCACTACTACACCACTATGCCACCAAAAGAGTGGTCAGAGGAAAATGGCCAGATTGGTTCGAGCTGCCAGGAAGGATATAGTAACTCATATAATCACTCCCATGGGGCCCGGCCGGGCTCAGCCCAAAGAGGTGACGTGGGCCCGACCTCCTGTGGGTTCACCACCCACAGAGGTAGCAGTAGGGGTTTGGTGCAGTGTGGATTGGGTGGCAGTCGAAGGCAGGGGCCTCGACGACCTGATCCCCGGACACAGTGGCTGGCTGTTGGGACATGGAATGTCACTTCGCTGGGGGGGAAGGAGCCTGAGCTTGTGCGGGAGGTTGAGAGGTACCGGCTAGAGATAGTCGGGCTCACCTCCACGCACAGCTTGGGCTCTGGAACCCAGCTCCTCGAGAGGGGCTGGACTTTCCACTTCTCTGGAGTCGCCCGTGGTGAGCGGCGGCGGGCTGGTGTGGGCTTCCTTATAGCTCCCCAGCTCAGCCGCCATGTGTTGGAGTTTACCCCAGTGAACGAGAGGGTCGCTTCTCTGCGCCTTCGGATTGGGGAGAGGGCTCTTGCTGTTGTTTGTGCCTACGGGCCAAATAGCAGTATAGAGTATCCGGCCTTCTTGGAGTCCCTGGGAGAGGTACTGAGGGGTGCTCAGACTGGGGACTCCATTGTGCTACTGGGGGACTTCAATGCTCACATGGGCGATGACAGTGACACCTGGAGGGGCGTGGTTGGGAGGAACGGCCTCCCCGATCTGAACCCGAGTGGTGTTTTGTTATTGGACTTCTGTGCTAGTCACAGTTTGTCCATAACGAACACCATGTTCGAGCATAGGGGTGTCCATAAGTGCACGTGGCACCAGGACACCTTAGGTCGGAGGTCGATGATCGACTTTGTAGTCGTGTCATCTGATCTCCGACCCTATGTCTTGGACACTCGGGTGAAGAGAGGGGCTGAGTTGTCAACTGATCACCACCTGGTGGTGAGTTGGATCCGCTGGCGGAGGAGGAAGCTGGACAGACCTGGCAGGCCCAAACGTATGGTGAGGGTCTGCTGGGAACGTCTGGCCGAGCACTCTGTTGGGGAGGTCTTTAACTCCCACCTCCGGGAGAGCTTTTCCCAGCTTCCGAGGGAGGCGGGGGACATTGAGTCTGAGTGGACCATGTTCTCTACCTCCATTGTGGACGCAGCTGTTCGGAGCTGTGGCTGCAAGGTCTCCGGTGCCTGTCGTGGTGGCAATCCCCGAACCCGGTGGTGGACACCGGAAGTAAGGGATGCCGTCAAGCTGAAGAAGGAGTCCTATCGGGCCATGTTGACCTCCGGGACTCCTGAGGCAGCCGACGGGTATCGGCAGGCCAGGCGTGCTGCAGCTCGGGCAGTTGCGGAGGCAAAAACTCGGAACTGGGAGGAGTTCGGGGAGGCCATGGAGAAGGATTATCGGTCGGCCTCGAAGAAATTCTGGCAAACCGTCCGGCGCCTCAGGAGGGGGAAGCAGTACTCTGCCAACACTGTTTACAGTGCGGGTGGGGAGCTGTTGACCTCGACTGGGGACATTGTCGGGCGGTGGAAGGAATACTTTGAGGATCTCCTCAATCCCACCATCATGTCTTCCACTGAGGAGACTGAGGCTGATGACTCAGAGGTGGACTCGTCCATTACCCAAGCCGAAGTCACTGAGGTGGTTTGCAAGCTCCTCGGTGGCAAGGCACCGGGGGTGGATGAGATCCGCCCTGAGTATCTCAAGTCTCTGGATGTTGTGGGGCTGTCTTGGTTGACACGCCTCTGCAACATCGCGTGGCGGTCGGGGACAGTGCCTCTGGAGTGGCAGACTGGGGTGGTGGTCCCTCTTTTTAAGAAAGGGGACCGGAGAGTGTGCTCCAATTATAGGGGAATCACACTTCTCAGCCTCCCAGGGAAAGTTTACTCCAGGGTACTGGAGAGGAGAATTCGACCAATAGTCGAACCTCGGATCCAGGAGGAACAATGCGGTTTTCGTCCTGGTCGCGGAACACTGGACCAGCTCTATACCCTTCATAGGGTGCTCGAGGGTTCATGGGAGTTTGCCCAACCAGTCCACATGTGCTTTGTGGATCTGGAGAAGGCATTCGACCATGTCCCCCGTGGTATGGGGTTCGGGGCTCTTTGCTAAGGGCTGTCCGGTCCCTGTACGAACGGAGCAGGAGTCTGGTTCGCATTGCCGGCAGTAAGTCAGACCTGTTCCCAGTGCATGTTGGACTCCGTCAGGGCTGCCCTTTGTCACCGGTTCTGTTCATAATTTTTATGGACAGAATTTCTAGGCGCAGCCAGGGGCCGGAAGGAATCCTGTTTGGGAACCACAGGATTTCATCTCTGCTTTTTGTGGATGATGTTGTCCTGTTGGCTTCTTCAAACCAGGACCTTAAGCATGCACTGGGGCGGTTTGCAGTCGAGTGTGAAGCGGCTGGGATGAGAATCAGCACCTCCAAGTCCGAGGCCATGGTTCTCGACCGGAAAAGGGTGGCTTGCCCTCTCCAGGTTGGTGGAGAAGTCCTGCCTCAAGTGGAGGAGTTTAAGTATCTCGGGATCTTGTTCACGAGTGAGGGAAGGATGGAGCGTGAGATCGACAGGTGGATCGGTGCAGCCTCCGCAGTGATGCGGTCGCTTTACCGGTCCGTCGTGGTGAAGAAGGAGCTGAGCCAAAAGGTGAAGCTCTCAATTTACCGGTCGATCTACGTTCCGACTCTCACCTATGGTCATGAGCTTTGGGTAATGACAGAAAGAACAAGATCGCGGAAACAAGCGGCTGAAATGAGTTTCCTTCGCAGGGTGGCTGGGCGCTCCCTTAGAGATAGGGTGAGAAGCACAGTCACTCGGGAGGAGCTCGGAGTAGAGCCACTGCTCCTCCACATCGAGAGGAACCAGCTGAGGTGGCTCGGGCATCTTTTTCGGATGCCTCCTGGACGCCTCCCTGGGGAGGTGTTCCAGGCATGTCCCCCCGGGAGGAGGCCCCGGGGAAGACCCAGGACACGCTGGAGGGACTATGTCTCTCGGCTGGCCTGGGAACACCTCGGTGTTCTTCCCGAGGAGCTGGCCGAGGTGTCTGGGGAAAGGGAAGTTTGGGCTTCCATGCTCAGACTGCTGCCTCCGCGACCCGGTCCTGGATAAGCGGAAGAAGACGAGACGAGACGAGATAAAAATAATAATTGTGATACATACATAAAGTAGTTTTCTTCAAGCATAAAAAATACAAATACTTACTAATGGTAGTAAAAGGTAAATTAGTGCACTTTTCTCCAAGTACTTAACCTAGTATATCATAAATAAATTAGTGTATTTCTCTTCAAAAGTAATTAGATATGAGTTTTCAAGTTCTTGATTTTGAAAAACCCCAGTGTGTCGCTTGGGCATTATGGCCCAAACCATTGGAAGATGATGTTCCCCCAGTCTGAAGTCTCACAGACAGGTTTTCTTCTAGGATTGTCCTGTGTTTGGCTACAACTATCTGACTTCTGAGCCTCCAAATGTGATGACTTTTTAAAATAATGCCGTCTTTTCCTCATTCTTCCATAAACTCCAGCTTTGAGGAGTGTTAAGGGTGTGGTGTTCCTGTGACAACTGACCACTCATCTGAGCTGTAGATCTTTCCAGCTCCTTAAGAGTTAGTGAAATGAATCAAGCGCAGTATTTCTCTGCATCTCCAAGAATGAGAACTGCTTCCTGAAATATCACTCATGAGCTACCAAAATAAATGTTTCAATTTAGTAAAAATGTATTTGAAAAGGAAACATTTACAGTCGAGTTTAAACTAGTTAAAGATAGGTTTCCTTTTTCAAGTTCCCTGAGTGTAGATTGCTGAAGAATATACAGCCTAAGAAGTTTGCCCCTTGTCTCTGATGAGACTCTTGAAAGAGACCCTCCTGTATGCAAGAACCCCCAGTACACAGGCCTAATATACTCTCAGGTAGAAACTGTTCCCTCAGTGGAGTGCACTCCTGCTTCATGGACTTCCTACAGGAACTACTAGAACATCCCTGTCTATGCTGAAGGTGTATCACAGTGTCAGTGCAGTGCATCTGTGGATGGCACCTTTCTTGGGGCTCAGAAACTTGTCACAGCCTTTTTGAAGGGATCAAGACACATTTGTACATCATGCTGCTCCAAGAGCCAAGAGTGGACTCTCACCCTTGTACTGGAAACCCTTAAACCAAGTTTATGATATCGTGCAGGATGCCAAGCTGAAATGGGTCTCTCTCAATTTACAGGGTTTCATGAAAGGGAACCTGGTGAGCATTTCTTGCTATGTCCAGTATGAACTATTACTATTTGGACTGATCATCTGATCAACTGTCCATCTGTTACAGGGGAAAGACACAAGGAACTCTTCTGTCTAAGTAGAGATCGGGACACTGGGTGGTGAATATCATCACAGGCACACAACCTTTGCTGTGACCGCCTGGGTGTGACCATGATTCTACAGATTCAACAGTGTTAACTTCACCAGTGTGAGCTCAGTGGTTTGAGTGAGGTGGTCATCTCCAGACCCTTTTCCAGTAAGGTGGATCAGTTCCTCATGTCAATGCAACTTACACCCACCTACCTGCTGTTTGATGAAGTTCTCTAATCAGCCAATTCCTTGACAGCAGTTCAACGCATAAAATCATGCAGATACAAATCAAGAGCTTCAGTTAATGTTCACTTCAAACATCCATCCATCCATTACCCATAACCACTTATCCTGTACAGGGTCACAGGCAAGCTGGATCCTATCCCAGCTGACTCTGGGTGAGAGGTGAGATACACCCTGGACAAGTCACCAAATCATCACAGGGCTGACACATAGAGACAAACAACCATTCACACTCACATTCACACCTACGGTCAATTTAGAGTCACCAATTATCCAAACCTGCATGTCTTTGAAATGTGGGGGAAACCAGAGCACCCGGAGGAAACCCACACAGACACGGGGAGAACATGCAAACTCCACACAGAATGGTCCCCGTCAGCCACTGGGCTTGAACCCAGAACCTTCTTGCTGTGAGGTGACAGTGCTCACTACTACACCACTATGCCACCAAAAGAGTGGTCAGAGGAAAATGGCCAGATTGGTTCGAGCTGCCAGGAAGGATATAGTAACTCATATAATCACTCTTGACAACTGTGGTGAGCAGAAAAAGCATCTCAGCATACAACAGCAGAAGAATACATTGGGTTCCACTCCTGCAGCCAAGAACAGGGAACTTAGAATCAACAAGAAGTTCCTATTAAAGTGGCCAGTGAGCGTCTGTTATTGAGTCGCTTGTCACAGACCCTGGTGGTAAGGAGGGGTGAAATAGAATGTTAGTTGTGTTTGCAACTGTGGTTCTATAAACAGCAGATGACAGGGTTCCCTGACATTCAAAACAAGTGCTGAACCATCAGGAACATCCAGGTAAGGTGAAAAGGTTCTCGGCATCAATGGCTCTGTGATAATGACAGGTCAAGTCAAGTTTATTTTTATAGCACTTTTTAACAATAGACATTGTTGCAAAGCAGCTTTACAGAATTTTAGTGGCTTTAAACATGAGCTAATTTTATCCCTAATCTATCCCCAATGATGAAGCCTGTGGTGACAGTGACAAGGAAAAACTCCCTCAGACGACATGAGGAAGAAACCTCGAGAGGAACCAGACTCAAAAGGGAACCCATCCTCATTTGGGTGATAACAGATAGCATTATTATAACATTTTAACAGTTTTAGCATGAAGTCTGTTTTTTTGAAGTTATAAATTGTTAATTGGTGGAAACTTAAGTGCAAAACTGTTCATGACAACTGCAGTCCTAAAGTTAGCATCTATATTAGAGACTACAGTATACATTACTTTACATGGACTATATCTGTGGACTTGACTGTATTGTATTATTGTCGTGTTAAATGTTATTGTGATTGGAGTATTTGTCTTTTACTGTCCCCTGTGTACTCACCACATTTCCCTCCCTGCATTCCCCTTATTCTTTTTATTCCTCCTGCACTTTATTTATGTCCTGTCAGCACTATGTATGTTATTCCTGCGTCTTGCACCCTAGGTCCAGGAGAAGCGTTATTTCATCTCCCTGTGTACTGCACACTGTATACGGCTGGGATGACAATAAAGAGTCACTACTTCACTTGATATCAGACACTCCATAATACAGTCACACTGTGACTTTGTGGAAACATACACACAAGAAGGTATCCAGGTGTTTCTTAGCACCTGTTGGCAATCCATTGATGATAGTAACTCGTCATCTGCAGAAACAGAAGTTAGTAAAAGGTTATGACATGCAGACGCTCCAAAAGGAAGTGAGAGCATTTATTATGATAGCAATAAATTAACTTCAAAGATAATTTCCTCATCAAATTTTATTTGAGAAGGAAATTGAGGAAGTCACATTTGGTCAGAGATTTTGAGAATAAGCGTAAATATATTGTGATGGCTTAGTTTCAATATGAAAACACAAATTTAATGCTGCATTAAACAAAACCTGTTAATATGGAGAAAGTTTTACTTCTTCAAAATCTGAATAATAATAATAATAATAATAATAATAATAATAATAATTTACATTTATATAGCACCTTTCTCAAACTCAAGGTTGCTTTACATAGGCCAAAGAAAACAACACACAAAAAAAGTTGCTAAAGAGTGGTGAGTTTATGCAGTGGTGGAGGAGAAATGTTCATGAAACAGAAAGGTTTTGAGATGAGATTTGAAGAAAGGAAGAGAACAGCAGTCACAGAGGGGTTGAGGAAGGGAATTCCAGAGCTTGGGGGCTATGGCACTGAAGGACCTGCCACCCAGGGTAGAGAGTCTAGTGTGAGGAACAGCAAGGAGATTATACGTAGCTAGAGGATCTGAGAGAGTGGGATGGAGTATAAGGGGTCAGAAGATCACTGATATAAGAAGGAGCAAGGTTATGGAGAGCTTTGAAGGTGAGTAGTGTGATTTTGTATTTAATTCTGGACAGAACAGGTAGCCAGTGAAGCTGAGAAAGAATGGGAGTGATATGAGCAGATGGCTTGGTCTGGGTGAGGCGTCTCACTGCAGAGTTCTGAATGTCTTGTAGTCTTTGAAGGGATTTAGCAGGGAGGCCAATAAGAAGGGAGTTACAATAATCTAAGCAGGACATAATGAAGGAGTGGACCAAAGTTTGAGCATCACTAGTGGAAAGAAAGGGGCAAAGTCGGGCAATGTTCTGGAGGTGGAAGAAAGCAGTCTTGGTGAGGGATTTAATGTGGGGATCAAAGTTGAGTGAGGGGACAAGCAGGTTTCAACAACAGGTGCAGATTTAGCAAGTGCACCGTCAATGTTAAGACTGAAGCTGGAGGATTTGGACAATGAAGATTTGGGGCCAATAAGCATGATTTCTGTTTAATCTGTGTTAAGTTTTAGAAAATTATTCTTCATCCACAACTTTAGGTCTGATAGACGGTCATTGAGGGAACTGGGAGGGTGGTCAGTGGGGGAGGATGTAGTGTAGTGAGGTATAATTGGATGCCATCAGCATAGCAATGGAAGTGAAGACCATGGTTATGTATAATTTGGCCAAAGAGCAGGATGTATATAAGGAAAAGGAGGGGCCCAAGAACAGACCCCTGGGGGACATCACAAGTAATAGGGGACATGGAGGACTTATGTAGACCCAGTGTGACAAACTGTCGTCTGTTGGTGAGGTAGGACTGAAACCATTGGAGGGCTATGTCTGTGATACCAATATCTGAACAGAACATGAGCTTGTTGTGTATTGCATGAAGTTATCACACACACACACACACACACTTAAAACACCAAATTTACTAAAACATCAAAACCATTTTTTTCACTGTTTAAATCTGTTTATTTTTATGGTCTCAGAGACTGAGCATAGAAAACTGTGTGGCCTTCAACCAGCAACACACACACACACACACACACACACACAGAATAAAGATAACTTTGCAAACACATACACACACACACACACACAAAGGATAAAGATAACTTTGCAAACACACACACACACACACACACAGTGTACACAGATAACTTAGTTTCAGTGGAATGGCTTCAGCAGTGATCTTCACTTACAGCCATCAGGTTCGTGTTTGTGAAGAACACTGGAGTAAAATTAATTCACACCACACTGTAGACTTTTAATCATGTTCTCTTGCCCTATCATGGCACACGTCTGACCCTGCTAATGGTTTAACTGACCTAGTAATCATAAAGAGATAAAATAAAAAGATCCATGTTAAATATAACCCTGAAAATCACTTGCTCTCTGCTTCTCTAAACAACTTCATTGTATCTTATCATCTTCAGGAGTTCAAGTCAATTCTCTGAATTAAAAGATGAATTAAAAACAAACTTCATTTACAGTTACAAAGTAAAGCAGCACAACCACTCACTCTGGTTTCATCTGCTTCAACACAAAATAAACTGCTGTAAAATTAGACACCTGTATAAAGGTGGCTTGGTGGTGTAGTGATTATCTCTGTCGCTGCACAGCTAGAAGGTTTTGGGTTTGAACCTCATGACTGATGGGCACGGGCGCAGATAGAGGGGGG
This sequence comes from Neoarius graeffei, assembly GCF_027579695.1. Classification (NCBI taxonomy): domain Eukaryota; kingdom Metazoa; phylum Chordata; class Actinopteri; order Siluriformes; family Ariidae; genus Neoarius; species Neoarius graeffei. The sequence goes on along the minus strand of NC_083570.1, from coordinate 127,199,229 downwards.
GACGGGGGGGATTCGTCCCACCCAGATTTAAATTCACCTCGTTCGGTCCCCCCCACTTATAGGGAGGAAAAAACGTCTATGCTGTCTTTCTTTGCATAAGGCAAACCTCACGGAAAAATCAAAAGAATTACCATTCGGTTTATTGAGGTGCACAGCAGTACAGACATAGCTGCAACTGCGCAGACTGCACAGGTTGCGAGCTCAAGCTTGGTTGCTATGGTTACCCACAAGTTTGACAGGCATATCGGGGACAGCTCCTCCTAGTTCAGGACCCCAACACAGCATGATGAAGGGTGCCAAAAGGCAGAAAACGATTGCATCGTTTTTAAAAAAAAAAAAACGACTGTAAGTAAACTGTGCCTTACTTTATCATATCACCTTGCAATTTTTTGATAGTCTGTTCAAAGTAATGTCGTAGTGAAAGTAAAATCGTACGGAGTAGAGAAGCCTTTCTGGTAGCCTGCTTCTTTCGGTGGCAGCCTGTAGATACAGTGCTCAGAAGGCAGTTTTAATGTTTAATCTGGCGTTCCCTGCCATAATTTCAGCAAGCATATTGTTTCATAAGGAAACTTTGCGAAGAGTTGTTGACTGACTGCCACTGACGCAACACACAGGCATAGTTAGAAAGTCAGGATGCACTGGTTTACACTTTACACACACACACACGTAGCCCAGCCTCTCGCTATGGTTAACAATTGGAACTTAGCGGTTTTAAAACTAGTTTTGCAGTTTTGCAATTTCTGTGCGTGATGATAATGTGCAAACTATGGATTTCCATAGGCTATGTTAAAATGTTATGTCACACTTTTATTTCCCACCATAAGTTGTAAAATGAATAGAAAATATAGTCAAGACATTTTTCTGGCCATTTTGAGCATTTAATCGACCCCACAAATGTGATGCTCCAGAAACTCAATCTGCTCAAAGGAAGGTCAGTTTTATAGCTTCTCTAAAGAGCTAAACTGTTTTCAGCTGTGCTAACATGATTGTATAAGGGTTTTCTAATCATCAATTAGCCTTCTGAGGCAATGAGCAAACACATTGTACCATTAGAACACTGGAGTGAGAGTTGCTGGAAATGGGCCTCTATACACCTATGGAGATATTGCACCAAAAACCAGACATTTGCAGCTAGAATAGTCATTTACCACATTAGCAATGTATAGAGTGGATTTCTGATTAGTTTAAAGTGATCTTCATTGAAAAGAACAGTGCTTTCCTTTCAAAAATAAGGACATTTCAAAGTGACCCAAACTTTGAACGGTCGTGTATATATATATATATATATATATATATATATATATATATATATATATATATATATATGAGTGATTCCACGCTTATGGGTACTGAAATGGGGACATGAACTTATTTTTAAAAATTCACCTAAAACCATTTCTTTTTTTTACCATCAGGTCACAAAACATGTAATCTTTAATGAATGATATGTTAAAAGATAACTTTAATTTTCTGAGATGTAATAAAAACATATTTATATGCCAAAGTCAGAACATAACAGAAGTGTTGTGGACATATATATTCTCAATTTTAACAATGTAGAATTACTTTTTGAAACATAGGAAGGTGATGTTTTAGCAAATATAATTAATAAACATGTGTAGTAGAATAAACATACACATTCTTTCAATAAGATTAACATGGTATATAGCTAGATTGTAATTAATTTGTAACAGACACGAGATGGACAATCGTAACAGAAGTAATGTAACAGACATCATTTTGGAACTCATAGGCTTGACTTTGGCATATAAATATGTTTTTATTACATCTCAGAAAATTAAAGTTATCTTTTAACATATCATTCATTAAAGATTACATGTTTTGTGACCTGATGGTAAAAAAAGAAATCGTTTTAGGTGAATAAGTTCATGTCCCCATTTCAGTACCCATAAGCGTGGAATCACTCATATATATATATATATATATATATATATATATATATATATATATATATATATATATATATACACAAAATGGAATCATTTGCTGACAGCTCAGTCTCCCCCAGTTCAAAATTCCTATCTGCGCCCCTGCTGATGGGGGCCTTTCTGTGTGGAGTTTGCATGTTCTCCCTGTGCTTGCATGGGTTTCCTTTGGGGGCTCCGGTTTACCCCAAAGATATGCAGTAGGTTAACTACAGGATATCTTGGAATCCAGCCGCTGGGGGTGCATAAGCGTACTCTTGGTGCCGGTCCCAAGCCCGGATAATTTGGAGAGGGTTGTGTCAGGAAGGGCATCCGGCGTAAAACTGTGCCAAATCTAACATGCGGACTGTAAAAAGAAATACTATATTGGATCGGTCGGGGCCCTGGTTAACAACGACTGACTCCGGTACTGTTGATCAACAGGGTGCTGGTGGAAAGTGTGCTACTGTTGCACCAAAATGGAGAAGGAAAAAGAGGGGGGTAGGCATGTTAGGAGAGAGCATGAAAGATGGAAGGAAAGGAGCTTAGAATCGAGGGTAGGAACACTGAATGTGGGAACATTGACTGGCAGAGCAAGAGAGTTAGCAGGTATGATGGAAAGAAGGAAGTTGGACATTTTGTGTGTGCAGGAGACAAGGTGGAAAGGAAGCAAGGCCAAAAACATTGGAGATGGATGCAAGTTGTTTTATTATGGAGTGGATGGAAAGAGAAATGGTGTTGGTATTGTTTTGAGGGGAGAGTTGGTCAACAGTGTGATTAATGTGAAGAGGGTGTCAGATAGAGTGATAGGCATGAAGTTGGAGATTCAAGGAGTGGTAATCAATGTTGTGTGTGTGTATGCCCCACAGGTTGGATGTGAGAATGAAGAGAAAGAGTCTTTCTGGGAAAAGATGGATGAAGTGGTAGAAAGTATACCGAGGAAGGAGCACGTGCTGATAGGAGCAGATTTCAACAGACATGTTGGCGAGGGAAACAGAGGAGATGAGGATGTGATGGGCAGATATGGTGTAAGAGAGAGAAATGTGGAAGGGCAAATGGTGGTTGATTTTTCAAAGAGGATGAATTTGGCAATAGCCAATACATACTTCGAGAAGAAAGAGCAGCACAGGGTGACGTTTAAGAGTGGAGGAAGATCTACACAGGTGGACTACATACTCTGCAGAAGGGGTAACCTGAAGGAGATTGGAGACTGTAAAGTGATGGCAGGGGAAAGTGTAGCTAGACAACATCAAGTGGTCGTGTGCAGGATGAGCTTGAAAGTGAAAAAGAGGAAGCGTGAAATAGTGGAGCCGATGATTAAGTGGTGGAAACTAAAAGAGGTTGAACATCAGAAGGAGTTTAGGGAAGAAATGAGACGAACATTGAGTGGTCATGGAAGTCTGCCAGAAGATTGGGATACTACAGCTATACTAGTAAGAGAGGCAGCAAGGAAGGTGCAAGGGTGGTCATCGGGAAGGAGGAAGGAAGACAAGGAAGTCCCAGGGTGGTGGATCAAAGAAGTGCAGGAAATTATAAAAGAGAAGAGGCTAGCAAAGAAGAATTGGGACAATCAGAGAGACGAGGAAAGCAGGCAGTTATACAGAGAGATGAGACAGAAGGCAAAAAGAGTGTTAGCGAAGGTGAAAGCAGATGCATACCAGGAGTTGTACAAAAGACTGGAGACCAAAGAAGGAGAGAAAGACCTGTACAGACTAGCTAGGCAGAGAAACAGGGAAGCAAGGGATGTACAGCAGGTAAGAGTGATGAAAGATGTAAATGGAAATGTGCTGACAAAGAGAGTGTATTAAGAAGGTGGAAAGAGTACTTTGAGGATTTATTAAATGAGGAGAATCCAAGAGAGAAAAGGTCAGATTCGTTGGAGGCAGCAAATCAGGAAGCAGTGATGAGGAGACAAGCTCTCCACATGTGCTGTCCCTCTGATGTGCTCATTCCTTATCCTGTCCAACCTTGTCACTCCCATCGCAAACCTCAACTCCACCACCTCCAACTTTGCCTCCTGTCTCTTCATTAAGGGTACGGTCTCTATGGTCTACGGTCTCTATCCATACATCACAGCTGGTCTCACTACTGTCTTATACATCTTACCTTTCACTTTTGCTGGACTTTCCTCTCACAAATGACTCCCGAAATCCTTCTCCAACTGCTCCACCATGCCTGCACCCTCTTTCTCACCTCACTATTGCAGCCTCCATTTTCCTGCACAGTTGACCCCAGGCATTTTAACTCACCAGCTTCCTTTACGTCTACTCCTTGCATCTTCACTACACTCTCATCCCCATTCTCATTGATGCACATGTACTCTGTTTTGCTCCTCCTCACCTTCATTCCTCTTCATTCCAATGCATCCCTCCATCTCTTCAAACCCAACTCAACTTCCTTTATACTTTCACCACATATCACAATATCATCCACAAACATCATGTTCCATGGTAACTCTTGCCTCACTTCATCCATCAAGCTATCCATCACTATGGCAAACAAGAAAGGACTCAAAGCAGATCCTTGATAAAGTCCCACCTTCACCTTGAACCATTCAGTCATTCCAACTGCACACTTCACTGCTCTTTCACTGTTATACATGTCTTGCACCACTCTAATATACTTCTCATTCATGCCACTCTTTCTCATACAATATCATAAAGGTGGTATTGCTTCCTTTCCACCTCATCTTCTGCACACACAAAATGTCCAACTTCCTTCTTTCCATCATACCTGCTAACTCTCTCGCTCTGCCAGTCAATGTCCCACATTCAGTGTTCCTACCCTCCATTCTAAGCCCCTTCCCTTCCATCTTTCATGCTCTCTCCTAACATGCCTCCCTCCTCTCTTTTTCCTTTTCCATTTTGGTGCAACAGTAGCATACTTTCCACCAACACCCTGTTGACCAACAGTACCGGAGGCGGTCATTGTTAACCCGGGCCCTGACCGATTCGGTATGGTATTTCTCTTTTCAATCTGCATGTTAGATTTGGCACAGTTGTATGCTGGATGCCCTTCCTGACGCAACCCTCTCCAATTTATCTGGGCTTGGGACTGGCACTAAAGGTACGCTTATGCACCCCCAGCGGCTGGATTATCTACAAATTCATTATCCTCTAACCATTTATGCTGAAAGTGTCATTTATGTCTTTTATGAACTTTATTTCCTCATACACTCAGCAAAATGGCACATGATCTGAGAGTATAGTGTTATAATAGAAGCAGTTCTGTATTTGAGAGTATGGCCCTACTGATATGAAAAAATAATCTGTACAAGAGTGTGTGTTGTATGTACTAGAATAAAATGCGTAGGCCTTACCATTTGGTTTCATTACTCTCCATATATCTAACAGATCTAATTCTTTAAGAAAGCAATAAAGATTTGTTCTGCATCCATGATGTGACTGATCTAAACCTGGAGCTCTGTTCGTGACTGGATCCAACATACAATTAAAATCCTCTGCTATTAATGGTGGCAGGCATAGACACAGTGGCTTAGCGCTCTCCTTTTTGGTGCTTTATTTGGCTGGTTGTGTACATGTTGGTACTTGTCATGATGACATTCTGCTAAGTGAACAACATCTACAGCCAGCACAACCTCCTAAAAATAGGATTATGCAGTGAGTGGCCATTACAGCCGAGTTTCTCTGCTCCCATGACATCCTGGCAGACATAGCCAGGTGCCCGAGCTCTCTGTGGATGACTATCCCCACAGGCAGGAGATGGAGGCGGTGCAGGTGTGACCGGTCTGACTCTGCGTTGTGTCTTTGTGAAATATTCATTGATGACTCAGACAACGATGGCCGATTGACTGCGGTTTATTCTGTCATGAATAACAAAAAAAATCCGTTATGGCACCTCTGGCTGGTCTCATGTGCTTCTCTCCAGAGAGCTTCAGGCAGACTGAAGAGAGAATCCCGCGCGATGCACTTGGATGACCTCATCCAAGTGCGAGGAGTGTTTTTTTCTTTCTTTTTTTTAAATGAATGAACAAACTCCAAAATAGTTCACATTTGCTTATAAAACGTGCAAAAATAAATAAAATAGATGTAGGCAGGGAATAATAAAAGATTTCTGGTGAAATTCACAGTGTTAATTATACACCTGTTACATTCACCCCTCCTGAATTTCACCAAAATCATTCTGCACTAAAGTTTCACTTCATCACCAAAGGTGTTCAAAGACACTTCACTTCAGCCCATCTGGACCAGCTTACCCAAACTTATAAGTTCAGTTAAAAAACTATCCGTTAAACAGATTAAAAGGTATTAGGAAGGTTGATCAGGCCCTCTAACCCTTCTAGAACATAGAGGTGCAGCCTACACCCCATTACACTCGGTCCCTGGCACTTATGCATGACAGTGTCTCAAAATTGCAAAACAAAAATCAAAAACATACAGTGACCTTAAAGCATTCTATGCTACAGATTGAGCCTTGTACAGCGGTAATGAACCCCATTTAATTGGTCTCTGTACCATGTTTTCAATGAGTCTGTTTACTGACTTGATCACTCTTCCTGCTCTTGTGACTACGCTACCTTGAACCTTATGGTCCCGTCGGGTCAAGTCTGACTGTGGTTGGTCAGGTTGGTGTCCAGAGGTGTGAGGTATGTCATGGTCAATGAAAGGAGCAGTCTGTGTTCTGTCAGAATCAACAGTAGGACTGACTGGAATATAATTGTCGCCTTGTAAACCTGGTAAGTCAGGGGCAATATGCACATTGTCCATCCTGTCTACAACATCACAGTTAGTGTTTGTGTCATCTGTTAACTGTGAAGCAAGCTCCTGCACTAAAGCATCTTCATCAACAGAGGGGACTGAGTCAGATAGGATCCATAAAGATGTCCTGGCTTGAGAAGACTCCTTTTCCAGGCTACTAAGACCATCCATCTCATCACAGACAGTAAGTTCACTAGCATCAGACAAGCTGTACAAAGACTGATTCTCCAGTGAATTATGGACAGGGAGGAAACTCACATCCAACAGTAGATTCCTGTGTACGACTTTACACTGGCCCGAGGCATCACTGATCTTGTAGATATGAGTTTTAGGGTTCCTCTCAACAACAGCATGAACCATTGGGTCCCACTTGTCAGCCAATTTTTTTTTGCCCCATTCTCCCTTGTTGGCAAGCAGCACTCGATCCCCAATGTGTAGAGAGACACCTTTGAGTCTCTTATTATATTGATGGGCTTGGCGTTCTTGCTCTTTTGTGGAATGCTGCTGAGCGATTCTAGCAGCTTCAGACAGGTATGACAGAAGAGTCTTGGAGTAACTGCTGAAGTCAGCTATGACAGGGTCATGCAGGACAGACTTGAACACAATGTCTACTGGAAGCCTAGGGACCTGGCCAAACATCAGATGGAATGGCGCGTAACCAGTGGTCTCGTGAACAGTTGCATTGTAGGCAAAAGTCAACGTCTGGATCTGCTGTGGCCATTCCTGCTTGGCTCTAAGAGGGAGAGTTCGTAACATATTGCCAAGGGTGTGGTTGAACCGCTTCATGCCACCATTGCCCATGGGGTGGTAGGCGGTGGTATGGGACTTGGTAACACCAGACAACTGCAGCAGCTCAGACACTAATTCACTCTCAAAGCTGGCGCCCTGGTCTGAGTGAATTCGCTCAGGAAAACCATAGACACAGAAAACACAGTCCCACAGCCTCCTGGCAACCTGCTTGTCAGTTTGGTTTCAACACAGGAAGGCATAAGCCATTTTTGTGAAGTGGTCAGTTGCTACAAGCACATTAACAGAGCTCTTGTTCTTGTCTTCTGCTGACCAGAAGTCAATGCAAATGAGTTCCATAGGAGCAGAGGTCCTTATGCTTTCCAGAGGGGCTGGTGCTGCAGGCTCGAGGGTCTTGGCAAGTACACACCTCTCACAACACCTTACATACTCCCTCACATCTCTCTCCATTTTAGGCCAGAAGAAGCACTGTCTTGCCAGGTGAAGAGTTCTGACTTGACCTTGGTGCCCTGCCAGATCATGGACTCCTACAATGCCTTTTCCCTCAAACTTGCTGGCAGCACTAACTGAAGCCTCTTCATTCTGCTCACAGGGTCCCTAGTCTCTCGATACAGGATACCATCCTGGACCTTAAGTCTGTCCCAGTACTTCAGCATGAGCAACGTTCTGGCATCTGTTCCACATTTCTCTCGCCTGGAAAGGTGTCTTTTGCGGGCAAGAAATGGCAAGACACTGGAGATGACAGGGTCCCGTAGTTGGTGATCTTCCAACTCATGTAATGTAAGTGAAGGTAAGGTATCTTGACCAGCAGATTCAAGCTGCTGAACATGGTATACAAGGTGAGTGGCTCTAATCCCAGCAGCAGTCTCCCAATTGCTGTGATGCAGAAGAGCAGCCCTGACTTCTGATGAGCTGCAAGAACCTGCTGTGGCTAGGGCAGACTCAGAATGCTGGACCACCTGCAGATGTTGGAGTCCTAGTTTAAAGGGATATTGCACTCTGTTAGCTTCTGTACCATCTGCTTCAAGCATTAAACCACTGTAGGGTTCCTGAATTATACGCCTGCTGACAGAAGAGGTAAAGGGGTCATGGCTGAGCACATCTGCCACAACGTTCCTTGGACCCGTAATGTATTTCAAATCAAAATTATAGGATGATAGCTTGGCCACCCATCTTTGTTCATAGGCGTCAAGCTTGGGCTTGGTGAGTATATGGGTGAGTGGATTGTTATCCGTCCACACTGTGAAGTCATGTCCTTTTAGCCAGTGACTGAATTTTTCTGTGACACTCCATTTCAAGGCCATGAACTCAAGATGGTGGGTGGGATATCTCTGCTGTGACTTGCTGAGTGTTTTACTTGCAAAAGCAATGGGCCGTGCCTTATCTTCCTCAGCAGGCAGCTGTGATAACACTGCCCCTAATCCATCTAGGGATGCATCCACAGACAATGAATGGTCTTGAAAAGTCAGGGTGAGCAGCACAGCACAGGTGAGAAGTTCACGCTTGAGCCTATGGAAGGCTTCCTCACATGCAGGGCTCCAGTCTGCAGCAGTCAGCTTCTGGAACATGCCAGTCCCTCTCTTAGCCCACTCCTTCTCTTCATGCCTGCCATCAAAGTGAAGAGAGGTTTAGCAATTGCCAAGCATCCAGGGATGAAGCTCTGATAGAAGAAGACCATTCCCAAGAAGGACCATTCCCAAGAAGCAGCAAGAGTCCTTACTAGAACTAGAAAATATGACCACATCACACCTGTCTTATCCACACTGCATTGGCTCCCAATCAAATTTCATATTGATTATAAAATACTACTATTGACCTTTAAAGCACTAAATGGTCTCGCACCACAGTACCTGAGTGAACTTCTGCTCCTCTATGACCCGCCATGCCTACTTAGATCAAAAGGTGCAGGCTATCTGCTGGTACCTCGTATAGTGAAGGCTATATCAGGGGGCAGAGCCTTTTCTTACAAAGCCCCACTGTTATGGAACAGCCTTCCAAGTAATGTTCGGGAATCAGACACAGTCTCAGCATTTAAGTCTAGGCTGAAAACATATCTGTTTAGTCAAGCCTTTTGTTAATGGTGTTTATGAGGTAAAGGAGTAGATCTGGAGGATCCTCAGACAGAGTGTTTTGGTAAACTGGGATGTATGGATGCTGTCAGTCCCCACTCGCTTGCTCACTCGAGTTTGTTGATGGTGTAGTGGCTGGCTGCTTTATGTCCCGGGGCTCCCTCATGCCTGTGTTACCTTCTGGCTCTCTCCTTTTAGTTATGCTGTCATAGTTAGTTGCTGGAGTCCCTGCTTGTACTCGGTGCAATATGTATACTGTTCCTACTTATTCAGGTGACATTGGGCATACCTAACAACCTGTGTTTTCTTTCCCTCCTCCCCACCCCAAATCTGTCCCTCTGAGTTACATGGAGTCAACAGGAAATCTTTTGGTGGAGAGGGTGGAGATCTCGACTGGCTATCGTAGCTTGCAGGGAATCGGCCGTCAGACATTCTGTCGCATGTCCCAGAGCCGGTGAAATGTAACTGAATTGTCTTGGCCAGCCCTAAGGGTCCCATCTGCATCTCATCATTGCTGAGGAGTGTGCTCCCATCACCCAATCAAGCATCCAGCCAGAGCAGGTCATGATATATTTTACCATATTAACATGCCATTGTTGTGTGTTATGCCTGATGTACAGACTCTCGTCTCTGTGAGCCTACCACACAGATTTAATACTTGTCATTTTTAGGGCATACCTAACAACATGCTTTCTTTCTCTCTCTCTTCCCCTCCCCAATCTGTCCCTCTGAGTTACATGTTGATCCTGGGATTGAGATGCTGGCCTCTTCTGCCCCTCAGACCTGCTTGATCCATCCTGGTGCCCTGTGTCTGGTCGGAGTTTTATCACACCGCTCCTGTGAAGGACAGCCCCATGAGGACAGTTGAGGGTTATACCTGTTAAAACTGTTAATATTATAGTCAGGCTGTCTGTTGTTGCCCAAATGAGGATGGGTTCCCTTTTGAGTCTGGTTCCTCTCGAGGTTTCTTCCTCATGTCATCTGAGGGAGTTTTTCCTTGCCACCGTCGCCACAGGCTTGCTCATTGGGGATAGATTAGGAATAAAATTAGCTCATGTTTCAAGTCATTCAAATTCTGTAAAGCTGCTTTGCGACAATGTTTATTGTTAAAAGCACTATACAAATAAACTTGATTTGATTTGAAGGATTTGAGCTTCTTAACAGAGGGGGTGCAACCGTCCATTTCCATCAGGGCTTCTCTTGGCATGTTAGAAATTACATCCACCTTAGTTGGATACACAGAAACACCACTCTGGTCAATGACATGACCAAGGACCTTGACTGACTTCCACAGAAGATGACATTTTCTTGGGCTCAGCTTGAGATGACTGTCTCTCACCCTCTGGAAGACCACACGGAGCCTGCCAAGTGCTTCCTCTTCAGTAGAAGCGAAGACAAGGAGGTTGTCCAAATAACAGAGCAGACTGTTGAAGTTGAGGTCGCCGAAGATGCTTAACATCATCCTCATGAAGGAGGCTGGACTGTTGCAGAGCCCTTGGGGCATCCTATTATACTGATATAAGCCAGCAGATGTTATGAAGGCAGTGTACTTTTTGTCTTCTTCACACATGGGGATGTTATAAAACCCAGAGATTAGGTCCATTGTGCTGAAGAAGGCATTGCCTCCAAGGGCTGTGAGACAGTCTGCTTGATGAGGGAGTGGATGAGCATCCTTCAGAGTCCGAGCATTCAGCCATCTGAAGTCTGTACAAATCCTCAATCCACCATCCTTCTTCCAGACCATAACTACAGGAGATGCATACTCACTGACAGACTTGCAAATTATCCCTTTTTCCTCCATCTCTGTGAGTACCCGCCAGAGCTGTTGGTAGTGGGCCGGGGGCACTCTCCTGTATGGCATGTGGAACAGGCAGTCATCTGTCAGGCGAATATGGTGTACAACCCCTTCCACTATGCCACAATCAAGGGAGTCTCTGGAGAAAATGTCCTCATACTCTTCAACAAGCTTGGCAAGCTGTCTCTTAGAGCAAGGGCTGGTATCGCATGAGTCAATGTCAAGGTCACTCAAACCCAAGCTGGATAGCCTGACTTTGAGGTCAGCATCCTCAACAGTTGGTCTGACTGCTTCCTGTTCTGCTGATTTCCTGTCCTCCATCATACAGAAGCCTTTTTGGATGTTAAGATCTTCCACTGCAAGACAGGGTGATACATCGGCAACCTTGGTGTTGCGCCTGAGGGTAATTGGTTGTGACGAGAGATTAGTCATCTTCATGGGCACCCACCGATCTCCCCACATGGGTGGGATGACTCGTCCAATGAGGATGTCTCTTGGTCTGGATTTAGAGGTGCACGGTTCTACAATAACTGTGCTGCCTGGAGACACTGGTACATTGCTGGGTAGCCAACCCCACACTAAGTGTTCCTGCCGTGGAAGTAATGTAATGGCACTGGGCAGCTTCACAGTCCTGACCCTTTCTGGAACTTTGTCTCCCCTCCACCTGGTGGTGCATGACATCATATCCAAGAAATGCTCATGATCGAGAAGCGGCTGCCTGCACCCTACTGACACAAGCTTCCAGTAATCATCATTACATTTCATTTCTTGCATTAGGTGTTTGAGTACATTTGAACCTATGATGAGCTCATCACGTTGGCCGGGTACTACTAGAACAGAAACAAGGCATTTCACTCCATAGATAGTCAGTGTCAAGTCATATATACATTTGGGAACAGTCTGCTTCCCTCCACAGCCCACTAACACAATTCATTTCGCAGGTTGAGGCACTCCCACTAGAGCTCCAGATTCTGTTAGTATACGCTCTGCCTCTTCATTCAAAGTGCAAGTCATGGATCCTGAATCTATCATGCCCTTCAGTTCAACCCTGTCATTTATCATAACCTGGGTGTAGAACAACTCACTGAAAACTGGCACCTCTACTGATCCTTGAACCACGACTTGGTATTCTTCTGGCATGGCTGAACAGGTGTTAACATATAGAAGCTCAAGATTTGACTCATCTATGTTGATGGTTCCTTGTCCACCACCCACACTGTCCCTCTCTGAGAGTGGGTGTCCTAGTTTCCCGAGGGCTGAGCATGACTAGTGTCAGTCTGTCCTGTTTGTCTCAGTCCTTGTCTATTACAGTCCCTCTTCCAATGGCCAGGAGTGAAACATAAGAAACACAGATACTCCCCCCTACAGTGTACGAGTGTGGAATGGTTGGAATCACCAGAGACCTTGCAGTTTCCCTTCTGGAAATGCCCCGGATCAGGCTGTTGTGGTGGCGCTGGTACAGGAGCTGCAACCTGTACATTATGATGTGTCATCACATGATCCAGGAGACTGATCAGAGCATGCATTCCATTCACATCAATGATTGGAGTGGAGCCCAGAACCGGTTGGCAAGCAACTGGCTCAATGCTAGCCTGAGTAGCTGAAAGAGGTGTTAGTGATTGTGTGAGCTGAGTGTTGGGCATATGTGCTGAACAAGGAGACATTGGCACCAACACTGGCTTTGATGCATCTGTTGTACCTGACATGACTGACTGGTTGTGGCTGACTTCCTGTCTTTGTAGGGCTTGAGGACCTGCCTGGGTGCGTGCCCTGAGTTCACGCTGGAAGCTGTCAATGTGCTCTTGAACCTCACTCGGTGTCCATTCATCAGGTGCCTTAAAACTGAGCCTGTTGGAGAGGGTAGGTTCTGGACAATACTTGATGAACATCATTGAGACTTCACACCCAGGATCCTCCACACTGCGTCCCTGCCTCTTCAGACACTCATCCGCTATGTCAATGGCATTGTTCAGCCTAATCCAATACTCCATTGCTCCCTCACATTGTATTGGCTTGGTGTTATAAAAGTCAGCCATCAGCATAGAGGAGTAAGTCAATTCACCGAAATGCTGCTTCAGAATATCAAAGATCAATTCTGGAGTCTGGATGTGGTCAATCGAGGGGTTGTTACATAGCGTGACTTTTACTACATCCTTCACCTTTCCCATTAGCCTAGCTAATATCTCCTGTGATTGCTGGCTCTTCTCTATATCTCTTTTCATGAGATACCTCCCCACTATTTCCACCCACTCACAAACTAAGCATTTATCACTGTTGTCACCCCTGAAAACCGGAGGCTCTTTAACATCTGACTGCATGATAAGTTTCATCCCAGACAAGTTCAATTCAGATCTCTGTTCAGACTCACTGGCCTTTGTTGACCCAGATAAACTGCCAGCTGTGTTACCCTGTAGCTGAGCTGCAATAGACTGACCAATCTGATCGGCTAACTCTGAGATGAGAGAGCGCAATTCAACATTAGATGTTGTCTGTGGGACTTGCAATTCTGCACGAGGTATTGTGTGTGGGGTTTGCAATTCACAAGGAGGGACCTCAATACGAGTGGAACAACACCTGGGAGTTCTCAATTCACCCACTTGAGGTGTCTGACCCTCGTCATTGAAAAGCCATCCCCTTCCAAAACCCACCCTGAGAGAACCATCCCCGAGAGAAACTCCAGTTTCCCCTGAATTAGCCGCTGGTTCCATTACCAGATATACACCAAAGAATATATACAACAATGGGAAATCACGAATATATACAATTACACACTACACACAAAATTGATTAGCTTGGTGAATTGTTCATGTATCAGATGTCCCACAGTGTCAAAAGTGACCAACTTGGAATGAAGGTTGGTATGATGAGCTCCCCACGGTGATCGAGCTGGCGTCGATGCTTGTGGAACTCCAAAGGTCACGGCACCAGTGTGACCGGTCTGACTCTGCGTTGTGTCTTTGTGAAATATTCATTGATGACTCAGACAATGACGGCCGATTGACTGCAGTTTATTCTGTCATGAATAACAAAAAAATCCATTATGGCAGCTCTGGCTGGTCTCATGTGCTTCTCTCCAGAGAGCTTCAGGCAGACTGAAGAGAGAATCCCACGTGACATGCTTGGATGACCTCATCCAAGTGCGAGGAGTGTTTTTTTCTTTCTTTTTTTAAATGAATGAACAAACTCCAAAAATAGTTCACATTTGCTTATAAAACGTGCAAAAATAAATAAAATAGAGGTAGGCAGGGAATAATAAAGGATTTCTGGTGAAATTCACAGTGTTAATTATACACCTGTTACACAGGGACAGGAGGCAGAAGCGAGGCTGCAGGGCCAGCATGCTGGTGAGGTTACAGAGATCACCACACAAGCCGCCACCTCCTAGTATCTTTCTCACCAACGCAAGACCCCTTACAAATAAGATGGACAAATTGAAGCTACAGGTTGCAGCAAACAAGAAAATCAAGGACAGTTGCATTCTGCTAATCATAAAAACCTGGCTTCATTCACTCATTCTGGATACAGCTATCTAGCCAGCAGGACACACAGTACACTGTCAGGATAGGAGCAGGGACTCCAGTAAGAACAAAGGAGGAGGGCTGTGCCTGTATATAAACAACAGCTAGTACACTTACAGTAAGACAATAGACAGCCACTGCTCTCCAGATTTGGAGTGTGTGACTGTTAAATGCAGGCCCATATATCTTCTCCGGGAGTTTACTGTGATCATGATAATGGCTGTAGACATTCCAGCAGATGCTAATGCTAACTGCTAATATTAATTTGGTAATTTACATAGCACCATTTGCAGTCAAGAGTATGTATCCTAAGGCTGTTCACATCATAGCGGGGGACGTGAACCATGCTGATTTAAAAGCAGTGCTCCCTAAATTACATCAGCGCATCAAGTGTGCTACTAGGGAAGCAAATACACTGGACAAGGTCTTCTCCAACATCAAACAGGGCTTCAGGGCTAAACCACTACCACACCTGGGTCAGTCTGACCACATGTCCCTGCTCTTAATTCCAGCATATACCGCCCTCAGAAAAAGGGTTCTGGCTATATCTAAGACTGTTAAAACATGGCCTGAATTATTCGTCACATGCACACTTCAAGCACAGTGAAATTCATCCTCTGCATTTAACCCATCTGAAGCAGTGAACACACGCACACACTCAGAGCAGTGGGCAGCCACACCAGAGCGCCCGGGGAGCAGTCAGGGGTCAGGTACCTTGCTCAAGGGCACCTCAGCCCAAGGCCACCCCACGTCAACCTAACTGCATGTCTTTGGATTGTGGGGGAAACCAGAGCACCCGGAGGAAACCCACACAGACATGGGGAGAACATGCAAACTCCACACAGAAAGGCCCTCGCTGGCCGCTGGGTTCGAACCCGGAACCTTCTTGCTGTGAGGCGACCGCGCTAACCACTACAACAATGTGCCTCTCATCAGCTGCAGGACTGCTTTGAAAGAACAAACTGGGATACAGTGGTACTTGAAAGTTAGATTAGATTAGATTAGATTAGATTAGATTAGATTAGATTAGATTAGATTAGATTAGATACTTTATTAATCCCAGAGGGAAATTCAAAGTATCCAGTAACATTTCTGCATTGCACAAGATCAATACACAACTAAATAGCATTATACAAGGAAATCGTATAAAAAACTAAAATACAAAATACCAAAGAAATAAAACGTTACCAATAAGAGCAAGTAATAGAATATACAGCTCTCAGTGTGGGAGGTAGTGAGGTAGTGCAGTTGGCAGTAAACAGTCACAGTGCAAATAAGAGTGTCATGAGCAGTGTGTCTGTGAAGATTCTCAATCATCCAGGTCATAGTAAACTGTGGGTGGTAGAAATGGGCAACTGGACTTGCTTGAAGATTCTTGAAAACGTTTCACCTCTCGTCCAAAAGGCTTCCTCAGTTCTGTCTGACTAATAGGGAGTATCAGATATTTATCCTCTCCTGGATCAGAATCAGAATCAGAATTCTGATGACCAGCTCATCTAAAGTGTCATTCAGTGCGTTTACATGCACATAGAGAGAATCGAATTTCTGCCATTGCTCGACTGAAATCGAAGTTCAAAATGCCATGTATACACCTTAATTCGGCTGAAATTGAACCGAACTTGATTTCTTGGAATCGAGCTACACGACCTAGATTATGCGATTTTTGCCGAGCTACTTAGTGCATGTATACCCTATTGAGCTACGTATTCGAGCTACTTACTTCAGCACTGCCCCTTCCGGAAGTGACGAGACCACAAGCAGGAAACACAACAGCCTCGGTCGGCATGACAACGAATCATGACAACGGCATGAATCTTTTCTTTTTGTGGCATTGTTTGCACTGTAAAAATTTAGCTCACTTACTGTATCACCAAATACATACAGCTGTTGCATAGCTGTGAATTGTGTACATAAACAAGTCATTGTATTTGTGTGTGTGTGTGTGTGTGTGTGTATATATATATATATATATATATATATATATATATATATATATATATATATATATATATGTATGTCCAACATCTGAAGAATGTCAATAAAAACAAAACAATTGAACTTTTTGTGTGTTTATTAAGACATAAGTTAAATTGTAAGCAAAAAAATATATTTTTTGTAAGCAAAAAATGGACTTTAGAAAAATATGCAATTGTGCAAAATAAGTTGTCTTACAAAACAGTGGTCTGCGCAGGACAGTTTGTAGCCATACAGTCTGTTAGAGCAAGCCTAACAGCTTGAGCACGGAACGTGTGAACACGGAACTGCCAGTGTTGCCAGATCGGGCGGTTTTAAGTGCATTTTGGCGGATTTGAACATGTTTTGGGCTGGAAAACATCAGCAGTATCTGGCAACACTATAGCTCTTCTTCATGACGACAACCGGAAGTGTACCAACACGATGGGGCGTGTAGCGCCACCTGTGGCTCGGGTGCACAATGTACCTCACACAATAGCTTGATTGATTACCTTGTGTGCATGTAGGATTGGATTTCTCTGGCACCCCTGCTGGGACCCTTAGGTCGATTACCGACAGCAGCTCGATTTGGATGTGCATGTAAATGTACTGATTGAGGCATCATGTTGGTGTGGGTCACTGGAGGCTGGGTGTGAACAGCAAGTCATTAGGGTGATCAAAGGATCACCGGGCAATCCTTTGATCACCCTAATGACTCGTCGTTCACGCCCAGCCTCCAGTGACCCACACCAACATGATGCCTCAATGACACTTTAGATGAGCTGGTCATCAGAATTCTGATTCTGATTCTGATCCAGGAGAAGATAAACATCTGATACTCCCTATTAGTCAGACAGAACTGAGGAAGCCTTTTGGACGAGAGGTGAAACGTTTTCAAGAATCTTCAAGCAAGTCCAGTTGCCCATTTCTACCACCCACAGTAATGAGCAGTGCAAATACTTTGTGGACAGTTACATACATGTGCAGTGTGTTTAGTGGTACAACCCAGATTCCAAAAAAGTTGGGACAAAGTACAAATTGTAAATAAAAACAGAATGCAATAATTTACAAATCTCAAAAACTGATATTGTATTCACAATAGAACATAGACAACATATCAAATGTTGAAAGTGAGACATTTTGAAATGTCATGCCAAATATTGGCTCATTTGAAATTTCATGACAGCAACACATCTCAAAAAAGTTGGGACGGGGCAATAAGAGGCTGGAAAAGTTAAAGGTACAAAAAAGGAACACCTGGAGGACCAAATTGCAACTCATTAGGTCAATTGGCAATAGGTCATTAACATGACTGGGTATAAAAAGAGCATCTTGGAGTGGCAGCGGCTCTCAGAAGTAAAGATGGGAAGAGGATCACCAATCCCCCTAATTCTACACCGACAAATAGTGGAGCAATATCAGAAAGGAGTTCGACAGTGTAAAATTGCAAAGAGTTTGAACATATCATCATCTACAGTGCATAATATCATCAAAAGATTCAGAGAATCTGGAAGAATCTCTGTGCGTAAGGGTCAAGGCCGGAAAACCATACTGGGTGCCCGTGATCTTCGGGCCCTTAGATGGCTCTGCATCACATACAGGCATGCTTCTGTATTGGAAATCACAAAATGGGCTCAGGAATATTTCCAGAGAACATTATCTGTGAACATAATTCACCGTGCCCTCCGCCGTTGCCAACTGAAACTCTATAGTTCAAAGAAGAAGCCGTATCTAAACATGATCCAGAAGCGCAGACATTTTCTCTGGGCCAAGGCTCATTTAAAATGGACTGTGGCAAAGTGGAAAACTGTTCTGTGGTCAGACGAATCAAAATTTGAAGTTCTTTATGGAAATCAGGGACTCCGTGTCGTTCGGACTAAAGAGGAGAAGGACGACCCAAGTTGTTATCAGCGCTCAGTTCAGAAGCCTGCATCTCTGATGGTATGGGGTTGCATTAGTGCGTGTGGCATGGGCAGCTTACACATCTGGAAAGACACCATCAATGCTGAAAGGTATATCCAGGTTCTAGAGCAACATATGCTCCCATCCAGATGAAGTCTCTTTCAGGGAAGACCTTGCATTTTCCAACATGACAATGCCAAACCACATATTGCATCAATTACAGCATCATGGCTGCGTAGAAGAAGGGTCCAGGTACTGAACTGGCCAGCCTGCAGTCCAGATCTTTCACCCATAGAAAACATTTGGCGCATCATAAAACGGAAGATACGACAAAAAAAGACCTAAGACAGTTGAGCAACTAGAATCCTACATTAGACAAGAATGGGTTAACATTCCTATCCCTAAACTTGAGCAACTTGTCTCCTCAGTCCCCAGACGTTTACAGACTGTTGTAAAGAGAAAAGGGGATGTCTCACAGTGGGAAACATGGCCTTGTCCCAACTTTTTTGAGATGTGTTGTTGTCATGAAATTTAAAATCACCTAATTTTTCTCTTTAAATGATACATTTTCTCAGTTTAAACATTTGATATGTCATCTATGTTCTATTCTGAATAAAATATGGAATTTTGAAACTTCCACATCATTGCATTCCGTTTTTATTTACAATTAGTACTTTGTCCCAACTTTTTTGTAATTGGGGTTGTATATGGTAGATAAAAAGCATAGTATATTACATGATAGGCATAGTTAAAGTATATATCAGTACATATAGTATATGTAATAGTGTGATAGTATACGATATATCTCATCTCATTATCTCTAGCCGCTTTATCCTGTTCTACAGGGTCGCAGGCAAGCTGGAGCCTATCCCAGCTGACTACGGGCGAAAGGCAGGGTACACCCTGGACAAGTCGCCAGGTCATCACAGGGCTGACACATAGACAACCATTCACACCTACGGTCAATTTAGAGTCACCTGTTAACCTAACTTGGATGTCTTTGGACTGTGGGGGAAACCGGAGCACCCGGAGGAAACCCATGCGGACACGGGGAGAACATGCAAACTCCACACAGAAAGGCCCTCGCCGGCCACGGGGCTCGAACCCAGACCTTCTTGCTGTGAGGTGACAGCGCTAACCACTACACCACCGTGCCACCTATACGATATATAATATTAAATTAATATATAAATATTAAGTTAGTATATATACAGGGATGAGAATTTTCCGCCGATCAGCGGATTTCTGACTTTTTCAGACCAAAATGATCGTTTTTGAGCGTGCGCGCGCAACATTAAGGTCTGCATCACGCATCTTAGAATGTGCGCACGCGAGGGAGACTGTGTGCTTGTTCATGTAGAGCATGCCAGACAAAGAGCATCCTGATTGGGTTAATCAGCAAAATAAGCCAATCAGCTTTCAGTGTGGGCGGGCTTTTATCTCTTTTCTCGAGGACCGGAGTTTTCAGCTGAGTCAGCGCAGCCTACAGGATCGGCATGGCAGAGAGAGCACGCACGCGCCCCAAAAAACCAAAGTACAAAACCCACTTCAGCTCAGATTACATAAAAGAATCTCCCTGTCTAATAATAATCTCCCTGTCTAATAATAATCTCCGTGTCTAATAATAATCTCCCTGTCTAATAATATCCTTGTCTAATAATAATCTCCCTGTCTAATAATCTCCCTGTCTAATAATAATCTCCCTGTCTAATAATAATCTCTGTGTCTAATAATAATCTCCCTGTCTAATAATAACCTCCGTGTCTAATAATAATCTCCCTGTCTAATAATATCCTTGTCTAATAATAATCTTCCTGTCTAATAATAATCTCCGTGTCTAATAATAATCTCCCTGTCTAATAATATCCTTGTCTAATAATAATCTCCCTGTCTAATAATCTCCCTGTCTAATAATAATCTCCCTGTCTAATAATATCCTTGTCTAATAATAATCTCCCTGTCTAATAATAATCTCCCTGTCTAATAATCTCCCTGTCTAATAATAATCTCCGTGTCTAATAATAATCTCCCTGTCTAATAATATCCTTGTCTAATAAACTGGGATGTACGGATGCTAAACTGGGATGTATGGATGCTGTCAGTCCCCACTCGCTTGCTCACTCGAGTTTGTTGACGGTGTAGTGGCTGGCTGCTTTATGTCCTGGGGCTCCCTCATGCCTGTGTTACCTTCTGGCTCTCTCCTTTTAGTTATGCTGTCATAGTTAGTTGCCGGAGTCCCTGCTTGTACTCGGTGCAATATGTATACTGTTCCTACTTATTCAGGTGACATTGGGCATACCAAACAACCTGTGTTTTCTTTCCCTCCCCCCCACCCCAAATCTGTCCCTCTGAGTTACATGGACTCAACAGGAAATCTTTTGGTGGAGAGGGTGGAGACCTCGACTGGCTATCGTAGCTTGCAGGGAATCGGCCGTCAGACATTCTGTCGCATGTCCCAGACCCGGTGAAATGTAACTGAATTGTCTTGGCCAGCCCTAAGGGTCTCATCTGCATCTCATCATTGCTGAGGAGTGTGCTCCCATCACCCAATCAAGCATCCAGCCAGAGCAGGTCATGATATTTTTTACCATATTAACATGCCATTGTTGTGTGTTATGCCTGATGTAAAGACTCTCGTCTCTGCGAGCCTACCACACAGATTTAATACTTGTCATTTTTAGGGCATACCTAACAACGTGTTTTCTTTCTCTCTCTCTCTCCCCCCCCCCAATCTGTCCCTCTGAGTTACATGTTGATCCTGGGATTGAGATGCTGGCCTCTTCTGCCCCTTGGACCTACTTGATCCATCCTGGTGCCCTGTGTCTGGTCGGTGTTTTATCGCACCGCTCCTGTGAAGGACGGCCCCATGAGGACAGTTGAGGGTTATACCTGTTAAAACTGTTAATATTATAGTCAGGCTGTCTGTTGTTGCCCAAATGAGGATGGGTTCCCTTTTGAGTCTGGTTCCTCTCGAGGTTTCTTCCTCATGTCGTCTGAGGGAGTTTTTCCTTGCCACCGTCACCACAGGCTTGCTCATTGGGGATAGATTAGGGATAAAATTAGCTCATGTTTTAAGTCGTTCAAATTCTGTAAAGCTGCTTTGTGACAATGTTTATTGTTAAAAGCGCTATACAAATAAACTTGATTTGATTTGATTTGATTAATAATAATCTCCCTGTCTAATAATAATCTTATTTATTGTGAACCCTTTAGAATTTTCTATATTTCTGCATAAATATGACCTAAAACATCATCAGATTTTCACACAAGTCCTAAAAGTAGATAAAGAGAACCCAGTTAAATGAATGAGACAAAAATATACACGGTCATTTATTTATTGAGGAAAATTATACAATATTACATATCTGTGAGTGGCAAAAGTATGTGAACCTTTGCTTTCAGTATCTGGTGTGACCCCCTTGTGCAGCAATAACTGCAACTAAACATTTCCAGGAACTGTTGATCAGTCCTGCACACTGGCTTGTAGGAATTTTAACCCATTCCTCCGTACAGAACAGCTTCAACTCTGGGATGTTGGTGAGTTTCCTCACATGAACTGCTCACTTCAGGTCCTTCCACAACATTTCAATTGGATTAGGGTCAGGACTTTGACTTGGCCATTCCAAAACATTAACTTGATTCTTCTTTAGCCATTCTTTGGTAGAACGACTTGTGTGCTTAGGGTCGTTGTCTTGCTGCATGACCCACCTTCTCTTGAGATTCAGTTCATGGACAGATGTCCTGACATTTGCCTTTAGAATTTGTTGGTATAATTCAGAATTCATTATTCCATCAATGATGGCAAGCTGTCCTGGCCCAGATGCAGCAAAACAGGCCCAAACCATGATACTACCACCACCATGTTTCACATGGGATAAGGTTCTTATGCTGGAATGCAGTGTTTTCCTTTCTCCAAACACAATGCTTCTCATTTAAACCAAAAAGTTCTATTTTAGTCTCATCCGTGTACAAAACATTTTTCCAACAGCCTTCTGGCTTGTCCATGTGATCTTTAGCAAACTGCAGACTTTAGCTTGGCATTCAACACCATCCTCCCTCACAGACTGGTATCCAAACTGATAGACCTGGGACTGTCTCACTCCATCTGCCTCTGGATTAAGGACTTCCTGTCTGATCGCTCCCAGAAGGTGAGAGTAGGTCCCCACATCTCCTCAGCCCTCCGCCTCAGCACTGGCTCCCCACAGGGCTGTGTGCTGAGCCCCCTACTCTTCACCCTCTACATTTACGACTGCACCTTACTCCAGTAATGGTGTCATCAAATTTGAAAATGACACTACTGTAGTGGGGCTCATCTCTGGAGGGAACAAGTCTGCTTATCGGGACAAGGTGGAGAAGCTGTTTGGGTGGTGCAGAGAAAACAACCTGGTCCTCAACACCACCAAAACCAAGGAGCTGATCATCAACTTCAGGAAAAAGAAAATGGACATTCAGGCTATTGTCATCAGTGGGGAATGTGTGGAAAAGGTCTCAGACTTCCAGTTCCTGGGGGTGCACATAGAGGAGGACCTGACCTGGAGCACTAACACCACACAAGTGATAAAGAAGGCACAGCAGAGACTTTACTTCTTGAGGATCCTCAGGAAGAACCACCTCACTCAAAAACTACTTGTGTCCTTCTACTGTTGCTCCATAGAGAGTACACTTACATACTACATCAGTGTGTGATTTGCCAGCTGCACAGCAGCAGAAAGAAAAGTGCTCCTGAGGGTCATCACCGCCACCCATAAGATCATCAGGTGTCCTCTCCCCTCCCTAGAAGAGTTTTACAGTTCCTGCTGCCTCAAAAGAGCCCAGGGTACATTAAAAGATCCATCCCACCCTGGACACTCTCTGTTTGAAGTTTGTGGAAACCTCTGCAGTTCTAATATATGCAATAAAGCTTTACTCCTTGAGATATAACTAACATAAAACACTGGATTCATTTCTAATAAAATTATTTCATTGTCAAAAAGCTTAACCAATTAACATGTTACATCCACGTCCAACACACTGAACTTATGTAAAAACAAACCCCATTTCCTCACTTACATGTGAGCCCGTGGGAGTATAGTCCATACTTTAGCTCTGACCTGCTTCTCCCTTCATCATCTCTATGAAATCTTGTACCTCATTCAGAGTGTTGAAAATGCAGGCTCACTCTTCATATGTGGTCATTACATTACAGGCATTTAGCAGATGCTCTTATGCAGAGTGATGTACACCAAGATGCTGATGTACCCACAGCAGTGAGCAGCCTGGGGAGCAGTTGGAAGTTAGGTGCCTTGCACTAGGGCACTTCAGCCAATCCTGTTGGTGTAGGGAATTGAACCAGTGATCTTTTGGTCCCAAAGCTGCTTCTCTAACATTCAGGCCATGGCTTCCCCTAGTAGTCTTGCTGGTGAAATAATTTCATGCTGGATCCCCAGGTTTCACAGCTCCGGAAGTACAAACACTTTCTGATGGGATATCTCTGGGTTCCATTTTTCCCAAAAAAGAGCAAGGATCTGGTCCTTCGGCACCCTCCAGCATATTTAACAGCCTCGGGTTGTTCATTCATGATCTCATCTCCAAATCCAGGACCTTATCTTCTCAAGTTAAGTTCTTCCTCACCAGTGTGTTTACCTTAGCCTGCAGTGCATCCACCCCATCTTCAGCTGCCAATAATCATAGCTGTGTTTGTGTTACCTATTTCCATGCATTCACTCCCCCCCCCCCATTTCTATTATAGTTGTCTTAATCTTAATCCCATCCAGTTTGGAGAAAAACTCAGATTTCATTGCATTAATTGCAGCAAATATAGTGTCCACTTCTGCACCTTCCAGCACACCTGCAGCCTGTTCTCCCACTTCCATGTCATTGTTGGGTTTCTCAGCTAGCACTATAAAAAAGTTAGTTAGCTTTGACTGTTGCAACATCGGGTATCATGGTGTCACCTCACAGCAAGATGGTTCTGGGTTTGAACCTTGTGGCTAGCTCAGGCATTTCTGTGTGATGTTTACGTTGTCTCTGTGGGTTTCCTTCAGGTGCTACGATTTTGTCCCACAGTCAAGTCAAGTTTATTTGTATAGCACTTTTAACAATAAACATTGTCACAAAGCAGCATTACACAATTTGAATGACTTAAAACATGAGCTAATTTTATCCATAATCTATCTCAGTGGTTAGCACTGTTGCCTCACAGCAAGAAGGTCCTGGGTTCGAGCCCCGGGGCCGGCAAGGGCCTTAGTGTGCGGAGTTTGCATGTTCTCCCCGTGTCCGCGTGGGTTTCCTCCGGGTGCTCCGGTTTCCCCCACAGTCCAAAAGACATGCAGGTTAGGTTAACTGGTGACTCTAAATTGACCGTAGGTGTGAATGTGAGTGTGAATGGTTGTCTGTGTCTATGTGTCAGCCCTGTGGTGACCTGGCTCCAGGGTGTACCCTGCCTTTTGCCCGTGGTCAGCTGGGATAGGCTCCAGCTTGCCTGCGACCCTGTAGAAGGATAAAGTGGCTAGAGATAATGAGATGAGATGAGATGAGGACTATCTCCAATGATCAAGCCTGTGGCGACGGTGGCAAGGATAAACTCCCTTAGACGACATGAGGAAGAAACCTTGAGAGGAACCAGACCCAAAAGAGAACCCATCCAAATTTGGGCAACAACAGACAACATGACTATAACATTAACAGTTTAAACATGAAGTCAGTTTCACTGATGTTATAAACTCTTCATTGATAGAAACTTGAGTGCAAAACTGTTCATGACAACTGCAGTCCTAAAGTTAGCAAGTCAACTGTAGTCCTCAGCCATAAAAGCATTACTGTAAGAGTCCAGAGCGTCTTCCAGGTGTGACTTTCAACTGTCTACATGGGGCCGTCCTCCACAGGAGCGATGCAATGAGACTCCAAACAGACACAGGGCACCAGGATGGATCAGGCAGGTCCGAGGAGCAGAAGAGGTTCAGCATCTCGATCCCAAGACCAACATGTAACTCAGAGGGACAGATTTGGGGGTGGGAGAGAGAGAGAGAGAGAGAGAGAGAGAGAGAAAACAGGTTGTTAGGTATGCCCAATGTCACCTGAATAAGTAGGAACAGTATACATATTGCACTGAATACAAGCAGGGACTCCGGCAACTAACTATGACAGCATAACTAAAAGGGGAGAGCCAGAGGGTAACACAGCCATGAGGGAGCCCCGGGACATAAAGCAGCAGCCACTACACCGTCAACAAACTCGAGTGAGCAAGCAAGTGGGGACTGACAGCATCCATACATCCCAGTTTACCAAAACACTCTGTCTGAGGATCCTCCAGATCTACACCTTTACCTCATAAACACCATTAACAAAAGGCTTGACTAAACAGATATGTTTTCAGCCGAGACTTAAACACTGAGACTGTGTCTGATTCCCGAACACTACTTGGAAGGCTGTTCCATAACTGTGGGGCTTTGTAAGAAAAGGCTCCACCCCTGATGTAGCCTTCACTATACGAGGTACCAGCAAATAACCTGCACCTTTTGATCTAAGTAGGCGTGGCGGGTCATAGAGGACCAGAAGTTCGGTCAGATATTGTGGTGCGAGACTATTCAGTGCTTTAAAAGTCAATAGTAGTATTTTATAATCAATATGAAATTTGACTGGGAGCCAGTTCAGTGTGGATAAGACGGGGTGATGGGGTCATATTTTCTAATTCTAGTAAGGACTCTTGTTGCTGCATTTTGAACTAACTGGAGCTTGTTTATGCACTTACTGGAACATCCAGACAGTAAGGCATTACAATAATCCAACCTGGAGGGAACGAAAGCATTAACTAGTTTTTCCGCATCATATAGTGACATTAAATTTCTTATCTTAGCAATATTTCTGAGATGAAAGAAAGCTATCCGGGTAATGTTATCAATGTGAGTTTCGAATGAAAGACTAGGGTCAATAATAACTCCGAGGTCTTTTACTGCTGCATGTGAAGAAACAGAAAGGCCATCCAGAGTTACTGTGGAATCAGAAAACTTACTTCTAGCTGCATGTGGTCCGAGTACAAGTACTTCAGTCTTGTCAGAGTTAAGCAGAAGGAAGTTAATAAGCATCCAGTGTCTAATGTCCTTTACACATTCCTCAATTCTATTAAGCTGGTGTCTCTCATCAGGTTTTGCAGAAACATACAACTGTGTGTCATCAGCATAACAGTGGAAACTAATACAATGTTTACGAATAATATCACCCAGAGGTAACATATATAAAGAAAAAAGCAGTGGACCCAAGACAGAACCTTGTGGAACACCAAACTTTACCTCAGTATGTCTAGAAAAATCACCATTTATATCAACATACTGATAGCAATCAGTTAAATAAGAGCTGAGCCAGGAGAGGGCCATTCCCTTAACTCCCACAACATTTTCTAGTCTATCCAGAAGAATGGAATGATCAATGGTATCAAATGCTGCACTAAGGTCAAGCAACACAAGCAGTGAGACACAGCCCTGATCAGACGCCAACAGTAGGTCGTTTACTACTTTAACCAGTGCTGTCTCTGTGCTATGATGAGGTCTAAATCCTGACTGATACATTTCATGGATGTTATTCCTATGTAAATATGAGCATAACTGCTGTGCCACAGCTTTTTCAAGGATCTTGGAGATAAAGGGGAGGTTTGATATTGGCCAATAATTGGACAGCTGACAGGGATCAAGGTCAGGTTTTTTAATCAGGGGTTTGATAACTGCTAGTTTAAAGGATTTGGGTACATAGCCAATCATAAGAGAAGAATTTATTATTTTTAGAAGCGGTTCAATTACTTCAGGTATTATCTGTTTGAATAGACGTGTAGGTAAGGGGTCTAGTATACAAGTTGAGGTTTTTGATGCGAAGATTAATGAAAGTAATTCAATTTCTCTAAGGGGAGTAAAACATTCCAATTGCTGATCTGATACAGTTATATTGTTAACTACAGGGCTACTTACATTGTCTGACCTTAAATTAGTAGTTTGAATTTTTTGTCGGATATTCTCAATTTTGGGGCGGCATGGTGGTGTAGTGGTTAGTGCTGTCACCTCACAGCAAGAAGGTCCGGGTTCGAGTCCCGTGGCCGGCGAGGGCCTTTCTGTGCGGAGTTTGCATGTTCTCCCTGTGTCCGCGTGGGTTTCCTCTGGGTGCTCCGGTTTCCCCCACAGTCCAAAGACATGCAGGTTAGGTTAACTGGTGACTCTAAGGTGGTGTTTACATTAGACCGTATCCGTATCGTTTTCGTTGCAGATGCACTGTCCGTGCACATTAAAATGCCGGAAAACGACTCCACAGGCAGAACAGTTTGAATCCGCCAGGGCCCACGTATTCAACCCAGTACGTATCTGATCCGGTGCTGTGTAAACATTGAGGAATGAGGATACGCAGTGCTGAGCTCTAGCTGATGTCGTCATTGGACAACGTCACTGTGACATCCACCTTCCTGATTCGCTGGCGTTGGTCATGCCACATTGGTCATGTGAATGAGCAATACAGGAAGTGTGTTGAGGAAGTCCTTAAGTGAATGAGCAATACAGGAAGTGTGTTGGTTACCGTAACACTAAATAGTCTTGTTGTAATCGCAAAAAACGGCCGTTCTGCGAGGTGAAGAGTGTACCGAACACTGTTAGATTCTTCTAGCATAAACACGAAGGCCATACACGGTGTAAAAAAAGGCGTCATTGTAGTACCAGTACCGCTGATAACAGACTGGCATACTTCATTTTTTACAACGACATCCTTCCACTTGCAAGTGGTGAGTGACTTGCCCATGCCCGATATGCACTGGGATCATGTGACGTGCCGTCTAATTAGTCATGTGATTAGCGTATCCGTGTATTGGCGTTGCTGTGTGCACGGGGAATGGTTTTGTTGCAGGCACAGAAATTTTGTGTGTGTACGCGAATCGTTTTAAAAATGTTAATCTGATGATCTGCTGATTCGAAATAATGTAAACAGGGCCTAAATTGACCGTAGGTGTGAGTGTGAATGGTTGTCTGTGTCTATGTGTCAGCCCTGTGATGACCTGGTGACTTGTCCAGGGTGAACCCCGCCTTTCGCCCGTAGTCAGCTGGGATAGGATCCAGCTCGCCTGCGACCCTGTAGAACAGGATAAAGCGGCTAGCGATAATGAGATGAGATTCTCAATTTTGTCATTAAAAAAATTCATGAAGTCGTTGCTACTACATACTGAAGGTGTGCATGTGTCTATAGTGGACTTATTCCTGGTTAATTTTGATACAGTATTAAATAGGAATCTAGGATTATTTTTGTTATCTTCTATTAGGGAGGAGAGATATGTTGATCTCGCAGCACTAAGAGCTTTTCTATACTTCAGGAAGCTCTCCTTCCAAGCTAATTTGAACACTACCAATTTTGTTTGACGCCATTTACGTTCCAATTTTCGAGTGGTCTGTTTTAATGTGCGAGTGTCATCATGATACCAGGGTGCTAATTTTTTCTCTCTGACCATTTTCCATTTAAGAGGAGCTACATTATCTAAAGTATAGCGGAATGTTGACTCTAAGCATTCAGTTGCCTGATCAAGTTCTGCAGGGGCTGACAGTGACCCAATCAAAGTTGATAACCCTAGGAGATCATTTATAAAGCTCTGTGCAGTAGTTCATGTGAATGTACATTTAATACAGTAGCGTGGTGAGGTGCATATATTACCCCGACATATTTTGAATGAGATGAGATAATGATCTGAGATAACTTCAGACTGTGGAAGTGTGACTATATTGTCTACGTTTAACCTGAATGTTAGTATTAGATCGAGGGTGTGACCACCATTATGGGTTGGTCCGATGACATTCTGATTAATCCCTACTATATCTAAAATGGACACAAACACTGTTTTCAAAGGGTCTTCTGGGTTATCAAAGCGAATATTAAAATCTCTGACAACTAAAGCTTTGAGATAAAATCTGCAAATTCAGAAAGAAACTCAGAATATGGCCCAGGGGCCTGTAAATAATAAGTAACGGAATTAACTGGGTAGACCTATTTTTCGAGGCTACATACATTATATTAGTATGAAGAACTTCAAATGTATTACAACCCAGATTCCAAAAAAGTTGGGACAAAGTACAAATTGTAAATAAAAACAGAATGCAATAATTTACAAATCTCAAAAACTGATATTGAATTCACAATAGAACATAGACAACATATCAAATGTCGAAAGTGAGACATTTTGAAATTTCATGCCAAATATTGACTCATTTGAAATTTCATGACAGCAACACATCTCAAAAAAGTTGGGACAGGGGCAATAAGAGGCTGGAAAAGTTAAAGGTACAAAAAAGAAACAGCTGGAGGACCAAATTGCAACTCATTAGGTCAGTTGGCAATAGGTCATTAACATGACTGGGTATAAAAAGAGCATCTTGGAGTGGCAGCGGCTCTCAGAAGTAAAGATGGGAAGAGGATCACCAATCCCCCTAATTCTGCACCGACAAATAGTGGAGCAATATCAGAAAGGAGTTCGACAGTGTAAAATTGCAAAGAGTTTGAACATATCATCATCTACAGTGCATAATATCATCAAAAGATTCAGAGAATCTGGAAGAATCTCTGTGCGTAAGGGTCAAGGCCGGAAAACCATACTGGGTGCCCGTGATCTTCGGGCCCTTAGACAGCACTGCATCACATACAGGCATGCTTCTGTATTGGAAATCACAAAATGGGCTCAGGAATATTTCCAGAGAACATTATCTGTGAACACAATTCACCGTGCCATCCGCCGTCGCCAGCTAAAACTCTATAGTTCAAAGAAGAAGCCGTATCTAAACATGATCCAGAAGCGCAGACGTCTTCTCTGGGCCAAGGCTCATTTAAAATGGACTGTGGCAAAGTGGAAAACTGTTCTGTGGTCAGACGAATCAAAATTTGAAGTTCTTTATGGAAATCAGGGACGCCGTGTCATTCGGACTAAAGAGGAGAAGGACGACCCGAGTTGTTATCAGCGCTCAGTTCAGAAGCCTGCATCTCTGATGGTATGGGGTTGCATTAGTGCATGTAGCATGGGCAGCTTACACATCTGGAAAGACACCATCAATGCTGAAAGGTATATCCAGGTTCTAGAGCAACATATGCTCCCATCCAGACGACGTCTCTTTCAGGGAAGACCTTGCATTTTCCAACATGACAATGCCAAACCACATACTGCATCAATTACAGCATCATGGCTGCGTAGAAGAAGGGTCCGGGTACTGAACTGGCCAGCCTGCAGTCCAGATCTTTCACCCATAGAAAACATTTGGCGCATCATAAAACGGAAGATACGACAAAAAAGACCTAAGACAGTTGAGCAACTAGAATCCTACATTAGACAAGAATGGGTTAACATTCCTATCCCTAAACTTGAGCAACTTGTCTCCTCAGTCCCCAGACGTTTACAGACTGTTGTAAAGAGAAAAGGGGATGTCTCACAGTGGGAAACATGGCCTTGTCCCAACTTTTTTGAGATGTGTTGTTGTCATGAAATTTAAAATCACCTAATTTTTCTCTTTAAATTATACATTTTCTCAGTTTAAACATTTGATATGTCATCTATGTTCTATTCTGAATAAAATATGGAATTTTGAAACTTCCACATCATTGCATTCTATTTTTATTTACAATTTGCACTTTCTCCCAACTTTTTTGGAATCGGGGTTGTAAATTTATAACCAGGTTTTTGTGTTACACCTAGATAATCATTATAAATAACCGCAACGCCTCCTCCTCTGCCAGTTAGACGAGGCTGGTGTATATAACTGTATCCAGGAGGATGAGCTTCATTTAATGCTATATATTCATTTGGCTTAATCCATGTTTCAGTTAAACAAAGTACATTAAACTCCTGATCAGTAATGAGTTCATTAACCATTAGCACTTTAGATGTAAGAGATCTAATATTTAATAGCCCCACCATTAGATCAAAGGTGCTGTACAGTCTGGAACAAACTCTGTGACTATTTCTACTCTTTTGTTTAGCCCGGGGAACAGACACAGTCTCGATGTAGTGGACCCTGTGTGACGACTCTGTGCAGCTAGCAGACAGTCGGTTTAGCCTGTTCGTCTGCTCCCTGGCCTTGGCTCTGGATTGTCAGAAATGAACTAGGCCTGTTCTGAGACTATGACCTATGCTGCAGGAAATGAGAGCAGCACCTTCCCGAGTGGGATGGATACCGTCCCGCCCTAACACGCCAGCAGTGCCCTCAAAACTAGCCCAATTATCTATAAAGCCCACACTGTTTTCAGAGCACCACCTGGACAGCCAGCAGTTCAGCAACCATAACCTGCTGTAAGCTACATCGCCACGCCGCATTAGGATGGGGCCAGAGCATACTACAGCATCGGACATCGCCTTCGCTAATTTAAACACCTCTACAAAGTTACTCTTAGTAACCTCAGACTGACGAAGGCGTATATCATTAGCTCCTGCATGGATAACTATCTTTGAGAACCTGTGCTTGCCTAAGAACCTAAGATTACCTGCTATGTCCGGCGCCCTGGCTCCCGGTATACACCTGACTAAAGCTGCTGGTGCCCCTAAAGGCTGAGCTAATTTCACATGCCATATGATAGAGTCCCCTATAACCAGAGCTCTTTCAGGTTTCTTGTCCAAAGATGTGGATTGGTCATCTGGCTAAATTGCCCATAGGTGTGAGTGGCTGTTCATCTCTATGTTAGTCTCATAATAGAAAATTAACAAGTGTTTCAATTTTTCCCTTTTTCTTTGTTCAGGTTGCTTGAAGATGCCACCAAATGATCCAAAAAAGTACAGCTCTCTTCGTCTTTTGCTAAATCAAGTGTTTTAGTAGCAGTCAGAAGCTGTAGTAGAACAGTATAAAACATCTCCGACTCGGTGGTGGTCATAACCAGTCTCCAGACTGGGAGAGTTTTAGATTGATGTGATATTGTTCAAAGTAGGAATTTAATTTTATTTCTAAAACACCTTTCTAACCTCTGAGACTGCAGGACATTTCTTATTATGAAGTAAATAGTGTGCATTTTTCACTTATTCTCAGAGTAAAAGTCAGGAATGTACCTCTCAACTGCTTGCAATTTTGGTGTTAACTGTCTGGATGTAAAAATTAACATTAAAAAAAACATAAAACGATAAACAGAAGTCCAAGCATTGTCTTCTAATACAACCCTGAAGATAAGTTTGTCTCCACTTCTATAAACAATGTCATAATATTTACATTTGCTTTTATCCACAGTGATTTATATTTGAACTGAGCAGATGAGGCTTTAAGGTCTTGCTCAAGGACTTGACCGTGGCAGCTCGGCAGTACCACAACTCAAACTCACAATCTTCTGATCAGTCATCCAGAGACAAAACCTCTGAACACCACCTCACCTTATCATCTGCAGGAGTTCAAACTTTTATTTGTTTGTTTGCTTGCTTGTTTGTTTATATCTTTTAGGTTATTAAATACAGAGTAATGCATGGCTCCTAATCTTCACTAAATCTAAAGTTTCCTCCACAGGCCCCGCCCCTTCGCCATCTTATGTGATGATGCTGTACTTTTCTGATGTGTGTGAGATCTCATTCAACATGTGGGCCACACACTCATTGCTTAACTAAAAACAAATTACTTAATTACAAATTACTTATATATAAAATTTCAGTGGGTAAAGATGTAAATAACTTTTGATAGAATGAAAGTTTACAGTATATAAAGCATTTCAGATGTTGAAGGAGATCAGATTCAACAGCTGAACCTTTCATTACCACACAGTGAGTTGTTCACAGACTTTCAAAACAACTTGCAATTATGTTCATATGTTACCAAGAACCCTGTAGAACAGGATGAGTGGCTACAGATAACGGATGGATGGATGTTACCAAGACTATAAAACGTACTTATTGAACTTTATTTATTTAAATAATTTTACAAATTATTTTGAAGAAAAGTATAAGGAGCCTTTATCCAAAGATTTACATCAAATAAAGCATCTTACAGAAGGAAACACTCAGGGGAGAGCGGCATAAGTAGTCATGTGGGAATATGGCACTAACTATAAATTAAGGAGCTGTTTTGTGTGAACTTATACCAACCAGCAGGACAGAATCTGGAGCTTTCACACGAAAGCATTTCTCATGGTGTTGAACACTTCTCATGTACAGTTGAAGAGAAGTCTACTGGTGTATGTCTGATATACAAATTTAAGTGCTTGGAGAAAAGTGCATTAGTTTATGTTTTTCTGCTCATGTTTGTAAGTATTCCTGAAGAGAACTATGCTATATGTATCACAACTATTATTTCTATAATAGTAATATCAGTATAAAATGTAATTCAGTCTGCAAAATACTCAGGTCCATGTGTTTCTTGTCCACATCAAGATATTTCCTTTTTCAATT
Organism: Neoarius graeffei; assembly: GCF_027579695.1. Taxonomy (NCBI): domain Eukaryota; kingdom Metazoa; phylum Chordata; class Actinopteri; order Siluriformes; family Ariidae; genus Neoarius; species Neoarius graeffei. Next base: position 127,165,268 of record NC_083570.1, on the reverse strand, counting down.
CTGTTTTAATCAAATATGGATAAAAGAGTTGTCAGGTGGGGCGGCACGGTGGTGTAGTGGTTAGCGCTGTCGCCTCACAGCAAGAAGGTCCGGGTTCGAGCCCCGTGGCCGGCGAGGGCCTTTCTGTGCGGAGTTTGCATGTTCTCCCCGTGTCCGCGTGGGTTTCCTCCGGGTGCTCCGGTTTCCCCCACAGTCCAAAGACATGCAGGTTAGGTTAACTGGTGACTCTAAATTGAGCGTAGGTGTGAATGTGAATGGTTGTGTGTCTCTGTGTGTCAGCCCTGTGATGACCTGGAGACTTGTCCAGGGTGAACCCCGCCTCTCGCCCAGAGTCAGCTGGGATAGGATCCAGCCCATGACCCTGCACAGGATAAGCGGTTATGGATAATGGATAGATGGAGTTGTCAGGTGGTGCAGTGGTGAAGTGTTTGCCTCTGATTAAATCCTGCTGATGTTCAAGTGTGGCCTCTCAGTTCTCTTAGTTTAATCTCAGATCTCTCTTTTGGTCTCATTCTATTTCTATGAAGGATATTTAGGAATCCCATTTGAGACTGAGAATCAATATTAAATTGCCTGAGATCTTCCTCTGAGAAAACACATGAAAAATACATTCATAAACATAGTGTTAAAGCAGCGTGCAGGGTGACACTTAAACTCATGGAGATGATAAGATACGATGAAGTTGTTTAGAGAAACAGAGAGTAACTGATTTTCAGGGTCAGACCAGAACGCCTGGACTCCTGTTTATGTTTGTTTATTATTATTATTATTATTATTATTATTATTATTATTATTATTATTATTATTTCCTAGCTGAAGTTCTTTAAGAAACACTGTTATCTGTGAAGATTTTGTGGCTCCAAAGCTGTAAAAGTTACACAAACAGTCAGGAGCTGTCGTGTGTCCATGTGTAGAATATGAAAAACAAAACAAACAAATTTAAAAAATTAAAAAAAAACAGGAAATTATTATGTGTGTACAAAATCAAACACAAAATTATTTGTGTACAAAATTACAAACATATCCATCATGGCATATTTAACAATGTCGAGCCGGACTTCAGTTCCAAACTGTAAAATGTTGATTTTTCTGCCTTTCAGACAGTTGGAGAAAGCAGAAGGGCTGGTGGGACCGATGTAACAGCGGTGTCCATACTAATGCCAGGAGTTGTCTCCTAATCTCCCAACATGGTATTTAAGTTCTTTACAGGGGATAATAAGTATTAAGTAAAATAAATATGAAAGTCTTTTCTGTTTATGTAACATATCAAGTCAATTTATTTGTATAATGCTTTAACAATAGTACACAACAAGTGTGACATGAAATGCTTTCCTGCTAAAAACCAAAATTAAAGACCATTTCCCCTCAGCATTCCTGTACAATATAATCTCTTGGTTACTGATAGACTTTAGTCCATGACCATATCACTGTTTAAAAGGATAAACACACAATCAGTGTCCTGAGATGTGCAGAATAAACGTCACTCCCTCTTCATATAAAAGGCAACAGAAGTCCCCGAAATGTGTAGAGGAGGAGGAGGAGGAGGAGGAGTGCAGCACAGCACATCACTTCTGGAAATGGCTCAGCTAATTCTAGCAGCTGTGCTAATCTATTTAACCTCAGCAGAAACATCGCCATTATTTACTCAGGACACTGGAGACTTCAGTGGAGACTCCCCTCCAGGTACGAAAGGGTTTTTTTTTTATATGATAGAATTAATTCATTACATGAAAGTAGTGTATAAGCTGTTGGGAAGTGAAGGTGTGCAGAAGAATGGAATACGAGTGTTTAATTAGTTCATGTAAGAACTTTTATCCTGCTTTTATTCTAAAATCCAGTTTAATAGGCCATGGTGAACACACATCAAATTAAAGTTAAAGTTATCTGTGGGAAAACGTGCCTTAATGATGAAGGAAGTAGAATTAGTCAGGAGGGTTTTTTTTCTTTTGATGAAATATTGACTTCTACAGATTGACGTGTGTCTGTGAGTGAGTTCAACCTCAGATTTAACATTATGCTATAATATATAGTACGGCACAAAAGTCCGAGGCACATGTGCAGAAATGCTGTCAACCAAAAACGGCTTGAAATAATGAAATGAAATGTTTCAACATTAAAAAAATGCTATAAACAGTAATCAGTGAGCCATAATAAATGAAACAAAGTCAGTATTTGGTGTGAGATGACCCTTTGGTTAAAAAAAAAATATATATATATATATATATATCCGTCTCAGGTCCAGTGAGGTCAGTTTTATGTGGAAATGATCTTAGACTGGTACCAAAATCCAGAATTGTGACACCCAAAGGCATTTTTGAGACAAAGTTGGCAAACAGTCTTATTTTGTCAATTTGGGTGTGCCGAATTCAAATCTGCAATATGCCGAGCTCTATCTGACCTCTGTTGACCTCTAGAGGTCATTGAACTTTGGGCCTGTAAACGTCTCAGCTGAACCCAGTTTCTCAGCTTTCTAAGGAATGAAATGTACTAAAATGATTAATGAAGTTAGCAAATGGCCTTGTTTGTTAAATGTTTGGGTGCTGAATTCATTTTTCATTTGTAAAACGACATGTGACCTCTGATAACCTCAAGGTCATTAAACTTGGCCTATAGGCCTATGCATTTAACGGCATTTTTAAACTGACTTTACTCCCCCAAAAAGAATATGAACAGACAAAAAACAAATAGAAAGGAACAAATACAACATTAAATGCCAGTCCATGTACATGTGACTTACTTTTCACAATGAGAATGCCTCGGCGATCACCTTACATAACATTGCATTACATTTAGCGGTTATTGTTTATACAAAGCTACTGAAAAAAGGACAGATTCAGCAGCATACAAAATGTGGGGGCATACAGGATATACAGGTTCATCAGGGTTAGTATATATGAGAGTTTTTTTCTTTGTTGTTTGTTTTTTTGTTTTGTTTTAAACGGGGTAAAGCCTTTACAAAAAACAAACAACAAAGAAAAAAACTCTCATATATACTAACCCTGATGAACCTGTATACCCTGTATGCCCCCACATTTTGTATGCTGCTGAATCTGTCCTTTTTTCAGTAGCTTTGTATAAACAATAACCGCTAAATGTAATGCAATGTTATGTAAGGTGATCGCCGAGGCATTCTCATTGTGAAAAGTAAGTCACATGTACATGGACTGGCATTTAATGTTGTATTTGTTCCTTTCTATTTGTTTTTTGTCTGTTCATATTCTTTTTGGGGGAGTAAAGTCAGTTTAAAAATGCCGTTAAATGCATAGGCCTATAGGCCAAGTTTAATGACCTTGAGGTTATCAGAGGTCACATGTCGTTTTACAAATGAAAAATGAATTCAGCACCCAAACATTTAACAAACAAGGCCATTTGCTAACTTCATTAATCATTTTAGTACATTTCATTCCTTAGAAAGCTGAGAAACTGGGTTCAGCTGAGACATTTACAGGCCCAAAGTTCAATGACCTCTAGAGGTCAACAGAGGTCAGATAGAGCTCGGCATATTGAGCAATTCCAGCGTTATGGACGTGACACTTGAACTCAAAATGGCAACAAATGACCCAGTGCATGTTTTATTGTCTCCCAGTATTTAAACAGGTGTTGCATATTTTAAGGCTGTACCATACTGGAGAAGTGATAGAACAAGAACAATTCCCATAGTACATCTAGGGCATGCCAGAAAACGCCAATAAAAGATGCGTTATGAACGTGACAGAAAAAGTATCACTTTTCTTGGGTGACTGTACATTTTTATCAAACTCTGTGAAATTGTAAACCTAATGTCGAAATGGAGATATCCATTTGATAGAGGGGTCCAAGGTGAATATTAAAAAATCTTTGTTTAAAATATTTTGTATTTCATGCAGAGTTTCGGAAGGAAAAGTCAGCGTTATGGATGTGACGACATTCCGTTATGGATGTGACGCGTCTGAAATAGACATGGCATATGTTTAGAAAATCAGCAATTTAACCACCATAACCCTTTGAAAAACTCTCTAAATATCAGCTAAAACTATCAAAGTTCTTAAATAATATTTAGGATGGCTATTGTTTTGCTGTCTTGTGGATTTTAGCATACATTTCTGTGGCTTGTGGCAATAATATAGAATTGTACATGATCAAAGTTGATTTTAGCTTGGGGTTTACATTATAAGAAAGAAAGACTGACAGTGACATATTAGGTTGGTTACAAATTGGTTCAACTTATTCACATCTGTAAAATACAGGCCTAGGTGATATCTCTGGGAGTGGTTTTGATGTATTACATGTTGCTTTATTTTTGCATGGTGAAGTTGACATTTACATGGAATTGCCCTATTGCAGATTTGAATTCGGCACACCCAAATTGACAAAATAAGACTGTTTACCAACTTTGTCTCAAAAATGCCTTTAACTCTTTAAATAAGCACTTTTTTTTAATTTTGGTACCAGTCTATCTGTAGGTTTTCCTGAGCATCTTACAGAACCAGCCCCAGTTCTTCTGGACACTTTGACTGTCACACTCACTTCTTCATTTTACACCAAAACCCAGCAGCCTTCATTATGGTTTCTTTTTTCATCTGAAAAGTGCTCTCTTATGGAATATGCTGCTCAGATACAAACTTTTTTCTTCTGTAACATTTAATTTTGTGCTGGAAAACGAACGTTTGGACTCTAAAATGTTTTTGTACTGACTCGATAATGTAGAAGTCATAAAATAGAAATCTATAACAAAGTCTGGATGAAAAAATATATATAGGGTGCCTAAGACTTTTGCACAGTACTGTATCTCACATAGAATACTTACTTTTCTGTTGCTAGACAACAGAAAAACTCTTATCTACCCAGTTTTCTCTGAGAGAGTGCTTATTTGCTGAGCATGCACATCTAACAGAATGACATTATGATGAGCTCTTTCTATTTCCAAACTTGTGGAAGTTTTTCATCAGCACTCAAAGTGCACTTTGAGAGATCTTAAACCATGAGCTGATTTTCCTCCACAGGACTGCAGAGTCAGATAGACCCTGAGGAATGCCAAGTCACTGAGCTCCCACTGTACTGCGACAGAGAAAGTGTGATTATTGGAGTTTCTCCAGCTCAGTACTCTGATGTGTACCTGCTGAGAGGTAAGGCCACCTTCACACTCCTGGATAATCTAGCACCTCTAACTTACTCTGTGTGTGTGTGTGTGTGTGTGTGTGTGTGTGTGTGTGTGTGTGTGTGTGTGTGTGTGTGTGTGCGATCTGTGAGCTTAACCCTTTGGTGCCTGCCCCAAATTCCCATTTTTTCACCAACACCTATTCAAACAAAAATAGTTTGAGGTTGGACTTCAGGATACCCATCATGCTATATTCCATTTTAAAGCTTAATAAATAAGCTGAACAACTGCACTAGGTTTGGTCGTATTTATGGATATTTATTTATTAATAACACCTTGGTTCAAATCAAACTCTTCTCCGCTTGAAAGACCACCAGTTTCACTATCTATGCTACTTTTGTCACCACTACCATCATTCATAAGAATTTCCGCCACTTGTTCTGCTGTAAATTGTGTATGCAGTTTCTTACTTGAAGAGTAAGAGACTGCATACACATTTTGAATCTGACTGAGGTCATTGCGTTACTTACAAATACAAGGCAGTAAAAGGTAACCAATCAAAAGAAAGGATTCATTCTTCCCATAATCTGATTGACTATGGGACAATAAGTATTGTAAGACAATTTTTTTTTTGTTTTCAAGGTATTTTTATTTTGTCATAGCAACCATTATGTCATCGTTCCTGGAGGAATGATATTTAAAGAGTCTGACACCAAAGGGTTAAACTGCTATTCAGTGTGAACTTCCAGCCAATCAGCCCTTTACTGGGGTCAAAGCTCTCTGTGATAGAACTGACAGAACAGAGCATTTTCAGAATAATGCAATGAAAATGAAGCTCAATGTGCAGTTATACTGAGTTACTTCACACATCTGATAACCATTCCAAAATATTTGTACACATAAACCACATTAGTGAACAAGTTCGGTAAGAACATTACTTACTGTTGAATGTTGTAACTCTATATACTGAACAGTCATGTTTCCTGAACACACATTTCACTCTACATGGCCTAGATGTGGCTCTCTGAGACTGGGTGAGGATCTCAATTATCCAGAGCTACTGAGGCTCCAAATCTTTCTGCAATTAAAATAGAATAACCAGCTAAGAGGAGTTTAGTTTAATTGTATTCCACAATCCTGACTTATCTTACCAGAATCAGTTTTTTTTTTTTTGTAGCTTATAAAGCTCTTCTTTATCTCACCTGGGATTAGGTGTCTGCTAAATACTGGAATTATAGTGGATAAACTTCTGAAGGATTTCCTGACCAAGACTGTGCTTAATTTGTAACTTAAGTTTTATTGAATTACAAAAGTGGCCCAAAGCATAGTTTTTGACAATTAAAGTCATTGACTAAGAAAAGAGTTGGTGCCCCCATGGACCCAGAGAATTTGAATGATCACCCAGAACCTGGGTCTATGATTGATCCACCTGTGTCCCATCCACAGTGAAGAACATGGCCATGAAAGTTGAACTGAATTTGTTGGGTGACTGCAGACACAGGGGCCCCACCTTGCCTTTGGTCACAGCTATACTTTTGTTTTACTGTATCCCAGTTTGTTCTTTCAAAGCAGTCCTGCAGCTGATGAGAGGCACATTCAGGCCATGTTTTAACAGTCTTAGATATAGCCAGAACCCTTTTTTTGAGGGTGGTATATGCTGGAATTAAGAGTAGGGACATGTAGTCAGACTGACCCAGGTGTGGTAGTGGTTTATCCCTGAAGCCCTGTTTGATGTTGGAGAAGACCTTGTCCAGTGTATTTGCTCCCCTAGTAGCACACTTAATGTGCTGATAGAAATTAGGGAGCACTGCTTTTATATCAGCATGGTTGAAGTCCCCCATTATGATGTGAACAGCCTTAGGATACATACTCTTGACTGCTAATGGTGTTATGTAAATGACCAAATTAATGTTAGTAGTTAGCATTAGCATCTGGTGCAATGTACACATCAGAGTTATCATGATCACAGTAAACTCCCGGGGAAGATATATGGGCCTGCATTTAATAGTCACATACTCCAAATCTGGAGAGCAGTGGCTGTCTACAGTCTTACTGTAAGTACAGTAGCTGTTGTTTACATACAGGCACAGCCCCCCTCCTTTGTTCTTACTGGAGTCCCTGCTCCTATCCTGACAGTGTACTGTGTGTCCTGCTGGCTAGATAGCTGTATCCAGAATGAGTGAATGAAGCCAAGTCTTTATGATTAGCAGAATGCAATTGTCCTTGATTTTCTTGTTTGCTGCAACCTGTAGCTTCAATTTGTCCATCTTATTTGTGAGGGGTCTTGTGTTGGTGAGAAAAATGCTAGGATGTGGCGGCTTGTGTGGTCATCTCCGTAACCTCACCAGCATGCTGGCCCTGCAGCCTCGCTTCTGCCTCCTGTCCCTGCACCGCCTCCATCTCCTGCCTGTGGGGATGGTCATCCACAGAGAGCTCGGGCACCTGGCTATGTCTACCAGGATGTTGTGGGAGCAGAGAAACTCGGCTGTAATGGTCCCCTCACTGCATAATCCTATTTTTAGGATATCATGCTGGCAGTAGATGCTGTTCACTTAGCAGAATGTCATCATGACAAGTACCAACATGTACACAACCAGCCAAACAAAGCACCGAAAAGGAGAGCATTGAGCCACTGCGTCTATGCCTGCCGCCATTAATAGCAGGGGATTTTAATTGTATGTTGGATCCAGTCACGGACAGAGCTCCAGGTTTAGATCAGTCACATCATGGATGCAGAACAAATCTTTATTGCTTTCTTAAAGAATTAGATCTGTTAGATATATGGAGAGTAATGAAACCAAATGGTAAGGCCTACGCATTTTATTCTAGTACATACAAGCCCCAGCACCACCACTGTTGGGCTCTTGAGCCAGGCCCTTAATCCCTAAGCTGCTTGTTTGTATCCTGCTTCATGTGTAAGTTACTGTGAATAAAAGAATTAATGTGAAATGAGTAAAATGCAAATGTAAGCTATATGCCAGTATACTTGGGGAAATTTGCAAAGATATGTATTTCTAAACTCTTTGAAGGAGTTTGTAGGTAGACACGTTGGCTTGTAGTCCTGAAGTAAGATTCCATCTCAGTTTCCACTGCCTTTTTTGACACAGAATGTAAGAACTGTATGATAATCAATATGATTAGCCAGATAAATATACTGTGCTTATCCAGTGCTTCTCTTCACAGATGATGGGACAAAGTTCTTGATCAGCCAGCTGCTGGATGAGTGCAGTCATGTCGAGTTGCAGTCCATACCTCTGATCAGAATTTTCTATGAAGGCTGCTCCTTGTACAACTGGGTGAGATTCTTTTTCATGTTATCTTTGGTGCAAAATTAAATTCTATATGCGTGTTGTTCATGATGAACTTTCCTCACCTCAGCTTGGCCCTGAGGAGCAGTACATAGTAAGACTGGGCCACTTTGTCACCAGCATGACTGAGGACACCACTCAAAGCCAAACCTGTCCATCATCTACTTCTGGATCAGTTCAGGTTCCTGCAGTTAAGTGTGAAAGAGACAGCATGACTGTAACGTTAGCTGCTAAGGAACTAAAAGAGGCTAAATTTGTTGGTAAGTTCAAATCTACAGTATATTAAATAACAATGCCTAATAATTAATTATAATTCGGAGAGCTGGCTGTGAATGGCATCATGTATTGTTGTGCACAAACGACATGTAGATTTTACTTTTCCAGATCTGGATGTTTCTTACTTGCAAGAGAAAGTCATGACTACAGAAGAGGGTTTAACACAAAGGACATCTGGACAGAACCTTGTTATTCAAGTGGAGAACCCGATGCCAAAGGTACTGTTACCAAGTAAAAATCATTCTTTTTTATCATCATTGTACATGTACAACCAGACTCAGTGTAGTACCAAGCTACATAGAAAGGATTAATGTAAATATCAAATACATTGTGGTGGCATGGTGGTGTAATGGTTTGCACTGTCGCCTCACAGCAAGAAGGTTCTGGGTTCGAGCCCAGTGGCTGACAGGGGGGCCTTTCTGTGTGGAGTTTGCATGTTCTTTCTGTGTCTGTGTGGGTTTCCTCTGGGTGCTCTGGTTTCCCCCACAGTCCAAAGACATGCTGTTAGGTTAACATGGGGCAGCCCTGGGCTGAAGTGCCCTTGAGCAAGGTACTAGGGTTAACACCCTAGTGGGCGCTGTAGTATGGCTGCCCACTGTTCTGTGTGTGTGTGTTCACTGATTAAGATGGGTTAAATGCAGAGGATGAATTTCACTGTGCTTGAGTGTGCATGTGACAAAGAAAGGTTTCTTCTTTCTTCTACACCTCAATATGCACTGTACCAAGTGTCTCACATTACCAAGCCTTATATCTATGTATTGTCTTTCTGATTTTGACTTTGTTTTGTGTATTTGGACTCCGCCCTTCATCTTTGCCTCCACCATTCTGTTTGTGCCTTGCATGACCATTGCCCATTTCATGATCCTGCCTTTGTCTTACATTTTTGTCCTGTTTGCCTGCCTATTTGTAAATAAACACTCTTCCTGTAATTACAGCCATCATTCACCTGCTTACTCACACTGAGGCATGCGCTCCTCTTCTCACCAGAGACAACCAATAAGTAATCAAAACTACAGTCAAGTTAACAATACATGTTAACACCATAAAACAAAGGCTTAACGAGCCTCGCTTAGGTGTCAATCACTAACAGTTATCAAGAACACTAATAAAAGGATCCATAAAAGGACAAAATGACTGCTGAAATCATCAGTGATTTGTAACACATGAATGAAGTTAATGGTGAAGATTTAGAAAACAGAGCGCGTCAGTGGATGAACATTGACAAACCTCCGTCATTTTCATAACAGAAGAAGAAATCATCGCCTTTGTGATCCTTTAACTTGGTCAGTGAACTGATAGTGACTTGGAAGGAGAAATTCGTGATCAGGAGAATGTGCCAAAAATTTCACATATAACATGAGTGTTTGGTGTGACACATGGGTCCATTTTGGTATTACACACTTTTTGGTACAACAAACTATTTGGACGTCCATCAAGGAGTATGTTATAGCGGGACTGTAGTGTGTGTGTGTGTGTGTGTGTGTGTGTGTGTGTGTGTGTGTGTGTGTGCATACCCCCAAGTGGGGTGGGGTGGGGTGTCTTCCTCAAGCTTGGATTCTTCACCAGAGGCTTGGGAGTTTTGAGGGTTCTGCACAATATCTTAGCTGTTCCTAGGACTACACTCTTCTGGACAGAGATCCAGATGTTGTATTGCTCATGTACTGATTCATGTGCCCACTCAACTTAGCTGCTATGAGTCACTTCCATGATATGGGCAGGCAGGTTCTTAGCCAGTAGTTTAAAGGTGTTGTAACCTTATTGGGATCCTTCATGACCAGGATTGTCCTGCCCTGTGTTAAGCAGTTGGGGTGGGTGCCTGTTGTTAGTAGCTCACTCATTTGTGCTGCCAGGTGATCATGGAGCACTGTTACCCTCTTCAGCCAGACATGTGGTTCATGATCATGGAGTGCTGTTACCCTCTTCAGCCAGGTTCTGGTGCTGCCCAGCTCTTCATGCCTGAGACTCATTGTTGGATATCTGCCTTTGTGATTGTAACTGGTTCTTGTTCTGGGAGGTTGCTGTGGTCTGCTCTTAGGTCCACCAGCACTGGTGTTGTGTGATGCCTCTTTCTCCCATATGGCCTTCCAGTATTTCTCAATGCATCTTCTCAGGTGTATCTTTTCAGCCTTATAGCCAGAGCTGTCATTCTTTGTTTGGCAGTCTCTAGAGCCTCACTCATCTATATTTGTATTGACATTTATTTACCATCAAGGACCTGTCCCTCATGATGCCCCTCTACAACTCTGTTAGCCAACTAACAGGCTAACTGGCATACACGACCTCTTTGGTTTTCATGATGGTGGGAGCGGGAATGGTGAGTTGAGCCATGTAAAAGATGCTCTGTAAGCATCTTTTCTGATGGGATTTTGTTAGTGAGCCTGGGGAGTTGCAGCCATGTTGCAGTTGTGTCTAGTCTAGCCACAATTTTCATCCTCAGGTTAGTGGATGCAGTTGTCATGACTGGTAGTGGGGTGTCATCTAGCTCATCGATGTAGCTCTTCTCAACTACTGGGGTTGCCCCTGCTCCTCTCAATCTCCAGCTTCAATAGTAGCTTCTTTCTGTTGATTTTAGAGTAGTGAACTATGAGTTGCTTCTTGGTCAATGTGGATGTTGGTCTTTTGCTCATCCATAGTTTACACATACATTGCATGTAACCCTTCTCCTTAGGCCTGATGTTATAGTAGCATTCCATCAAGTCTATATTTATAGTTCTTGTCTGTGTATGTCTTGTTCCAATAGCCCACTTGTCATCAGCATGACCTGGTCCCCCCAACATCTGGCGTGGACCTTGATACTTTGGGCAATGTCCGATCCACTATGGCTTTTTTATAATATAATTTAAAATACAATAGCTATAATAATAATAATAATAATAATAATAATAATAATAATAATTCTTGAAAAATAAAAAAGATATGTTCTCACCATCAAATACTTTCATTCAGGTGGCACAGTGGTGTAGTGGTTAGCACGGTTGCCTCACAGCAAGAAGGTTCCAGGTTCGAACCCAGTGGCTGGCGAGGGCCTTTCTGTGTGGAGTTTGCATGTTGTCTGCATGGGTTTCCTCTGGGTGCTCTGGTTTCCCCCCACAATCCAAAGACATGCAGTTAGGTTGATGTGGGGCAGCCTTGGGCTGAGGTGCCCTTGAGCAAGGTACCGAACCCCTGACTGCTCCCTGGGCACTCTGGTGTGGCTGCCCACTGGTGTGTGTGTGTTCACTGCTTCAGATGGGTTAAATGCAGAGGATGAATTTCACTGTGATTGAAGTGTGCATGTGATGAATAAAGGTTTCTTCTTCTTCCATATTTTGTTGCTTTTTTTGTATTTTGGGGGGGTTTTGCTTTTGAGTAGAGTTTTTATTTCATCCTTGGTTGGTTCAGCAACACACTCCACCATTTTGTTTTTCTCTACTCATGCGATATGGGCTGATAGCCTGGTAGCCAATCAGAGTGCACGATTGCTCATATCCAGTGAATGTGGATTATATACTAACAACAAGCCAGTTTCCAATAGCAAATTTTCGATCTCTCACAGGTATCTTCTTCGAGCACTGTATTTAAATGAATGAACAGCAGTACATGGAGCAAATGAGAAAAAAAACAGAAAATGAGGGGTATATATACATACAGGAAAGCAATTAATGTCAAGACATGAGCGAAGTGACACGAGTGACATTAATTAAGCAAGTAATTATGAAGGTCAAGTTCATCCAATCAGAAATGGCTAAAAGTTTACAATGGAAAATTGACCAATAAGGGACGGCAAGCCAAAGGCCAATCAGAAAAGGGTTAGAAACGAGTGGCACATGGGGCTCTAAACTGATTACAGAAACCGTCATTAACATTCAGACCTGAAGGGTGCCCTGTTTTTAGTTTCCAGATCCAATCTCTCTCTGCATCAAGTAGATCCTGAGTTTTGGAACACACCTGTGCAATGGTGAAGGACAGATTAGATAAGAAATGTCCATTCATAGTAAAGTGTTCATACAACTGCGTACAATCATTACCTGAGTTTACCCTAGTGTTTCTAATAGCACTTTTATGATTATTAACATGGAATCTGGGCCCTGTGATGACCTGGCGACTTGTCCAGGGTGAACCCCGCCTTTCGCCCGTAGTCAGCTGGGATAGGCTCCAGTTTGCCTGCGACCCTGTAGAACAGGATAAAGCGGCTACAGATAATGAGATGAGATGAGAACATGGAGTCTGAACATTTTTGCCTGACCAACATACTGGGCCTTACAAAGGGTGCAAGTGATGACGTAGATACAGTTGGTAGAGGCGCAGTTGGCCCCACTACTAACAAGGGCAAAAGTGGCTGAAGTAATTGTACTAGTAAGTTGTGGAGGAAGAATACTACAAATCTGACAATGCGACTTTCCACATGGCCCACAAGAACCTTGTGTAACTGAGTTAGTGTCTGGATTGAGCAGCTTCGCCCGTACCAGCAAATTACGTAGATTCGAGAGACATCGGAAACAGACCAAAGACTTCTCAGGTACACACTCTTTCATTCTGCTGGAACAGTGGAGAATAGGGAGGTAGTGTGACAAAAAAAAACATTAACCCTTTGATGCAAAACATATGCACACCCCTTCTAATGCACAACATGGGTCAAAAATGACCCGCATTCATTTTCCAGGTTATTTCATGCTGACTGAGTTTTTCTTTGCTCTATCTTTTGAAATCAATTTATTTTATGATTGAATATTCCAAGTATTCTTTAAATATCTTGTTTTTAATTACCACAAATCATTAATTTAATTTTTTCTTTCCTACTTTATGAACAAAAATACTTTTTATATTACTACACATGGGTCATCTAAGTGTGATTTTACAATTAAATGTCTTAATACTATAATAATAATTTGTTTCAAGTAATTACTTTAGGAGTGAATGGGGCCAGTTATTTATTTATTAACTATGTAGTTAGCTAAGCCAACTACAATAAAATTAGCTAACTAAAGTAGAATATGTCAACAGCTAGGTAGCTAATAGTAATTACTTGTAACTGTCTGACAAGTAATCTACTCACTCTCAAGGTAACCTAAACATAATCAATTTTTTTCTAAGGTAATGTTAGAACAATTGAAAAACATTACTTGCATGTATTAGATGGGCAAAGGGTGCTGTGCTGAGCTGTGAAATGTCTGACACAAGGCAAGGCACGGCAAGTTTATTTATATAGCGCATTTCATACACAGTGGCAGTTCAATGTGCTTTACAGAAGTAAAAGCAAAACAGTAAACAATAGAAAATAAAATTACATAAAATAAATGGGGAAGAAAATTAATAAGAATTAAAAAATAGTAGAAATAAAATAATAAAATGAGATAAAAGTTCAATTAAAAAAAACAGCAGAATAAAATAGAATAAAAGTTAAGTAAAATTTAAAACATGGAGAGACTGTAAAAGTAAAGAGTTTAAAACATGTAGAGATGGCAATATTAATAATTTAGCAGAAAGCATCTGAAAACAGTCTTTAACCTAGATTTGAAGCTGCCAACAGCAGGAGCATTTTTAATGTCCTCTGGCAGTTGGTTCCATAGCTGTACTGCATAGTAGCTAAAAGCTGCTTCACCATACTTTGTCTTAACAACTGGTTTTAATAGTAAATTTTTCTGTTTTGATCTGGTAGATCTGATTGGGTTAGGCCGCTGCAACATATCAGAGAGGTAATTGGGCCCTGTACCATTTAGAGATTTGTATACCAGCAGCAATGCTTTAAAGTCAATTCTGTAGCTTACTGGAAGCCAGTGAAGGGACCTTAGAATTGGAGTAATGTGCTCTCTTCTTTTTGTTCGTGTGAGAACCCTAGCTGCTGCATTTTGAACCAGCTGAAGTCGTTTGACGTTTGTTTTTTTTTTGGCAGGCCTGTGAAAAGGCCATTGCAGTAATCAACCCTACTAGAGATGAAGGCATGTATAAGTTTTTCCAGATCATTTTTTGACATAAGTCCTCTTAGTTTGGAAATGTTTTTTAGGTGATAAAATGCCGTTTTAGTGATTGCTTTCATGTGCCTGTCAAAGTTTAGCTCGCTGTCAATGAAAACCCCAAGATTTTTAACCATTTATTTTGTTTTAATCCCCTTTGTGTCAAGAATAGTGGTAATCCTGAGTCTTTCTTCTTTTTTCCAAATAGAATTACTTCTGTTTTATCTGTGTTCAGCTGAAGAAAATTTTGTGACATCCAGTTGTTGATTTGGTCAATACACTGGTAGAGACATTCAAGGGGGGCATAATCATTAGGTGATAGAGCAAGATAAATTTGGGTGTCATCTGCATAGCAGTGATATAAAATTGAATTGTTCTTGATAATTTGCCCAAGTGGGAGCATATAAAGGTTGAATAGTAATGGTCCAAGCATCGACCCCTGGGGGACACCACAGGTCAAGGACATTGACATTGAGGTACAATTTCCCATGTTAACAAAGAAGCTTCTATCTTTTAAGTATGATTTTAACCAATTGATAACTTTACCAGTCAACCCAACCCAGTGTTCAAGTCAATATAGCAGTATGTTGTGATCAACAGTATCAAAAGCTCCACTGAGGTCCAATAATACCAGGACCGATGTTTTGCCTGCATCAGTATTAAGACATATGTCATTTATAACTTTAATCAGCGCTGTTTCAGTGCTATGATTGGCACGAAATCCTGATTGAAAGTTATCAAAACAGCTGTTTGATATCAAGAAGGCAGTTAATTGACACAAGCACAATTCACAGTTCCCACCAAACGCTGGAGTAAATGCATGCGGGTCGGTTCTGACCCATGTGTGTAAACTTGATGTAGAATTACAAAAGCTGTGCTTGTTCATAACTTAAGAAAGGAAAAATAAAAATGATTTGTGCTAAACAAAAACAAGATATTTACTGCATATTTGGAAAAGTAAATTACAAAATGAATTTATTTCAAAAGTATATCATAGAAACACTCAGCCATACATGAAATAACCTGGAAAATGAATGCAGGTCGTTTTTGACCCATGTTGTGCATTAGAAGGGTAGTGATACAAAAAGGGTTTTTATTCAAAAAGTAAGAAAGGAAAAAATAAAATAAGGATGTATGATGATCAAAAACAAGTTAATTGAGGAATACCTTGAATACTGAATGATGGAATTAATTTATTGCAAAGATATAGAAGATAAAACTCAGCTAGGTCACTTTTGACCCACGTTTGGCATCAAAGGGTTAACGTCTGGAAGGCCAGGGTGATAATCGAAAATGCACGGTACACAGTTATCACTTTTCTTCACTTTAGGAGAGTTATCTGAGAAAAATGTTACTATAGCACACTTCACCTGAGTTTTAACTTTGCATTTACTATAACCATGTCTACAAAAAGACTGCTCAAGTTTGCAGAGATGAGCTAGCGCAGTATCGACATTGGAGCATATGCGTAAAATGCAAAGAGCCTGGCTGTACGGTAGACTACACTTGACATGACCAGGGTGACAAGATGATGCCAGCAGAAATTGTCGGGTGTCAGTAGGTTTGATAAACAAATCAGTATGGAAAGTACCTTCCCTATCAAGTTTAACATGAATATCCAGAAAATTTACTTCTACAGGAGAGTAATCCGCAGTAAACCTAATAGACAGGTGGACCTGGTTTACAAAGTCAAGGAAGGCTAAAAGGTCCTCCTCAACACGAGTCCAAATGCAAAAGATGTCGTTAATAAAATGACACCAAATGAATGGGGAAACAGGGTTCTGGAAGATAAGTGTCTCAACTGCATGCATAAAGATAATAGCATAGGAGGGTGCCATCTTCGTACCAATGGCAGTACCTGAAGTCTGTAAAAATAACTGGTTGTTAAACTCAAAGAAATTATTAGTGAGAACAAAGCGAGCAAGTTCTACAATGTCAACGTGTCTAGTGTCAGAAAAAATTTGCGTGTTTAAAAAGTCAGACAGAGCTTGTAAGCCATCCTCTTGTGGGATGCTAGGATACAGAGCTATAACATCTAGAGTGACAAGAAGTGAGCCGGGCGGTACAGAACCTAAATCTCTAAGCTTATTCAAGAAATCAAAGGTTTTCTTTCAGGTAGGAAGTGAGACAGGGCATAAGGGGTTTCAAAAACCAGTCCACAAGCTGGGAAACTTTCTCCATAAGCAAGCCACAACCAGAAATCACTGGGCGACCTGGAACTCCGGCTTTGTGGACTTTTGGCAGGAGATAGAAGTGAGCTGGGTGCAGATCTTCTGGGAGGGCGAACATGTACATGTCTTCCATAATGGTGTCATTTTTGTGAAGTCTGCGGAGTAGAGACATAAGATGTATTATGAGTTCTTGCATTGGGTCGGAGTCTAGTGGGCAATATGTAGAGGTGTCCGACAGTTGACAGAGTCCTTCAGCAATATAGCAAGCTGTATCCATGACTACTATGCCTGAACCTTTGTCTGCATCCTTAATAGTGATATCTGAGTTAGATTTCAACTCACGTAGAGCTACCGATTCTGACCTGGACAGGTTACAATGTAACTTTGTGACCAACCTCACCTGTTCCAGGACCTCGTTTTCAACAACACTGACAAAGGACTCCAAGTATTTGTCCTGGTTAACTGGCAGCTTAAATGTAGAATTCAGTTTGAAAACCATGTCCTCTTGTGTTACGTCAGCCGGAGATGTAGAAAGCGGGGTATGATGGAAAAATTCTCATAGACTTGACTCCTAAACATTACATTAGGGTGGCATAGTGTTTAGCACAGCACAGCAAGAAGGTTCTGAGTTCAAGCCCAGTGGCCGACAGGGGCCTTTCTGTGTGGAGTTTGCATGTTCTCCCCGTGGGTTTCCTCCGGGTGCTCTGGCTTCCCCCACAGTCCAAAGACATGCAGGTTAGGATAATTGGTGGCTCTAAATTGACTGTAGGTGTGAATGTGAGTGGTTGTTTGTCTCTGTGTATTAGCCCTGAGATCTGGTGACTTGTCCAGGATCCCCACCTCTCACCCATAGTCAGCTGGGATAGGCTCCAGCTTGCCAATGACCCTGCACAGGATAAGCAGTTAAGGATAATGGAATGGATGAATACATTACATTACAGGCATTTAGCAGATGCTCTTATCCAGAGCAAAGTACAACATACCCAGAGAAGACTGGGGAGCAGTTGGGGTTTCGGTGCCTTGCTCAAGGGCACTTCAGCCATTCCTGCTGGTCCAGGGAATCGAACCAGTGACTTTTTGGTCCTAAAGCTGCTTTTCTAACCATTAGGCTATCACTTCCCCATGTGTGTGTGTACACACACACACACACACACACATACACACACTTAAGTATATATTTATATTATACTGATAGATATAGCTATAGCTGTATTTATATGAATAGCTATAGCTCGCGTTATAGTAGTAGGTATAGGCATACAGTGGGGTCTAAAAGTCTGACAGCACTAGTGAAAATGTTTTTTTCTAATTCAATACAACAATTTTCATTATAAATTATATTACTTCCAACAACTGTATGAAAAATATAATCTTTTGAGACAATCCCAAATCATAAAAAGTGGGATGGTATGAAAAATGCAAATAAAATAAAGAAAGCAGTGATTTGTAAATGTACTTTGACTTGTATTTCATTGCAGACAGAATGATCCCAAGATATTTCATGTTTTGTTGGTCAACTTCATTTCATTTGTTAATATACATCCATTCCTGCATTTCAGACCTGCAACACATTCCAAAAAAAAAAAAAATGTTGTGATGGGCCAATTTAGGGTGAGTAATGAGGTAAAACAATTAAATAAAGATGTGAAGTGAAACAGGTGATGTCAACAGGTGACTGTAATCATGATTTGGCTCAAAATCAGTATCCAGGAAAGGCCGAGTCTTTGAGGAGTAAAGACGGGCCAAGGATCTCCAGTTTGTCAACAAATGCATGAGAAAATTATTGAAATGTTTAAAAACAATGTTCCTCAAAGAAACAGGAAGGGGTTTGGATACTGCACACTCTACGGTGCATAATATCATTAAACCATTCATGAAGATTCTTTTTTGTAATTGTACAGAAAACATACAATGAAATTCAAGTGCACTTGAGTACCAGACTCAAAGATTTAAAAAGGTAGGTTAATTAATTGATTGATTGATTGATTGATTGATTGATTGATTGATT
This sequence comes from Neoarius graeffei, assembly GCF_027579695.1. Taxonomy (NCBI): domain Eukaryota; kingdom Metazoa; phylum Chordata; class Actinopteri; order Siluriformes; family Ariidae; genus Neoarius; species Neoarius graeffei. The sequence goes on along the minus strand of NC_083570.1, from coordinate 127,146,495 downwards.
GATTGATTGATTGATTGATTGATTGATTAATATTTCCATTCATCCAATTTGTACCATACACTCACACACACATTGCCAATGTATGCAGTCAAGATTCAAGATTTCTTTATTGTCATTATGTAAGATACACAACAAAATTCAGTGCACTGCCTTATGAAACAGACCTCAATATATACATACTGTACATAAAAGAGATTTAAATAAAAGATGCAAGATTTACAAACAAAAAGATGTATAGACATAAGGGTTTACAAATGTAGAAGATATGGACAAAATTTACAAACAGGAAAGATCTAAAACATACAGACATTCACATAACCTACACTGAGCGCTTGGTCATGGGTATTGCACTTGGCAATCGGTACTGCGCTGGTAATATTGTGGTAATAGAAATTGCACTTGGTCAGAGGTATTATGGTAATAGATATTGCACAATAGCAGATAATGTACTTGATAATAGATAAATAACCATAAGAATAACTATTGTTCAAGATGTGGGTAGATTGACACATTATTGATTATTGATTTGATTGTCCTGTAACACTTGCCTGAGGACAGACATTCAAACAGCTGATGGGCAGGGTGGGATGAGTCCTTTAGGATGCAGTGTGTTTTCTGCAGGCAGTGGGACGTGTATATATCCTCAAGAGCAGGCAGCTGCTTGTTGATGTTTTTTTTTTTTGTGCAGTCTTTATGACTCTTTGCAGTACCTTCTTATCTGCTGCAGAGCTGTTACCATACCATATCAAGATGCCGTGTGTGAGGACACTCTCAATGGTACAGCAGGAGAAGGACATCAGCAGCTGTTGGGACAGATTGAGTTTCATGAGAGTTCTCAGGAAATGTAGTCTTTGCTGTGCTTTTTTAACAAGGCAGTGTGTGTTGTATGTCCACGTCAATCTGAAACTGGAAACTCTCCACTTCTTCTCCATTTATGTTCAGTGGCAAATGAACATCCTGATGTCTTCTGAAATCAACTATCAGCTCCTTGGTCTTTTTAGTATTCAGAGCTAAGTTGTTCTCAGCACACCAGTCTGTCAGGCTCTGAACCTCCTCTCTGTAGGCAGACTCATCTCCTCCAGTGATCAGACCCACCACTGTTGTGCTGTATGCAAACTTTAAAATGATGTTTGTGCTGTGCGATGGTGTGCAGTCATGCGTGTACAAGGAGTATAGGAAAGGGCTCAAAACACAACCCTGTGGAGCTCCTGTACTGAATGAAAGAGTGGAGCGGTGAGGGCCCCATCCTGACTGATTGTGGCCAGTCATCCACAGGCAGATGTTGTGATTGAGGCCTAGGTTAGATATCTTGTGGAACAGTCTGCTGGGGATGATTGTGTTGAATGCTGAGCTGTAGTCCACAAACAACAATCATGCATATGATCCTTGCTGTTCTAGATGATGCAGTACAGTGTGTTTAAAAAAGTGCTCAGTTATTATTGCACATAATAATAAATTATTACACATTAAAATTGCAATGTGTTTGAGGGTTTACTTTCAGTTCAGAGTTCAGTGTGGTCATGGCTTTTGGATAGAAACTGTTCATGAGTCTTATCATGTGTGTTTTGATGGACCTGTAGTGTTTTCTGGAGGGCAGCAGTTCAAGCAGGTGATGGGCAGGATGAAATGAATCTTAGTATGTTGTGTGTTTTCTGCAGGCAATGGGAGGTAAAGATGTCATCTAGGGCAGGTAGCTGTTGGTTTATGATGTTCTGTGCACACTTTATAATTCTCTGCAGGGACATTTTGTCTGCCACCAGGGTGCTGTGTATGAGGACACTCTCATTGGAGCAGTGGTAGAATGACATCAAGAGCTGTTGCGACAGGTTTACCTTTCTGAGTGTTCTCAGGAAGTACAGACAGTTTTGTGCCTTCTTAACCAGTGCCTTGTTGTTTGTCATCCATGAGAGGTCCTCTGTAATATGTGCGCCCAGGAATTTGAAGTTGGACACCATTTCCACACTGATGTACAGTGGTGAATGGACCTTCTGCTTCTTCCTATAAACAGTTATGAGTTCTTTTGTTTTCTTGATGTAAAGAGTCAGAATATTTTCTGTGCACCACTCTGTGAGCCTTTGTACCTCCTCTCTGTAGGCAGACTTATTGCCTTTGATGATCAGGCCCGCCATGGTTGTGTCATCTGCAAATTTAACTATGGTGGTGGTGTTATGAGATAGAGCACAATCATGAGTATACAGAGAATAGAGGAATGGGCTCAACACACAGCCTTATGGGGCTCCTGTGCTGAGTACCAGAGTGGAGGAGCACTAGGGGCCCATCCTGACTGACTGTGGCCAGTTTCTCAAGAAGTCCTTTATCCACAGATAGATGTTGTGCTGTATGCCCAGGTTGGACATCTTGGTGAACAGTCTGCTGGGTAAGATGGTATTAAATGCAGAGCTGTAGTCCACAAACAGCAGCCATGCATATGTTCCTTGTTGTTCCAAGTGGCATAGTACAGTGTGGAGGGCATAGGAAATGGCATTGTCTGTTGACCTGTTAGTTCTATACGTTAATTGGTGGGGGTCCAAAGTGGGTGGCAGGGCAGCCTTGATGTGTTGGAGGACCAGTCTTTCCAGGCACTTCATGATTACATGTGTCCATGCCACAGGCCTGTAGTCATTGACGGTTGTTATAGAAGTCTGCTTTGGGACTAGCACTATTGTGGAGGTTTTCAGACAGGTGGGGACAGGGCATTTTATCAGAGAAAGGTTGAAGATATCCTTAAATACTTTGCCTAATTCCATGGCACAGTCTCCAAGAACCCATCCTTGGACACCATCTGGGCCATCTGCTTTCCATGTGTTGATTTTATGGAGTGTCACGTCAGCAGACTGGATGATGAGTGCCTGGCTGGAGTTGGCTGGAGTTGGGTCGATGATCAACTCTGTTCTTTCTTCCTTGAAGTGGCCAAAGAATTGGTTGAGCTGCTCTGCTACTAAAATGCTGCTGCTGGTCAGGCTGCTGGTGTTATTTTGTCTGGTAATGCGACATATCCCCTGCCATGCCCAGCAGGGATCCAAGTTGCCAAAGAGGTCATTGATCCTCCACTTGTAGGCTGCTTTAGCGTCTCTGATGCCCTTCTTCAGGTTTGCCCTGGCTGCGCTGTACTGTTGTGTATCACTGGACTGGAAAGCAGTGCTGCGAGCCCTCAGCAAGAGTTGTACATCCTTTGTCATCCATGGCTTGTTGTTGGGAAATATACAGGTCCATTTTGTGGTGGTGACATTGTCTGTGCAGCATTTTATATTAAATAGTACAGAGGAGACATAGATGTCAATATTGTTATCCTCAAATACAGTCCAGTCAGTGCAACTAAAGCAGTCCTGTAGTTGCTCAGAAGCCCCTTCTGGCCACACTTGTATTGCCCTGGCAGTTGGTTTGACCGTGTTGATAAGTGGTCTGTATGAGGGGTCAAAAACAAAGAGATGTGGTCAGACTGTTCCAGATGGGGGAGAGGTGATGCCTTAAACCCATGCTTAATGTTGCTATAAACATGGTCAAGTGTGTTTTTTCCTCTTGTGAGACACTGGACATGTTGGTAAAAAGTGGGAAGGACAGTCTTTAAATCGGCTTTGTTGAAATCACCTGCTATTGCAAAAACTCCATCAGGGTGGGCCCGCTGTTGTGTGATGGCAGTTAGTCAGTAGCCCAAGGCTGTTGTAGTGTTAGTATCAGGAGGTATGTAAACAGCAGTGATTACAACAACTGTAAACTCCCGTAGCAGATAGAAGGGGTGACGTCTTATTGATTAAAAACTCCAAGTCCGGGGAGTAGTGAGTGTCAGTTAACACAGCGTTTGTGCACCAGTTGTTGTTCGTGTAAACACAGAGTCCCCCTCCTTTGCTCTTATTGGAGTTTGTTGTCCTGTCAGCTAGGTGTGCTAAGCAACCTGCTAGCCCAATAGCTTCTGCTGGGATAATTGGGTTGAGCCATGTTTCTGTGATTACCATGACACAGCAGTCCTTAATGTTTTTCTGTGTAGTTATGGTAAATTCCAGCTTCTCAATCCTGTTGGAAAGCAATCTTGTATTTGTGATGAAGAGGCTTGGCAGCAAAGGATTGTGCAGGTCTCTGCCCAGCCTAGCTCATATCCCCGCATGACAACCTCACTTTTGAGTCCTCTCTGTGCACTACCTCTTTTGCTTTCCAGCTGGCAGATAGAGCCACGGAGGCCCTGGTTGTCTGATGAGCTCCAATGATGGGATGTCATGTCTGGGGTCTTACTGATTGAAAATACAGTTTCTGGGCATAGAACAGATGACAAGCATTTCATGTCTGCTGTATTTTTCCATATGCCTGAGCATACTTGGCACTTAACAGAAAGTAAACTATCAGAAAGCTAATTAAAGAGTATCAATACACAGAGTGCTGAGCCACTCTACATATCTGCGCCATCATCTTGGTTGCAGATTCAAGGAATCTGGAGGAATTTCTGTGCAAAAAAGGGCAAGGGCTCAAGCCTAAGCTGAACGCTCATGATCTCTGATCCCTCAGACTGCACAGCATCAAGAACCATCATTCATCTATAGCTGATAGAACCACATGGGCTCAGGATTACTTTGGCAAACCATTGTCAAGCTACAGTACGGAGTTACATCCACAAACACCAGTTAAAACTTTACTGCATAAAAAGGAAGCCTTATGTTAACTGTGTCCAGAAGCGCCATCAACTCCTCTGGGCTCAGATGTGTCTGGGATGGCCTATCACATAGTGGGAACTGTATTGTGATCAGATGAATCAGTATTCCAGGCCTTTATCATAAGAAATGGACACCATCCAGAGATTAATTTCAACAAGACAATGCAAAACCACATTCTGCTCACATTACAAAGGTGTGGCCATGGAATAAGAGGGCATGTCCCCTTTGTCCCCAGTAGAGAATGTGTGGAGAATTTAAAAAAGAAAAATATCAAATCAAATCAAATCAAGTTTATTTGTACAGCGCTTTTAACAATAAACATTGTCGCAAAGCAGCTTTACAGAATTTGAACGACTTAAAACATGAGCTAATTTTATCCCTAATCTATCCCCAATGAGCAAGCCTGTGGCGACGGTGGCAAGGAAAAACTCCCTCAGACGACATGAGGAAGAAACCTCGAGAGGAACCAGACTCAAAAGGGAACCCATCCTCAAATATGAGAGTGACAACCCTGTAGTGTTGTACACCCTAAGACCAGTTTACATTAAGAACGGGACAAAATAACACCTGAAACACTTCATCACTTGGAGCCTTCAGTCCTTAAATATCTTTTAAGTGTTGGGAGAAGGAATGGAAACATTATAAAGTGGGAAATGTTTTATTGTCCCAACTTTTTTTTAATATGTTGCAAAAATCAGAATTGAAATGTGTTTATTTTGAAACAAACAAACAATAAAATTCATAAGGTGAAACATCAAATAAAGTGCTGTTGTATGTTTTTTGAGTGTAATCCAGGTCAAAGATTGTTTACAAATCATTGTTTTCAGTTTTAATTTCAATTTCAACAGACCATCCCAACTTTTTTTTATTTGGGGTTGTAATATTTACATGAATTTCAGAGTTTCTTAGTATTTAATATGTCCCCTTTTTGCTTTCATGACAGTGTGAACTCAAGGTGCATGGAATCCACAAGCTTGTGTAAAACCTGATAATACATTTTAGGTCAAAACCATTGGTGTGCTGCCTGGTGTGTGATTAGATTCAAGAGAAGAGATCAGACATGAGGAAAATCTGACTTTTTGTACAAAGTAGTTACTCTAGTCAATATCACACATTTGCTGAAATTTAAATACCCATACCCTTAGAAATGGTGCAGAATACTGAATATTAAATATTCAAGATATTGAACATTTACTTTCTTTGTTTTAAATATGTAAGCATTCCAAAACCTTCCATTTATTCCCAATTTTAAATGAAAAAAAATCACAGATATTCAATGAGGTCTCAGATGTTTGGAACCAACTGTATCTATAGACATAGTTAGAGTTATACTTATAGCTATACTTATCACCATAGTTATAGATGTAGCTAAAGTATCAGCTATACTTATTGTAGCTGTAGTTATAGTCATTGTTACAGTCACTGGCAGTTGGTGTCATATTAGATGGGATGGCTAAAATCTAATATCTATGAATGAATGAATGAATGAATGAATGAATCCTTTATTATCACTAGTCACAAGTACCAGCGAAATTGACCATCAACCTGTCCTTACATACACACATACACACAATCGACAGAGGGGGAGTAACAGGACAGGAAGACAGGGATGAAAAGAAAAAATACAGAGTAACATGAGGAGAGGGGAGGAGAAAAAAGCAACCCCCACACTATGCTCCTGTGAGGAGTACAGTGTGGGAACATTAAAAAAAAATCTCAGCACATAAGCACAAAATAACACAAGTACACTTTACAACATGAAAACTTGGGACTTGGGGGGTGATCAGGGATGGGGGTAAAGGGGGGAGGGGAGGAGGTAGAGGTAACCTAGTGCAAGCAAGCAGCCATCTGCTCCTGCAGCCATGATGGCGCAGGTCACACACCCGCTTGTCACACTGGGGGTGAAGCAGCCAAGTCAAGTCAAGTTTATTTGTATAGCGCTTTTAACAATAAACATTGTCGCAAAGCAGCTTTACAGAATTTGAACGACTTAAAACATGAGCTAATTTTATCCCTAATCTATCCCCAATGATGAAGCCTGTGGCGACGGTGGCAAGGAAAAACTCCCTCAGACGACATGAGGAAGAAACCTCGAGAGGAACCAGACTCAAAAGGGAACCCATCCTCATTTGGGCAACAACAGACAGCCTGACTATAATATTAACAGTTTTAACATGATGACAGTTTCGTTGATGTTATAACTCTTCATTGATGGAAACTTGAGTGCAAAACTGTTCATGATAACTGCAATCCTAAAGTTAGCAAGACAACTGTAGTCCTCAGCCATAAAAGCATTACTGTAAGAGTCCAGAGCATCCTCCAGGTATAACCCTCAACTATCCTCATGGGGCCGTCCTTCACAGGAGCGATGCGATAAAACTCCGACCAGACACAGGGCACCAGGATGGATCAAGCAGGTCCGAGGGGCAGAAAAGGCCAGCATCTCAATCCCAGGACCAACAGTGACTGTGGGAAGAGGGGGGAGGAATACGAGAGAGTCTAACAGCAGTGACCTCTGGGGGGAATTGTTATCCCAGCAATGGCCTTGGCTAAGGCCAGTGCTGTCTGAGGGAGCCGAAAGCAGATAAGATTGGGCTTGTTTGGTCTTGGGTCAAGCAGACGCATTCCTTTACACGACTACTCTGAATGTCCATACTGGTCTCTTGAATCCATTTTCCTCTGTAAAGCCGAAAGCTTCTCCATGATCTGAATGAATGAACCCTTTATTATCACTGTACCAGTGAAATTGACCATCAACTTGTCCTTACATACATACATACACATAATTAAGGGGAGTAGACAGGACAGGAAGACAGGGAAAAAAAGAAATTACAGAGAACATGAGGAAAGGAGAGGAGAAAAAAACACCCCCACTCTATGCTCCTGCGAGAGTACAGTGTAGGAACATAAAAAAAACCCTCAGCACATAAGCACAAAAAACACAAGTACGCTTTACAACATGAAAACATGGGACTTGGGGGGGAAGGGGGAAGGGAGGGGCGATCGGGGTGGAGGGTAAGGGGGGCAACATGTTATCCATGTTGCGATTCAAGTTCTGAATAGCCACAGTCTGAGTGCCGACAGCTCTGCCCACCACTTCAATCATGTCGGGCAGCTTTATGGGGCTTTGAACAGCTGTCACCATTTTCTGATTTCCTCGATAAACCAGGGCAATGCCTAATCCAATCAGCAAAAGTCCTGTAATCATGGTTCCGAATAGGTAGATGTCTTCAATGTCCTCCACAAAAAGAACCGCCAGGCACATGACCCGCCACCGCTCCCACACATCCATCATGTAGCCAGCTGCGAACATTCCTGGCAGGACAGGCTGGTTCCCCCAAACCCAGGCTTCTCGTCGAGAAGATTGTGTCAATTGCGTGAAGAGACCAGTTTATCGATTTCATGGTTTTTAGTTTGGAGAGCAGTGCAGAGAGAGTCTCTCAAAAGTATAGACACTAGACAGACGAGACAGCAGAAGCAGAAGCAGGAAAGATAAGGGAAGGGAGAGACAGAGAATGCGACCACCTTCCGCGAGAGCATGGACCTTATGTCTCAAGGTCTCAGTGATACGACGACTACTACTACTACTACTCATCTCATCTCATCTCATTATCTCTAGCCGCTTTATCCTGTTGGAGTTTACCCCAGTGAACGAGAGGGTTGCCTCTCTGTGCCTTCAGATTGGGGAGAGGGCTCTTGCTGTTGTTTGTGCCTATGGGCCAAATAGCAGTATAGAGTATCCGGCCTTCTTGGAGTCCCTGGGAGAGGTACTGAGAGGTGCTCAGACTGAGGACTCCATTGTGCTACTGGGGGACTTCAATGCTCATGTGGGCAACGACAGTGACACCTGGAGGGGCGTGGTTGGGAGGAACGGCCTCCCCGATCTGAACCTGAGTAGTGTTTTATTATTGGACTTCTGTGCTAGTCATGGTTTGTCCATAACGAACACCATGTTCGAGCATATGGGTGTCCATAAGTGCACGTGGCACCAGGACACCTTAGGTCGGAGGTCGATGATAGACTTTGTTGTCGTTTCATCTGATCTCCGGCCCTATGTCTTGGACACTTGGGTGAAGAGAGGGGCTGAGCTGTTAACTGATCACCACCTGGTGGTGAGTTGGATCCGCTGGCAGAGGAGGAAGCCGGACAGACCTGGCAGGCCCAAATGTATGGTGAGGGTCTGCTGGGAACGTCTGGCCGAGCACTCTGTCTGGGGGGTCTTTAACTCCCACCTCCGGGAGAGCTTTTCCCAGCTTCCGAGGGAGGCGGGGGACATTGAGTCTGAGTGGACCATGTTCTTTACCTCCATTGTTGATGCAGCTGTTCGGAGCTGTGGCCGCAAGGTCTCTGGTGCCTGTCATGGTGGCAATCCCTGAACCCAGTGGTGGACACCAGAAGTAAGGGATGCTGTCAAGCTGAAGAAGGAGTCCTATTGGACCATGTTGACCTCTGGGACTCCTGAGGCAGCTGACGGGTATCGGCCCGTTTGCACAGTTCCATCCACTGGACTGGATCTGGTGCCCCCTTTTTAATGAGGTCAATCAGCAGGCTGGTGACGTCCAAAAAGTGAGGCACGAACCGCCTATAATAGCCAGCCAGCCCCAGTAACTGCCTCACCCCCTTTTTGGTCTTAGGTCTTGGGCAGACTGCAATTGCTGTAGTCTTATTAATTTGTAGATGCACTTGCCCATGACCCAAGTAGAAACCCAGATACTGTACTTCCACCTGCCCAATTACACACTTTTTCAGCTTTGCCGTGAGTCCTGCATGCCTCAGGACTTTCAGGACAGCCCTTAGATGTTGTAAATGCACTGCCAATCATTACTATAAATAATGATGTCATCTAAATAGGCAGCGGCATATGCATACTGGATGGACAATTCAGTCCATGAGATACTAAACATTGCTGGGGCCCCAAACAACCTGAAAGGAATGGTGACAAATTGGTGTAAACGAAATGGAGTGGAAAAGCCCATTTTCTCATGGGATAATGAAGTCAAGGGGATCTGCCAATATCCAGTGTCAAATAAAAGTGAGTAGTGCCTAACCGATCAAGTAGTTCATTAATGTGAGATATTGGATGTGAGCCAAATTTAGACACCATGTTGACTTTTCTATAGTCCATACAGGACTGGACTGACCCATTGGTCTTGGGAACCAAGACCACAGAGTTGCTTCCGTCACTGTGCGACTCCTCAATTACTCCCATCTTAAGCATAGCCTGGATTTCATCCCGAACCACATTTTTCATGTGGTTGGGGAGCTGATACGGGTGGCTGTGCACCACCACCCCTGGGGGAGTCTCAATGTGGTGCTCTATGAGGTCACTGCAACTGGGGAGGGTGAGAACACATCACAGAATTCCTCCTGCAACCTGATAACCTGTGCTCTCTGGGATGGTGAGAGGTGGTCTCCACAGGGGACTGGGGTGAATTGGGCTGCACTTTTTGGACTTACCCCCATCCCAGCTCCACCCTCTCTGGAACTACTGCTGATAGAGCCACAGGAACCCCCTCTCTCCATGGTTTAAGGAGATTGAGGTGATGAATTTGACATGTGTCACCTCTATCTGGATGCTTGACCTCAGAGTCACCTTTGTCAATCTGTCATGTGACCTCAAAGAGCCCTTGCCACTTGGTGAGTAATTTTGAGTTTGACATGGACAGGAGAATGAGCACTTTATGAGGGTTAAAAATAAAAAAAAAGCACTTTATGAATGTTAAAATTTCAAAAGGTATGAAAGAGATCCCCCAGAATTCTACAAAGAAGGAATTCTCCAATGGAAACACCACTTGCAGAAGTGTTTAGACTTAAATGGAGGCTATGTAGAGAAATAGGTTTGATATTTTCATAAATAAAGATTTTTTTCAAGTTGTCTTAGAACTTTTTGACTTCCCCTCATATCTCCCAGTGCAAACTCCCTTAGCTGTGTCCCTCTGTTGTACAGACAGAATTGACGTTCTTGCACCTGTAGCAAATTCTCCTGGGTTATGTGACTCAGGGCATGGAATTTTGCTCTCAAGTCAAGGATGTACTGAATTTCATTTTTGCTTTGAGAAGGCCCTTCCTCCCAGTGTTCTCTAATGATGTCTAAGACACCATGGGGCTTGCACCTCCACAGTCATCCAAATGGGGAAAGCTGGTGGAGACTTGTGGGACCTCGTGCACTGCAAACAACAGAGGGTCTAACTGGTCCCAGTTTCTAACATCCCCATTAATTAACTTATTAATCATGTTTTTAAGTGTTTGGTTAAATTGTTCAACCAGCCTGTCTATTTGTGGATGATAGACATGAGTCCCTCAATTTAATACCCAATAATTCATAAAAGCATTACTGTAAGAGTCCAGAGCATCCTCCAGGTATAACCCTCAACTGTCCTCATGGGGCCGTCCTTCACAGGAGTGATGCGATAAAACTCCGACCAGACACAGGGCACCAGGATGGATCAAGCAGGTCTGAGGGGCAGAAGAGGCCAGCATCTCAATCCCAGGACCAACATGTAACTCAGAGGGACAGATTGGGGGGAAGAGAGAGAGAAAGAAAACACATGTTGTTAGGTATGCCCTAAAAATGACAAGTATTAAATCTGTGTGGTAGGCTCGCAGAGATGAGAGTCTTGATATCAGGCATAACACACAACAATGGCATGTTAATATGGTTAAAAAATATCATGACCTGCTCTGGCTGGATGCTTGATTGGGTGATGGGAGCACACTCCTCAGCAATAATGAGATGCAGATGGGACCCTTAGGGCTGGCCAAGACAATTCAGTTACATTTCACCGGGTCTGGGACATGCGACAGAATGTCTGACGGCCGATTCTCTGCAGGCTACGATAGCCAGTCGAGGTCTCCACCCTCTCCACCAAAAGATTTCCTGTTGACTCCATGTAACTCAGAGGGACAGATTTGGGGTCGGGGGGAGGGAAAGAAAACACAGGTTGTTAGGTATGCCCAATGTCACCTGAATAAGTAGGAACAATATACATATTGCACCAAGTACAAGCAGGGACTCCGGCAACTAACTAAGACAGCATAACTAAAAGGAGAGAGCCAGAAGGTAACACAGGCATGAGGGAGCCCCGGGACATAAAGCAGCCAGCCACTACACTGTCAACAAACTCGAGTGAGCAAGCGAGTGGGGACTGACAGCATCCATACATCCCAGTTTACCAAAACACTCTATGTCTGAGGACCCTCTAGATCTACACCTTTACCTCATAAACACCATTAACAAAAGGCTTGACTAAACAGATATGTTTTCAGCCTAGACTTAAATGCTGAGACTGTGTATGATTCTTGAACATTACTTAGAAGGCTGTTCCATAACTGTGGGGCTTTGTAAGAAAAGGCTCTGCCCCCTGATGTAGCCTTCACTATACGAGGTACCAGCAGATAGCCTGCACCTTTTGATCTAAGTAGGCATGGCGGGTCATAGAGGAGCAGAAGTTCACTCAGGTACTGTGGTGCGAGACGATTTAGTGCTTTAAAGGTCAATATTAGTATTTTATAATCAATACGAAATTTGATTGGGAGCCCATGCAGTGTGGATAAGACAGGTGTGATGGGGTCATATTTTCTAGTTCTAGTAAGGACTCTTGCTGCTGCATTTTGAACTAACTTGAGTTTATTTATGCACTTATTGGAACATCCAGACAGTAAGGCATTACAATAATCCAACCTGGAGGGAACAAAAGCATGGACTAGTTTTTCTGCGTCATGCAATGACATTAAATTTCTTATCTTTGCAATATTTCTGAGATGAAAGAAAGCTATCCGGGTGATGTTATCAATGTGAGTTTCGAATGAAAGACTGGGGTCAATAATCACTCCGAGGTCTTTTACTGCTGCACGTGAAGAAACAGAAAGGCCATCCAGAGTCACTGTGTAATCAGAAAACTTACTTCTAGCTGTATGTGGTCCTAGCACAAGTACTTCAGTCTTGTCAGAGTTAAGCAGAAGGAAATTAATAAGCATCCAGTGTCTAATGTCCTTAACATATTCCTGAATTCTATAAAGCTGGTGTCTCTCATCAGGTTTTGCAGAGACATACAACTGTGTGTCATCAGCATAACAGTGGAAACTAATACAATGTTTACAAATAATATCACCCAGAGGTAACATATATAGAGAAAAAAGCAGTGGACCCAAGACAGAACCTTGTGGAACACCAAACTTTACCTCGGTACGTCTAGAAATATCAACATACTGATAACGATCAGTTAAATAAGACCTGAGCCAGGAGAGGGCCGTTCCCTTAACTCCCACAACATTTTCTAGTCTATCCAGAAGAATGGAATGATCAATGGTATCAAATGCTGCACTAAGGTCAAGCAACACAACTAGCGAGACACAGCCCTGATCAGACGCCAACAGTAGGTTGTTTACTACTTTAACCAGAGCTGTCTCTGTGCTATGATGAGGTCTAAATCCTGACTGATACATTTCATGGATGTTATTCCTATGTAAATATGAGCATAACTGCTGTGCCACGGCTTTTTCAAGGATCTTGGAGATAAAGGGGAGGTTTGATATTGGCCGATAATTGGACAGCTGACAGGGATCAAGGTCAGGTTTTTAATTCATTCATTCATTTCATTTATTATACAGGAATTTTTAAAAGTAACAGACAGTTACAGTTTAAAGGGCCTGGCTCAGCTTCAGCTGGTTTTCAGCAGGTTCCTGTTCTGCAGCACATAAAACAACAGGAGTACAAGACACCAACACCAGACTGACAAGTATAGACACCACAATACAGTACAATAACAGCACAAAAACGTGGGACAAGGATAAAAGTAAACAAAAGAAAACAATATTACCCAGACATAAATCAGTTAAGGTTTTGAATAATGTCAGTGTGTGTAAGTATGTATGATGTGTTAGTGGTTGCAAGTATAACTATTCAGCAAAAGAAATATATAAGCCTTTTTAAAATGAGTAATAGATGGTGTTATTCTGATGTGGTGTGGAATATCATTCCATGTTTTAATGTAAGTATGAAAGAATGATCGCTGGCCATAGGTGTTTCTAAAGGCTGGCACTGTAAGAAGTGCCCTAGTTACTGATCTTGTTGTCCGCCCCTGTTGCATGTTAATTGTTGGAAGGAACACAGCAAGACTAGCTATGGGACAGTTTGATTGTAGCTGAAAGTAAAATGTCATAGCATGGGTGTTAATGTAGTTCTGAAAAGTAAGAGCATTTGAGTGGGTGAGTGCAGTACAGTGATGTGTCCAACTAGGAAGTTGATGGTGGATCTTAAATGCTCTGTTGTATAATCTAGAAATTGGTTCTGTGATTTCTTTTGTAGTGAGAGACCAAATAGGAAGACAATAAGATAATGTTGAAAGAATAATTGCGTGTAAATATGTGTGTGATACTGAGGGTGACAAATATGGTCTGATCTTACTATAAACATATAGCTTCTGATTAACTTTACTTGCTAACTTAATTGTGTGTTCTCTGTAAGTAAGATGTGAATCCAAAATTACACCAAGATATTTATAGGTTTTTGTGGTCACAAGGTTTTGATTTGAAAGGGTAATAGGGACAGAGATGGACAGGCTTTTCCTTTGGGAATAAAAATACATACATTCAGTCTTCTTGACATTGATGGTTAAATGATTTGTTTCCAACCAATCATGAAGATGCTGAAGGTCAGATGATAGTTTTAAATTAATAGTGTTAGGGTCAGAATCAGAAAAAAAAATAACAGTGTCATCGGCATACAACAAACAGTTTGAGAATTTACAAATGCAAGGAAGATCATTTATATACAGCAGGAAAAGTAATGGACCAAGTATACTACCTTGGGGAACACCCATATTACACTCTAAAGAGTCAGATCTTTCATGACCAATCTTAACAACTTGTGACCTATTAGTGAGATATGAAGACAGCATTGAGATCACAGAAGAAGATAACTGAAATGAGATAAGTTTGTCCAACAGAATCTGATGGTTTACAATATCAAAAGCTTTACGAAAATCAATAAAAATAGCACCAGTTATATGGCCTTTGTTTAAAGAGTGTCTTATGTGTTCTGTAAATAATAATAGTGCCGTCATAGTTGATCGCTTGGCACGAAAACCATGCTGGGAGTCATTAAGCCAGTTTCCATTTTCAAGGTAAAAACTTAGTTGATTACAGAGGATTTTTTCAAGTAATTTGGACATTACTGGAAGGATTGATATGGGTCTATAATTTGATATACTAGTGGGATCATCAGATTTAAAGATTGGAATGATTTGGGCAGTTTTCCAATAAGAAGGAAAGGTAGAGAACCTAATACAGAGATTTATAAGGTGATGGAACAGAGCTCAGGGGTAATCAGGGGTTTGATAACTGCTAGTTTAAAGGATTTGGGTACATAGCCACTCGTAAGAGAAGAATTTATTATTTTTAGAAGCGGTTCAATTACTCCAGGTATTATCTGTTTGAATAGGTGTGTAGGTAAGGGATCTAGTACACAAGTTGAGGCTTTTGATGTAGAGATTAATGAAAGTAATTCAGTTTCTTTAAGGGGAGTAAAACATTCTAACTGATGAGCTGATACAGTTATATAGTTAACTACAAGGTCACTTTCAATTGTCTGACCTTAAATTAGTAGTTTGAATTTTTTGTCGGATATTCTCAATTTTGTCATTAAAAAAATTCATGAAGTCGTTGCTACTACATACTGCAGGTGTGCATGTGTTGATAGTGGACTTATTCCTGGTTAATTTTGCTACAGTATTAAATAGGAATCTAGTATTATTTTTGTTATCTTCTATTAGGGAGGAGAAATATGTTGATCTCGCAGCACTAAGAGCTTTTCTATACTTCAGGAAGCTCTCCTTCCAAGCTAATTTGAACACTACCAATTTTGTTTGACGCCATTTACGTTCCAATTTTCGAGTGGTCTGTTTTAATGTGCGAGTGTCATCATTATACCAGGGTGCTAATTTTTTGTCTCTGACCATTTTCACACCCCTTGAAAGATTACTAAAAAGGCTCAGAAAAAATCCACCTTTTGCCTCTTCAAGAAGGAATTATTTTTGACAAAAACAAATGTGCAGCTATTATAGGCACACCTGGAAATGACAGTGAACACAATGTGCCTGAAGCATGTTTCCCATTTAAATTGTACATTCTGAATTGATTGAAGTGTGTAGGAACTTTCAAGCTGTAATGCATGACTTCCTGATTAACTGGGGGACAAATATGAGGTGACACAGAGGCCAAAATCCCTTAGTCATCCATCAACATGGGAAAGATAAGAGACACACAAACCCAATGAGGGAGAAATGTGTTGACTTTCATAAGTCAGGGAATGAGTATTAAAAAAAAGCTCCTTGCCTGAAAATGTCCATGTCTACTGTTAGGGCAAGAATAAAAACAGGGACACCAACTGTAACTGTTACTCACCTGGAAGAGGAGCCGAGTTTATTTTGCCCCACGTACAGTGAGGAGGGTAAGAGAGGCAAAAAAAAAAAAATCCCCAAGGATCACTGTTGGTGAATAACAAGAAAAAGTAAAACCTTGTGGTTTCCAAGTCTCCAAAACCACCATCAGACTCCACCTCCATGCCAACAGATTATTTGGAAGGTTCCAGAAAAAAAAAACTTTTCTGTCAGTTAACCCCAAACGTAAGCTCCTGAAGTTTGTGAAACGCTACTCCAATTTTGACTGGAACCATGTTCTCTGGTCTGATGGAACAAAAATTGAGCTTTTTGGCAATAAACACTCACAGTGGGTTTGGAGTTAAGGTGACTGACCCCTTGAAAATGGTTCCTCCAGGACCGATGACGTTTCAGTTGTCAAGACAACGGAAAAACTAAAATACAAAAACAGAAAGATACGTCACAATGCTCTTGTGCACAAAACAAAATGCTCTTGTATTTGTATTTGTATTTTAGTTTTTCCGTTGTCTTGACAACTGAAACGTCATGGTTCCTGGAGGAACCATTTTCAAGGGGTCAGTCACCAAAGGGTTAAAAGAAGGATGGCTATAATGAAAAGAATCTGATTCCAACTGTAAAATACTGTATGGTGGATGTTCTGTGATGTTTTGGGGCTGTTTTCCTCCAAAGTCCCTAAAGCCTTGTTAGGGTCCATGGCATCATGGACTCCATGAAATACCAGGATATTTAAAATCAGAATCTGGCTCCTCTGCCAGGAAACTAAAACTGGGTCATCATTGGATCTTCCAGCAGGACAATGATCTGAAGCATCTGTCCAAATAGTTCTCTGAACAAAGAATCAAGCTTCTGCCCTGGCCATCTCAGTCCCCTGAGTTGAACCCCAGTGAAAACCTGTGGGATGAACTGAACAGGAGAGAGCACAAGAGAGGGCTGAGGAACCTGGATGATCTGGAGAGATTGTGTAAAGAGGAATGGGCTCAGATGTCCTGATCTGGAACTCCAACCTTATAAAATATTATAGGAGAGACTCAGGACTGCTTTACTGACAAAGGGGCCTGTACAAAGTATTAAATGCAGGAGTGCCAATAGCAGTGGCACATGTGTTTTTGTTGAAAATAATTATTTCTTGATGAGGGGTTTGTTTTTCTCTGCATAAATTTATTTCAAATAAGGGTTGTATTTTTCTCATTTTTTCAGTGTGAGATGAAGCAACTTCACCAAAAGGTGGATTTTTCTCTAACCCTTTTTACTAATCTTTACAAGGGGTGCCAATAATTATGGAGGGATATATATATATATATATATATATATATATATATATATATATATATATATATATATATATTAGTGATATATCTTGCTCAATGTGCCCCACCAAAAAAAAAATAATAATAAAAATGAAAAATTTTTTACCACTAGCTGCCACTGGTTATAGTTATAGATATAGTTAGTTATAGATATTACCCATATAATTATATGTATGTGTAACAGAAACATTGGGAGGAAGGTTTAAATAAAAAGAGTTTCATAGTTATATAACTATAGTTATAACCATAGAGCTTTTTTTTTTCTTTTTTTTTTGGAAGAACGCCGAGACCAGAAGCTTTCTTTTTCTTTCTTTTTTTTCTCCTCCTGCGTAAAGACCACTAGCAGAGGCCATCCACATCGGATCGACAGATCTTCAATTAAGGTACATGAATCCTTTCATCATGGCACACCTTCAGCCTGTTCAGTGTGCTGAGTGCAGGATATTTAGTCATTCTTCCTCCGTCACTAGCGATAGCTTTATTAGCTTTATTTGTGATAAGTGCAGATTAGTTAGCTCTCTGACGGAGAAGATTATAGTGTTAGAAGTGTCCAGGCTTGAGAGAAGGTCAGTGAGCATGAGAACAGTGTAGTTTCTGTAGAGCAGGGGTTCTCAACCTTTTTCAAGCTGCCCCCCCCCAAGCTGGTTCATTGCAGTTGGGGCCCCCCCTCCTCCTGGCGCCACCCCCCTTTACCGGCCCCACCCCCACTACACCACCTTGCATAGATAGATAGATAGATAGATAGATAGATAGATAGACTATTATTTTTAGGCCCACACTATTATTATTATTATTATTATTATTATTATTATTATTATTATTATTATTATCAGTAGTGGTAGGTAGGCCTATCATCATTACTAGGCTATTGTTATAACTGGAAGTAGCATCAGACTTCTAATGTGAGCTTGCAGGCATTATTATTATTACTGTTATTATTACGAGTAGTGGTAGGCCTATTATCATTACTAGGCTATAGCTATATAATTATGAGGTTAGCTGTTTTGCTATTATTATTATTATTATTATTATTATTATTATTATTATTATTATTATCAGTAGGCCTATTATCATGACTAGGCTATTGCTATAACTGGGAATTGGCACTAGACCTCTGATATGAATTTATGCTTTATTATTGTTGTTATTATTAGGCCTAGTAATAATAGGCATATCATCTGCATGTTTTACAGAAGCTTGCAGGTAGGCTATGTTAATGTGAGGCCTGAGCCTGCTTTGCCTTGCAAAGATCCTCAATTCTTGGTGCAATGTCTGATAAACATAGCCTCAAATCATCCTCGATTTGTGCACGATTGCAGTATTTCATTTTGAGTGCAGTCATTTTTGAGAATCCTGCCTCATACAAATATGTGGACGTGAAAGGGAGGAGAATCTTCAAGGCGACGTCACAGAGTTGAGGGTATTCCTGCATCAATGCTGCCCAGAATGACGAAAGAGGGCAGGAGGTAAAAAGTTCCTTCAGCCTACTGTCACTCTTCAGCTCAATAAGCTGTTCCTGCATATCAATTTACAGCTCGTTTGCTGTGCACACAAATGGATCTCGAACCCATGCAAAAGAGCGATAATCCTCTTTAAAGTATGTTGCAAATTCTTTTCTCATTGCAGACAGGTGCTCAGACGCTGATTGAAATAGAGAGGAGAAATCATGTGACGTGCCTGCATCAGTGATAAAGTCTGCAAGGCTGGGGAACATGTCGCAGTTCCCTCAACTGATGCGGCCATGCCAGAGGTCAATTTTTTGTGTGAAGGAGTCCACTCTGTCTGCGAGGAGCAAAATATGAGTTTCACAGCCTTGCAGAGACAGGTAGAGGCCATTCAAATGGTCAAATATATCGACCAAATAGGACAGAGATGCAAGCCACATAGTGTCATCCAGATGCTTCGCCAGATCTGATTTGATTTCTGTCAAAAAACACTTCACCTCCTCTCGCAGCTCATACAACCGCTGCAACAACCGCCCCCTGGAGAGCCAGCAAACTTCAGTGTGCAGAAGCAGCTGTTCGTGCCCTGACCCCATCTCCTGGCAGAGGACCCCAAACAAGCGAGAGTTTAGCGGCCATGATTTGATTAGATTTGTCATTTTCACGGATTGGTTCAGCACGGAGTCAAAGAGAACCGGCATTTTTTTAGCAGCTCATGCTTTGTGATGGACCATACAATGTGTCCATTTCACAAGTGGAGCTACTTGCTGAACATGAACAACTAGGCCACACTCACGGCCCGTCATTGCCTGTGCACCATCCGTGCATAGGCCAATGCATTGGTCCCAAGCCAAACCATTTTCACGGATAAAAATATCAAGGACATTGAAGATGGCTTCTCCTGTAGTGTGCGACTGAAGAGGCCGGCAAAACAGGACATCCTCCTCAATCGCATTGTCACGCAGATACCTGACATAGGCAAGGAGCTGTGCCTGCCCAGCAAGATCAGCGGATTCGTCCAGCTGCAGCGCGTAGTAAGGACTCTGTTTTATGAACTCTATGAGTTGTTCTCTGATGTCATTAGACATATCTGAAATCCTCCTAGCGACTGTGTCATTGGACAGTGGTCCTGCACCGAGTTTGGCTGCTCCACTATCTCCTATCATTATTCTGCACATGTCTTGTGCGGCCGGCAAAATGAGAGTCTCGGCAATTGTATGCGGTTTACCCAGTTTAGCTATTCTTTTGGCCACTACATACGATGCCTCCAAACACTGTTTAGACACAGCGCTGTGCACTGAAATGGCTGCCTGTTGCTGATGGAGCCATCAAGCTTTCTTTTAAAATATTCTGCCGGTTTATCTTTAATAGCAGCATGTTTTGTTTCGAGGTGCCTTTTAAGTTTGCAGGGCTTCATGCTGTCATTTGCTAGCACCTCAGCACACATGACACACTGAGGTCTCAGATCAGCCATGACTGTAAATCCAAACTGCAGGTATGCTTCATCGTACCTTCGAAGCTTTTTTGCAGCTGGTGGTGTGTTGGTTGCCTTGTTGGTCCTCACTAGAAATCTCTCCATTTTTGTTAATTATAATTTGGATGTGTGGCTATGTTAAGAGACAAGTATCGGGGACTAATCAGACGGGACTTATGCACGTTCTTTAATGCAAGTGTTTAACGATTTTGCAGGCAATACCAATTTTATTTGAAGATTTAAGCTTGTAGTCCTGAGTGAGTGAGTGAGTGAGTGAGTGAGTGAGTGAGTGAGTGAGTGAGTGAGTGAGTGAGTGAGTGAATGTCTTAGTCGTGGGTGTCATATGTGTTGCATCACAGTGAAAAAGGCAGAGGCTTACCCTATTAGCTAAGTGCATGCTTAGCAGTTAAAAAATAGCTAGGGCTGAGATTGGGATAGTCTTTAAAAAGACGTTTTGTGGTATTAGTCTTTAAAAAGACTGTTTGGGTTTGAAATAAAGGCCTAAAGTAGATTGATATCAACACTGATAACAGATAAACTAGCGAGAACTGGCACAAGCGAACTTGGCAAGAGACTAGACTAGAGTGAATGAAGCTCAACGCGTGTGCAGACGCTTATATAGTAGGCTAGCCTAGCAGTTATGTGACATCGTGTCACAGGCTCAAAATATTACCCCCTGTATTGGTAAATTTGAAATGAAACTGTAGAGTTGATTTGTTTCTGTGTTATAGTAGTCCAACCACTTGCATTTTCGACATGGGAATTTTCATGATTTTTTAAAATGATTTTTTTCCCTCATCCTAGCCTACTTGCGTCCCCCCAGGAGAGTGTCCGCGCCCCCCCAGGGGGGCGGGCCCCACCGGTTGAGAACCACTGCTATAGAGGAAAGTCTGGATGCCCTAGGTGGAGTTAGTTATCCCCCAACTCTGGCATTAGAGCCCTTACAGCGGGGCGAATGGGTGACGGCTCGGCGGCATAAGCGTAGAGCCAAAGCTACCGCTGAGGCTCGCCCACGGGAGCACCACTCCTCTCCATGTCACGTGTCGAACAGGTTTGCTCTCCTTAGTGATGCACCCAGTGAGAAACCTGAAAGAGCTCTGGTGATAGGGGACTCTATCATACAGCACGTGAAATTAGCTCAGCCTTTAGGGGCACCAGCAGCTTTAGTCAGGTGTATACTGGGAGCCAGGGTGCCAGACATAGCAGGTAATCTTAGGGTCCGAGGCAAGCACAGGTTCTCAAAGATAGTTATCCATGCAGGAGCTAATGATATATGCCTTCGTCAGTCTGAGGTTACTAAGAGTAACTTTGTAGAGGTGTTTAAATTAGCGAAGGCGATGTCCGATGCTGTAGTATGCTCTGGCCCCATCCCAATGCGGCGTGGCGATGTAGCTTACAGCAGGTTATGGTCGCTGAACTGCTGGCTGTCCAGGTGGTGCTCTGAAAACAGTGTGGGCTTTATAGATAATTGGGCTAATTTTGAGGGCACTGCTGGCCTGTTAGGGCGGGACAGTATCCATCCCACTCGGGAAGGTGCTGCTCTCATTTCCTGCAGCATAGGTCATAGTCTCAGAACAGGCCTAGTTAATTTCTGACAATCCAGAGCCAAGGCCAGGGAGCAGACAAACAGGCTAAACCGACTGTCTGCTAGCTGCACAGAGTCGTCACTCAGGGTCCACTACATTGAGACTGTGTCTGTTCCCCAAGCTAAACAAAAAGGTAGAAATATTCAGAGAGTTTGTTCCAGTAACCTAATCAATATAAAATTAGATCATATTGACTGTACAGCTGCTGCCAGCACCTTTGATTTAAACACACATGCAAACTCCTCACCTTTCGGCGAAATTTGCCGTTTTGGTCCCAAAATAGGTCACTTGTGTGAATTGTGTAGATCCGAAGAGTTTTTTTTTTTTTTTTGGGGGGGGGGGGGGGGGGGGGTATAACGCTATTGTTGCCAAACATTTCACTTACAAGGTTACAGCCAATCAAGATAAACAGTTACTAACACGCTTCTTTTCCATTGGAGTTCTGATCAGCTGGTGCACAACCCACTGCTGGTTGCCAGTCCTCGCTTACGAATATTCCACAGATTCAGACCGCAAAGTCACCTTTTTATAGAGAGATCTGGCAACCTCATCTCGCGACTGAATCTGAATACCAATGGAACAGTTTCCAGCGCGCTCGGGGGTGAATAACCATGGGCGGATCTACCGGGGTGGCATATGCCACTCTAAAAGAAAGCCTTGCCACCCCTGCTGCTACCCCAGTTGGCAGTGACGAATTCAAAGAAAAATTACGGCCAATTTGACATTTACGTGCGCGAATTTCCAATGTCTGACTGCGGCGAATGCAGCACGAGATAACGCCAGAGATTGGTTGTTTTGGAAAATTGAGAGGCGCGAAGCGAGGGAGCCAGGAGTCGCGAGGAAAGGAGACACGGGAGGAAAGGGGTAAAAGCTGATTAACTATCTATCAAAAAATGAAATTATAATGAATGAACAGTGCTAGTATAGTTGCGATGCTGATTTTGAGAGGATAAAAATCAGGTTGGAGAAGGTTATTTAGCTAACTATACATGTAAGGCAAAAAAAAAAAGTGTGTTTCCGGTAACCCGACCGATCGAGAATTTCCGCGTCGAAATTGCCGACCGTAAAGTTTTTATTACAAATTTCCCTCGATATTTTAGTGTAAGTGGCGTTAGTTTGTCATAATTTTTGTTTCAACGCATTCAAGTTGTGAAAGAAACGATAAAAAGTAAAATGTTTTGCCACTTCTATCAGCCCTCCTGGCTGTAATGCAAATTGCTTCCTCTTCAGTATACAAGTGCACTTCCATGGCAGGGAAAAACACTACATTTTGCCGCCTATGTAGTCCCCTATTTATATAAATAGGAGTCATTCAGGATTCAGCCATGTTTTTGCTCCGTGTTTTTGCTCGACCCAAGTTCTACAGTAGGCTAGGCGAGGCCGGCTGCTTTTAATGGAAGTAGCCTAGCCTAGGACGTTAAACCATATTTTCACGTTATTTCTTGATAAGGTGTTTTCACATTATCACATGAAAATGTCATGAAATAACGTGATAATTTCGTATCATGAAATTACGTGATATGTTATTACATGATAAATATATTGTAAAAACGTGATAACTCTGTTAACAATATCTTTTCACGTAATTACTTGAGTCTAAGCCAATTTTTTTTTTTTGAGTGTGGCAGCAATACGCTTCCGCAGATCATAACTCGAACTCTTGCGATATTTTTTTTATTCGTTTAAAGATTTAAAACACTTATTTTATTATGATGTGTGGTATAAAGGATTCTGTGCCAAAATACTATTTTGTAAGATGTTTACTTGTGTTAATTTTTTCGAACAAAATAAAACAAATTAAGAAAAAAAATTTCCTACCTACCGACCTTATTTTAGTATTTCATGTTACCTGAAACACACTTTTTTTTTTGGCCTAATGTTAGCTAGGTCTGACATTAGTTTTGTGTAAAGTCGGCCACAAAAGTTAATATTGATTCACCGTCTGTCAAGGAAAACATTGCTATTGGCTGAAGCT
Organism: Neoarius graeffei; assembly: GCF_027579695.1. Taxonomy (NCBI): domain Eukaryota; kingdom Metazoa; phylum Chordata; class Actinopteri; order Siluriformes; family Ariidae; genus Neoarius; species Neoarius graeffei. The sequence goes on along the minus strand of NC_083570.1, from coordinate 127,122,669 downwards.
TATGATTCAAATATTGAGGATCTTAAACATGAGTTACATCAGACGAGGAGAGTACTAGACAGAAAAAAGGGGGAACAGGAGAGTCCTACCACTCTCATGGAGTTCACTGTTTTTGGACCCGTACCAAGATGATGTTGTTGTTGTTTTTTGAGTTGTTCAGGTTGTGTAAAATAGCGGTTGTCTTGCCTGTGAGCAGTGCATCCTGTGAACGAAGTTTTTCATCTCTCAGGCTCATAAAGACTTATTTGCAGTTGACTATGACAGAAAAGAGACTATCAAGTTTGGCTGTACTCAGCATTGAATCAAAGCGCACAAAAGCATTAGATCTTCATAAATTTGTGAAGCGTTTTGCTGAGCAGCATGGAAATCGCCGCATTCAGCTGTTGTAGGCATGACAAGTTCATGTTATGCTCACTGGTGAGCCTTTACAAAGCGTGAGAGAAAAAAAACTATAAAATGTGACACTGGTGTAAATGGTTTAAATCATGCTGAACTTGAAGCAGTGTTGTTATTGTTGTTTTTTAGTGTTTGTTCTTTTGCATATACAGTATAAAACTGTCCAGAAACGGTATAGACCTCATCTGAGAATGTGTGTTCTTCGTGAACAATAAAGGCATGAGATTAAGTTTATCTGTATGAGTTTGTAAATGGCAGTCTGTGCCCTTTTGTAGTGTGTACATACTATTTGTCGTCAAACTGTGATTAAATTCAGTATATATACATGTCTGTAATACGTTGACACCCCTCAAAAATTCCTGCCCCCCTCTTGCCACCCCATAAATATTTTTCTAGATCCGCCCCTGATTTCACATAGGTGATATCTTTAAGAAAATTGACAGACAGGGATTGGCCAGGTGTGTCCTCTGGGGTAGGTCTGTTAGATAGCACAGGCAGTAATATATACCTTTTTGTAAATAGCCCACTGTGTTGTACACAGGGGTGAAAATTAACTTCACAAAATATCAAACTTTACCGGCCACTGACAAATAAATGGTACAATTTACCGGCCACTCAACAGTAACTTATTAAGACATGTTTATGGAAAGTTATTTTGTACTGTATTAAATTCAAGATGTCACTGGTTGCAATTTTTTTTGTAACATCGACTACGAAATGTACTTTTGCGCGCGTGCCGTGTCCCCGTGCATCCTTCTCACCTTTTTCACCCCTGACCAGTTTGCATGCCTGTTTAAAGGTGGGGCTATTAAATATTAGATCTCTTACATCTAAAGCGCTAATGGTTAATGAACTCATTATTGGTCAGGAGTTTAATGTACTTTGTTTAACTGAAACATGGATTAAGCCAAATGAATATATAGCATTAAATGAAGCGAGTCCTCCTGGATACAGTTATATACACCAGCCTCGTCTAACTGGCAGAGGAGGAGGCGTTGCGGTTATTTATAATGATTATCTAGGTGTAACACACAAACCTGGTTATAAATTTAATACATTTGAAGTTCTTCATACTCATATAATGTATGTAGCCTCGAAAAATAAGTCTACCCAGTTAATTCCATTGCTTATTATTTACAGGCCCCCGGGGCCATATTCTGAGTTTCCTTCTGAATTTGCAGATTTTATCTCAGATCTGGTTATTTCCTTAGACAAAGCTTTAGTTGTCGGAGATTTTAATATTCACTTCGATAACCCAGAAGACCCTTTGAAAACAGCGTTTCTGTCCATTTTAGATTCAGTAGGGATTAATCAGAATGTCATAGGACCGACCCATAATGGTGGTCACACCCTCTATCTAATATTAACATTCGGGTTAAACGTAGAAAATATAGTCACACTTCCACAGTCTGAAGTTATCTCAGATCATTATTTCATCTCATTCAAACTATGTCTGAGTAATAATATATGCACCTCACCATGCTACTGTATTAAACATACATTCACATCAACTACTGCACAGAGCTTTATAAATGATCCCCCAGAGTTATCAACTTTGATTGGGTCACTGTCAGCCCCTGCAGAACTTGATCAGGCAACTGAATGCTCAGACTCAGTGTTCCACTATACTTTAGATAATGTAGCTCCTCTAAAAAGGAAAATGGTCAGAGACAAAAAATTAGCACCCTGGTATAATGATGACACTCACACATTAAAACAGATCACTTGGAAATTGGAACATAAATGGCATCAAACAAAATTGGTAGTGTTCAAATTAGCGTGGAAGGAGAGCTTCCTGAAGTATAGAAAAGCTCTTAGTGCTGCGAGATCAACATATTTCTCCTCCCTAATAGAAGATAACAAAAATAATCCTAGATTCCTATTTAATACTGTAGCAAAATTAAACAGGAATAAGTCCACTATAGACACATGCACACCTGCGGTATGTAGTAGTAGCAATGACTTCATGAATTTTTTCAATGACAAAATTGAGAATATCTAACAAAAAATTCAAACTACTAATTTAAGGTCAGACAGTGTAAGTGACCCTCTAGTTAACTATATAACTGTATCAGATCATCAATTAGAATGTTTTACTCCCCTAAAAGAAACTGAATTACTTTCATTAATCTCAGCATCAAAAGCCTCAACTTGTGTACTAGATCCCTTACCTACACGTCTATTCAAACAGATAATACCCGAAGTAATTGAACCGCTTCTAAAAATAATAAATTCTTCTCTTACGATTGGCTATGTACCCAAATCCTTTAAACTAGCAGTTATCAAACCCCTGATTAAAAAACCTGACCTTGATCCCTGTCAACTGTCCAATTATAGGCCAATATCAAACCTCCCCTTTATCTCTAAGATCCTTGAAAAAGCTGTGGCACAGCAGTTATGCTCATATTTACATAGGAATAACATCCATGAATTGTATCAGTCAGGATTTAGACCTCATCATAGCACAGAGACAGCTTTGGTTAAAGTAGTAAACGACCTACTGTTGGCGTCTGATCAGGGCTGTGTCTCACTGCTTATGTTGCTTGACCTTAGTGCAGCATTTGATACCACTGATCATTCCATTCTTCTGGATAGACTAGAAAATGTTGTGGGAGTTAAGGGAATGGCCCTCTCCTGGCTCTGCTCTTATTTAACTGATTGCTATCAGTATGTTGATATAAATGGTGATATTTCTAGACATACTGAGGTAAAGTTTGGTGTTCCACAAGGTTCTGTCTTGGGTCCACTGCTTTTTTCTTTATATATGTTACCTCTGGGTGATATTATTCGTAAACATTGTATTAATTTCCACTGTTATGCTGATGACACACAGTTGCATGTTTCTGCAAAACCTGATGAGAGACACCAGCTTAATAGAATTGAGGAATGTGTTAAGGACATTAGACACTGGATGCTTATTAATTTCCTTCTGCTTAACTCTGACAAGACTGAAGTACTTGTACTCAGACCACATGCAGCTAGAAGTAAGTTTTCTGATTACACAGTAACTCTGGATGACCTTTCTGTTTCTTCACGTGCAGCAGTAAAAGACCTCAAAGTGATTATTGACCCCAGTCTTTCATTCAAAACTCACATTGATAACATCACCCAGATAGCTTTCTTTCATCTCAGAAATATTGCTAAGATAAGAAATTTAATGTCACTACATGATACAGAAAAACTAGTTCATGCTTTTGTTACCTCTAGGTTGGATTATTGTAATGCCTTACTGTCTGGATGTTCCAATAAGTGCATAAACAAACTCCAGTTAGTTCAAAATGCAGCAGCAAGAGTCCTTACTAGAACTAGAAAATATGACCACATCACCCCTGTCTTATCCACACTGCATTGGCTCCCAATCAAACTTCGTATTGATTATAAAATACTACTATTGACCTTTAAAGCACTAAATAGTCTCACACCACAATACCTGAGTGAACTTCTGGTCCTCCATGACCTTCCATGCCTACTTAGATCAAAAGGTGCAGGCTATCTGCTGGTACCTCGTATAGTGAAGGCTACATCAGGGGGCAGAGCCTTTTCTTACAAAGCCCCACGGTTATGGAACAGCCTTCTAAGTAGTGTTCGGGAATCAGACACAGTCTCAGCATTTAAGTCTAGGCTGAAAACATACCTGTTTAGTCAAGCCTTTTGTTAATGGTGTTTATGAGGTAAAGGTGTAGATCTGGAGGGTCCTCAGACATAGAGTGTTTTGGTAAATTGGGATGTATGGATGCTGTCAGTCCCCCACTCGCTTGCTCACTCGAGTTTGTTGATGGTGTAGTGGCTGCTGCTTTATGTCCCGGGGCTCCCTCATGCCTGTGTTACCTTCTGGCTCTCCCCTTTTAGTTATGCTGTCATAGTTAGTTGCCAGAGTCCCTGCCTGTACTCAGTGCAATATGTATACTGTTCCTACTTATTCAGGTGACATTGGCCATACCTAAAAACCTGTGTTTTCTCTCCCCCCAAATCTGTCCCTCTGAGTTATATGTTGGTCCTGGGATCGAGATGCTGAACCTCTTCTGCTCCTCGGACCTGCCTGATCCATCCTGGTGCCCTGTGTCTGGTTGGAGTCTCATTGCATCGCTCCTGTGGAGGACAGCCCCATGAGGACAGTTAAAAGTCACTCTTGGAGGAAGCTCTGGACTCTTACAGTAATGCTTTTATGGCTGAGGACTACAGTTGTCTTGCTAACTTTAGGACTGCAGTTGTCATGAACAGTTTTGCACTCAAGTTTCCATCAATGAAGAGTTTATAATATCAACGAAACTGACTTCATGTTAAAACTGCTAATGTTATAGTCATGCTGTCTGTTGTTGCCCAAATGAGGATGGGTTCCCTTTTGAGTCTGGTTCCTCTCGAGGTTTCTTCCTCATGTCATCTGAGGGAGTTTTTCCTTGCCACCGTCGCCACAGGCTTGCTCATTGGGGATAGATTAGGGATGAAATTAGCTCATGTTTTAAGTCATTCAAATTGTGTAAAGCTGCTTTGCGACAATGTTTATTGTTAAAAGCGCTATACAAATAAACTTGACTTGACTATATTTATAGCTACAGTGCCATCCACTATTATTTCCCACTCCTTGTAAAGATCAGTAAAAAGGGTCAGGAAAAGAACCATCTTTTGGTAAATTCGTTTCATCTCATGCTGAAAAAAAGAAAAATCTGACCTTTATTGGAAATAAATTTATTTAGAGAAAAACAAATCCCTCATCAAGAAATAATTATTTCCTCCATATTCTCACCATATACCTTTTGCCACACTGATCACAAACATAAGTGATGGGGTTGTGCTGATCTTGGCCTTGCCACAGATGTCTCGTGGCACATTGCTCCTTGTGTGATCTTGTTCTTTCCTCTTCAAAATGTTGCAGTCCTTCTTCCACTTTACGAATCCAGACATCTCTATCTTTAACAAGGTCTTCTGTATCACAAACTGGGATACTGCATTTCTTGAGAGCAGACTTCAGATGATCGTGGTGGTATTTCTTGGGACCCCCAGGAGGGGCAGCTCCCATTTTGTAACTTGCCATTTTGGACAATCTTAGGTAGTCAATTGGGTGACATCCGACCAACATGTCCAAACCACTGAGGCTGTGTCTTCAGGAGAAATGCTTTCACATTATGTGAAGCACAGCCAATATGATACACGTTGAAGAGGACAAGGGCAAGGACACATCCCTGCTTTACTCCAATTGGGATGTCAAAAGGTTCAGATGCTTCAACACTGACCATCACCTGTGCCATCATTCCATCATGGAATTGTCTGAGAATGGAGAGAATATGGGGTGGGCAACCAAACTTCTCAAGCACCCTCCATGGAAGAGTTCTATTAATGGTGTCAAATGCTTTTGCAAGATCAATAAAAGTGAGGTAAAGCTCATTTCTCTGTTCCCTGCTTTTTTCCAGGAGCAATCTTGAGACAAAGATCATGTCCACTGTGCTCCAGTCTGCACAGAAGCCACATTGAGACTCCAGCAGAACATGGTTGATAAACTCTTGGAGCAGACAAAAATGCATAATGCGAGTCAGTATCTTCCCTGCAACATCCAGTACTGAGATTCCACGACTATTTCCATATAGTGAACAATCACCTTTCTTCTTGTAAATCGTGATGATGTTGGCATGTTTCCATCTTTCAGGTATTGTACTATGCTGCCAGCATCTCAGGATGACATCATGGAGGTGTTGTTGGATGGCTATACCACCATATTTGAAGATTTCACCTGGAATACCATCAGAGCCTGGTGATTTCCTGTCTTTCAGGTGCATTTTGAGTTTCTGAGAAGGAAGGTTTATCAGGTGCAATGATAGGGACAGTTGGCAGCTCATCAACTATATTTGGATCAGCTGGAGTTGAGTGATTCAGCAAGTCTTTGAAGTGCTCGGCACATCTTCTACTGATCCCATCCTTATCCCTGATCAATGTCTGTTGATCAGCAGAATGAACAGGAGCATGAGATGATGATGATTTTGGACCATAGATCGATTTGATTGCATCATAGAAAATGTGTGTTTCAGTTTCTGTCAGCAAATGTTTGGATTTTTGAAGATATTTTTCAGCCACCATTCATTCTGCAACCTCTTCAGTTCATGCTGTGCTTCTCCACATAGATTTCTCCAGACATGAAGACATTAAGTGGATGGGTTTGAGAGATAGGCATTATGTGCAACATTCTTCTGTTCAAGAAGTAATAGGATTTTATCTGAATTTTCAGTAAATCAGTCTTGATTTAGATTAGATTAGATTAGATTAGATAGATTAGATAAAACTTTATTGATCCCTTTGGGTGGGTTCCCTCGGGGAAATTAAGATTCCAGCAGAATCATTACAGATAAACAGAGAAAATAAATAGAGAAAACTTCTAGATAAATTAAAATAAATTATTTACATATACAAATATAAAAAGAATAAAATAAAAAAAAATAAAAAAAAAGACTCCTGTGGGTTCACCACCCACAGAGGTAACAGTAGGGGATTGGTGCAGTGTGGATTGGGTGGCAGTCGAAGGCAGGGGCCTCGACGACCTGATCCCCAGACACAGCGGCTGGATGTTGGGACATGGAATGTCACTTCGCTGGGGGGGAAAGAGCCTGAGCTTGTGCGGGAGGTGGAGAGGTACCGGCTAGAGATAGTCGGGCTCACCTCCACCCACAGCTTGGGCTCTGGAACCCAGCTCCTTGAGAGGGGCTGGACTCTCCACTTCTCTGGAGTTGCCCGTGGTGAGCAGCGGCGGGCTGGTGTGGGCTTGCTTATAGCTCCCCAGCTCAGCCGCCATGTGTTGGAGTTTACCCCAGTGAACGAGAGGGTCGCCTCTCTGCGCCTTTGGATTGGGGAGAGGGCTCTTGCTGTTGTTTGTGCCTACGGGCCAAATAGCAGTATAGAGTATCCGGCCTTCTTGGAGTCCCTGGGAGAGGTACTGAGGGGTGCTCAGACTGGGGACTCCATTGTGCTACTAGGGGACTTCAATGCTCACATGGGCAACGACAGTGACACCTGGAGGGGCGTGGTTGGGAGGAATGGCCTCCCCGATCTGAACCCGAGTGGTGTTTTGTTATTGGACTTCTGTGCTAGTCACGGTTTGTCCATAAGGAACACCATGTTCGAGCATATGGGTGTCCATAAGTGCACGTGGCACCAGGACACCTTAGGTCGGAGGTCGATGATCGACTTTGTAGTCGTTTCATCTGATCTCCGGCCCTATGTCTTGGACACTCGGGTGAAGAGAGGGGCTGAGCTGTCAACTGATCATCACCTGGTGGTGAGTTTGATCCGCTGGCGGAGGAGGAAGCTGGACAGACCTGGCAGGCCCAAACGTACAGTGAGGGTCTGCTGGGAACGTCTGGCTGAGCACTCTGTTGGGGAGGTCTTTAACTCCCACCTCCGGGAGAGCTTTTCCCAGCTTCCGAGGGAGGCGGGGGACATTGAGTCTGAGTGGACCATTGTGGCAGCGGGGGCGTGGTCAAGCGCCAGTCTGTGACAGGAGGGCAGAGTTGGGGAAGGTAAGTGGCAGAATCGCTACACCTGAGTGTAATTAACCTGTGTTTTGTGTGTGTTCTCCCCAGTAAACCGCGCCCTATTTAAGGAGGGAGAGTGAGACGATGTCATCCGTTGTCCTGCCGCCGGGACAGCCGCCAGATGATCCTCCGCCAGTCCTATGGCCTGATCCAGCGACGCCGGGCGGTGGCACTGGACCCACTCCGCGGTTCCGGCGGGTAGGCGGGCGATGAACTGTTCCAGCACCACCTGGTCGATGATTCCCTCGGCGTCGCGATCTTCGGCCCTCAGCCACCACCAGCAGGCGTCCCGGAGCTGCTGGCCGAATGCGAACGAGGTGCCGACTTCCTCCATCCGCAGCACGTGGAAGCACTGGCGCTGCTGCTCCGGCGTGCGCTCCATGCGCTGGAGGACAGCCCGGCGAAGGTCAGCGTAGGCCAGCCGGCAGTCGGCGGGGAGCTGTAGTGTGGCTAACTGCGCCTCTCCCGTCAGGAGGGGGAGGAGGCGCGCCGCGCGCTGCTCCATCGGCCACCCCGAGGCTTCGGCGACCTGCTCGAACAACGCGATGAAAGCCTCGGGGTCGTCCTGCGGGCCCATCTTGGTCAAGGTGAGGGGAGATGGGCCTGCGGCCGGGGCGCTGGTGGACCCCGCCGATGCGAGGAGGCGCCGGAATGCCTCTCGGTCTTCCTGTTGAGCCAGCACCAGGGCTTCGAAGCGGCGCTCCTGCTCCTTCCGGAGTGTGACGAGTGCCTGGTGCTGGCTCTGCTGAGCCGTGGCGAGGGCATGGACCAAGTCTGCGAACAGGGAGGATTCCATGGGGCTGCAGGACAGGTGCTCCACCTTCCCGGGTTTCAGCACCACTGTAGCGGGTTTAACGTGTGGGTGGAGCACAGAAGATGGCAGGACAGAGATCAGGATGAATAGCGTGCTTTTATTGCCGCACTTTTCAGTCGGACACTCAACAAGCAACACTCGGAGATTCACACAGACACACACTCCGTAGGCTCCTCTCGGCAAGCTCCCCTCCGCTCTCACTCTCCCTCCTTAAATAGGGCGCGGTTTACTGGGGAGAACACACACAAAACACAGGTTAATTACACTCAGGTGTAGCAATTCTGCCACTTACCTTCCCCAACTCCGCCCTCCTGTCACAGACCAGCGCTTGACCACGCCCCCGCTGCCACAACCATGTTCTCTACCTCCATTGTAGACGCAGCTGTTCGGAGCTGTGGCTGCAAGGTCTCCGGTGCCTGTCATGGCGGCAATCCCCGAACCCGGTGGTGGACACCGGAAGTAAGGGATGCCATCAAGCTGAAGAAGGAGTCCTATTGGGCCATATTGACTTCCGGGACTCCTGAGGCAGCTGACAGGTATCGGCAAGCCAGGCGTGCTGCAGCTCGGGCAGTTGCGGAGGCAAAAACTCAGAACTGGGAGGAGTTCGGGGAGGCCATGGAGAAGGACTATCGGTCGGCCTCAAAGAAATTCTGGCAAACCGTCCGGCGCCTCAGGAGGGGGAAGCAGTACTCTGCCAACACTGTTTACAGTGCGGGTGGGGAGCTGTTGACCTCGACTGGGGACATTGTCAGGTGGTGGAAGGAATACTTTGAGGATCTCCTCAATCCCACCATCATGTCTTCCACTGAGGAGACTGAGGCTGATGACTCAGAGGTGGACTCGTCCATTACCCAAGCCGAAGTCACTGAGGTGGTTTGCAAGCTCCTCGGTGGCAAGGCACCGGGGGTGGATGAGATCTGCCCTGAGTATCTCAAGTCTCTGGATGTTGTGGGGCTGTCTTGGTTGACACACCTCTGCAACATCATGTGGCGGTTGGGGACAGTGCCTCTGGAGTGGCAGACTGGGGTGGTGGTCCCTCTTTTTAAGAAAGGGGACCGGAGAGTGTGCTCCAATTATAGGGGAATCACACTTCTCAGCCTCCCAGGGAAGGTTTACTCCAGGGTACTGGAGAGGAGAATTCAACCAATAGTCGAACCTCGGATCCAGGAGGAACAATGCGGTTTTTGTCCTGGTCGCGGAACACTGGACCAGCTCTATACCCTTCATAGGGTGCTCGAGGGTTCATGGGAGTTTGCCCAACCAGTCCACATGCGCTTTGTGGATCTGGAGAAGGCATTCGACTGTGTCCCCCGTGGTTTTCTGTGGGGGGTGCTTCGGGAGTATGGGGTTCGGGGCTCTTTGCTAAGGGCTGTCCGGTCCCTGTACGAATGGAGCAGGAGTCTGGTTCGCATTGCCGGCAGTAAGTCAGACCTGTTCCCAGTGCATGTTGGACTCCGGCAGGGCTGCCCTTTGTCACCAGTTCTGTTCATAATTTTTATGGACAGAATTTCTAGGTGCAGCCAGGGGCCGGAAGGAATCCTGTTTGGGAACCACAGGATTTCATCTCTGCTTTTTGCGGATGATGTTGTCCTGTTGGCTTCTTCAAACCAGGACCTTCAGCATGCACTGGGGTGGTTTGCAGTCGAGTGTGAAGCGGCTGGGATGAGAATCAGCACCTCCAAGTCCAAGGCCATGGTTCTCGACCGGAAAAGGGTGGCTTGCCCTCTCCAGGTTGGTGGAGAAGTCCTGCCTCAAGTGGAGGAGTTTAAGTATCTCGGGATCTTGTTCATGAGTGAGGGAAGGATGGAGCGTGAGATCGACAGGCGGATCGGTGCAGCCTCTGCAGTGATGCGGTCGCTTTACCGGTCTGTCGTGGTGAAGAAGGAGCTGAGCCAAAAGGTGAAGCTCTCAATTTACCGGTCGATCTACGTTCTGACTCTCACCTATGGTCATGAGCTTTGGGTAATGACCAAAAGAACAAGATCGCGGATACAAGTGGCCGAAATGAGTTTCCTTCGCAGGGTGGCTGGGCACTCCCTTAGAGATAGGGTGAGAAGCACAGTCACTCGGGAGGAGCTCGGAGTAGAGCCGCTGCTCCTCCACATCGAGAGGAATCAGCTGAGGTGGCTCAGGCATCTTTTTCGGATGCCTCCTGGACGCCTCCCTGGGGAGGTGTTCCAGGCATGTCCCCCCGGGAAGAGGCCCCGGGGAAGACCCAGGACACGCTGGAGGGACTATGTCTCTTGGCTGGCCTGGGAACGCCTCGGTGTTCTTCCCGAGGAGCTGGCTGAGGTGTCTGGGGAAAGGGAAGTTTGGGCTTCCATGCTTAGACTGCTGCCTCCACGACCCGGTCCCAGATAAGCGGAAGAAGATGAGACGAGACGAATATAAAAAGAATAAGATATGGGGAAGGGGGAAGGAAAGGAAAAAAGGGGCAGCGACAGGAGAGATATTGCACTTTATATTGCACATTATATTGCACATTGTCCGGTACTGCTTATTGTTAGGCTAGGCTACTGCTCCTTCCCATCCTCTGTCCTCCTGTTACCCCTCCTCCCCCCCAGAGAGGAGTTGTACAGTCTGATGGCGTGAGGGACAAAGGAGTTTTTGAGTCTCTTCATCCTGCACTTGGGAAGGAGCATTCTGTCACTGAAGAGGCTCCTCTCGTTGCTGATGACGGTGTGCAGAGGGTGACTGGCATCGTCCATGATGTTCAATAGTTTGTCCATAGACCTCTTCTCTGCCACCATCACCAGAGAGTCCAGCTTCATGCCAACCACAGAGCCTGCCCGCCTGATCAGTTTGTCCAGCCTGGATGTGTCCTTCTTGGATGTGCTGCCCCCCCAGCACACCACGGTGTAAAACAGGACACTGGCAACCACAGACTGATAGAACATTCACAGGAGTTTCCTGCAGATGTTAAAGGACCGCAGCCTCCTAAGGAAGTATAGCCTGCTCTGTCCCTTCCTGTATAAGTGTTTGGTGTTGCAAGTCCAGTCCAGCTTGCTGTCCAGCCACAGCCCGAGGTACTTATAGGAATCCACAGCCTCCACCTCGACTCCCTCGATCAGAACTGGTCGTGACCTTGGTCTGGACCTCCCAAAGTCAATGACCAGCTCCTTGGTCTACGAGGTGTTGAGCTGCAGGTGGTTCCTGTTGCACCACACAGCAAAGTCTCTCACCAGGCTCCTATACTCCTCCTCTCTGTCGTCACTGATACACCCAATGATGGCTGTGTCATCAGCAAACTTCTGAATGTGACACAGCTCCGAGTTGTAGCAGAAGTCCCCGGTGTACAGGGTGAAGAGAAGAGGGGCCAGCACCGTACCCTGGGGTGCTCCAGTGCTGCTAATCACAGTGTCCATCATGTGATGTCCTTCAGCCTGTCGTACTGCGGCCTGGCAGTGAGGTAGCTGGAGATCCAGGTGGCCAGGCAGGGGTCCACTCGCATCCTGTTGATGTCGTCTTTTGGTTTCTCCCAGAACACCAAGGGAAGTTGAGTAGAGTATCTTGGCTGTAGCATTCCATAGACTATCACTGTTACCCTCCATGATTTTCTCTTGCTTGTCAACATGCTGGGCATCCATGGAAGCCAGATTTTCTTGAAAAGCATTACAAAATTGCGCTCTTTTATTAGGCTCATGAATTGCAATAATATTAAGTTGTTTCATTGGATGTGATTTGCAATGTGGGGGTCACAAAACAAGTTCCAGCTTTGTGTGGGGGAGACAATGGTCCATCCAACATTCTGCACTGCACATGGCTCTGGTATAATGGATGACCTGCAAGTCCTTTTGTTTGACTATAACATAGTCCAGAATGTGCCATTTCCTTGAGCAAGGATGCATCCAAGTACCTATATGGATTTTGAGGAGTTGAAAAAACATGTTTGTAATGCAGAGTTGGTGCTTTGAGCAAAGTGTTAGTAAGCAGAGACCATTTGAGTTCATCTTACTAATGCCATGTTCACCTAGTATTGCATTCCAAACAGAGCTGTTTGATCCAAGATGTGCATTGAAATAACCCATCAAAAGTATCTTATAATTTATCAGTACTGTTCACAAGGCAAGGTCCAGACATTCATAGAATTCTTCCTTGGCTTCATCACTAGAGTCTTACATGGGTGCCTAGACACTGATGATTGTTAAGTACTGATCTCAAGCCAAGGGCATTCACAGAGTCATGAGACATTCACTTATTCCCACAGGGGCCTCTGAAATCTGCTGCAGAAGCATGTTTCTGATAGCAAAGCCAACCCCATGCACTCTCGAGGTACTGATTGGGTGTCCTTTCCAGAAGAATGTGTGTTGGTTCTCTGTGAGGTATCCTTCATCAAAAAATCTAGTTTCAAAAGAAAAGAAGATGGAGTGAAAGATCTGTGCAATGCATTAATTTTGGTGCTCCTAGGAATGCACAATCTTAGATGCACACACTTCGTATTCAAGACACCTTTACCCAATGGCAAGGAAGATACCAAGACAATCAGAAATGCCAGGAGTGCTGCAGCTTTCATCTGCCATTACTGACAGACTAGAGGAGCTTGTCCAAGCCTACCAACTTGTTGCCATACTTAAGGAGCATGTCCAATTCCACCAGTTCCACTGTCAAGGTCTTTGTGTGTGTCCATTGGCCCCAGGAATCACTAGAGTGGTTGGACCATCTACCTGCATTCACTCCCATACTACACTGAGGCATCTCCAAGGAGATGAAAGTCCAAAACATTGGATTCCTGAACACTCCAACTTTGTGGGAGGATTATTTATTAACACATTTTACACTCATTGGGAGCTCCAAGTTTGGCCAGTGCACATATATAAGTAACATAGTTATATGTATAATTATAGTTGCAGGGATAGGTATATTTATAGTTATTGTTAATTATAATTATCCTAGGCAGCACGGTGGTGTAGTGGTTAGCGCTGTTGCCTCACAGCAAGAAGGTCCTGGGTTTGAGCCCCGGGGCCGGCGAGGGCCTTTCTGTGTGGAGTTTGCATGTTCTCCCCGTGTCCGCGTGGGTTTCCTCCGGGTGCTCCGGTTTCCCCCACAGTCCAAAGACATGCAGGTTAGGTTAACTGGTGACTCTAAATTGACCGTAGGTGTGAATGTGAGTGTGAATGGTTGTCTGTGTCTATGTGTCAGCCCTGTGATGACCTGGCGACTTGTCCAGGGTGTACCCCACCTTTCGCCCGTAGTCAGCTGGGATAGGCTCCAGCTTGCCTGCGACCCTGTAGAAGGATAAAGCGGCTAGAGATAATGAGATGAGATGAGATAATTATCCTAAGGGGTATAGTTATAGCTATTGTTACAGTTATAATTATAATTTTAAACCTAAGTCTAGCTATAATTATGCTTACAGTAATAGTTATGGCTATATAGTTATAGGTATATTTATAATTAGACACAGATATTAGTGACAGATATTGTTATAGTAATAGCTATCACGATAGTCAGTGAAACCTATTCCTATACTCATAGCTTTAGTTATTGCTATACTTGTCGTTATTGTTATACCTATATCTACAGTTATAGTTATGGCAAAACATATAGTTAATGCTATAGTTATGGTTATAAGTATAGTTAGTTTTATAGTTACAGCTGTAATTATCGTCATAGTCCCAATAATTTGAAAAATGATCGTCCAATCTCAAACCTACCTTTCCTCTCAAAAATACTTGAAAAATCTGTTGTAGCTCAGGTTCATTCTCATCTTACTGACAATCATTCATTTGAACAATTTTAGTATGGGTTTCGTCCACTTCACAGTACAGAAACAACTTTGGTTAAAATCACCAATGACCTGCTGATGGCAGCGCATTCTGGGTCATTAACCAAACTTGTGCTCCTTGATCTAAGTTCTACCTTTGATATAATCTCTCATAATATTCTCCCAGAGAGATTAGCTTCTATTAACATCATCAGCACCTCTCTTACCTGGTTTAAATCATATCTCTCTGGTCTGAAAAAAATTTCAGATCGCAGTCTTGCCCAGTTATAAGTGGTGTTCCCCAGGGCTCTGTTTTAGGCCATCTTTTATTTATTATTCATCTTCTGCCTCTTGGCCACATTTTTAGAAAATGTGTTATTCAGGTTCACAGTTATGCTGATGACACCCAGCTCTACCTGTCTACCAAGCTTAAGTTCAGCCTTCCAACCTTTTCCCTTTGTGATTGTTTAGTTGAAATTAAATCTTGGTTGACCTCTAATTTTCTAAAACTTAACAGTGAAGGAAAAAAAAACAGAAGTTCTCCTCGTTGAGACTAGAACTTACTTTGGGGAGCGCAGATGGCCAAGTGGTTAGAGCGCTTGACCGCTAAGTGAACGATCCCCGGTTCGAGCCTCGGCTTGACGGGGATCTGGGGCTTGCTCCCTGTCCACCCAGCAGTGAATGGGGACCTGGTGGAAACACTGGGGAAGCTAAGGGTGGTGAGGAAAGGAACTGGCCACCCTACCTCACTATGCCGATGGCCCAGGACGAGTGTGCTCTCTAACAGGCACTCCCCCAATGTACAAAAACGTATATGGGACTCTCTTTGCTTTGCTTACTTTGGCCAAACCTAACAGTTTCTATCTGACTACTGACAATGTCATAGTTTCTCCTTCCCCTCAGGTTAAGAGTTTGGGCATCATCCTTGAGAGGACTCTAAACTTTGAAGTCAAGTCAAAGTCCTTCCTGCACCATTCATGGCACATTTGGCAGTGCCAATCTCCGTTTCATAGCCCTTAGCCTCTTGCCTATATTACATAGCTAGGGTTATGGTGGGGGGGCTAGTCCTCTGGTATCCATGAGAGTTTGACTCCCCACTCACATCTGTATTGCAGCATGCCTTGCCAGATGGCAGTTGGCACCATTTTTATGATGGTCTTTGGTATGACCCAACCGTGAGTAGAACTCGCGATCTCCTGATTGAGAGGTGGACATGCTAACCACTAGGCCACTCACCAGTGCATGAAAGATGTTGAACTATGCCCAGGCAAGGTGAAGCCAGAGGAAACTCTGGTGGAGGCCTGCAGTGGTCCTGACGTGCAAATCGGTCATCCGACCTGGGTATGGGGCGAAAGACTAAACTTCGAAGCACATTTTAATAACATCACTCAGTCTGCATATTTTCACATACATAATATCAATTGATTACATCCATCTCTTACACCTCATAGCACTGATATTCTTATGCATGCCTGAGTTATATCTCGCATTGATTACTGCAACTATTTTCTCTGGTCTTCCTCACAAACTTCTTCATAAACTTCAGCTGGTTCAGAATTCAGCTGCCTGCATCATTACTAGAACTCCTTCAGTAGAGCATATTACTCCTGTCCTCTAGCAGCTTCACTGGCTTCCTGTTAAATATTTTATTGACTGCAAGATTCTGCTTCTCACCTTTAAGGCACTTCATAACCGAACATCTCCGTATCTCTCTGACAGACTTCACATCTGCACACCTTCTTGTACTCTTAGATCCTTTTCTTCCATCAGTCTCGTTACACCTTCATCTTGTTTGACTACCATGGGGTTTCGAGCCTTCAGTCGTGTCACTCCTCACCTCTGGAACTCTCTTCCCCATGACATGTCTGTGAATATTCTCAGTCATCCAGGTCATAGTAACTATGGGTGGTAAAAGAGAGCAACTGGACTTGCTTGAAGATTCTTGAAGACATTTCACCTCTCATCCGAAAGGCTTCTTCAGTTCTGTCTGACTGGTGGGGAGTATCAGGTATTTATCCTCTCATGGATGAAAAGCTCATCTAAGGTGTCGTTGAGTCATCCTGTTGGTGTGGGTCACTGGGGGCTGAATGTGAAACTAAGTCAAACTAGACTTAGATGAAACCATGGTTTCTTATGATGTCACTTCTCTTTTCACCTGCATTCCCACCACAGAAGCAGTTGAATCTGTTAGAAAACGACTCCTTCAAGACAACACCTTACTGGATAGAACGAACCTCACCATGGACCAGATTTGCACCCTGCTTGACCTCTGCCTGACTACCACTTATTTCCAGTTTAATGAAAGTTTCTACAGACAGAAGCATGGATGTGCCATGGGCTCACCGGTGTCCCCTATTGTGGCCAATCTTTACATGGAGGAAGTGGAACATAAAGCTTTGACCACTTTTTCAGGAGTTGCTCCCAGCCACTGGTTCAGATACGTGGATGACACCTGGGTTAAAATCAAAGCCCATGAAGTGGAAGCCTTCTCTAAACACATCAATGCAGTGGATATCAACATCAATTTCACTCGGGAGGACGCAAGTGGGAATAATCTAGCCTTCTTGGATTGTGATGTACACATTAGACAAGACAGAAGCCTTAGCATCGAGGTCTACCGGAAACCCACACACACGGACCAGTACCTACTCTTTGATTCTCACCACCCACTGGAACACAAATTGGGGGTCATTAGGACCTTGCAACACAGGGCTCAGAACATCCCTACAATGGTAGAGGGAAAAGAGAAGGAGCAGAATCACATCAGGAAAGTGCTTCAGAACTGTGAGTATCCCAACTGGTCTTTCTTCAAGAGCAGGAAAAGGAACATAACGGACAAGGAGGATAACAGGAACAAATGCAAGAACATTGTCATTCCCTACATTTCTGGTTTATCTGAGAAACTCAGGAGGATCTTCTACAAACACAACATTCCGGTATGTTTCAGACCCAGTAACACCCTGAAGCAGAAATTGGTCCACCCTAAGGACAGAATACCCAGACACAAACAGGACAACGTGGTGTATGCAATTCAGTGCAGTGAGCAATGCACGGACTCGTATATTGGTGAAACCAAGCAACCGCTTTACAGGCGTATGGCTCAACACAGGAGAGCCAGTTCCTCAGGCCAGGACTCTGCTGTCTACCTTCATCTTAACAACAAAGGACACTCATTTCAGGATTCTAATGTACGCATTTTAGCCAGAGAGGATCGTTGGTATGAGCGAGGAGTTAAAGAAGCCATTTTTGTCAACCTGGAACGGCCATCACTGAACAGAGGTGGGGGTCTAAGACATAATTTATCAGCCACCTACAATGCAGTCCTTGGCACACTTCCCAGACAACTGAATGCACACCAAAACCCAGCTGTTTTCAGTGGCTCACAGGAGGACAGAGAGAATCAGCATTCCATTGATCACCTTAACGGGCAATCCATTGATCACCCTAACGGCTCTCGAGGCCATTCACATTCAGCCCCCAGTGACCCACACCAACAGGATGACTCAACGACACCTTAGATGAGCTTTTCATCCATGAGAGGATAAATACCTGATACTCCCCACCAGTCAGACAGAACTGAAGAAGCCTTTCGGATGAGAGGTGAAATGTCTTCAAGAATCTTCAAGCAAGTCCAGTTGCTCTCTTTTACCACCCATAGTCTTCCCCATGACATTCATAATATTGATTCTTTTCCAACCTTTAAATTCCGCCTTAAGACACATTTTTTCAAACTTGCCTATTCTGTCTGACTTCAGTGCTTAATGACTTTTACAATTTTATTTTTGTATTTTAGGCTTTGTATGATTATTTTTATTGTGTATTGTAAAGTGTTCTTGAGTGCCTTGAAAGACACCTATAAACAAAACACATTGTTATTATTATTATTATTATTATAGTATATACTATATATAATATATTACTAGAGCATAGCTATAGTTATAGCTATATCTACAGTTATATAGTTTTAGCTATAGTTACCATTTTGGCTATAGTTATCACTATAGTCACATAGTTATACATATGGTTGTACTTATAGTGACAGATATCGAGATAGTTATAGTTACACACGCTATCCACTTTATTAGGAACTCCTGTACATTCATGCAGTTATTTAATCAGGCAATCATGTGGCAGAAGAGGATAATATGAACTTATCAAAATTCTTCCCAGGTATTAATTACTTTTTTAATGAATTATCATCTAAATCACTAAACTCTAATGGAATTCTATGAAATTCTACTGGAAAAAAACAAATCCCAAAACCCCAAAAACAGGCCTTGAGGCCCCATTGGTTTCTTGATTTTTATTGGGGGCTTAATTTGTTTTGGGGTTTGGGGATTTGTTTTTTTCCAGTCGAATTTCATAGAATTCCATTAGAGTTTAGTGATTTAGATGATAATTCATTAAAAAAGTAATTAATACCCGGGAAGAATTTTGATACCTAAATATGCCATGTGGTCAGTGTTTATAGACATGGCTAGACTTTATATAGTATCTGATAATTTCATGTTGTGTGGGAGTATAGCTAATTTGGTAAAGTAATTGGAGATTTTTGAGTATAGTTTGATTCTCTGGATAGTTTCTTGTACTGACGATACAGGATTTTAAAGAGGATATATGATTCTCATTTTATATTGCAAGATTGATGTCTAGATAGTGTTATAGATATTTATATTTTGTAATATAACTGCAGCTCATGGTTCAGTAATAATGGAAGCAGGGACAGTGGGTATCCTTGTTTGGAACCTCTATTTGGTTTGAAACTTTGTGTTATTATTCCATGATAATAAATGTGGATTTAAGTGAAGTGTTGAGAATTTTAATCCATTGAATAAATGAGATACC
This sequence comes from Neoarius graeffei, assembly GCF_027579695.1. Lineage (NCBI taxonomy): Eukaryota > Metazoa > Chordata > Actinopteri > Siluriformes > Ariidae > Neoarius > Neoarius graeffei. Next base: position 127,103,393 of record NC_083570.1, on the reverse strand, counting down.
AAAACCTAATTGTTTAATATGGCTAATAAGAATTCTAATTGATTAAAATTGTATGTCGTGTAAAATGCATCAGGTTAAGTAGTTTGGGCATGTTGGTAGTGACTCTCTGCCTTTATTAAATCCTGTTTGATTATGTTGGATTAGTGATGGAGTAGTAATAATAATAATAATAATAATAATTATAGGTTCAATTTATATAGCGCCTTTCTCAAACCCCAAGGTCGCTTTACAATTATAGACAGAAAAAAACCCTGTTCCCATTCGAATAATTAGAGTCACTTTTAAATTTTTGTGTCTGTATTGATGACTAATAATAAAGACCCCTCTAGTTATCATAGATGATACTTTATATGTAGTGTAATATTGACAATATTCATTGATGTGGGTAGTTCCATATTCTGCTTTATCTGAGCTGTTAGTCTATTAAACAGTGGTGACATTTTTGTTTAATTTAATGAAGTCAGCTAGAAATTTAACAGCTTTATTACTCTTTTCAAAGTTTTCATGTTTGGGTCTGTTTAATAGAAATGTTTAATTGTATTAAAACTTTCTTAGATAAGTTTCAATGTTTTATGTGGCATTATCTGTAGATTCCCAACTTCCTTAAATTTCTGGGCTTCTTCTAGCATTTATATTTTCCCATAGAACAAGTAGGATTTTTTTAAACATCTTATTACAACTAACTTTCCCAGTTTCCCATAGGGATATTGGTGGAGTCTCTAGAGGATAGTTTATTTTAAAGAATGATGCCCATTCTTTTTCAGTGTTTGGACAGATTTGGGGCAGCTGACATATTTCATTAAGATTAATATTTGTCATCATGTTTTGTCATCATTATAATTTGTCATCATGTTTTGATTCAATTAGATTTTCATTTTATTTGATGCTAGAAATATATTTCATATTGTCATTCAGTGTTTAAAGGCAATAATGGCTTAAAGGTTAAGACTCTGGGTTGCTAATCAGAAAGTTGGGGGTTCAAGGCCTAGCGCTGCCAAACTGCCACTGTTGGGCCCTTGAGAAAGGTATTTAACCCCCTCTGTGCCAGGGGATGCTTTATCATGGCTGACCCTGTGCCTTGACCCCAACATACAAAAAATCTGGGAAACACAAAGAAAAGAATGTCACTGTACCTTCATATATATAGATATACTAGTGTGCATATATATATATATATATATATATATATATATATATATATATATATATATATATATATGAAGGATTTTTTTTTCCAAAAATTAAAGGTTGCTTCTTCTTCCCTGCAGGATAAGGCTGTGCTTTTGCTTCAGTATATTAACACATTGGATATACTGTACAAGGCAAAGGTGTTCTGTGCTCAAAATGATCCTGAGCAGCTGACCAAAAGAGGGATTAACCCAAAGGACTCTGTGATTGAATGGGGAAAACCAGGCACTAAGATTGATCATTACAGCCCATTTGAAAGAATAGTGTCACAGCAAAACTATGCCTGTGACAGTGAGAGCAATAACATTGAAAATCCACCTGAAATACCAAGAATTACAACATTAGCAATTACAAATATTGAAGAAACTAATACTGTGACAACTAATACATCCATAACTACAGTCACTTCCACACTAGCAAAAACAGTGAGAGCTGAAACAGAACCAATCACTTTGTTGGACACCACTGTTTTAACAACAGAAAACACGATTCCATGGGATACACATACTACATCATTTGAAACATCGAATGCTGGATCATCTACTCCTGAAAATATAAATCCAGTGGAAACACGTACGGTATCACCAAGTGAATCATGTGCAGAACTTTCAACAACCACAACATCTTTTGAAACACCTAATACTACTCCTGCTATGCCTGAAAATACTGGAACAATGGTTGTAACCATTCCATCATTTACAGAACCTGCAAGAAAATCACCATCACCATACTTTGATGGACATTCTACTCCTGAAATAATGACTCCAGTGGATAGTCCAGCTGAATTATCTGCAGGCACTTCAACAACTACAGCTTCATCAGGAACAGTGAGTGCAGCCTCTGCTAATACTAAAGAGATTATTCCAGTGGGAATAAAAGTAGTTGGACTGGCTACAACATCTTCTACTTCTTCACATCATCCTCCTCCTGCTTCTTCTTCCACATCACCATCTGTTGATGCATTTTCTACTCCTGAAACTAAGATTCCAGTGGTTCCACCAAATAGATTACTTCCTGGATCATCGGAGGAAGTTGGAACAACCACTCTATTATTTGAAACATCTAATACAGCTCCTTCTACTCCAGAAAATACTACCCCATTGGGTCCAACTCCTACATCAGATGTAGGCACTTTAACATCCACTGCAAACACTCCTTTGTTTTCTTCTTCATCATCAGTAACATCTAATGCTGCTTCAACTCCTGGACATACTACACCAGAGTGTACAAATATTCCACCATCTGCCAGAGTCTCAACAACAACTACATCAACAAAAACAATGAATCCTCCTACAACTCCTGCGATGAGTTCTCCAATGATCATAACGACAAGACAACCTGAAGGAGCTTTATCAAGCACCCCTTCTTCTGTTTTTTCTTCTGCAGCATCTACTGATGCATCGAACCTTGGAAAGAGTACTCCAGGAGAAATACATACTACATCAACTGCAGAAGCGTCAGCAACATCATCATCATCTCTAACCACGAATGCTGGTTCCACTCCTGGAAATACTACTCCAGTGGGTCTCACTACTAAACTACCTGGAGGACCTTCTGGAATCACTTCATCAACAACCTCGAGTGTTGCCACAAATACTCCTGCAAATATTACTCCATCGGTTACAATCACTCCATCATATACAGGAACTTCAACAACTACATCATCATTTTCCACAAACACAGCATTTACTCCTGGAAATAATACTCCAGTTATTATAGCTCATACATCAGCTATAGGAGGTTTGACAACCAATGCAATTTCTTCTTCTTCCACATCACCACATGTTGATGCATTTTCTACTCCTGAAACTAAGACTCCAGTGGTTCCACCAAATAGATTACTTCCTGGATCATCGGAGGAAGTTGGAACAACCACTCTATTATTTGAAACATCTAATACAGCTCCTTCTTCTCCAGAAAGTACTACCCCATTGGGTCCAACTCCTACATCAGATGTAGGAGCTTTAACATCCACTGCAAACACTCCTTTGTTTTCTTCTTCATCATCAGTAACATCTAATGCTGCTTCCACTCCTGGACATACTACACCAGAGGGTACAAATATTCCACCATCTGCCGGAGTCTCAACAACCACTACATCATCAACAACATTGAATCCTCCTACAACTCCTGCGATGAGTTCTCCAATGATTATAACTACAAGACAACCTGAAGGAGCTTTATCAAGCACCCCTCCTTCAGTTTCTTCTTCTGGTACTACTTCTTCTGCAGCATCTACTGATGCATCGAACCTTGGAAAGAGTACTCCAGGTGAAATACATACTACATCAACTGCAGAAGTGTCAGCAACATCATCGTCATCACTAACCATGAATGCTGGTTCCACTCCTGGAAATACTACTCCAGTGGGTCTCACTACTAAACTACCTGGAGGACCTTCTGGAATCACTTCATCAACAACCTCGAGTGTTGCCACAAATACTTCTGCAAATATTACTCCATCGGTTACAATCACTCCATCATATACAGGAACTTCAACAACTATATCATCATTTTCCACAAACACAGCATTTACTCCTGAAAATAATACTCCAGTTATTATAGCTCATACATCACCTATAGGAGGTTTGACAACCAATGCAATTTCTTCTTCTTCCACATCACCACCTGTTGATGCATTTTCTACTCCTGAAACTAAGACTCCAGTGGTTCCACCAAATAGATTACTTCCTGGATCATCGGATGAAGTTGGAACAACCACTCTATTATTTGAAACATCTAATACAGCTCCTTCTTCTCCAGAAAATACTACCCCATTGGGTCCAACTCCTACATCAGATGTAGGAGCTTTAACATCCACTGCAAACACTCCTTTGTTTTCTTCTTCATCATCAGTAACATCTAATGCTGCTTCCACTCCTGGACATACTACACCAGAGGGTACAAATATTCCACCATCTGCCGGAGTCTCAACAACCACTACATCATCAACAACATTGAATCCTCCTACAACTCCTGCGATGAGTTCTCCAATGATTATAACTACAAGACAACCTGAAGGAGCTTTATCAAGCACCCCTCCTTCAGTTTCTTCTTCTGGTACTACTTCTTCTGCAGCATCTACTGATGCATCAAACCTTGGAAAGAGTACTCCAGGTGAAATACATACTACATCAACTGCAGAAGTGTCAGCAACATCATCGTCATCACTAACCACGAATGCTGGTTCCACTCCTGGAAATACTACTCCAGTGGGTCTCACTACTAAACCACCTGGAGGACTTTCAGGAAACACTTCATCAACAACCTCGAGTGTTGCCACAAATACTTCTGCAAATATTACTCCATCGGTTACAATCACTCCATCATATACAGGAACTTCAACAACTATATCATCATTTTCCACAAACACAGCATTTCCTCCTGAAAATAATACTCCAGTTATTATAGCTCATACATCACCTATAGGAGGTTTGACAACCAATGCAATTTCTTCTTCTTCCACATCACCATCTGTTGATGCATTTTCTACTCCTGAAACTAAGACTCCAGTGGTTCCACCAAATAGATTACTTCCTGGATCATCGGAGGAAGTTGGAACAACCACTCTATTATTTGAAACATCTAATACAGCTCCTTCTTCTCCAGAAAGTACTACCCCATTGGGTCCAACTCCTACATCAGATGTAGGAGCTTTAACATCCACTGCAAACACTCCTTTGTTTTCTTCTTCATCATCAGTAACATCTAATGCTGCTTCCACTCCTGGACATACTACACCAGAGGGTACAAATATTCCACCATCTGCCGGAGTCTCAACAACCACTACATCATCAACAACACTGAATCCTCCTACAACTCCTGCGATGAGTTCTCCAATGATTATAACTACAAGACACCCTGAAGGAGCTTTATCAAGCACCCTTTCTTCTGTTTCTTCTTCTGGTACTACTTCTTCTGCAGCATCTACTGATGCATCGAACCTTGGAAAGAGTACTCCAGGAGAAATACATACTACATCAACTGCAGAAGCGTCAGCAACATCATCATCATCTCTAACCACGAATGCTGGTTCCACTCCTGGAAATACTACTCCAGTGGGTCTCACTACTAAACTACCTGGAGGACCTTCTGGAATCACTTCATCAACAACCTCGAGTGTTGCCACAAATACTCCTGCAAATATTACTCCATCGGTTACAATCACTCCATCATATACAGGAACTTCAACAACTACATCATCATTTTCCACAAACACAGCATTTACTCCTGGAAATAATACTCCAGTTATTATAGCTCATACATCACCTATAGGAGGTTTGACAACCAATGCAATTTCTTCTTCTTCCACATCACCACCTGTTGATGCATTTTCTACTCCTGAAACTAAGACTCCAGTGGTTCCACCAAATAGATTACTTCCTGGATCATCGGAGGAAGTTGGAACAACCACTCTATTATTTGAAACATCTAATACAGCTCCTTCTTCTCCAGAAAGTACTACCCCATTGGGTCCAACTCCTACATCAGATGTAGGAGCTTTAACATCCACTGCAAACACTCCTTTGTTTTCTTCTTCATCATCAGTAACATCTAATGCTGCTTCCACTCCTGGACATACTACACCAGAGTGTACAAATATTCCACCATCTGCCGGAGTCTCAACAACCACTACATCATCAACAACATTGAATCCTCCTACAACTCCTGCGATGAGTTCTCCAATGATTATAACTACAAGACAACCTGAAGGAGCTTTATCAAGCACCCCTCCTTCAGTTTCTTCTTCTGGTACTACTTCTTCTGCAGCATCTACTGATGCATCGAACCTTGGAAAGAGTACTCCAGGTGAAATACATACTACATCAACTGCAGAAGTGTCAGCAACATCATCGTCATCACTAACCACGAATGCTGGTTCCACTCCTGGAAATACTACTCCAGTGGGTCTCACTACTAAACCACCTGGAGGACTTTCAGGAAACACTTCATCAACAACCTCGAGTGTTGCCACAAATACTTCTGCAAATATTACTCCATCGGTTACAATCACTCCATCATATACAGGAACTTCAACAACTATATCATCATTTTCCACAAACACAGCATTTACTCCTGAAAATAATACTCCAGTTATTATAGCTCATACATCACCTATAGGAGGTTTGACAACCAATGCAATTTCTTCTTCTTCCACATCACCACCTGTTGATGCATTTTCTACTCCTGAAACTAAGACTCCAGTGGTTCCACCAAATAGATTACTTCCTGGATCATCGGAGGAAGTTGGAACAACCACTCTATTATTTGAAACATCTAATACAGCTCCTTCTTCTCCAGAAAGTACTACCCCATTGGGTCCAACTCCTACATCAGATGTAGGAGCTTTAACATCCACTGCAAACACTCCTTTGTTTTCTTCTTCATCATCAGTAACATCTAATGCTGCTTCCACTCCTGGACATACTACACCAGAGGGTACAAATATTCCACCATCTGCCGGAGTCTCAACAACCACTACATCATCAACAACACTGAATCCTCCTACAACTCCTGCGATGAGTTCTCCAATGATTATAACTACAAGACAACCTGAAGGAGCTTTATCAAGCACCCTTTCTTCTGTTTCTTCTTCTGGTACTACTTCTTCTGCAGCATCTACTGATGCATCGAACCTTGGAAAGAGTACTCCAGGAGAAATACATACTACATCAACTGCAGAAGCGTCAGCAACATCATCATCATCTCTAACCACGAATGCTGGTTCCACTCCTGGAAATACTACTCCAGTGGGTCTCACTACTAAACTACCTGGAGGACCTTCTGGAATCACTTCATCAACAACCTCGAGTGTTGCCACAAATACTCCTGCAAATATTACTCCATCGGTTACAATCACTCCATCATATACAGGAACTTCAACAACTACATCATCATTTTCCACAAACACAGCATTTACTCCTGGAAATAATACTCCAGTTATTATAGCTCATACATCAGCTATAGGAGGTTTGACAACCAATGCAATTTCTTCTTCTTCCACATCACCACCTGTTGATGCATTTTCTACTCCTGAAACTAAGACTCCAGTGGTTCCACCAAATAGATTACTTCCTGGATCATCGGAGGAAGTTGGAACAACCACTCTATTATTTGAAACATCTAATACAGCTCCTTCTTCTCCAGAAAGTACTACCCCATTGGGTCCAACTCCTACATCAGATGTAGGAGCTTTAACATCCACTGCAAACACTCCTTTGTTTTCTTCTTCATCATCAGTAACATCTAATGCTGCTTCCACTCCTGGACATACTACACCAGAGGGTACAAATATTCCACCATCTGCCGGAGTCTCAACAACCACTACATCATCAACAACATTGAATCCTCCTACAACTCCTGCGATGAGTTCTCCAATGATTATAACTACAAGACAACCTGAAGGAGCTTTATCAAGCACCCCTCCTTCAGTTTCTTCTTCTGGTACTACTTCTTCTGCAGCATCTACTGATGCATCGAACCTTGGAAAGAGTACTCCAGGTGAAATACATACTACATCAACTGCAGAAGTGTCAGCAACATCATCGTCATCACTAACCACGAATGCTGGTTCCACTCCTGGAAATACTACTCCAGTGGGTCTCACTACTAAACCACCTGGAGGACTTTCAGGAAACACTTCATCAACAACCTCGAGTGTTGCCACAAATACTTCTGCAAATATTACTCCATCGGTTACAATCACTCCATCATATACAGGAACTTCAACAACTATATCATCATTTTCCACAAACACAGCATTTACTCCTGAAAATAATACTCCAGTTATTATAGCTCATACATCACCTATAGGAGGTTTGACAACCAATGCAATTTCTTCTTCTTCCACATCACCACCTGTTGATGCATTTTCTACTCCTGAAACTAAGACTCCAGTGGTTCCACCAAATAGATTACTTCCTGGATCATCGGAGGAAGTTGGAACAACCACTCTATTATTTGAAACATCTAATACAGCTCCTTCTTCTCCAGAAAGTACTACCCCATTGGGTCCAACTCCTACATCAGATGTAGGAGCTTTAACATCCACTGCAAACACTCCTTTGTTTTCTTCTTCATCATCAGTAACATCTAATGCTGCTTCCACTCCTGGACATACTACACCAGAGGGTACAAATATTCCACCATCTGCCGGAGTCTCAACAACCACTACATCATCAACAACACTGAATCCTCCTACAACTCCTGCGATGAGTTCTCCAATGATTATAACTACAAGACACCCTGAAGGAGCTTTATCAAGCACCCTTTCTTCTGTTTCTTCTTCTGGTACTACTTCTTCTGCAGCATCTACTGATGCATCGAACCTTGGAAAGAGTACTCCAGGAGAAATACATACTACATCAACTGCAGAAGCGTCAGCAACATCATCATCATCTCTAACCACGAATGCTGGTTCCACTCCTGGAAATACTACTCCAGTGGGTCTCACTACTAAACTACCTGGAGGACCTTCTGGAATCACTTCATCAACAACCTCGAGTGTTGCCACAAATACTCCTGCAAATATTACTCCATCGGTTACAATCACTCCATCATATACAGGAACTTCAACAACTACATCATCATTTTCCACAAACACAGCATTTACTCCTGGAAATAATACTCCAGTTATTATAGCTCATACATCAGCTATAGGAGGTTTGACAACCAATGCAATTTCTTCTTCTTCCACATCACCACCTGTTGATGCATTTTCTACTCCTGAAACTAAGACTCCAGTGGTTCCACCAAATAGATTACTTCCTGGATCATCGGAGGAAGTTGGAACAACCACTCTATTATTTGAAACATCTAATACAGCTCCTTCTTCTCCAGAAAGTACTACCCCATTGGGTCCAACTCCTACATCAGATGTAGGAGCTTTAACATCCACTGCAAACACTCCTTTGTTTTCTTCTTCATCATCAGTAACATCTAATGCTGCTTCCACTCCTGGACATACTACACCAGAGGGTACAAATATTCCACCATCTGCCGGAGTCTCAACAACCACTACATCATCAACAACATTGAATCCTCCTACAACTCCTGCGATGAGTTCTCCAATGATTATAACTACAAGACAACCTGAAGGAGCTTTATCAAGCACCCCTCCTTCAGTTTCTTCTTCTGGTACTACTTCTTCTGCAGCATCTACTGATGCATCGAACCTTGGAAAGAGTACTCCAGGTGAAATACATACTACATCAACTGCAGAAGTGTCAGCAACATCATCGTCATCACTAACCACGAATGCTGGTTCCACTCCTGGAAATACTACTCCAGTGGGTCTCACTACTAAACCACCTGGAGGACTTTCAGGAAACACTTCATCAACAACCTCGAGTGTTGCCACAAATACTTCTGCAAATATTACTCCATCGGTTACAATCACTCCATCATATACAGGAACTTCAACAACTATATCATCATTTTCCACAAACACAGCATTTACTCCTGAAAATAATACTCCAGTTATTATAGCTCATACATCACCTATAGGAGGTTTGACAACCAATGCAATTTCTTCTTCTTCCACATCACCACCTGTTGATGCATTTTCTACTCCTGAAACTAAGACTCCAGTGGTTCCACCAAATAGATTACTTCCTGGATCATCGGAGGAAGTTGGAACAACCACTCTATTATTTGAAACATCTAATACAGCTCCTTCTTCTCCAGAAAGTACTACCCCATTGGGTCCAACTCCTACATCAGATGTAGGAGCTTTAACATCCACTGCAAACACTCCTTTGTTTTCTTCTTCATCATCAGTAACATCTAATGCTGCTTCCACTCCTGGACATACTACACCAGAGGGTACAAATATTCCACCATCTGCCGGAGTCTCAACAACCACTACATCATCAACAACATTGAATCCTCCTACAACTCCTGCGATGAGTTCTCCAATGATTATAACTACAAGACACGCTGAAGGAGCTTTATCAAGCACCCTTTCTTCTGTTTCTTCTTCTGGTACTACTTCTTCTGCAGCATCTACTGATGCATCGAACCTTGGAAAGAGTACTCCAGGAGAAATACATACTACATCAACTGCAGAAGCGTCAGCAACATCATCATCATCTCTAACCACGAATGCTGGTTCCACTCCTGGAAATACTACTCCAGTGGGTCTCACTACTAAACTACCTGGAGGACCTTCTGGAATCACTTCATCAACAACCTCGAGTGTTGCCACAAATACTCCTGCAAATATTACTCCATCGGTTACAATCACTCCATCATATACAGGAACTTCAACAACTACATCATCATTTTCCACAAACACAGCATTTACTCCTGGAAATAATACTCCAGTTATTATAGCTCATACATCAGCTATAGGAGGTTTGACAACCAATGCAATTTCTTCTTCTTCCACATCACCACCTGTTGATGCATTTTCTACTCCTGAAACTAAGACTCCAGTGGTTCCACCAAATAGATTACTTCCTGGATCATCGGAGGAAGTTGGAACAACCACTCTATTATTTGAAACATCTAATACAGCTCCTTCTTCTCCAGAAAGTACTACCCCATTGGGTCCAACTCCTACATCAGATGTAGGAGCTTTAACATCCACTGCAAACACTCCTTTGTTTTCTTCTTCATCATCAGTAACATCTAATGCTGCTTCCACTCCTGGACATACTACACCAGAGGGTACAAATATTCCACCATCTGCCGGAGTCTCAACAACCACTACATCATCAACAACATTGAATCCTCCTACAACTCCTGCGATGAGTTCTCCAATGATTATAACTACAAGACAACCTGAAGGAGCTTTATCAAGCACCCCTCCTTCAGTTTCTTCTTCTGGTACTACTTCTTCTGCAGCATCTACTGATGCATCGAACCTTGGAAAGAGTACTCCAGGTGAAATACATACTACATCAACTGCAGAAGTGTCAGCAACATCATCGTCATCACTAACCACGAATGCTGGTTCCACTCCTGGAAATACTACTCCAGTGGGTCTCACTACTAAACCACCTGGAGGACTTTCAGGAAACACTTCATCAACAACCTCGAGTGTTGCCACAAATACTTCTGCAAATATTACTCCATCGGTTACAATCACTCCATCATATACAGGAACTTCAACAACTATATCATCATTTTCCACAAACACAGCATTTACTCCTGAAAATAATACTCCAGTTATTATAGCTCATACATCACCTATAGGAGGTTTGACAACCAATGCAATTTCTTCTTCTTCCACATCACCACCTGTTGATGCATTTTCTACTCCTGAAACTAAGACTCCAGTGGTTCCACCAAATAGATTACTTCCTGGATCATCGGAGGAAGTTGGAACAACCACTCTATTATTTGAAACATCTAATACAGCTCCTTCTTCTCCAGAAAGTACTACCCCATTGGGTCCAACTCCTACATCAGATGTAGGAGCTTTAACATCCACTGCAAACACTCCTTTGTTTTCTTCTTCATCATCAGTAACATCTAATGCTGCTTCCACTCCTGGACATACTACACCAGAGGGTACAAATATTCCACCATCTGCCGGAGTCTCAACAACCACTACATCATCAACAACATTGAATCCTCCTACAACTCCTGCGATGAGTTCTCCAATGATTATAACTACAAGACACCCTGAAGGAGCTTTATCAAGCACCCTTTCTTCTGTTTCTTCTTCTGGTACTACTTCTTCTGCAGCATCTACTGATGCATCGAACCTTGGAAAGAGTACTCCAGGAGAAATACATACTACATCAACTGCAGAAGCGTCAGCAACATCATCATCATCTCTAACCACGAATGCTGGTTCCACTCCTGGAAATACTACTCCAGTGGGTCTCACTACTAAACTACCTGGAGGACCTTCTGGAATCACTTCATCAACAACCTCGAGTGTTGCCACAAATACTCCTGCAAATATTACTCCATCGGTTACAATCACTCCATCATATACAGGAACTTCAACAACTACATCATCATTTTCCACAAACACAGCATTTACTCCTGGAAATAATACTCCAGTTATTATAGCTCATACATCAGCTATAGGAGGTTTGACAACCAATGCAATTTCTTCTTCTTCCACATCACCACCTGTTGATGCATTTTCTACTCCTGAAATTAAGACTCCAGTGGTTCCACCAAATAGATTACTTCCTGGATCATCGGAGGAAGTTGGAACAACCACTCTATTATTTGAAACATCTAATACAGCTCCTTCTTCTCCAGAAAGTACTACCCCATTGGGTCCAACTCCTACATCAGATGTAGGAGCTTTAACATCCACTGCAAACACTCCTTTGTTTTCTTCTTCATCATCAGTAACATCTAATGCTGCTTCCACTCCTGGACATACTACACCAGAGTGTACAAATATTCCACCATCTGCCGGAGTCTCAACAACCACTACATCATCAACAACATTGAATCCTCCTACAACTCCTGCGATGAGTTCTCCAATGATTATAACTACAAGACAACCTGAAGGAGCTTTATCAAGCACCCCTCCTTCAGTTTCTTCTTCTGGTACTACTTCTTCTGCAGCATCTACTGATGCATCGAACCTTGGAAAGAGTACTCCAGGTGAAATACATACTACATCAACTGCAGAAGTGTCAGCAACATCATCATCATCTCTAACCACGAATGCTGGTTCCACTCCTGGAAATACTACTCCAGTGGGTCTCACTACTAAACCACCTGGAGGACTTTCAGGAAACACTTCATCAACAACCTCGAGTGTTGCCACAAATACTTCTGCAAATATTACTCCATCGGTTACAATCACTCCATCATATACAGGAACTTCAACAACTATATCATCATTTTCCACAAACACAGCATTTACTCCTGAAAATAATACTCCAGTTATTATAGCTCATACATCACCTATAGGAGGTTTGACAACCAATGCAATTTCTTCTTCTTCCACATCACCACCTGTTGATGCATTTTCTACTCCTGAAACTAAGACTCCAGTGGTTCCACCAAATAGATTACTTCCTGGATCATCGGAGGAAGTTGGAACAACCACTCTATTATTTGAAACATCTAATACAGCTCCTTCTTCTCCAGAAAGTACTACCCCATTGGGTCCAACTCCTACATCAGATGTAGGAGCTTTAACATCCACTGCAAACACTCCTTTGTTTTCTTCTTCATCATCAGTAACATCTAATGCTGCTTCCACTCCTGGACATACTACACCAGAGGGTACAAATATTCCACCATCTGCCGGAGTCTCAACAACCACTACATCATCAACAACATTGAATCCTCCTACAACTCCTGCGATGAGTTCTCCAATGATTATAACTACAAGACAACCTGAAGGAGCTTTATCAAGCACCCCTCCTTCAGTTTCTTCTTCTGGTACTACTTCTTCTGCAGCATCTACTGATGCATCGAACCTTGGAAAGAGTACTCCAGGTGAAATACATACTACATCAACTGCAGAAGTGTCAGCAACATCATCGTCATCACTAACCACGAATGCTGGTTCCACTCCTGGAAATACTACTCCAGTGGGTCTCACTACTAAACCACCTGGAGGACTTTCAGGAAACACTTCATCAACAACCTCGAGTGTTGCCACAAATACTTCTGCAAATATTACTCCATCGGTTACAATCACTCCATCATATACAGGAACTTCAACAACTATATCATCATTTTCCACAAACACAGCATTTACTCCTGAAAATAATACTCCAGTTATTATAGCTCATACATCACCTATAGGAGGTTTGACAACCAATGCAATTTCTTCTTCTTCCACATCACCACCTGTTGATGCATTTTCTACTCCTGAAACTAAGACTCCAGTGGTTCCACCAAATAGATTACTTCCTGGATCATCGGAGGAAGTTGGAACAACCACTCTATTATTTGAAACATCTAATACAGCTCCTTCTTCTCCAGAAAGTACTACCCCATTGGGTCCAACTCCTACATCAGATGTAGGAGCTTTAACATCCACTGCAAACACTCCTTTGTTTTCTTCTTCATCATCAGTAACATCTAATGCTGCTTCCACTCCTGGACATACTACACCAGAGGGTACAAATATTCCACCATCTGCCGGAGTCTCAACAACCACTACATCATCAACAACATTGAATCCTCCTACAACTCCTGCGATGAGTTCTCCAATGATTATAACTACAAGACACGCTGAAGGAGCTTTATCAAACACCCTTTCTTCAGTTTCTTCTTCTGGTACTACTTCTTCTGCAGCATCTACTGATGCATCGAACCTTGGAAAGAGTACTCCAGGAGAAATACATACTACATCAACTGCAGAAGCGTCAGCAACATCATCATCATCTCTAACCACGAATGCTGGTTCCACTCCTGGAAATACTACTCCAGTGGGTCTCACTACTAAACTACCTGGAGGACCTTCTGGAATCACTTCATCAACAACCTCGAGTGTTGCCACAAATACTCCTGCAAATATTACTCCATCGGTTACAATCACTCCATCATATACAGGAACTTCAACAAGTACATCATCATTTTCCACAAACACAGCATTTACTCCTGGAAATAATACTCCAGTTATTATAGCTCATACATCACCTATAGGAGGTTTGACAACCAATGCAATTTCTTCTTCTTCCACATCACCACCTGTTGATGCATTTTCTACTCCTGAAACTAAGACTCCAGTGGTTCCACCAAATAGATTACTTCCTGGATCATCGGAGGAAGTTGGAACAACCACTCTATTATTTGAAACATCTAATACAGCTCCTTCTTCTCCAGAAAGTACTACCCCATTGGGTCCAACTCCTACATCAGATGTAGGAGCTTTAACATCCACTGCAAACACTCCTTTGTTTTCTTCTTCATCATCAGTAACATCTAATGCTGCTTCCACTCCTGGACATACTACACCAGAGTGTACAAATATTCCACCATCTGCCGGAGTCTCAACAACCACTACATCATCAACAACATTGAATCCTCCTACAACTCCTGCGATGAGTTCTCCAATGATTATAACTACAAGACAACCTGAAGGAGCTTTATCAAGCACCCCTCCTTCAGTTTCTTCTTCTGGTACTACTTCTTCTGCAGCATCTACTGATGCATCGAACCTTGGAAAGAGTACTCCAGGTGAAATACATACTACATCAACTGCAGAAGTGTCAGCAACATCATCGTCATCACTAACCACGAATGCTGGTTCCACTCCTGGAAATACTACTCCAGTGGGTCTCACTACTAAACCACCTGGAGGACTTTCAGGAAACACTTCATCAACAACCTCGAGTGTTGCCACAAATACTTCTGCAAATATTACTCCATCGGTTACAATCACTCCATCATATACAGGAACTTCAACAACTATATCATCATTTTCCACAAACACAGCATTTACTCCTGAAAATAATACTCCAGTTATTATAGCTCATACATCACCTATAGGAGGTTTGACAACCAATGCAATTTCTTCTTCTTCCACATCACCACCTGTTGATGCATTTTCTACTCCTGAAACTAAGACTCCAGTGGTTCCACCAAATAGATTACTTCCTGGATCATCGGAGGAAGTTGGAACAACCACTCTATTATTTGAAACATCTAATACAGCTCCTTCTTCTCCAGAAAGTACTACCCCATTGGGTCCAACTCCTACATCAGATGTAGGAGCTTTAACATCCACTGCAAACACTCCTTTGTTTTCTTCTTCATCATCAGTAACATCTAATGCTGCTTCCACTCCTGGACATACTACACCAGAGGGTACAAATATTCCACCATCTGCCGGAGTCTCAACAACCACTACATCATCAACAACATTGAATCCTCCTACAACTCCTGCGATGACTTCTCCAATGATTATAACTACAAGACACGCTGAAGGAGCTTTATCAAACACCCTTTCTTCAGTTTCTTCTTCTGGTACTACTTCTTCTGCAGCATCTACTGATGCATCGAACCTTGGAAAGAGTACTCCAGGAGAAATACATACTACATCAACTGCAGAAGCGTCAGCAACATCATCATCATCTCTAACCACGAATGCTGGTTCCACTCCTGGAAATACTACTCCAGTGGGTCTCACTACTAAACTACCTGGAGGACCTTCTGGAATCACTTCATCAACAACCTCGAGTGTTGCCACAAATACTCCTGCAAATATTACTCCATCGGTTACAATCACTCCATCATATACAGGAACTTCAACAAGTACATCATCATTTTCCACAAACACAGCATTTACTCCTGGAAATAATACTCCAGTTATTATAGCTCATACATCACCTATAGGAGGTTTGACAACCAATGCAATTTCTTCTTCTTCCACATCACCACCTGTTGATGCATTTTCTACTCCTGAAACTAAGACTCCAGTGGTTCCACCAAATAGATTACTTCCTGGATCATCGGAGGAAGTTGGAACAACCACTCTATTATTTGAAACATCTAATACAGCTCCTTCTTCTCCAGAAAGTACTACCCCATTGGGTCCAACTCCTACATCAGATGTAGGAGCTTTAACATCCACTGCAAACACTCCTTTGTTTTCTTCTTCATCATCAGTAACATCTAATGCTGCTTCCACTCCTGGACATACTACACCAGAGGGTACAAATATTCCACCATCTGCCGGAGTCTCAACAACCACTACATCATCAACAACATTGAATCTTCCTACAACTCCTGCGATGAGTTCTCCAATGATTATAACTACAAGACAACCTGAAGGAGCTTTATCAAGCACCCCTCCTTCAGTTTCTTCTTCTGGTACTACTTCTTCTGCAGCATCTACTGATGCATCGAACCTTGGAAAGAGTACTCCAGGTGAAATACATACTACATCAACTGGAGAAGTGTCAGCAACATCATCGTCATCACTAACCACGATTGCTGGTTCCACTCCTGGAAATACTACTCCAGTGGGTCTCACTACTAAACCACCTGGAGGACCTTCAGGAAACACTTCATCAACAACCTCGAGTGTTGCCACAAATACTCCTGCAAATATTACTCCATCGGTTACAATCACTCCATCATATACAGGAACTTCAACAACTATATCATCATTTTCCACAAACACAGCATTTACTCCTGAAAATAATACTCCAGTTATTATAGCTCATACATCACCTATAGGAGGTTTGACAACCAATGCAATTTCTTCTTCTTCCACATCACCATCTGTTGATGCATTTTCTACTCCTGAAACTAAGACTCCAGTGGTTCCACCAAATAGATTACTTCCTGGATCATCGGATGAAGTTGGAACAACCACTCTATTATTTGAAACATCTAATACAGCTCCTTCTTCTCCAGAAAATACTACCCCATTGGGTCCAACTCCTACATTATATGTAGGAGCTTTAACATCCACTGCAAACACTCCTTTGTTTTCTTCTTCATCATCAGTAACATCTAATGCTGCTTCCACTCCTGAACATACTACACCAGAGGGTACAAATATTCCACCATCTGCCGGAGTCTCAACAACCACTACATCATCAACAACATTGAATCCTCCTACAACTCCTGCGATGAGTTCTCCAATGATTATAACTACAAGACACCCTGAAGGAGCTTTATCAAGCACCCTTTCTTCTGTTTCTTCTTCTGGTACTACTTCTTCTGCAGCATCTACTGATGCATCGAACCTTGGAAAGAGTACTCCAGGAGAAATACATACTACATCAACTGCAGAAGCGTCAGCAACATCATCATCATCTCTAACCACGAATGCTGGTTCCACTCCTGGAAATACTACTCCAGTGGGTCTCACTACTAAACTACCTGGAGGACCTTCTGGAATCACTTCATCAACAACCTCGAGTGTTGCCACAAATACTCCTGCAAATATTACTCCATCGGTTACAATCACTCCATCATATACAGGAACTTCAACAACTACATCATCATTTTCCACAAACACAGCATTTACTCCTGGAAATAATGCTCCAGTTATTATAGCTCATACATCACCTATAGGAGGTTTGACAACCAATGCAATTTCTTCTTCTTCCACATCACCACCTGTTGATGCATTTTCTATTCCTGAAACTAAGACTCCAGTGGTTCCACCAAATAGATTACTTCCTGGATCATCGGAGGAAGTTGGAACAACCACTCTATTATTTGAAACATCTAATACAGCTCCTTCTTCTCCAGAAAGTACTACCCCATTGGGTCCAACTCCTACATCAGATGTAGGAGCTTTAACATCCACTGCAAACACTCCTTTGTTTTCTTCTTCATCATCAGTAACATCTAATGCTGCTTCCACTCCTGGACATACTACACCAGAGTGTACAAATATTCCACCATCTGCCGGAGTCTCAACAACCACTACATCATCAACAACATTGAATCCTCCTACAACTCCTGCGATGAGTTCTCCAACGATTATAACTGCAAGACACCCTGAAGGAGCTTTATCAAGCACCCTTTCTTCTGTTTCTTCTTCTGGTACTACTTCTTCTGCAGCATCTACTGATGCATTGAACCTTGGAAAGAGTACTCCAGGAGAAATACATACTACATCAACTGCAGAAGCGTCAGCAACATCATCATCATCTCTAACCACGAATGCTGGTTCCACTCCTGGAAATACTATTCCAGTGGGTCTCACTACTAAACCACCTGGAGGACTTTCAGGAAACACTTCATCAACAACCTCGAGTGTTGCCACAAATACTCCTGCAAATATTACTCCATCGGTTACAATCACTCCATCATATACAGGAACTTCAACAACTATATCATCATTTTCCACAAACACAGCATTTACTCCTGAAAATAATACTCCAGTTATTATAGCTCATACATCACCTATAGGAGGTTTGACAACCAATGCAATTTCTTCTTCTTCCACATCACCATCTGTTGATGCATTTTCTACTCCTGAAACTAAGACTCCAGTGGTTCCACCAAATAGATTACTTCCTGGATCATCGGATGAAGTTGGAACAACCACTCTATTATTTGAAACATCTAATACAGCTCCTTCTTCTCCAGAAAATACTACCCCATTGGGTCCAACTCCTACATTATATGTAGGAGCTTTAACATCCACTGCAAACACTCCTTTGTTTTCTTCTTCATCATCAGTAACATCTAATGCTGCTTCCACTCCTGAACATACTACACCAGAGGGTACAAATATTCCACCATCTGCCGGAGTCTCAACAACCACTACATCATCAACAACATTGAATCTTCCTACAACTCCTGCGATGAGTACGCCAATGATTATAACTACAAGACAACCTGAAGGAGCTTTATCAAGCACCCATTCTTCTGTTTCTTCTTCTGGTACTACTTCTTCTGCAGCATCTACTGGTGCTTCGAACCTTGGAAAGAGTACTCCAGGTGAAATACATACTACATCAACTGCAGAAGCGTCAGCAACATCATCATCATCACTATCCACTAATGCTGGTTCCAGTCCTGGAAATACTACTCCAGTGGGTCTCACTACTAAACCACCTGGAGGACCTTCAGGAAACACTTCATCAACAACCTCGAGTGTTGCCACAAATACTCCTGCAAATATTACTCCATCGGTTACAATTACTCCATCATATACAGGAACTTCAACAACTATATCATCATTTTCCACAAACACAGCATTTACTCCTGGAAATAATACTCCAGATATTATAGCTCATACATCACCAATATTAGGTTTAACAACCAATGCAATTTCTTCTTCTTCCACAGCACCATCTTTTGATGCATTTTCTACTCCTGAATCTACGACTCCAGTGGTTCCACCAAATAGATTACTTCCTGGATCATCGGAGGAAGTTGGAACAACCACGCTATCACTTGAAACATCTAATACAGCTCCTTCTCCAGACAAAACTACCAAATTGGGTTCAACTCCTCCATCATATACAGGAGCTTTAACATCCATTGCATCCACTCCTGTAAAATGCTGGTTCCCCTCGGAGGAAGTTGGAACAACCACTCTCTTACTTGAAACATCTAATACAGCTCCTTCTTCTCCAGAAAGTACTACCCCATTGGGTCCAACTCCTACATCAGATGTAGGAGCTTTAACATCCACTGCAAACACTCCTTTGTTTTCTTCTTCATCATCAGTAACATCTAATGCTGCTTCCACTCCTGGACATACTACACCAGAGGGTACAAATATTCCACCATCTGCCGGAGTCTCAACAACCACTACATCATCAACAACATTGAATCCTCCTACGTCTCCTGCGATGAGTACTCCAATGATTATAACTACAAGACAACCTGAAGGAGCTTTATCAAGCACCCCTTCTTCTGTTTCTTCTTCTGGTACTACTTCTTCTGCAGCATCTACTGGTGCACTGAACCTTGGAAAGAGTACTCCAGGTGAAATACATACTACATCAACTGCAGAAGCGTCAGCAACATCATCATCACTATCCACTTATGCTGGTTCTACTCCTGGAAATATTACTCCAGTCGGTCTAACTACTAAACCACCTGAAGGGCCTTCAGGAAACACTTCATCAACAACCTCGAGTGTTGCCACAAATACTCCTGCAAATATTACTCCATCGGTTACAATCACTCCATCATATACAGGAACTTCAACAACTATATCATCATTTTCCACAAACACAGCATTTACTCCTGGAAATAATACTCCACTTATTATAACTCATATGGCATCTACAGGACATTTACCAACCAATGCAATTTCTTCTTTGTCTACTTCCCCTTTGTTTTCTTCTTTGATACCACCATCCTATGATGCATTTCCTACTCCTGAATCTACGACTCCAGTGGTTCCACCAAATAGATTACTTCCTGGATC
This sequence comes from Neoarius graeffei, assembly GCF_027579695.1. Classification (NCBI taxonomy): domain Eukaryota; kingdom Metazoa; phylum Chordata; class Actinopteri; order Siluriformes; family Ariidae; genus Neoarius; species Neoarius graeffei. The sequence goes on along the minus strand of NC_083570.1, from coordinate 127,082,416 downwards.
ATCGGAGGAAGTTGGAACAACCACTCTATCATTTGAAACATCTAATACAGCTCCTTCTTCTCCAGAAAATACTACCCCATTGGGTCCAACTCCTGCATCATATGCAGGAGCTTTAACACCCACTGCAAACACACCTTTGTTGTCTTCTTCATCATCAGTAACATCTAATGCTGCTTCCTCTCCTGGACATACTTCACCAGATTCTACAAGTTCTCCAACATCTGCAGAACTTTCAACAACCACTCGGTCATCAACAACTTCGAATTCTGCTACAACTCCTCTGACGCATTCTCCAATGATTATAACTACAAGACAATCTGAAGGACCTTTGTCAACCACTCCTTCTGTCACTACTACTAGTTTTTCTTCATCTGCAGCATCTATTTTTGCTTCTATTTCTGGACAGACTACTCCAGGTGATATATCTACTACATCACCTGCAGGAGGTTCAAGATCATCATCATCATCATCATCATCAGGAACCTCTCATGCTGCTTCTACTCCTGGAAATACTACTCCAGGTGTTATTGCTACTCAATCAATTTTATATAAACTTTTTACAGGAGCCTTAACAACCACTACAGCTCCTCCTCCTCTTTCTTATGCTTCTTCTCATCTTGGACCTACTACTCCAGTTGTTATAGCTACTACATCAACTGCAGGACCTTCAGCAACCACTACATCAACAACCTCTAGTGTTACCACAAATACTCCTGCAAATACTACTCCATTGGTTACAACTACCCCATTATATGCAGGAGCTTCAACAACAACTACATCCTCAGTATCCACTAACACAGCATTTTCTAAATTACAACTATATCTTATGCAGAAGTTTCAACAACAACTTCACCATCAGTATCCATTAACACAGCTTTCTGGAAATTCTACTCCAGTTGTTAAAGCTACTACATCAACTCCAGGACCTTCAGCAAACATGACATCAACAGCCTCTAGTGCTGCCAGTAATACTCCTGCAAATACTACTCACTTGGTTATAAATACTTCATCGCCTGCTGGAGCTTCAACAACCTCTACGTTATCAAGCTCTAATGCTGCTCCTTCTAATCAAGCAAGTACCACTCCAATAGTTACAACAACTACATCATCTGTACTCATGCCAACAACCACCTCACCGTCAGCATCCTCCAATGTAGTTTCTACTCTTGGCCTGGATACTTCAAAGTCTGAAACAGGAAATTCAAACATAAAACTGGAAACAACAGCAATAGGCACTCTGTCCACTGCTGGAGATTACACTGGTGTACCAACAAGCACAATTTCAACCCCCACTATTACACAACAATCCACACCAAGAATAGGATGCAATCGTCAGACGACTACAGCTCAACCAAAGACAACAGATGACACAGAAATTTCTATTCCTCTTCCTGACAGCTTTTGGGGGTTTTCAGCATTTCCCAGTGATCCTCACTGAAATTACAAAATTTACTTTTATAATATTAATTGAAAAAAATCAATAAGCAGCCAAATATCAGCCAGGATTCACAATAAAAACAGAAGCAACCACTTATTACTACTGCTCCACTCACTAAAATACTACACTTACTGTCTTTCTAAACCTACCACTTTTTTTTAACAGACTAGCAGTTGCAAAGTCCACCGTTATCACAAAAACCAAATATAAAGACTAAACTTTACACTATAAACTGTGTAACCACTACTGCTTTTTAAAAAAAATATGTTTTAAAACCTACAAACACACCTAAATCATCTACGACAACATCAGCAAAAACTCTCCTACCAACACCCTCACAGGAATCCCTGTATCTGCCTGTATTGCTACTGCTCAAGTGTACAAATACTCTACTTCTAAAACTTCCTGTTTACCTCCAGTGTTCAAGGAAAAAAAAAACAAGCTGAAATGCAAACACTTCTGCAGAAGCAAGGAATGCTGCAACAACCATTCATACAAAACCAATTTTCAGTGCAAAGACACTTGAAGTTAAGGCAAAAAACCTCCACAGCACCTGCAACAAAAATTAGCAGTTGTGCCTTTTTTTCTTTTTCTTTTTTTACTGAAGCTAGTTTTTAACTACTCCTGATGAAAATGGCTCATACATTTGCTTTTAGCAATCTCTGCAAATAATCTGACTTGTGTTACTATAATGTAAAGTGCTAAAGTACAAGTTAAAGTACTTTCATATTTAATAAAAAAAATGCAACAATTATCTTTGTTTAGATTTTTGTTTCACTTCTCATTGTAAGATAGATTCTCAAATTGATTTTTCAAATAAAAGGTTAAAAAGTGTTCATGCTAAACAACATATTAAAGAAACTTTATGAGAAGAGCCAAAAAATTATTTAAACAATTATTTATAATGGCCACAACAATTATTTAAAAGTTTTAACAGATAAACTATAAAATTTATCTGAAAATAAATTTTTCACATATGGTGAAAAACATTTTTAAGATGCTAAGAAAAGAGCTCAAATTTGACTCAGTTAAACAAGTCTGTTTTCATTTACACCTCCTGAAGAATCTACACTTGCATTAGCAAACTGGTAACTGTCTGTCTAATAAGATCGAAGAATATGTCTATCTGACTGTACTGTTTTAACTGTCATTTTAAAGTACACAAACTTCCAAACTCCAGTGTTAGCCATCATCTAATCTCACACCATCATCTGGTTTTCGCTCCTTTAACATTCTGTGATACTATATTTTCTTCTTGGGTTTTGTCTGTACCAAATTCTACTCCTGCCTTTCATGCCAAGTAACTGTCTGTCTGCATCAGGAACAGTATTGTATAATTACTTATCTAACTGGTTTTATCACTTGGGATGCTGTGATGCCAGCAAAGGTATAATGGGTATAATGATCTACAAGGATGGCATAGTTTTTCCATCTAATTCAAGCAAACACAAATAAATTCAAGTTTATTCAAGTCAAGTCAAGTTTATTTTTTATTGCGCTTTTAACGATAGACATTGTCGCAAAGCAGCTTTACAGAATTTTAATGACTTTAAACATGAGCTAATTTTATCCCTAATCTATCCCCAATGATGAAGCCTGTGGCGACGGTGGCAAGAAAAAACTCCCTCAGACGACATGAGGAAGAAACCTCGAGAGGAACCAGACTCAAAAGGGAGCCCATCCTCATTTGGGCAACAACAGACAGCATGACTACAATATTAACAGTTTTAACAAGAAGTCAGTTTTGTTGATGTTATAAACTCTTCATTGATGGGAACTTGAGTGCAAAACTGTTCATGACAACTGCAGTCCTAAAGTTAGCAAGTCAACTGTAGTCCTCAGCCATAAAAGCATTACTGTAAGAGTCCAGAGCATCCTCCAAGTGTGACTTTCAACTGTCCTCATGGGGCCGTCCTCCACAGGAGCAATGTGATGAGACTCCAACCAGATGTAGGGCATCAGGATGGATCAGGCAGGTCCGAGGAGCAGAAGAGGTTCAGCATCTCGATCCCAGGACTGACATGTAACTCAGAGGAATGGGGATGGGGGGGTACAGGTTGTTAGGTATGCCCAATGTCACCTGATGAGTAGGAACAGGATACATTTTGTGCTGAGTAAAAGCAGGGACTCCGGAAAAACTAACTATGACAGCATAACTAAAAGGGGAGAGCCAGAAGGTAACACAGGCATGAGGGAGCCCCGGGACATAAAGCAGCAGCCACTACACCATCAACAAACTCGAGTGAGCAAGCGAGTGGGGACTGACAGCATCCATACATCCCAGTTTACCAAAACACTCTGTCTGAGGATCCTCCAGATCTACACCTTTACCTCATAAACACCATTAACAAAAGGCTTGACTAAACAGATATGTTTTCAGCCGAGACTTAAACACTGAGACTGTGTCTGATTCCCGAACATTACTTGGAAAGCTGTTCCATAACTGTGGAGCGTTGTAAGAAAAGGCTCCGCCCCCTGATGTAGCCTTCACTATACGAGGTACCAGCAGATAGTCTGCACCTTTTGATCTACAGTAAGTAGGCGTGGCGGGTCATAGAGGAGCAGAAGTTCACTCAGGTATTGTGGTGTGAGACCATTCAGTGCTTTAAAAGTCAATAGTAGTATTTTATAATCAATACAAAATTTGATTGGGAGCCAATGCAGTGTGGATAAGACAGGGGTGATGGGGTCATATTCTCTAGTTCTAGTAAGGACTCTAGCCTGCACCTTTTGATCTAAATAAATCAATATTTTACTCCATAGTTGACAAACAATGGGCTTCATTTTTCAATATTTTAGTAAAACTGTATGTAAATGTTCACTGAAACCAAACCAAACTAAAACTTTCCTACAGATTTACTCAAGTTTTGGAAACCAATAAATTACCCGGCACATGTACAGCACAACTTATTTGTATTTAGTGATGCCTACAAAACTGCATAAAAGGTAAAGTTCACATCAGGTGATATTATGATCAAAAGAGAAGAATATACTTTCTCAGGGATAGAAGTAAGAGGTATTTTGACTCATGTCTAATATAATATATAACAGCTAAACAGCACCTGACTGAAGACAAACTACAGAAAAGATGGATTACATGAGAAAGAAAATAGGTTTCACACACACACGAGAAAGTGAGTTTTTGTCAAGTAAAAAAAAAAAAATAGACACTAAGATAAATAATGTCAGATATTTCCCACCTTTAATGTGAATTACAAAGTACACAAAGTGAAAAAGATCAGAAACTTTGTTTAGTGGAAAAAAAGAAAAATAAAAAATGTACAATAATGAAGTTGCGTAAGTGTGCACACACCCAATACTTTGTTGAAACAACTTTTGATTTTATTACTTCTTTCAGTCTTTCTGAGTAAGAGTCTATCAGCATAGCACATCCTGACGTGGTCATATTTTCCCACTCCATCTTGTTAAAACATTTTAGATCCATCAAATTGTGGGTGCATCTCCAGGACACAGCCAGCTTCAAGTCACCCCACTAATTTTTAGTTGGGTTGAGTTCTTGGCTCTGGTGAGACCATTTAGAAACATTGAACTTCTTTCGGTTAAGCCATTCCTTTGTTGATTTAGATGTATGTTTTGGTCAGTCTCATCTCATCTCATTATCTGTAGCCGCTTTATCCTGTTCTACAGGGTCGCAGGCAAGCTGGAGCCTATCCCAGCTGACTACGGGTGAAAGGCGGGGTACACCCTGGACAAGTCGCCAGGTCATCACAGGGCTGACACATAGACACAGACAACCATTCACACTCACATTCACACCTACGCTCAATTTAGAGTCACCAGTTAACCTAACCTGCATGTCTTTGGACTGTGGGGGAAACCGGAGCACCCGAAGGAAACCCACGCGGACACGGGGAGAACATGCAAACTCCGCACAGAAAGGCCCTCGCCGGCCACGGGGCTCGAACCCAGACCTTCTTGCTGTGAGGCAACAGCGCTAACCACTACACCACCGTGTCGCCCTTGTTTTGGTCAATGTCATGTGAAATTCTTTTTCATCTTCAGCATACCATTAGACATCTGATTCTTTTGCACTGAAATTGACTGGTATTTGACCGTGACCTATTTGTGGTTCTTCATGATTCCCTCCAAGTTGATAAAACTCTGGCTGAAGAAAAATGGCCCTAAAACATAAAGGATGCTGCCACCCCCATGCTTCACCTTGAGTATGATGTTCTTTTGGTGATATGCTTTTTTTTTCCTGACTAACAGACAATCACATATTTTGCTACATGGTTTGGGGTGAGTTAGTGGGGCATGGATGTTTTTTGTGAGATAGCCAGGACATGTGAAGAATACGGGAGGTTGTTGTCACATGCTGAGAGTAATCAGTACTTCTCAAATGTTCCTGCAGCTCCTTTAAATGTTGCTGTAGGTTCCTTGCCAGACACTTTTGCAAGTTCTTGTCTTGTCCTTTTACAAATTTTTTGAAGGATGTCCTGTTCTTGGTGATGTCACTGTAGTGTTTCATTTTGTCCACTTGTTGATGCTGGACTTCATTGTGTCCCGGGTTGCATCTAATGTTTTTGAAAAGATACCATGCATGCTGGGAAGCTGTTTGAGGATCATGGCTTCAGCAGACAGATGAAATCAAGAAGATGCAAAGACAATCCTATAGAAACAATTGCTATTTAATATGAGTTAATCAGAATCATTTCATGAATAGGGGCGGCACGGTGGTGTAGTGGTTAGCGCTGTCGCCTCACAGCAAGAAGGTCCTGGGTTCGAGCCCCGTGGCCGGCGAGGGCCTTTCTGTGTGGAGTTTGCATGTTCTCCCCGTGTCCGCGTGGGTTTCCTCCGGGTGCTCCGGTTTCCCCCACAGTCCAAAGACATGCAGGTTAGGTTAACTGGTGACTCTAAATTGAGCGTAGGTGTGAATGTGAGTGTGCATGGTTGTCTGTGTCTATGTGTAAGCCCTGTGATGACCTGGCGACTTGTCCAGGGTGAACCCCGCCTTTCGCCCGTAGTCAGCTGGGATAGGCTCCAGCTTGCCTGCGACCCTGTAGAACAGGATAAAGCGGCTAGAGATGATGAGATGAATTTCATGAATAATAGTTGTATGATAATTACATTTGCGCATGAGACTGAATGTGATTGGTTCATTCTGAACACAGCCACATCATTTAGAAAAGGGTCTGCACACTTACGCAACCAGCTTATTGTAACCTTTATTATTTTTCCCTAAAATGTTTCTGATTTTTTTTTTACTTAATTTCTACATGTTGTAATTTCAGACTGAGAATGGAAAAAATTCTGACATGATTTATTTTACTTCACAAAGACCTTTAACCTGTTATTTCAATATGGTTGTGTGTATATATTTATATCCAGTGTATGTTTGTTGTGCTCTCTCTCTCATATATATATATATATATATATATATATATATATATATATATATATATATATAGCAACCTGGGCTTCAGTAACACCTCAGCAGTGCCACAGGCTGATCGCCTCCATGCCACGCCCCACTGATGCAGTAATTTGTGGTATAGAAACCCCAACTGAGTACTGAGTGTATAAATGAACAGACTTTTCAGAAGTTGGATATTTCTGTATTGTAAATCCCTTTCTGATTGATCTTAGGAGATATTCTAATCATCTGAGATACTGGATTTCTGAATTTCATGAGCTATAAGCCATAAACATCAAAATTAAACCGAAAAAGGCTTGAAATATTTCACTTTATATATAAAATGAATATAGAATATATGAAAGTTTACCTTCTTGAATTAAATTATGAAAAAATAAACTTTTTTACAATATTCTAATTACACACACACAGACCTCCCATTCGGGAAGGTGCTGCTCTCATTTCCTGCAGCATAGGTCATAGTCTCAGAACAGGCCTAGTTAATTTCTGACAATCCAGAGCCAAGGCCAGGGAGCAGACGAACAGGCTAAACCGACTGTCTGCTAGCTGCACAGAGTCGTCACTCAGGGTCCACTACATCGAGACTGTGTCTGTTCCCCGAGCTCAACAAAAAGGTAGAAATATTCAGAAAGTTTGTTCCAGTAACCTCATCAATATAAAATTAGATCATACTGACTGTGGGCGGCATGGTGGTGTAGTGGTTAGCGCTGTCGCCTCACAGCAAGAAGGTCCTGGGTTCGAGCCCCGGGGCCGGCGATGTTTCCTCTGGGTGCTCCGGTTTCCCCCACAGTCCAAAGACATGCAGGTTAGGTTAACTGGTGACTCTAAATTGAGCGTAGGTGTGAATGGTTGTCTGTGTCTATGTGTCAGCCCTGTGATGACCTGGTGACTCTAAATTGAGCGTAGGTGTGAATGTGAGTGTGAATGGTTGTCTGTGTCTATGTGTCAGCCCTGTGATGACCTGGCGACTTGTCCAGGGTGTACCCCGCCTTTCGCCCGTAGTCAGCTGGGATAGGATCCAGCTTGCCTGCGACCCTGTAGAAGGATAAAGTGGCTAGAGATAATGAGATGAGATACTGACTGTGCAGCACGGGCGATTGCTCTAAGACAACGAGGGAGGCTCAGCCTCCTCTAAAAGTGACGAACATCGTGTAGGATGAATTGCGCTAGGCTTATGTTATAGCCGACCTTATAACATTGCTATTTCAGATCCAGAATCATAGAAATATATGTGCTCAACCCAACTACAGTGCGAAATCATTCCGTTATAACTTTCCCCAGTTCGCCTAATGTGTGCGTGAGTTTTTCCCCCTCGTGACAGCGCAATGCAGCCCAGCCTCAGTGGACTTCAATGGCATTTGGGAGCTATGTGCTTTCAATATCAAAATGCAAGACGGTTATTGGACAAATACTGCGAAACCGCCTGCCCACGGAGTCTCACGGACTCCCAGCCTCAGTGGACTTCAACGGCATTTGGGAGCTCTGCGCTTTTCAATCTCAAAATGCAAGACGATTATTGGACAAATACTGCGAAAACGCCCGCCCACGGACTCCCAGCCTCACATGGGAGGGACATGGCAGTTTCCGCGAGGAGACTGGTGATTGGTGAAAGCGGCCGGATATTTTCTTTAATTGACAGCTCGTTTCAACTATAGACAGGCAGTGACAGTGTTGCCAGATTGGGCGGTTTCCCGCCCAATTGAGCGGTTTTAAGTGCATTTTGGCGGGTTTTGAACATATTTTGGGCTGGATAACGTCAGCAGTATCTGGCAACATCAGTTCAGTCCCATGCAGATTCGCAAGTGCTGTGGTGTATTGTAAGAGATCGGCTTACATTTCGATTTCATTCATTACATACGGTTTCTACCAGCTTTTTTCGTTTGTATATATTTTCATTGTAAATAAAGTGTTGTCAAGTTTGCTATCTTAGTTCCAGAAATTTCGATTATTTGAGTGACTGAACTTGAGGGGGCTAGTCAGCTAGCAAGAAAGCTGCACACGGATGCCAAGCATTGCTGATTTAATTTTGGCAAAGCCATTTGCCAGTCTTCCTTTCGAGGAAAAAATTAAAATTAAAGAGCAGGGTAGACCAACGCCTCAAATTGACTTGGTGAAAAAGGTAGGGAATAATACTCGTTCCTTTCAGCTCTCCTGGTATGAGAAAGTGAATTGGCTAACAGCAAGTGACCCACATCAACAACAGTAAATAGGCTACTTTAGTAATATGTCATGGATGGACCAAAAATATAGAATCTATTTAAAATGTTTATGCTGAGTATATTATATTGGAATATATGTTTTTCTGGATATGAATTAAACACAGCTACAACTTGGAAAACATTTTTAAACAAAAACACAGCCGAGGTCAATTTTTAAACAACATGCCACAATTTTAAAATATAAAATGTTAAAATATACCCCTCCCCCCAACACCACCATCATGTACATTGGACAGTAGGCTAATGGGCCAAAAGAACCTGTTATTTCACAGTTTGTGACGCTGCCAACAATCAGCCAGATCAGAGGCAAGAGTATGGGCAAAATTGATGTGTCTTTTCTTTTAAAATCTGGAAATATCGTAACCGACCAGCCTCCCCTGTTTGAAAGACTACCAGCCGCCACTGCTGTACAGCCACCGCCAGCACCTTTGATCTAAAGGTGGGGCTATTAAATATTAGATCTCTTACATCTAAAGCGCTAATGGTTAATGAACTCATTACTGATCAGGAGTTTAATGTACTTTGTTTAACTGAAACATGGATTAAGCCAAATGAATATATAGCATTAAATGAAGCGAGTCCTCCTGGATACAGTTATATACACCAGCCTCGTCTAACTGGCAGAGGAGGAGGCGTCGCGGTTATTTATAATGATTATCTAGGTGCAACACACACACACCTGGTAGGGGTGGTACGGTTCATGATAAAAATACCCGAACCGTTCGGTTCGCTTGTCTCGGTTCGGAATGTGTGTGCGTCGCACGGTTCGACTGTTCATGCGCGGCATGCGCAATGTGGCCTTGTGCCTGTATGTGACCTCAGACAGTTTCTCCGGCGAAAGAAGAGGTTTGGAATGCGGATTGCTGCAAGTCAGGTCACCTGTAGAACTGCCAAGTGGGAGAGAAATGGAAGACCGCCCGGAGTAGGGTTGCACAATAAATCGTTAAAAAATCGCGATCTCGATTCACACATGCACGTGATCTCATTTCGAAACACAACGATTCTTAAGCATTTTATTTCACGAGCGGCATCACAAACAAATGCTCCCATTTCTTCCTGGATTTTTTCAAGCGCCCCTAAAGGCAGCACTGCCGCTGACTCCTCCCTCCACCTATGGTAAAGAGTCTTTACAACACGTGATTCAGTCAGTGGAGGAAGCCCACCTGCAGTTGAGTGTGTGGAAACCAGTGTTGCCAGATTAGGCCGTTTCCTGCCCAACTGGGGAGTTTGGAATTCTACTTTGTGGGCAAAAAATGGCTTGGGCTGGTTGACAAAAATTGGGAGTGTTTGGCGTTAGTTCGGTAGGTTTTTATCAGATGTTTATAAATATTTCACACCATAGACCTAGTTTACCCAGCACCCCTTAGGTATTTTAAACAACCAAAATCGAGCATTGGCCTAAATTAATCATTAACAATAAACATTAATCTCATTAAGTATTATTTGAGCAAAAAAAAGTCGATGTAACTGTAAGACTAATATGAATGTGTGTAATGTAGTGCAGAAACTGAACTCATAAACTAGTAAATAAGAATGATGCAATCCATTCTCCATTTTCTCTTCTCATGTTACATTCAGCCAGGCATCGCAGCCTAACTTTTTTTTTAATTGAAGTATATAAAACAGGTACAATCTAACAAATCCACAAAAATCAGGGTAACAGATGAAGAAAATACATGGATGCAGACAAAAATAAATTAAGCAGAATAACTAGGCCTATAAAATTAATAAAACAGGATAAATAAAAAGATAAATAAATAAAAGACAAATAAAAAATAAATAACCTCAGCAATGCAGATGTTATAAACAGTGCAATAAACATTTTGTATAAAAAATCGTGCCAAAGAATCGTGATCTCAAAGCAAAAAAATCGTGATTCACATTTTTTCCAGAATCGTGCAGCCCTACATGGCGATGGTATTTGCAGGTTTTTTTACAGCAGAGGAAAGGAGCACAAAGCCTTTGTCAGACATCATACGTGAAGAGGTCACCGCATACAAGGCCACAGGCTGCATCTCTGTGGATGAAGACTCACTCACATGGTGGGAGAACAATGAGCAGAAGTATCCTCACATTGCTAAGTTGGCACAACGTAACCTAGCGGTTCCAGGTACATCTGTGCCAAGTGAACGTGTTTTCTCAACGGCAGGGGACAGAGTCACTGCAAGCAGGTCTTGCCTCTTGGCAGAAAATGTGGACAAACTGATTTTCTTGCAGAAGAATATGAAAATAAAGTGAACAGAGGAGTGTTGTTTTTAAAGTGCAGTGTGTTTAATTTTTATGCAATATTTGATATTGATAGCCAGCCCTTTTGTTTTTAATATTTAAAATATTACAGTGGCACTTTAAGTTTAGATAAGAAATCCAGCCATATGTTTCCAAATACTGCACTTTAATTTCAAGTGAAAACATGTCTCTCACTCTCAGGTATCACTCTCGGGGAATACCGTACTGTTTTTGTGTTGAGCTGGTTGAATTTATGCTCCACTTTATGTTTATGGCCTTTGCTATTGTTATGGCCTCATTATAGGCAATTATGTTTAACATATTCTGACTTGGGCTATTCAAAAGCCTGAGCTGAGAATTCCTCTCTGTTTCTTTTAAGGGATACAGTTTTTGTAAGAGCTACACTATAGTTGGCAGTTTGATAAATGCTAAAAAAGCACATAAATGTTCCTGTAAATGGCGATACACATTCTCCTTTTTTGCCAAATAAATGAAAAGCATGTTGAAATCATTAATGTCTTCCCTCTTGCTGTATCAAAATCTCACCTAGCTTTCCTCAGTGATGGTCTGTCTTCCAAATTGTGGATAATTAAGCTATATGTCATATGCTGAAGTTTATTTCTGGAGTTTTAAAGATTAAAAGAAAAAATAACAAGAACCGTACTGAACCGAAAACCGTGACCCTAAAACCGTGATACGAACCAAACTGTAGATTTTGTGAACCGCACCAGCCCTAAAACCTGGTTATAAATTTAATACATTTGCAGTTCTTCATACTCATATAATGTATGTAGCCTCAAAAAATAAGTCTACCCAGTTAATTCCATTACTTATAAGGGCAGCACAGTGGTGTAAATGATTAGCACGGTCGCCTCACAGCAAGAAGGTTCTGGGTTTGAGTCCAGCGGCAGGTGAGAGCCTTTCTGTGTGGAGTTTGCATGTTCTCCCTGTGTCTGCATGGGTTTCCTCTGGGTGCTCGGGTTTCCCCCACAGTCCAAAGGCATGCGGTTAGGTTAATATGGGACAGCCTTGGGCTGAGGTACCCTTGACTGAGGCACCGAACTCCCAACTGCTCCCCGGGTGCTGTTAGCATGGCTGCCCACTGCTTTGCGTACAGTATGTGTGTGTGCTCATTGCTCATGTGTGTGTTCACTGCTTCAGATGGGTTAAATGCAGAGAGGAAATTTCACAAGTGTGTGATGAATAAAGTTGTGCTTTCTTTCTTTTTTATTATTTATGGGCCATATTCTGAATTTCTTTCAGAATTTGCAAATTTTATCTCAGATCTGGTTATTTCCTTAGACAAAGCTTTAGTTGTTGGAGATTTTAATATTCACTTCGATAACCCAGAAGACCCTTTGAAAACAGCGTTTGTGTCCATTTTAGATTCAGTAGGGATTAATCAGAATGTCATAGGACCGACCCATAATGGTGGTCACACCCTCGATCTAATACTAACATTCGGGTTAAACGTAGACAATATAGTCATACTTCCACAGTCTGAAGTTATCTCAGATCATTATCTCATCTCATTCAAAATATGTCTGAGTAATAATATATGCACCTCACCACACTACTGTATTAAACGTACATTCACATCAACTACTGCACAGAGCTTTATAAATGATCTCCCAGAGCTGTCAACTTTGATTGGGTCACTGTCAGCCCCTGCAGAACTTGATCAGGCAACTGAATGCTTAGAGTCAACATTCCGCCATACTTTAGATAATGTAGCTCCTCTAAAAAGGAAAATGGTCAGAGAGAAAAAATTAGCACCCTGGTATAATGATGACACTCACACTTTAAAACAGACCACTTGAAAATTGGAACGTAAATGGCGTCAAACAAAATTGGTAGCATTCAAATTAGCGTGGAAGGAGAGCTTCCTGAAGCTCTTAGTGCTGCTAGATCAACATATCCCTCCTCCCTAATAGTCAAGTCAAGTCACGTTTGTTTGTATAGCACTTTTAACAACAGACATTGTCACAAAGCAGTTTTACAGAATTTGACTTAAAACATGAGCTAATTTTATCCCTAATCTATCCCCAATGAGCAAGCCTGTGGCGACGGTGGCAAGAAAAAACTCCCTCAGACGACATGAGGAAAAAAACCTCAAGAGGAACCAGACTCAAAAGGGAACCCATCCTCATTTGGGCAACAACAGACAGCCTGACTATAATATTAACAGTTTTAACATGAAGTCAGTTTCGTTGATGTTATAAACTCTTCATTGATGGAAACTTGAGTGCAAAACTGTTCATGACAACTGCAGTCCTAAAGTTAGCAAGTCAACTGTAGTCCTCAGCCATAAAAGCATTACTGTAAGAGTCCAGAGCGTCCTCCAGGTGTAACCCTCAACTGTCCATATGGGGCCGTCCTCCACAGGAGCGATGCGATGAGACTCCAACCAGACGTAGGGCACCAGGATGGATCAGGCAGGTCCGAGGAGCAGAAGAGGTTCAGCATCTCAATCCCAGGATTGACCTGTAACTCAGAGGGACAGATGGGGGGGGGGGGGGGGGGGGGCAGGCTGTTACAGGTTGTTAGCAATAAGCAATAAGTAATATAAAGACAGTAAATAATCACTTATATATGTATATTGTTAATTTTTGGTCATGAACTTTGCTGAGTAGATGTTTAATTAATACCGTACTGCAGAAATGCAAGACAGCAGCACGGGGTAAACTTACAACTGTTCGAAAGACTTTTAGCAAATTCAGTGGTTCTTATGAAACAGGATCAGTATAGTTACAGCAGGAGTCAAACCTGTTCTCTATTGGAAATCACAAAATGGGCTCAGGAATATTTCCGGAGAACATTACCTGCTCCCCATTATCTGGCCCAATGTTACATGAATAAATAGGAACAGTACACATTTTTGTTATCTAATACAACCCCGATTCCAAAAAAGTTGGGACAAAGTACAAATTGTAAATAAAAACAGAATGCAATGATGTGGAAGTTTCAAAATTCCATATTTTATTCAGAATAGAACATAGATGGCATATCAAATGTTTAAACTAGAGTTGAGCCGGATACTCGGCTGAAACGAGTATCCGGTACGGATAAAGCACTTTTGCCGAGTACGAGTATTATACGAGTAATACAAGTAAATATCTGTGCTCGGACTGAATGAAAATCCTCACACAGCATCATAGCGCCCCTCCCCTACACACACCGCTTTGCTCACTCACACAGAGAACAGCTCGCTGTCTGTCACTCAGGTTCGCGTCTCTTTTCCGTTAATGTTTCGGGTTTCTTCAGCTTCAAGTTTGTTTATATTTCAGTTTGTACTTATAACCAGTAGAGATCTGGCAAACATGGGTTCATTCAGACATGGTGCTTGGTAGAAAGTGACTCGCGTTGCGTCTCTGCCTGTCGGAGATTTTTTTTCTTTTTTTAACTGTCGGTTAAAAACAGGTTTTTTTACTTCACGCATTGAGTGTCTGACACTTTCGTGCTGTAATTCATGTAAAAATAAAGGTAGTAGTGGTATAAGTATTACAAATTAAGCTACACACACACTCTCTCTCTCTCTCTCTGCTGGTCGTCGGAGTTTTTTTTTTTAAACCGTCAGTTGGCTCTAACCAGTTTTATTTTACTTCATGCACTGAGTGTCTGACACTTTCTAGATAGTAGTGGTATAAATAATATTACAAATTAAGCTACACACACACACACACACCTGGTGTGGAAATAAAAAAAATATTTTTTTTTTTAAAAAATCACAAAAAAATCAAAAGTAAAAAAAAAGAAAGTTATGTTGAGTATGAAAACTCTTGTTCATTACATTTCATTTCATAATTGCAACCGCATGTGTTGTATTCATTGTTGCAAAACTTGTTCTGTAAATAGTTCGTTTGCTATCGTGATCAAAACCATTGATCTGAAGCTCAATGCTGATGCTGTCCTGTAAATAGTTTTCTAATCAGCAATATAACAATTTCTTATCAACCCATATCAATTACATGCTTAAAATAACATACTGGTTAAAACCCCGCCTGTTTCAAGACAACCAGACCCACTTCCGGGCTAGACCCCGCCCACTCCGAGTACGGATATAGATAATGCTGTACTCGCTCATCCCTAGTTTAAACTGAGAAAATGTATCATTTAAAGAGAAAAATTAGGTGATTTTAAATTTCATGACAACAACACATGTCAAAAAAGTTGGGACAAGGCCATGTTTCCCACTGTGAGACATCCCCTTTTCTCTTTACAACAGTCTGTAAACGTCTGGGGACTGAGGAGACAAGTTGCTCAAGTTTAGGGATAGGAATGTTAACCCATTCTTGTCTAATGTAGGATTCTAGTTGCTCAACTGTCTTAGGTCTTTTTTGTCGTATCTTCCATTTTATGATGCGCCAAATGTTTTCTATGGGTGAAAGATCTGGACTGCAGGCTGGCCAGTTCAGTACCCGGACCCTTCTTCTACACAGCCATGATGCTGTAATTGATGCAGTATGTGGTTTGGCATTGTCATGTTGGAAAATGCAAGGTCTTCCCTGAAAGAGACGTCGTCTGGATGGGAGCATATGTTGCTCTAGAACCTGGATATACCTTTCAGCATTGATGGTGTCTTTCCAGATGTGTAAGCTGCCCATGCCACACGCACTAATGCAACCCCATACCATCAGAGATGCAGGCTTCTGAACTGAGCGCTGATAACAACTTAGGTCGTCCTTCTCCTCTTTAGTCCGAATGACACGGCGTCCCTGATTTCCATAAAGAAATTCAAATTTTGATTCGTCTGACCACAGAACAGTTTTCCACTTTGCCACAGTCCATTTTAAATGAGCCTTGGCCCAGAGAAGACGTCTGCGCTTCTGGATCATGTTTAGATACAGCTTCTTCTTTGAACTATAGAGTTTTAGCTGGCGACGGCGGATGGCACGGTGAATTGTGTTCACAGATAATGTTCTCTGGAAATATTCCTGAGCCCATTTTGTGATTTCCAATACAGAAGCATGCCTGTATGTGATGCAGTGCCGTCTAAGGGCCCGAAGATCACGGGCACCCAGTATGGTTTTCTGGCCTTGACCCTTACGCACAGAGATTCTTCCAGATTCTCTGAATCTTTTGATGATATTATGCACTGTAGATGATGATATGTTCAAACTCTGCAATTTTACCCTGTCAAACTCCTTTCTGATATTGCTCCACTATTTGTCGGCGCAGAATTAGGGGGATTGGTGATCCTCTTCCCATCTTTACTTCTGAGAGCCGCTGCCACTCCAAGATGCTCTTTTTATACCCAGTCATGTTAATGACCTATTGCCAATTGACCTAATGAGTTGCAATTTGGTCCTCCAGCTGTTCCTTTTTTGTCCCTTTAACTTTTCCAGCCTCTTATTGCCCCTGTCCCAACTTTTTTGAGATGTGTTGCTGTCATGAAATTTCAAATGAGCCAATATTTGGCATGACATTTCAAAATGTCTCACTTTCGACATTTGATATGTTGTCTATGTTCTATTGTGAATACAATGTCAGTTTTTGAGATTTGTAAATTATTGCATTCCGTTTTTATTTACAATTTGTACTTTGTCCCAACTTTTTTGGAATCGGGGTTGTAGAAGATAACAAAAATAATCCTAGATTCCTATTTAATACTGGAGCAAAATTAACCAGGAATAAGTCCACTATAGACACATGCACACCTGCAGTATGTAGTAGCAGCGACTTCATGAATTTTTTTAATGACAAAATTGAGAATATCTGACAAAAAATTCAAACTACTAATTTAAGGTCAGACAATGTAAGTGACCCTGTAGTTAACAATATAACTGTATCAGATCATCAGTTAGAATGTTTTACTCCCCTTAGAGAAACTGAATTACTTTCATTAATCTCGGCATCAAAAGCCTCAACTTGTGTACTAGATCCCTTACCGATACATCTATTCAAACAGATAATACCTGAAGTAATTGAACCGCTTCTAAAAATAATAAATTCTTCTCTTACGATTGGCTATGTACCCAAATCCTTTAAACTAGCAGTTATCAAACCCCTGATTAAAAAAACCTAGAAAATGTTGTGGGAGTTAAGGGAACGGACCTCTCCTGGCTCAGGTCTTATTTAACTGATCGTTATCAGTATGTTGATATAAATGGTGATATTTCTAGACGTACCGAGGTAAAGTTTGGTGTTCCACAAGGTTCTGTCTTGGGTCCACTGCTTTTTTCTCTATATATGTTCCCTCTGGGTGATATTATTCGTAAACATTATATTAGTTTCCACTGTTATGCTGATGACACACAGTTGTATGTCTCTGCAAAACCTGATGAGAGACACCAGCTTAATAGAATTGAGGAATGTGTGAAGGACATTAGACACTGGATGCTTATTAACTTCCTTCTGCTTAACTCTGACAAGACTGAAGTACTTGTACTCGGACCACATGCAGCTAGAAGTAAGTTTTCTGATTACACAGTAACTCTGGATGGCCTTTCTGTTTCTTCACGTGCAGCAGTAAAAGACCTCGGAGTGATTATTGACCCCAGTCTTTCATTTGAAACTCACATTGATAACATCACCCGGATAGCTTTCTTTCATCTCAGAAATATTGCTAAGATAAGAAATTTAATGTTACTACACGGCGCGGAAAAACTAGTTCGTGCTTTCGTTCCCTCCAGGTTGGATTATTGTAATGCCTTACTGTCTGGATGTTCCAATAAGTGCATAAACAAGCTCCAGTTAGTTCAAAATGCAGCAGCAAGAGTCCTTACTAGAACTAGAAAATATGACCCCATCACCCCTGTCTTATCCACACTGCATTGGCTCCCAATCAAATTTCATATTGATTATAAAATACTACTATTGACCTTTAAAGCACTGAATGGTCTCGTGCCATTGTACCTAAGTGAACATTACATTACAGGCATTTAGCAGACACTCTTATCCAGAGTGACATACAACATACCCAGAGCAGCCTGGGGAGCAGTCTAGGGTTAGGTTCCTTCCTCAAGGGCACTTCAGCCATTCTTGCTGATCTAGGGAATCAAACTGGCAACCTTTTGATCCCAGAGTTGCTTCTGTAACTTTTAGGCCATGAGTTCCCCCTGGAAACATCTGGTCCTTTATGACCCACCACGCCTACTTAAATCAAAGGGTGCAGGCTATCTACTGGTACCTCGTATAGTGAAGGTTACATCGGGGGCAGAGCCGTTTCTTACAAAGTCCCTTTAAGTCTAGGCTGATAACATATCTGTTTAGTCAAGCCTTGTGTTAATGGTGTTTATGAGGTAAAGGTGTAGATCTGGAGGGTCCTCAGACATAGAGTGTTTTGGTAAAATGGGATGGATGGATGCTGTCAGTCCCCCACTCGCTTGCTCACTCGAGTTTGTTGACGGTGTAGTGGCTGGCTGCTTTATGTCCCGGGGCTCCCTCATGCCTGTGTTACCTTCTGGCTCTCCCCAGAAGGTAACACAGGCATGAGGGTAACAACTAAAAAGTTGTCATAGTTCATCTTCCTGGAGTCAAGTAGTAGTAGTCGTTGTCGTGTGATGCAGGGTTTAGTGTGCTTGATGGATTAGTATTGGACTTTGATATGTTGCAGTGTGACGCACCAGTTCAGTCCTCTCATTAGGAGTACAGAGTGCATGCAGATACACATGTTGACACACATTGATTCACAAAATCATTCTTAAAGCTATCGTCACAGCTCAATGGTTAAGGTGCTGGGTTCCTGATCAGAGGGTTAGGGGTTCGAACCCCAGCCCTGTCATATGCCCAGTGCTGAGCCATTGAGCAAGGCCCTTAACCCTCTCTCCTCCAGGGGGCACTGTATCATGGCCAACCCTGTGCACTGACCCCACATACAGTGGTATGCAAAAGTTTGGGCATCCCTAATCAAAATTACTGTGAACAGTTAAGCAAGTTGAAGATGAACTTCTCTCCAAAAGGCATAAAGTTAAAGATGACTCATTCCCTTTATAGTTTAAGCAAAAACAATTTTTTATTTTCACCTTTTATATTTTCAAAATGACAAAAAAGGAAAAGGGCCCAAAGCAAAAGTTTGGGCACCCTGCATGGTTAGTACCTAGTAACACCCCCTTTGGCAAGTATCACAGCTTGTAAACACCTTTTTGTAGCCAACTAATAATCTTTCAGTTCTTACCTGGGGGATTTTCACACATTCGTCCTTCAAAAAGCTTCCAGTTCTACAAATTTCTTGGGCTGTCTTGCATGCACTGCTCTTTTGAGATCTATCCACAGATTTTCAATGATGTTTAGGTCAGGGGACTGTGAGGGCCCGGGCAAAACCTTCAGCTTGGGCCTCTTGAGGTATTCCATTGTAGATTTTGAGGTGCGTTTTGGATCATTGTCTTATTGTCGGACCCATCCTCTTTTTAACTTCAACTTTTTTACAGATGGTGTGATGTTTGCTTCCAGAGTTTGCTGGTATTTATTCGAATCCATGCTTCCCTCCACCAATGAAATGTGCCCTGTGCCACTGGCTGCAACACAACCCCAAAGCATGATCGATCCACACCCATGCTTCAGAGTTGGAGAGGTGTTCTTTTCCTGGAATTTGGCACCCTTTTTTCTCCAAATATAACTTTGCACATTGTGGCCAAAAAGTTCTATTTTGATTTCATCAGTCCACAGGACTTTTTTCCAAAATGCATCAGGCTTATTTAGATGTTCATTTGCAAACTTCAGATGCTGAATTTTGTGGCTCGGACGCAGAAACGGTTTTCTTCTGATGACTCTCCCATGAAGGTCATATTTGTTCAGGTGTCACTGCATAGTAGAACAGTGCACCACCACTCCAGGGTCTGCTAAATCTTTCTGAAGGTCTTTTGCAGTCCAACAGGGGTTTTTATTTGCCTTTCTAGCAATCCAACGAGCAGTTCTTTCAGAAAGTTTTCTTCATCTTCCAGACCTCACCTTGATCTCCACTGTTTCTGTTAACTGCCATTTCTTAATAACATTACGATCTGAGGAAACAGCTACCTGAAAACACTTTGCTATGTTCTTGTAGCCTTCTCCTGCTTTGTGAGCATCAATTATTTTATTATTCAGAATGCGAGGGAGTCGCTTAGAGGAGCCCATGGCTGTTGATTTTAGGGACAAGTTTGAGGAGTCAGAGAATTTATACAGCTTTGAAATCTGCATCATCTGACCTTTCCTAATGAAGAATTTGAACAAGCCACAGCTCAATAAGCTAATTAAAGTCTGGAACCTTGGTAAAAGTTACCTGAGAACTCAAATGTATTGGCGTGCCCAAAGTTTTGCATGGTGTTCCTTTTCTTTTTTCACTCTCCAATTGTACGAAACAAAAATAATACACAAATCTTGCAGAAAAGGAATGTCTCGTCTTTACCTTTATGCCTTTTGGTGATCAGTTCATCTTCTGCTCACTTAACTATTCACAGTAACAGACATTTTCAGTAAGGGTGCCCAAACTTTTGCATGTCACTGTATGTGAAGAAATGAATTTTGCAGCATTGTAATGTAGATGTGAAAAAATAAAGACTACTTCTATATGTGATAATAGAAAGAACCCACGTGTTGCCTTTTCTTTCTGTGGATTGTGCACTTATTTATTTTAATATGATGCATATATATATATATATATATATATATATATATATATGTATTAAAAAAAACACACGTCTATAATTTGCACTCATCACTACTACAGGAAACATTACAGGGCCTTGTGAGAATTTTGAGCCCTGAATATGTGGGCGCTGTCCTTTTTCTTGTTAATTTTTTAAGATCATTATGATGAAGACAGTGAGGCTGTGCCTTAGCAGAGAATAACATCATCCAAAGAAACACGGAATGACGTGAACCTGAAACAAACCAAAGGAGACAAAAAATACTGTTGAAATATTATATTAATCTTTATTTCAGTGTTGACAAAATACCCATAAAAGTCAAAGCTCCTGCCTTTACAAAAATATGTCTTCTACAAAGTGTCCTCTGTGTTCGCTTCTGGAGAGCCAGCTAACAAAACAGTTAGTGTGTGTGTGTGTGTGTGTGATAACACTGACAACGCACTGCAGCTCTCTGACACACACCACTAATCACAAACAGTCGTGTCATTCTTTATCGAATGATAAACATTTGTCCCGTGACCTTCAGCAGTGAACAATGTTGTGTGACACACACAAGGTGTCTGCGTTATCACGAGTCCAGCAGCAGCAGTGAGCGAGAAACCCAAACACCCTGAACGCCACATCCATTCTATAAATTAACTTAAATTAGAATTCCCACACATGTACACATAGAACAGGATAACCATAAACCACAAACATAACGAACACTCCTAATGTACAGACCACTGTGTGTGTGTGTGTGTGTGTGTGTGTGTTTGGTCCCTCAAAAAGTAAATCCACATTAATTATATTTACAAAACCACAGCAGCTCAGTGTGTGAAAGGCAACTGAGTGGATTTTTGTCTCCGAGTGTTTTTTTGTGTTTTATTGGGGGGGGGGGGGGGGGGATTCAGGTTCACCGCAGATCTCTATCTTCTGATTCCAAAGTGCCACTGAGCATATGAGGAAGCTCCTGCAAAAAGAACATTT
The DNA here is from genome assembly GCF_027579695.1 of Neoarius graeffei. Classification (NCBI taxonomy): domain Eukaryota; kingdom Metazoa; phylum Chordata; class Actinopteri; order Siluriformes; family Ariidae; genus Neoarius; species Neoarius graeffei. The sequence goes on along the minus strand of NC_083570.1, from coordinate 127,060,603 downwards.
ACGAGTGGAAATTAGGTTTGAAGATGATAGATAATGCTTGAGTGTGTGTGTGTGTGTGTGTGTGTGTGTGTGTTACCTGACTGCACACTCCCCAGTCTACGCTGCAGAGCCTCCAATCTGGTGATGTAATCAGACAGCGCTCTATCTGGATCATAATTCTGGAGATGAGAACACAACACTCCTCCATCTGCACTCATCCCTCCATACCTACACACAGACAGAGAGAGAGAAAATTATTAAAAAAGAGACCTTGGGTGTGAGAAAGGCACGATAAAGTTTAAACTTATTAAAGAGTGCGTTAGTTATCTGTGCTGTACACAGTGTGTCTATATGAGAGAGAGTTACGTGTGCTGTTTGGAGTTTGCAGTGTGTGTGTGTGCGTGTCTGTGTGTGTGTGAGACAGAGAGAGAGAGACAGACAGAGAGAGAGATGCCTGTGCTGTGTGGAGTTTGCAGTGTGTGGAGTGTGCGTGTGTGTTACCTGTGCTGTGTGGAGTGTGCGTGTGTGTTACCTGTGCTGTGTGGAGTGTGCGTGTGTGTTACCTGTGCTGTGTGGAGTGTGCGTGTGTGTTACCTGTGCTGTGTGGAGTGTGCGTGTGTGTTACCTGTGCTGTGTGGAGTGTGCGTGTGTGTTACCTGTGCTGTGTGGAGTGTGCGTGTGTGTTACCTGTGCTGTGTGGAGTGTGCGTGTGTTACCTGTGCTGTGTGGAGTGTGCGTGTGTTACCTGTGCTGTGTGGAGTGTGCGTGTGTTACCTGTGCTGTGTGGAGTGTGCGTGTGTTACCTGTGCTGTGTGGAGTGTGCGTGTGTTACCTGTGCTGTGTGGAGTGTGCGTGTGTTACCTGTGCTGTGTGGAGTGTGTGTGTGTTACCTGTGCTGTGTGGAGTGTGTGTGTTACCTGTGCTGTGTGGAGTGTGCGTGTGTTACCTGTGCTGTGTGGAGTGTGCGTGTGTTACCTGTGCTGTGTGGAGTGTGTGTGTGTTACCTGTGCTGTGTGGAGTGTGTGTGTGTTACCTGTGCTGTGTGGAGTGTGTGTGTGTTACCTGTGCTGTGTGGAGTGTGTGTGTGTTACCTGTGCTGTGTGGAGTGTGTGTGTTACCTGTGCTGTGTGGAGTGTGCGTGTGTTACCTGTGCTGTGTGGAGTGTGCGTGTGTTACCTGTGCTGTGTGGAGTGTGCGTGTGTTACCTGTGCTGTGTGGTGTGTGCGTGTGTTACCTGTGCTGTGTGGAGTTTGCAGTGTGTGGAGTGTGCGTGTGTTACCTGTACTGTGTGGAGTGTGCGTGTGTTACCTGTGCTGTGTGGAGTGTGTGTGTGTTACCTGTGCTGTGTGGAGTGTGCAGTGTGTGGAGTGTGCGTGTGTGTTACCTGTGCTGTGTGGAGTGTGCGTGTGTGTTACCTGTGCTGTGTGGAGTGTGCGTGTGTTACCTGTGCTGTGTGGAGTGTGCGTGTGTTACCTGTGCTGTGTGGAGTGTGCGTGTGTTACCTGTGCTGTGTGGAGTGTGCGTGTGTTACCTGTGCTGTGTGGAGTGTGTGTGTGTTACCTGTGCTGTGTGGAGTGTGTGTGTGTTACCTGTGCTGTGTGGAGTGTGTGTGTGTTACCTGTGCTGTGTGGAGTGTGTGTGTGTTACCTGTGCTGTGTGGAGTGTGTGTGTTACCTGTGCTGTGTGGAGTGTGCGTGTGTTACCTGTGCTGTGTGGAGTGTGCGTGTGTTACCTGTGCTGTGTGGAGTGTGCGTGTGTTACCTGTGCTGTGTGGTGTGTGCGTGTGTTACCTGTGCTGTGTGGAGTTTGCAGTGTGTGGAGTGTGCGTGTGTTACCTGTACTGTGTGGAGTGTGCGTGTGTTACCTGTGCTGTGTGGAGTGTGTGTGTGTTACCTGTGCTGTGTGGAGTGTGCAGTGTGTGGAGTGTGCGTGTGTGTTACCTGTGCTGTGTGGAGTGTGCGTGTGTGTTACCTGTGCTGTGTGGAGTGTGCGTGTGTTACCTGTGCTGTGTGGAGTGTGCGTGTGTTACCTGTGCTGTGTGGAGTGTGCGTGTGTTACCTGTGCTGTGTGGAGTGTGCGTGTGTTACCTGTGCTGTGTGGAGTGTGCAGTGTGTGGAGTGTGTGTGTGTTACCTGTGCTGTGTGGAGTGTGTGTGTGTTACCTGTGCTGTGTGGAGTGTGTGTGTTACCTGTGCTGTGTGGAGTTTGGAGTGTGTGGAGTGTGTGTGTGTTACCTGTGCTGTGTGGAGTGTGCGTGTGTTACCTGTGCTGTGTGGAGTTTGCAGTGTGTGGAGTGTGTGTGTGTTACCTGTGCTGTGTGGAGTGTGCGTGTGTTACCTGTGCTGTGTGGAGTGTGCGTGTGTTACCTGTGCTGTGTGGAGTGTGCGTGTGTTACCTGTGCTGTGTGGAGTGTGCGTGTGTTACCTGTGCTGTGTGGAGTGTGCGTGTGTTACCTGTGCTGTGTGGAGTGTGCGTGTGTTACCTGTGCTGTGTGGAGTGTGCGTGTGTTACCTGTGCTGTGTGGAGTGTGCGTGTGTTACCTGTGCTGTGTGGAGTGTGCGTGTGTTACCTGTGCTGTGTGGAGTGTGCGTGTGTTACCTGTGCTGTGTGGAGTGTGCGTGTGTTACCTGTGCTGTGTGGAGTGTGCGTGTGTTACCTGTGCTGTGTGGAGTGTGTGTGTGTTACCTGTGCTGTGTGGAGTGTGTGTGTTACCTGTGCTGTGTGGAGTGTGCGTGTGTTACCTGTGCTGTGTGGAGTGTGCGTGTGTTACCTGTGCTGTGTGGAGTGTGTGTGTGTTACCTGTGCTGTGTGGAGTGTGCGTGTGTTACCTGTGCTGTGTGGAGTGTGTGTGTGTTACCTGTGCTGTGTGGAGTGTGTGTGTGTTACCTGTGCTGTGTGGAGTGTGTGTGTTACCTGTGCTGTGTGGAGTGTGCGTGTGTTACCTGTGCTGTGTGGAGTGTGCGTGTGTTACCTGTGCTGTGTGGAGTGTGCGTGTGTTACCTGTGCTGTGTGGAGTGTGCGTGTGTTACCTGTGCTGTGTGGTGTGTGCGTGTGTTACCTGTGCTGTGTGGAGTTTGCAGTGTGTGGAGTGTGCGTGTGTTACCTGTACTGTGTGGAGTGTGCGTGTGTTACCTGTGCTGTGTGGAGTGTGTGTGTGTTACCTGTGCTGTGTGGAGTGTGCAGTGTGTGGAGTGTGTGTGTGTGTTACCTGTGCTGTGTGGAGTGTGCGTGTGTGTTACCTGTGCTGTGTGGAGTGTGCGTGTGTTACCTGTGCTGTGTGGAGTGTGCGTGTGTTACCTGTGCTGTGTGGAGTGTGCGTGTGTTACCTGTGCTGTGTGGAGTGTGCAGTGTGTGGAGTGTGTGTGTGTTACCTGTGCTGTGTGGAGTTTGGAGTGTGTGGAGTGTGTGTGTGTTACCTGTGCTGTGTGGAGTGTGCGTGTGTTACCTGTGCTGTGTGGAGTTTGCAGTGTGTGGAGTGTGTGTGTGTTACCTGTGCTGTGTGGAGTGTGCGTGTGTTACCTGTGCTGTGTGGAGTGTGCGTGTGTTACCTGTGCTGTGTGGAGTGTGCGTGTGTTACCTGTGCTGTGTGGAGTGTGCGTGTGTTACCTGTGCTGTGTGGAGTGTGCGTGTGTTACCTGTGCTGTGTGGAGTGTGCGTGTGTTACCTGTGCTGTGTGGAGTGTGCGTGTGTTACCTGTGCTGTGTGGAGTGTGCGTGTGTGTTACCTGTGCTGTGTGGAGTGTGCGTGTGTGTTACCTGTGCTGTGTGGAGTGTGCGTGTGTTACCTGTGCTGTGTGGAGTTTGCAGTGTGTGGAGTGTGTGTGTGTTACCTGTGCTGTGTGGAGTGTGCGTGTGTTACCTGTGCTGTGTGGAGTGTGCGTGTGTTACCTGTGCTGTGTGGAGTGTGCGTGTGTTACCTGTGCTGTGTGGAGTGTGCGTGTGTTACCTGTGCTGTGTGGAGTGTGCGTGTGTTACCTGTGCTGTGTGGAGTGTGCGTGTGTTACCTGTGCTGTGTGGAGTGTGCGTGTGTTACCTGTGCTGTGTGGAGTGTGCGTGTGTGTTACCTGTGCTGTGTGGAGTGTGCGTGTGTGTTACCTGTGCTGTGTGGAGTGTGCGTGTGTTACCTGTGCTGTGTGGAGTGTGCAGTGTGTGGAGTGTGTGTGTGTTACCTGTGCTGTGTGGAGTGTGCGTGTGTTACCTGTGCTGTGTGGAGTGTGCGTGTGTTACCTGTGCTGTGTGGAGTGTGCGTGTGTTACCTGTGCTGTGTGGAGTGTGCGTGTGTTACCTGTGCTGTGTGGAGTGTGCGTGTGTGTTACCTGTGCTGTGTGGAGTGTGCGTGTGTGTTACCTGTGCTGTGTGGAGTGTGCGTGTGTGTTACCTGTGCTGTGTGGAGTGTGCGTGTGTGTTACCTGTGCTGTGTGGAGTGTGCGTGTGTGTTACCTGTGCTGTGTGGAGTGTGCGTGTGTGTTACCTGTGCTGTGTGGAGTGTGCGTGTGTGTTACCTGTGCTGTGTGGAGTGTGCGTGTGTGTTACCTGTGCTGTGTGGAGTGTGCGTGTGTGTTACCTGTGCTGTGTGGAGTGTGCGTGTGTGTTACCTGTGCTGTGTGGAGTGTGCGTGTGTGTTACCTGTGCTGTGTGGAGTGTGCGTGTGTGTTACCTGTGCTGTGTGGAGTGTGCGTGTGTGTTACCTGTGCTGTGTGGAGTGTGCGTGTGTGTTACCTGTGCTGTGTGGAGTGTGCGTGTGTGTTACCTGTGCTGTGTGGAGTGTGCGTGTGTGTTACCTGTGCTGTGTGGAGTGTGCGTGTGTGTTACCTGTGCTGTGTGGAGTGTGCGTGTGTGTTACCTGTGCTGTGTGGAGTGTGCGTGTGTGTTACCTGTGCTGTGTGGAGTGTGCGTGTGTGTTACCTGTGCTGTGTGGAGTGTGCGTGTGTGTTACCTGTGCTGTGTGGAGTGTGCGTGTGTGTTACCTGTGCTGTGTGGAGTGTGCGTGTGTGTTACCTGTGCTGTGTGGAGTGTGCGTGTGTGTTACCTGTGCTGTGTGGAGTGTGCGTGTGTGTTACCTGTGCTGTGTGGAGTGTGCGTGTGTGTTACCTGTGCTGTGTGGAGTGTGCGTGTGTGTTACCTGTGCTGTGTGGAGTGTGCGTGTGTGTTACCTGTGCTGTGTGGAGTGTGCGTGTGTGTTACCTGTGCTGTGTGGAGTGTGCGTGTGTGTTACCTGTGCTGTGTGGAGTGTGCGTGTGTGTTACCTGTGCTGTGTGGAGTGTGCGTGTGTGTTACCTGTGCTGTGTGGAGTGTGCGTGTGTGTTACCTGTGCTGTGTGGAGTGTGCGTGTGTGTTACCTGTGCTGTGTGGAGTGTGCGTGTGTGTTACCTGTGCTGTGTGGAGTGTGCGTGTGTGTTACCTGTGCTGTGTGGAGTGTGCGTGTGTGTTACCTGTGCTGTGTGGAGTGTGCGTGTGTGTTACCTGTGCTGTGTGGAGTGTGCGTGTGTGTTACCTGTGCTGTGTGGAGTGTGCGTGTGTGTTACCTGTGCTGTGTGGAGTGTGCGTGTGTGTTACCTGTGCTGTGTGGAGTGTGCGTGTGTGTTACCTGTGCTGTGTGGAGTGTGCGTGTGTGTTACCTGTGCTGTGTGGAGTGTGCGTGTGTGTTACCTGTGCTGTGTGGAGTGTGCGTGTGTGTTACCTGTGCTGTGTGGAGTGTGCGTGTGTGTTACCTGTGCTGTGTGGAGTGTGCGTGTGTGTTACCTGTGCTGTGTGGAGTGTGCGTGTGTGTTACCTGTGCTGTGTGGAGTGTGCGTGTGTGTTACCTGTGCTGTGTGGAGTGTGCGTGTGTGTTACCTGTGCTGTGTGGAGTGTGCGTGTGTGTTACCTGTGCTGTGTGGAGTGTGCGTGTGTGTTACCTGTGCTGTGTGGAGTGTGCGTGTGTGTTACCTGTGCTGTGTGGAGTGTGCGTGTGTGTTACCTGTGCTGTGTGGAGTGTGCGTGTGTGTTACCTGTGCTGTGTGGAGTGTGCGTGTGTGTTACCTGTGCTGTGTGGAGTGTGCGTGTGTGTTACCTGTGCTGTGTGGAGTGTGCGTGTGTGTTACCTGTGCTGTGTGGAGTGTGCGTGTGTGTTACCTGTGCTGTGTGGAGTGTGCGTGTGTGTTACCTGTGCTGTGTGGAGTTGTGCTGTGTGGAGTGTGGCCGTTGTGTGTTACCTGTGCTCATGTGTGGAGTGTGCGTGTGTGTTACCTGTGCTGTGTGGAGTGTGCGTGTGTGTTACCTGTGCTGTGTGGAGTGTGCGTGTGTGTTACTGTGCTGTGTGGAGTGTGCGTGTGTGTTACCTGTGACTGTGTGGAGTGTGCGTGTGTGTTACCTGTGCTGTGTGGAGTGTGCGTGTGTGTTACCTGTGCTGTGTGGAGTGTGCGTGTGTGTTACCTGTGCTGTGTGGAGTGTGCGTGTGTGTTACCTGTGCTGTGTGGAGTGTGCGTGTGTGTTACCTGTGCTGTGTGGAGTGTGCGTGTGTGTTACCTGTGCTGTGTGGAGTGTGCGTGTGTGTTACCTGTGCTGTGTGGAGTGTGCGTGTGTGTTACCTGTGCTGTGTGGAGTGTGCGTGTGTGTTACCTGTGCTGTGTGGAGTGTGCGTGTGTGTTACCTGTGCTGTGTGGAGTGTGCGTGTGTGTTACCTGTGCTGTGTGTGAGTGTGCGTGTGTGTTACCTGTGCTGTGTGGAGTGTGCGTGTGTGTTACCTGTGCTGTGTGGAGTGTGCGTGTGTGTTACCTGTGCTGTGTGGAGTGTGCGTGTCGTGTGTGTTACCTGTGCTGTGTGGAGTGTGCGTGTGTGTTACCTGTGCTGTGTGGAGTGTGCGTGTGTGTTACCTGTGCTGTGTGGAGTGTGTCGTGTGTGTTACCTGTGCTGTGTGAGTGTGCGTGTGTGTTACCTGTGCTGTGTGGAGTGTGCGTGTGTGTTACCTGTGCTGTGTGGAGTGTGCGTGTGTGTTACCTGTGCTGTGTGGAGTGTGCGTGTGTGTTACCTGTGCTGTGTGGAGTGTGCGTGTGTGTTACCTGTGCTGTGTGGAGTGTGCGTGTGTGTTACCTGTGCTGTGTGGAGTGTGCGTGTGTGTTACCTGTGCTGTGTGGAGTGTGCGTGTGTGTTACCTGTGCTGTGTGGAGTGTGCGTGTGTGTTACCTGTGCTGTGTGGAGTGTGCGTGTGTGTTACCTGTGCTGTGTGGAGTGTGCGTGTGTGTTACCTGTGCTGTGTGGAGTGTGCGTGTGTGTTACCTGTGCTGTGTGGAGTGTGCGTGTGTGTTACCTGTGCTGTGTGGAGTGTGCGTGTGTGTTACCTGTGCTGTGTGGAGTGTGCGTGTGTGTTACCTGTGCTGTGTGGAGTGTGCGTGTGTGTTACCTGTGCTGTGTGGAGTGTGCGTGTGTGTTACCTGTGCTGTGTGGAGTGTGCGTGTGTGTTACCTGTGCTGTGTGGAGTGTGCGTGTGTGTTACCTGTGCTGTGTGGAGTGTGCGTGTGTGTTACCTGTGCTGTGTGGAGTGTGCGTGTGTGTTACCTGTGCTGTGTGGAGTGTGCGTGTGTGTTACCTGTGCTGTGTGGAGTGTGCGTGTGTGTGTTACCTGTGCTGTGTGGAGTGTGCGTGTGTGTTACCTGTGCTGTGTGGAGTGTGCGTGTGTGTTACCTGTGCTGTGTGGAGTGTGCGTGTGTGTTACCTGTGCTGTGTGGAGTGTGCGTGTGTGTTACCTGTGCTGTGTGGAGTGTGCGTGTGTGTTACCTGTGCTGTGTGGAGTGTGCGTGTGTGTTACCTGTGCTGTGTGGAGTGTGCGTGTGTGTTACCTGTGCTGTGTGGAGTGTGCGTGTGTGTTACCTGTGCTGTGTGGAGTGTGCGTGTGTGTTACCTGTGCTGTGTGGAGTGTGCAGTGTGTGGAGTGTGTGTGTGTTACCTGTGCTGTGTGGAGTGTGCACTGTGTGGAGTGTGTGTGTGTTACCTGTGCTGTGTGGAGTGTGCACTGTGTGGAGTGTGCGTGTGTTACCTGTGCTGTGTGGAGTGTGCGTGTGTTACCTGTGCTGTGTGGAGTGTGCGTGTGTTACCTGTGCTGTGTGGAGTGTGCAGTGTGTGGAGTGTGCGTGTGTGTTACCTGTGCTGTGTGGAGTGTGCGTGTGTGTTACCTGTGCTGTGTGGAGTGTGCGTGTGTGTTACCTGTGCTGTGTGGAGTGTGCGTGTGTGTTACCTGTGCTGTGTGGAGTGTGCGTGTGTGTTACCTGTGCTGTGTGGAGTGTGCGTGTGTGTTACCTGTGCTGTGTGGAGTGTGCGTGTGTGTTACCTGTGCTGTGTGGAGTGTGCAGTGTGTGGAGTGTGTGTGTGTTACCTGTGCTGTGTGGAGTGTGCACTGTGTGGAGTGTGCGTGTGTTACCTGTGCTGTGTGGAGTGTGCGTGTGTTACCTGTGCTGTGTGGAGTGTGCGTGTGTTACCTGTGCTGTGTGGAGTGTGCAGTGTGTGGAGTGTGCGTGTGTGTTACCTGTACTGTGTGGAGTGTGCGTGTGTGTTACCTGTGCTGTGTGGAGTGTGCGTGTGTGTTACCTGTGCTGTGTGGAGTGTGCGTGTGTGTTACCTGTGCTGTGTGGAGTGTGCGTGTGTGTTACCTGTGCTGTGTGGAGTGTGCGTGTGTGTTACCTGTGCTGTGTGGAGTGTGCGTGTGTGTTACCTGTGCTGTGTGGAGTGTGCGTGTGTGTTACCTGTGCTGTGTGGAGTGTGCAGTGTGTGGAGTGTGCGTGTGTGTTACCTGTGCTGTGTGGAGTGTGCGTGTGTGTTACCTGTGCTGTGTGGAGTGTGCAGTGTGTGGAGTGTGCGTGTGTTACCTGTGCTGTGTGTGGAGTGTGCGTGTGTTACCTGTGCTGTGTGGAGTGTGCGTGTGTGTTACCTGTGCTGTGTGGAGTGTGCGTGTGTGTTACCTGTGCTGTGTGGAGTGTGCGTGTGTGTTACCTGTGCTGTGTGGAGTGTGCGTGTGTGTTACCTGTGCTGTGTGGAGTGTGCGTGTGTGTTACCTGTGCTGTGTGGAGTGTGCGTGTGTGTTACCTGTGCTGTGTGGAGTGTGCAGTGTGTGGAGTGTGCGTGTGTTACCTGTGCTGTGTGTGGAGTGTGCGTGTGTGTTACCTGTGCTGTGTGGAGTGTGCGTGTGTGTTACCTGTGCTGTGTGGAGTGTGCGTGTGTGTTACCTGTGCTGTGTGGAGTGTGCGTGTGTGTTACCTGTGCTGTGTGGAGTGTGCGTGTGTGTTACCTGTGCTGTGTGGAGTGTGCGTGTGTGTTACCTGTGCTGTGTGGAGTGTGCGTGTGTGTTACCTGTGCTGTGTGGAGTGTGCGTGTGTGTTACCTGTGCTGTGTGGAGTGTGCGTGTGTGTTACCTGTGCTGTGTGGAGTGTGCGTGTGTGTTACCTGTGCTGTGTGGAGTGTGCGTGTGTGTTACCTGTGCTGTGTGGAGTGTGCGTGTGTGTTACCTGTGCTGTGTGGAGTGTGCGTGTGTGTTACCTGTGCTGTGTGGAGTGTGCAGTGTGTGGAGTGTGCGTGTGTTACCTGTGCTGTGTGTGGAGTGTGCGTGTGTTACCTGTGCTGTGTGGAGTGTGCGTGTGTGTTACCTGTGCTGTGTGGAGTGTGCGTGTGTGTTACCTGTGCTGTGTGGAGTGTGCGTGTGTGTTACCTGTGCTGTGTGGAGTGTGCGTGTGTGTTACCTGTGCTGTGTGGAGTGTGCGTGTGTGTTACCTGTGCTGTGTGGAGTGTGCGTGTGTTACCTGTGCTGTGTGGAGTGTGCGTGTGTTACCTGTGCTGTGTGGAGTGTGCAGTGTGTGGAGTGTGTGTGTGTTACCTGTGCTGTGTGGAGTGTGCACTGTGTGGAGTGTGCGTGTGTTACCTGTGCTGTGTGGAGTGTGTGGAGTGTGCGTGTGTGTTACCTGTGCTGTGTGGAGTGTGCAGTGTGTGGAGTGTGCGTGTGTGTTACCTGTGCTGTGTGGAGTGTGCGTGTGTGTTACCTGTGCTGTGTGGAGTGTGCGTGTGTTACCTGTGCTGTGTGGAGTGTGCGTGTGTGTTACCTGTGCTGTGTGGAGTGTGCAGTGTGTGGAGTGTGCGTGTGTGTTACCTGTGCTGTGTGGAGTGTGCGTGTGTTACCTGTGCTGTGTGGAGTGTGCAGTGTGTGGAGTGTGCGTGTGTGTTACCTGTGCTGTGTGTGGAGTGTGCGTGTGTGTTACCTGTGCTGTGTGGAGTGTGCGTGTGTGTTACCTGTGCTGTGTGGAGTGTGCGTGTGTGTTACCTGTGCTGTGTGGAGTGTGCGTGTGTGTTACCTGTGCTGTGTGGAGTGTGCGTGTGTGTTACCTGTGCTGTGTGGAGTGTGCGTGTGTGTTACCTGTGCTGTGTGGAGTGTGCGTGTGTGTTACCTGTGCTGTGTGGAGTGTGCGTGTGTGTTACCTGTGCTGTGTGGAGTGTGCGTGTGTGTTACCTGTGCTGTGTGGAGTGTGCGTGTGTGTTACCTGTGCTGTGTGGAGTGTGCGTGTGTGTTACCTGTGCTGTGTGGAGTGTGCGTGTGTGTTACCTGTGCTGTGTGCAGTGTGCGTGTGTGTTACCTGTGCTGTGTGCAGTGTGCGTGTGTGTTACCTGTGCTGTGTGCAGTGTGCGTGTGTGTTACCTGTGCTGTGTGGAGTGTGCGTGTGTGTTACCTGTGCTGTGTGGAGTGTGCGTGTGTGTTACCTGTGCTGTGTGGAGTGTGCGTGTGTGTTACCTGTGCTGTGTGGAGTGTGCGTGTGTGTTACCTGTGCTGTGTGGAGTGTGCGTGTGTGTTACCTGTGCTGTGTGGAGTGTGCGTGTGTGTTACCTGTGCTGTGTGGAGTGTGCGTGTGTGTTACCTGTGCTGTGTGGAGTGTGCGTGTGTGTTACCTGTGCTGTGTGGAGTGTGCGTGTGTGTTACCTGTGCTGTGTGGAGTGTGCGTGTGTGTTACCTGTGCTGTGTGGAGTGTGCGTGTGTTACCTGTGCTGTGTGGAGTGTGCAGTGTGTGGAGTGTGCACTGTGTGGAGTGTGCGTGTGTGTTACCTGTGCTGTGTGGAGTGTGCGTGTGTGTTACCTGTGCTGTGTGGAGTGTGCGTGTGTGTTACCTGTGCTGTGTGGAGTGTGCGTGTGTGTTACCTGTGCTGTGTGGAGTGTGCGTGTGTTACCTGTGCTGTGTGGAGTGTGCGTGTGTTACCTGTGCTGTGTGGAGTGTGCAGTGTGTGGAGTGTGCGTGTGTGTTACCTGTGCTGTGTGGAGTGTGCGTGTGTTACCTGTGCTGTGTGGAGTGTGCAGTGTGTGGAGTGTGCGTGTGTTACCTGTGCTGTGTGTGGAGTGTGCGTGTGTGTTACCTGTGCTGTGTGGAGTGTGCGTGTGTGTTACCTGTGCTGTGTGGAGTGTGCGTGTGTGTTACCTGTGCTGTGTGGAGTGTGTGTGTGTGTTACCTGTGCTGTGTGGAGTGTGCGTGTGTGTTACCTGTGCTGTGTGGAGTGTGCGTGTGTGTTACCTGTGCTGTGTGGAGTGTGCGTGTGTGTTACCTGTGCTGTGTGGAGTGTGCGTGTGTGTTACCTGTGCTGTGTGCAGTGTGCGTGTGTGTTACCTGTGCTGTGTGCAGTGTGCGTGTGTGTTACCTGTGCTGTGTGCAGTGTGCGTGTGTGTTACCTGTGCTGTGTGCAGTGTGCGTGTGTGTTACCTGTGCTGTGTGGAGTGTGCGTGTGTGTTACCTGTGCTGTGTGGAGTGTGCGTGTGTGTTACCTGTGCTGTGTGGAGTGTGCGTGTGTGTTACCTGTGCTGTGTGGAGTGTGCGTGTGTGTTACCTGTGCTGTGTGGAGTGTGCGTGTGTGTTACCTGTGCTGTGTGGAGTGTGCGTGTGTGTTACCTGTGCTGTGTGGAGTGTGCGTGTGTGTTACCTGTGCTGTGTGGAGTGTGCGTGTGTGTTACCTGTGCTGTGTGGAGTGTGCGTGTGTGTTACCTGTGCTGTGTGGAGTGTGCGTGTGTGTTACCTGTGCTGTGTGGAGTGTGCGTGTGTGTTACCTGTGCTGTGTGGAGTGTGCGTGTGTTACCTGTGCTGTGTGGAGTGTGCAGTGTGTGGAGTGTGCACTGTGTGGAGTGTGCGTGTGTGTTACCTGTGCTGTGTGGAGTGTGCGTGTGTGTTACCTGTGCTGTGTGGAGTGTGCGTGTGTGTTACCTGTGCTGTGTGGAGTGTGCGTGTGTGTTACCTGTGCTGTGTGGAGTGTGCGTGTGTGTTACCTGTGCTGTGTGGAGTGTGCGTGTGTGTTACCTGTGCTGTGTGGAGTGTGCGTGTGTGTTACCTGTGCTGTGTGGAGTGTGCGTGTGTGTTACCTGTGCTGTGTGGAGTGTGCGTGTGTGTTACCTGTGCTGTGTGGAGTGTGCGTGTGTGTTACCTGTGCTGTGTGGAGTGTGCGTGTGTGTTACCTGTGCTGTGTGGAGTGTGCGTGTGTGTTACCTGTGCTGTGTGGAGTGTGCGTGTGTGTTACCTGTGCTGTGTGGAGTGTGCGTGTGTGTTACCTGTGCTGTGTGGAGTGAGCGTGTGTGTTACCTGTGCTGTGTGGAGTGTGCGTGTGTGTTACCTGTGCTGTGTGGAGTGTGCGTGTGTGTTACCTGTGCTGTGTGGAGTGTGCGTGTGTGTTACCTGTGCTGTGTGGAGTGTGCGTGTGTGTTACCTGTGCTGTGTGGAGTGTGCGTGTGTTACCTGTGCTGTGTGGAGTGTGCGTGTGTTACCTGTGCTGTGTGGAGTTTGCAGTGTGTGGAGTGTGTGTGTGTTACCTGTGCTGTGTGGAGTGTGTGTGTGTTACCTGTGCTGTGTGGAGTGTGTGTGTGTTACCTGTGCTGTGTGGAGTGTGTGTGTGTTACCTGTGCTGTGTGGAGTGCGTGTGTGTTACCTGTGCTGTGTGGAGTGCGTGTGTGTTACCTGTGCTGTGTGGAGTGCGTGTGTGTTACCTGTGCTGTGTGGAGTGTGCGTGTGTGTTACCTGTGCTGTGTGGAGTGCGCGTGTGTTACCTGTGCTGTGTGGAGTGCGCGTGTGTTACCTGTGCTGTGTGGAGTGTGCGTGTGTGTTACCTGTGCTGTGTGCAGTGTGCGTGTGTGTTACCTGTGCTGTGTGGAGTGTGCGTGTGTGTTACCTGTGCTGTGTGGAGTGTGCGTGTGTTACCTGTGCTGTGTGGAGTTTGCAGTGTGTGGAGTGTGTGTGTGTTACCTGTGCTGTGTGGAGTGTGTGTGTGTTACCTGTGCTGTGTGGAGTGTGTGTGTGTTACCTGTGCTGTGTGGAGTGTGTGTGTGTTACCTGTGCTGTGTGGAGTGCGTGTGTGTTACCTGTGCTGTGTGGAGTGCGTGTGTGTTACCTGTGCTGTGTGGAGTGTGCGTGTGTGTTACCTGTGCTGTGTGGAGTGCGCGTGTGTTACCTGTGCTGTGTGGAGTGCGCGTGTGTTACCTGTGCTGTGTGGAGTGTGCGTGTGTGTTACCTGTGCTGTGTGGAGTGTGCGTGTGTGTTACCTGTGCTGTGTGGAGTGTGCGTGTGTGTTACCTGTGCTGTGTGGAGTGTGCGTGTGTGTTACCTGTGCTGTGTGGAGTGAGCGTGTGTGTTACCTGTGCTGTGTGGAGTGTGCGTGTGTGTTACCTGTGCTGTGTGGAGTGTGCGTGTGTGTTACCTGTGCTGTGTGGAGTGTGCGTGTGTGTTACCTGTGCTGTGTGGAGTGTGCGTGTGTGTTACCTGTGCTGTGTGGAGTGTGCGTGTGTTACCTGTGCTGTGTGGAGTGTGCGTGTGTTACCTGTGCTGTGTGGAGTTTGCAGTGTGTGGAGTGTGTGTGTGTTACCTGTGCTGTGTGGAGTGTGTGTGTGTTACCTGTGCTGTGTGGAGTGTGTGTGTGTTACCTGTGCTGTGTGGAGTGTGTGTGTGTTACCTGTGCTGTGTGGAGTGCGTGTGTGTTACCTGTGCTGTGTGGAGTGCGTGTGTGTTACCTGTGCTGTGTGGAGTGCGTGTGTGTTACCTGTGCTGTGTGGAGTGTGCGTGTGTGTTACCTGTGCTGTGTGGAGTGCGCGTGTGTTACCTGTGCTGTGTGGAGTGCGCGTGTGTTACCTGTGCTGTGTGGAGTGTGCGTGTGTGTTACCTGTGCTGTGTGCAGTGTGCGTGTGTGTTACCTGTGCTGTGTGGAGTGTGCGTGTGTGTTACCTGTGCTGTGTGGAGTGTGCGTGTGTTACCTGTGCTGTGTGGAGTTTGCAGTGTGTGGAGTGTGTGTGTGTTACCTGTGCTGTGTGGAGTGTGTGTGTGTTACCTGTGCTGTGTGGAGTGTGTGTGTGTTACCTGTGCTGTGTGGAGTGTGTGTGTGTTACCTGTGCTGTGTGGAGTGTGCGTGTGTGTTACCTGTGCTGTGTGGAGTGCGTGTGTGTTACCTGTGCTGTGTGGAGTGCGTGTGTGTTACCTGTGCTGTGTGGAGTGCGTGTGTGTTACCTGTGCTGTGTGGAGTGTGCGTGTGTGTTACCTGTGCTGTGTGGAGTGCGCGTGTGTTACCTGTGCTGTGTGGAGTGCGCGTGTGTTACCTGTGCTGTGTGGAGTGTGCGTGTGTGTTACCTGTGCTGTGTGCAGTGTGCGTGTGTGTTACCTGTGCTGTGTGGAGTGTGCGTGTGTGTTACCTGTGCTGTGTGGAGTGTGTGTGTGTTACCTGTGCTGTGTGGAGTGTGTGTGTGTTACCTGTGCTGTGTGGAGTGTGTGTGTGTTACCTGTGCTGTGTGGAGTGTGTGTGTGTTACCTGTGCTGTGTGGAGTGTGCGTGTGTGTTACCTGTGCTGTGTGGAGTGCGTGTGTGTTACCTGTGCTGTGTGGAGTGCGTGTGTGTTACCTGTGCTGTGTGGAGTGCATGTGTGTTACCTGTGCTGTGTGGAGTGCGTGTGTGTTACCTGTGCTGTGTGGAGTGTGCGTGTGTGTTACCTGTGCTGTGTGGAGTGCGCGTGTGTTACCTGTGCTGTGTGGAGTGCGCGTGTGTTACCTGTGCTGTGTGGAGTGTGCGTGTGTGTTACCTGTGCTGTGTGGAGTGTGCGTGTGTGTTACCTGTGCTGTGTGCAGTGTGCGTGTGTGTTACCTGTGCTGTGTGGAGTGTGCGTGTGTGTTACCTGTGCTGTGTGGAGTGTGCGTGTGTTACCTGTGCTGTGTGGAGTTTGCAGTGTGTGGAGTGTGTGTGTGTTACCTGTGCTGTGTGGAGTGTGTGTGTGTTACCTGTGCTGTGTGGAGTGTGTGTGTGTTACCTGTGCTGTGTGGAGTGCGTGTGTGTTACCTGTGCTGTGTGGAGTGCGTGTGTGTTACCTGTGCTGTGTGGAGTGTGCGTGTGTGTTACCTGTGCTGTGTGGAGTGCGCGTGTGTTACCTGTGCTGTGTGGAGTGCGCGTGTGTTACCTGTGCTGTGTGGAGTGTGCGTGTGTGTTACCTGTGCTGTGTGGAGTGTGCGTGTGTGTTACCTGTGCTGTGTGGAGTGTGCGTGTGTGTTACCTGTGCTGTGTGGAGTGTGCGTGTGTGTTACCTGTGCTGTGTGGAGTGTGCGTGTGTGTTACCTGTGCTGTGTGGAGTGTGCGTGTGTGTTACCTGTGCTGTGTGGAGTGTGCGTGTGTGTTACCTGTGCTGTGTGGAGTGTGCGTGTGTGTTACCTGTGCTGTGTGGAGTGTGCGTGTGTGTTACCTGTGCTGTGTGGAGTGTGCGTGTGTGTTACCTGTGCTGTGTGGAGTGTGCGTGTGTGTTACCTGTGCTGTGTGGAGTGTGCGTGTGTGTTACCTGTGCTGTGTGGAGTGTGCGTGTGTGTTACCTGTGCTGTGTGGAGTGTGCGTGTGTGTTACCTGTGCTGTGTGGAGTGTGCGTGTGTGTTACCTGTGCTGTGTGGAGTGTGCGTGTGTGTTACCTGTGCTGTGTGGAGTGTGCGTGTGTGTTACCTGTGCTGTGTGGAGTGTGCGTGTGTGTTACCTGTGCTGTGTGGAGTGTGCGTGTGTGTTACCTGTGCTGTGTGGAGTGTGCGTGTGTGTTACCTGTGCTGTGTGGAGTGTGCGTGTGTGTTACCTGTGCTGTGTGGAGTGTGCGTGTGTGTTACCTGTGCTGTGTGGAGTGTGCGTGTGTGTTACCTGTGCTGTGTGGAGTGTGCAGTGTGTGTTACCTGTGCTGTGTGGAGTGTGCAGTGTGTGGAGTGTGCGTGTTACCTGTGCTGTGTGGAGTGTGCAGTGTGTGGAGTGTGCGTGTGTTACCTGTGCTGTGTGGAGTTTGCAGTGTGTGGAGTGTGCGTGTGTTACCTGTGCTGTGTGGAGTGTGCGTGTGTTACCTGTGCTGTGTGGAGTTTGCAGTGTGTGGAGTGTGCGTGTGTTACCTGTGCTGTGTGGAGTTTGCAGTGTGTGGAGTGTGCGTGTGTTACCTGTGCTGTGTGGAGTTTGCAGTGTGTGGAGTGTGCGTGTGTTACCTGTGCTGTGTGGAGTTTGCAGTGTGTGGAGTGTGCGTGTGTTACCTGTGCTGTGTGGAGTTTGCAGTGTGTGGAGTGTGCGTGTGTGTTACCTGTGCTGTGTGGAGTGTGCGTGTGTTACCTGTGCTGTGTGGAGTGTGCGTGTGTTACCTGTGCTGTGTGGAGTTTGCAGTGTGTGGAGTGTGTGTGTGTTACCTGTGCTGTGTGGAGTGTGTGTGTGTTACCTGTGCTGTGTGGAGTGCGTGTGTGTTACCTGTGCTGTGTGGAGTGCGTGTGTGTTACCTGTGCTGTGTGGAGTGCGTGTGTGTTACCTGTGCTGTGTGGAGTGCGTGTGTGTTACCTGTGCTGTGTGGAGTGCGTGTGTGTTACCTGTGCTGTGTGGAGTGTGCGTGTGTGTTACCTGTGCTGTGTGGAGTGTGCGTGTGTGTTACCTGTGCTGTGTGGAGTGTGCGTGTGTGTTACCTGTGCTGTGTGGAGTGTGCGTGTGTGTTACCTGTGCTGTGTGGAGTGTGCAGTGTGTGTTACCTGTGCTGTGTGGAGTGTGCAGTGTGTGGAGTGTGCGTGTTACCTGTGCTGTGTGGAGTGTGCAGTGTGTGGAGTGAGCGTGTGTTACCTGTGCTGTGTGGAGTTTGCAGTGTGTGGAGTGTGCGTGTGTGTTACCTGTGCTGTGTGGAGTGTGCGTGTGTTACCTGTGCTGTGTGGAGTGTGCGTGTGTTACCTGTGCTGTGTGGAGTTTGCAGTGTGTGGAGTGTGCGTGTGTTACCTGTGCTGTGTGGAGTGTGCGTGTGTTACCTGTGCTGTGTGGAGTTTGCAGTGTGTGGAGTGTGCGTGTGTTACCTGTGCTGTGTGGAGTGTGCGTGTGTTACCTGTGCTGTGTGGAGTTTGCAGTGTGTGGAGTGTGCGTGTGTTACCTGTGCTGTGTGGAGTTTGCAGTGTGTGGAGTGTGCGTGTGTTACCTGTGCTGTGTGGAGTTTGCAGTGTGTGGAGTGTGCGTGTGTGTTACCTGTGCTGTGTGGAGTGTGCGTGTGTTACCTGTGCTGTGTGGAGTGTGCGTGTGTTACCTGTGCTGTGTGGAGTTTGCAGTGTGTGGAGTGTGTGTGTGTTACCTGTGCTGTGTGGAGTGTGTGTGTGTTACCTGTGCTGTGTGGAGTGCGTGTGTGTTACCTGTGCTGTGTGGAGTGCGTGTGTGTTACCTGTGCTGTGTGGAGTGCGTGTGTGTTACCTGTGCTGTGTGGAGTGCGTGTGTGTTACCTGTGCTGTGTGGAGTGCGTGTGTGTTACCTGTGCTGTGTGGAGTGTGCGTGTGTGTTACCTGTGCTGTGTGGAGTGTGCGTGTGTGTTACCTGTGCTGTGTGGAGTGTGCGTGTGTGTTACCTGTGCTGTGTGGAGTGTGCGTGTGTGTTACCTGTGCTGTGTGGAGTGTGCAGTGTGTGTTACCTGTGCTGTGTGGAGTGTGCAGTGTGTGGAGTGTGCGTGTTACCTGTGCTGTGTGGAGTGTGCAGTGTGTGGAGTGTGCGTGTGTTACCTGTGCTGTGTGGAGTTTGCAGTGTGTGGAGTGTGCGTGTGTGTTACCTGTGCTGTGTGGAGTGTGCGTGTGTTACCTGTGCTGTGTGGAGTGTGCGTGTGTTACCTGTGCTGTGTGGAGTTTGCAGTGTGTGGAGTGTGCGTGTGTTACCTGTGCTGTGTGGAGTGTGCGTGTGTTACCTGTGCTGTGTGGAGTTTGCAGTGTGTGGAGTGTGCGTGTGTTACCTGTGCTGTGTGGAGTGTGCGTGTGTTACCTGTGCTGTGTGGAGTTTGCAGTGTGTGGAGTGTGCGTGTGTGTTACCTGTGCTGTGTGGAGTGTGCGTGTGTGTTACCTGTGCTGTGTGGAGTGTGCGTGTGTGTTACCTGTGCTGTGTGGAGTGTGCGTGTGTGTTACCTGTGCTGTGTGGAGTGTGCGTGTGTGTTACCTGTGCTGTGTGGAGTGTGCGTGTGTGTTACCTGTGCTGTGTGGAGTGTGCGTGTGTGTTACCTGTGCTGTGTGGAGTGTGCGTGTGTGTTACCTGTGCTGTGTGGAGTGTGCGTGTGTGTTACCTGTGCTGTGTGGAGTGTGCGTGTGTGTTACCTGTGCTGTGTGGAGTGTGCGTGTGTGTTACCTGTGCTGTGTGGAGTGTGCGTGTGTGTTACCTGTGCTGTGTGGAGTGTGTGTGTGTTACCTGTGCTGTGTGGAGTGTGTGTGTGTTACCTGTGCTGTGTGGAGTGTGTGTGTGTTACCTGTGCTGTGTGGAGTGTGTGTGTGTTACCTGTGCTGTGTGGAGTGTGCGTGTGTTACCTGTGCTGTGTGGAGTGTGCGTGTGTTACCTGTGCTGTGTGGAGTGTGCGTGAGTGTTACCTGTGCTGTGTGGAGTGCGTGTGTGTTACCTGTGCTGTGTGGAGTGTGCGTGTGTGTTACCTGTGCTGTGTGGAGTGTGCGTGTGTGTTACCTGTGCTGTGTGGAGTGTGCGTGTGTGTTACCTGTGCTGTGTGGAGTGTGCGTGTGTGTTACCTGTGCTGTGTGGAGTGTGCGTGTGTGTTACCTGTGCTGTGTGGAGTGTGCGTGTGTGTTACCTGTGCTGTGTGGAGTGTGCGTGTGTGTTACCTGTGCTGTGTGGAGTGTGCGTGTGTGTTACCTGTGCTGTGTGGAGTGTGCGTGTGTGTTACCTGTGCTGTGTGGAGTGTGCGTGTGTGTTACCTGTGCTGTGTGGAGTGTGCGTGTGTGTTACCTGTGCTGTGTGGAGTGTGCGTGTGTGTTACCTGTGCTGTGTGGAGTGTGCGTGTGTGTTACCTGTGCTGTGTGGAGTGTGCGTGTGTGTTACCTGTGCTGTGTGGAGTGTGCGTGTGTGTTACCTGTGCTGTGTGGAGTGTGCAGTGTGTGGAGTGTGTGTGTGTTACCTGTGCTGTGTGGAGTGTGCGTGTGTTACCTGTGCTGTGTGGAGTGTGCGTGTGTTACCTGTGCTGTGTGGAGTGTGCAGTGTGTGGAGTGTGCGTGTGTGTTACCTGTGCTGTGTGGAGTGTGCGTGTGTGTTACCTGTGCTGTGTGGAGTGTGCGTGTGTGTTACCTGTGCTGTGTGGAGTGTGCGTGTGTGTTACCTGTGCTGTGTGGAGTGTGCGTGTGTGTTACCTGTGCTGTGTGGAGTGTGCGTGTGTGTTACCTGTGCTGTGTGGAGTGTGCAGTGTGTGGAGTGTGTGTGTGTTACCTGTGCTGTGTGGAGTGTGCGTGTGTTACCTGTGCTGTGTGGAGTGTGCGTGTGTTACCTGTGCTGTGTGGAGTGTGCAGTGTGTGGAGTGTGCGTGTGTGTTACCTGTGCTGTGTGGAGTGTGCGTGTGTGTTACCTGTGCTGTGTGGAGTGTGCGTGTGTGTTACCTGTGCTGTGTGGAGTGTGCGTGTGTGTTACCTGTGCTGTGTGGAGTGTGCGTGTGTGTTACCTGTGCTGTGTGGAGTGTGCGTGTGTGTTACCTGTGCTGTGTGGAGTGTGCGTGTGTGTTACCTGTGCTGTGTGGAGTGTGCGTGTGTGTTACCTGTGCTGTGTGGAGTGTGCGTGTGTGTTACCTGTGCTGTGTGGAGTGTGCGTGTGTGTTACCTGTGCTGTGTGGAGTGTGCGTGTGTGTTACCTGTGCTGTGTGGAGTGTGCGTGTGTGTTACCTGTGCTGTGTGGAGTGTGCGTGTGTGTTACCTGTGCTGTGTGGAGTGTGCGTGTGTGTTACCTGTGCTGTGTGGAGTGTGCGTGTGTGTTACCTGTGCTGTGTGGAGTGTGCGTGTGTGTTACCTGTGCTGTGTGGAGTGTGCGTGTGTGTTACCTGTGCTGTGTGGAGTGTGCGTGTGTGTTACCTGTGCTGTGTGGAGTGTGCGTGTGTGTTACCTGTGCTGTGTGGAGTGTGCGTGTGTGTTACCTGTGCTGTGTGGAGTGTGCGTGTGTGTTACCTGTGCTGTGTGGAGTGTGCGTGTGTTACCTGTGCTGTGTGGAGTGTGCAGTGTGTGTGTGTTACCTGTGCTGTGTGGAGTGTGCGTGTGTTACCTGTGCTGTGTGGAGTGTGCAGTGTGTGGAGTGTGCGTGTGTGTTACCTGTGCTGTGTGGAGTGTGCGTGTGTGTTACCTGTGCTGTGTGGAGTGTGCGTGTGTGTTACCTGTGCTGTGTGGAGTGTGCGTGTGTTACCTGTGCTGTGTGGAGTGTGCGTGTGTTACCTGTGCTGTGTGGAGTGTGCAGTGTGTGGAGTGTGCGTGTGTGTTACCTGTGCTGTGTGGAGTGTGCGTGTGTTACCTGTGCTGTGTGGAGTGTGCAGTGTGTGGAGTGTGCGTGTGTTACCTGTGCTGTGTGTGGAGTGTGCGTGTGTGTTACCTGTGCTGTGTGGAGTGTGCGTGTGTGTTACCTGTGCTGTGTGGAGTGTGCGTGTGTGTTACCTGTGCTGTGTGGAGTGTGCGTGTGTGTTACCTGTGCTGTGTGGAGTGTGCGTGTGTGTTACCTGTGCTGTGTGGAGTGTGCGTGTGTGTTACCTGTGCTGTGTGGAGTGTGCGTGTGTGTTACCTGTGCTGTGTGGAGTGTGCGTGTGTGTTACCTGTGCTGTGTGGAGTGTGCGTGTGTGTTACCTGTGCTGTGTGGAGTGTGCGTGTGTGTTACCTGTGCTGTGTGCAGTGTGCGTGTGTGTTACCTGTGCTGTGTGCAGTGTGCGTGTGTGTTACCTGTGCTGTGTGCAGTGTGCGTGTGTGTTACCTGTGCTGTGTGCAGTGTGCGTGTGTGTTACCTGTGCTGTGTGGAGTGTGCGTGTGTGTTACCTGTGCTGTGTGGAGTGTGCGTGTGTGTTACCTGTGCTGTGTGGAGTGTGCGTGTGTGTTACCTGTGCTGTGTGGAGTGTGCGTGTGTGTTACCTGTGCTGTGTGGAGTGTGCGTGTGTGTTACCTGTGCTGTGTGGAGTGTGCGTGTGTGTTACCTGTGCTGTGTGGAGTGTGCGTGTGTGTTACCTGTGCTGTGTGGAGTGTGCGTGTGTGTTACCTGTGCTGTGTGGAGTGTGCGTGTGTGTTACCTGTGCTGTGTGGAGTGTGCGTGTGTGTTACCTGTGCTGTGTGGAGTGTGCGTGTGTGTTACCTGTGCTGTGTGGAGTGTGCGTGTGTGTTACCTGTGCTGTGTGGAGTGTGCGTGTGTTACCTGTGCTGTGTGGAGTGTGCAGTGTGTGGAGTGTGCACTGTGTGGAGTGTGCGTGTGTGTTACCTGTGCTGTGTGGAGTGTGCGTGTGTGTTACCTGTGCTGTGTGGAGTGTGCGTGTGTGTTACCTGTGCTGTGTGGAGTGTGCGTGTGTGTTACCTGTGCTGTGTGGAGTGTGCGTGTGTGTTACCTGTGCTGTGTGGAGTGTGCGTGTGTGTTACCTGTGCTGTGTGGAGTGTGCGTGTGTGTTACCTGTGCTGTGTGGAGTGTGCGTGTGTGTTACCTGTGCTGTGTGGAGTGTGCGTGTGTGTTACCTGTGCTGTGTGGAGTGTGCGTGTGTGTTACCTGTGCTGTGTGGAGTGTGCGTGTGTGTTACCTGTGCTGTGTGGAGTGTGCGTGTGTGTTACCTGTGCTGTGTGGAGTGTGCGTGTGTGTTACCTGTGCTGTGTGGAGTGTGCGTGTGTGTTACCTGTGCTGTGTGGAGTGTGCGTGTGTGTTACCTGTGCTATGTGGAGTGTGCGTGTGTGTTACCTGTGCTGTGTGGAGTGTGCGTGTGTGTTACCTGTGCTGTGTGGAGTGTGCGTGTGTGTTACCTGTGCTGTGTGGAGTGAGCGTGTGTGTTACCTGTGCTGTGTGGAGTGTGTGTGTGTGTTACCTGTGCTGTGTGGAGTGTGCGTGTGTGTTACCTGTGCTGTGTGGAGTGTGCGTGTGTGTTACCTGTGCTGTGTGGAGTGTGCGTGTGTGTTACCTGTGCTGTGTGGAGTGTGCGTGTGTTACCTGTGCTGTGTGGAGTGTGCGTGTGTTACCTGTGCTGTGTGGAGTTTGCAGTGTGTGGAGTGTGTGTGTGTTACCTGTGCTGTGTGGAGTGTGTGTGTGTTACCTGTGCTGTGTGGAGTGCGTGTGTGTTACCTGTGCTGTGTGGAGTGCGTGTGTGTTACCTGTGCTGTGTGGAGTGCGTGTGTGTTACCTGTGCTGTGTGGAGTGTGCGTGTGTGTTACCTGTGCTGTGTGGAGTGCGCGTGTGTTACCTGTGCTGTGTGGAGTGCGCGTGTGTTACCTGTGCTGTGTGGAGTGTGCGTGTGTGTTACCTGTGCTGTGTGCAGTGTGCGTGTGTGTTACCTGTGCTGTGTGGAGTGTGCGTGTGTGTTACCTGTGCTGTGTGGAGTTTGCAGTGTGTGGAGTGTGTGTGTGTTACCTGTGCTGTGTGGAGTGTGTGTGTGTTACCTGTGCTGTGTGGAGTGTGTGTGTGTTACCTGTGCTGTGTGGAGTGCGTGTGTGTTACCTGTGCTGTGTGGAGTGCGTGTGTGTTACCTGTGCTGTGTGGAGTGCGCGTGTGTGTTACCTGTGCTGTGTGGAGTGCGCGTGTGTGTTACCTGTGCTGTGTGGAGTGCGCGTGTGTTACCTGTGCTGTGTGGAGTGTGCGTGTGTGTTACCTGTGCTGTGTGCAGTGTGCGTGTGTGTTACCTGTGCTGTGTGGAGTGTGTGTGTGTTACCTGTGCTGTGTGGAGTGTGCGTGTGTGTTACCTGTGCTGTGTGGAGTGTGCGTGTGTGTTACCTGTGCTGTGTGGAGTGTGCGTGTGTGTTACCTGTGCTGTGTGGAGTGTGCGTGTGTGTTACCTGTGCTGTGTGGAGTGTGCGTGTGTGTTACCTGTGCTGTGTGGAGTGTGCGTGTGTGTTACCTGTGCTGTGTGGAGTGTGCGTGTGTTACCTGTGCTGTGTGGAGTGTGCGTGTGTGTTACCTGTGCTGTGTGCAGTGTGCGTGTGTGTTACCTGTGCTGTGTGGAGTGTGCGTGTGTGTTACCTGTGCTGTGTGGAGTGTGCGTGTGTGTTACCTGTGCTGTGTGGAGTGTGCGTGTGTGTTACCTGTGCTGTGTGGAGTGTGCGTGTGTGTTACCTGTGCTGTGTGGAGTGTGCGTGTGTGTTACCTGTGCTGTGTGGAGTGTGCGTGTGTGTTACCTGTGCTGTGTGGAGTGTGCGTGTGTGTTACCTGTGCTGTGTGGAGTGTGCGTGTGTGTTACCTGTGCTGTGTGGAGTGTGCGTGTGTGTTACCTGTGCTGTGTGGAGTGTGCGTGTGTGTTACCTGTGCTGTGTGGAGTGTGCAGTGTGTGTTACCTGTGCTGTGTGGAGTGTGCAGTGTGTGGAGTGTGCGTGTTACCTGTGCTGTGTGGAGTGTGCAGTGTGTGGAGTGTGCGTGTGTTACCTGTGCTGTGTGGAGTTTGCAGTGTGTGGAGTGTGCGTGTGTTACCTGTGCTGTGTGGAGTGTGCGTGTGTTACCTGTGCTGTGTGGAGTTTGCAGTGTGTGGAGTGTGCGTGTGTTACCTGTGCTGTGTGGAGTTTGCAGTGTGTGGAGTGTGCGTGTGTTACCTGTGCTGTGTGGAGTTTGCAGTGTGTGGAGTGTGCGTGTGTTACCTGTGCTGTGTGGAGTTTGCAGTGTGTGGAGTGTGCGTGTGTTACCTGTGCTGTGTGGAGTTTGCAGTGTGTGGAGTGTGCGTGTGTGTTACCTGTGCTGTGTGGAGTGTGCGTGTGTTACCTGTGCTGTGTGGAGTGTGCGTGTGTTACCTGTGCTGTGTGGAGTTTGCAGTGTGTGGAGTGTGTGTGTGTTACCTGTGCTGTGTGGAGTGTGCGTGTGTTACCTGTGCTGTG
Organism: Neoarius graeffei; assembly: GCF_027579695.1. Taxonomy (NCBI): domain Eukaryota; kingdom Metazoa; phylum Chordata; class Actinopteri; order Siluriformes; family Ariidae; genus Neoarius; species Neoarius graeffei. Next base: position 127,036,373 of record NC_083570.1, on the reverse strand, counting down.
TGGAGTGTGCGTGTGTTACCTGTGCTGTGTGGAGTTTGCAGTGTGTGGAGTGTGCGTGTGTTACCTGTGCTGTGTGGAGTTTGCAGTGTGTGGAGTGTGCGTGTGTGTTACCTGTGCTGTGTGGAGTGTGCGTGTGTGTTACCTGTGCTGTGTGGAGTGTGCGTGTGTGTTACCTGTGCTGTGTGGAGTGTGCGTGTGTGTTACCTGTGCTGTGTGGAGTGTGCGTGTGTGTTACCTGTGCTGTGTGGAGTGTGCGTGTGTTACCTGTGCTGTGTGGAGTTTGCAGTGTGTGGAGTGTGCGTGTGTTACCTGTGCTGTGTGGAGTTTGCAGTGTGTGGAGTGTGCGTGTGTGTTACCTGTGCTGTGTGGAGTGTGCGTGTGTGTTACCTGTGCTGTGTGGAGTGTGCGTGTGTGTTACCTGTGCTGTGTGGAGTGTGCGTGTGTGTTACCTGTGCTGTGTGGAGTGTGCGTGTGTGTTACCTGTGCTGTGTGGAGTGTGCGTGTGTGTTACCTGTGCTGTGTGGAGTGTGCGTGTGTGTTACCTGTGCTGTGTGGAGTGTGCGTGTGTGTTACCTGTGCTGTGTGGAGTGTGCGTGTGTGTTACCTGTGCTGTGTGGAGTGTGCGTGTGTGTTACCTGTGCTGTGTGGAGTGCGCGTGTGTTACCTGTGCTGTGTGGAGTGCGCGTGTGTTACCTGTGCTGTGTGGAGTGCGTGTGTGTTACCTGTGCTGTGTGGAGTGCGTGTGTGTTACCTGTGCTGTGTGGAGTGCGTGTGTGTTACCTGTGCTGTGTGGAGTGCGTGTGTGTTACCTGTGCTGTGTGGAGTGCGTGTGTGTTACCTGTGCTGTGTGGAGTGCGTGTGTGTTACCTGTGCTGTGTGGAGTGCGTGTGTGTTACCTGTGCTGTGTGGAGTGCGTGTGTGTTACCTGTGCTGTGTGGAGTGCGTGTGTGTTACCTGTGCTGTGTGGAGTGTGCGTGTGTGTTACCTGTGCTGTGTGGAGTGTGCGTGTGTGTTACCTGTGCTGTGTGGAGTGTGCGTGTGTTACCTGTGCTGTGTGGAGTGTGCGTGTGTGTTACCTGTGCTGTGTGCAGTGTGCGTGTGTGTTACCTGTGCTGTGTGCAGTGTGCGTGTGTGTTACCTGTGCTGTGTGGAGTGTGCGTGTGTGTTACCTGTGCTGTGTGGAGTGTGCGTGTGTGTTACCTGTGCTGTGTGGAGTGTGCGTGTGTGTTACCTGTGCTGTGTGGAGTGTGCGTGTGTGTTACCTGTGCTGTGTGGAGTGTGCGTGTGTGTTACCTGTGCTGTGTGGAGTGTGCGTGTGTGTTACCTGTGCTGTGTGGAGTGTGCGTGTGTGTTACCTGTGCTGTGTGGAGTGTGCGTGTGTGTTACCTGTGCTGTGTGGAGTGTGCGTGTGTGTTACCTGTGCTGTGTGGAGTGTGCGTGTGTGTTACCTGTGCTGTGTGGAGTGTGCGTGTGTGTTACCTGTGCTGTGTGGAGTGTGCGTGTGTGTTACCTGTGCTGTGTGGAGTGTGCGTGTGTGTTACCTGTGCTGTGTGGAGTGTGCGTGTGTGTTACCTGTGCTGTGTGGAGTGTGCGTGTGTGTTACCTGTGCTGTGTGGAGTGTGCGTGTGTGTTACCTGTGCTGTGTGGAGTGTGCGTGTGTGTTACCTGTGCTGTGTGGAGTGTGCGTGTGTGTTACCTGTGCTGTGTGGAGTGTGCGTGTGTGTTACCTGTGCTGTGTGGAGTGTGCGTGTGTGTTACCTGTGCTGTGTGGAGTGTGCGTGTGTGTTACCTGTGCTGTGTGGAGTGTGCGTGTGTGTTACCTGTGCTGTGTGGAGTGTGCGTGTGTGTTACCTGTGCTGTGTGGAGTGTGCGTGTGTGTTACCTGTGCTGTGTGGAGTGTGCGTGTGTGTTACCTGTGCTGTGTGGAGTGTGCGTGTGTGTTACCTGTGCTGTGTGGAGTGTGCGTGTGTGTTACCTGTGCTGTGTGGAGTGTGCGTGTGTGTTACCTGTGCTGTGTGGAGTGTGCGTGTGTTACCTGTGCTGTGTGGAGTGTGCGTGTGTTACCTGTGCTGTGTGGAGTGTGCGTGTGTTACCTGTGCTGTGTGGAGTTTGCAGTGTGTGGAGTGTGTGTGTGTTACCTGTGCTGTGTGGAGTGTGTGTGTGTTACCTGTGCTGTGTGGAGTGTGTGTGTGTTACCTGTGCTGTGTGGAGTGTGTGTGTGTTACCTGTGCTGTGTGGAGTGTGCGTGTGTTACCTGTGCTGTGTGGAGTGTGCGTGTGTTACCTGTGCTGTGTGGAGTTTGCAGTGTGTGGAGTGTGTGTGTGTTACCTGTGCTGTGTGGAGTGTGTGTGTGTTACCTGTGCTGTGTGGAGTGTGTGTGTGTTACCTGTGCTGTGTGGAGTGTGTGTGTGTTACCTGTGCTGTGTGGAGTGTGCGTGTGTTACCTGTGCTGTGTGGAGTGTGCGTGTGTTACCTGTGCTGTGTGGAGTTTGCAGTGTGTGGAGTGTGTGTGTGTTACCTGTGCTGTGTGGAGTTTGCAGTGTGTGGAGTGTGTGTGTGTTACCTGTGCTGTGTGGAGTGTGTGTGTGTTACCTGTGCTGTGTGGAGTGTGTGTGTGTTACCTGTGCTGTGTGGAGTGTGTGTGTGTTACCTGTGCTGTGTGGAGTGTGTGTGTGTTACCTGTGCTGTGTGGAGTGTGGTGTGTGTTACCTGTGCTGTGTGGAGTGTGCGTGTGTGTTACCTGTGCTGTGTGGAGTGCGTGTGTGTTACCTGTGCTGTGTGGAGTGTGCGTGTGTGTTACCTGTGCTGTGTGGAGTGTGCGTGTGTGTTACCTGTGCTGTGTGGAGTGTGCGTGTGTGTTACCTGTGCTGTGTGGAGTGTGCGTGTGTGTTACCTGTGCTGTGTGGAGTGTGCGTGTGTGTTACCTGTGCTGTGTGGAGTGTGCGTGTGTGTTACCTGTGCTGTGTGGAGTGTGCGTGTGTGTTACCTGTGCTGTGTGGAGTGTGCGTGTGTGTTACCTGTGCTGTGTGGAGTGTGCGTGTGTGTTACCTGTGCTGTGTGGAGTGTGCGTGTGTGTTACCTGTGCTGTGTGGAGTGTGCGTGTGTGTTACCTGTGCTGTGTGGAGTGTGCGTGTGTGTTACCTGTGCTGTGTGGAGTGTGCGTGTGTGTTACCTGTGCTGTGTGGAGTGTGCGTGTGTTACCTGTGCTGTGTGGAGTGTGCAGTGTGTGGAGTGTGTGTGTGTTACCTGTGCTGTGTGGAGTGTGCGTGTGTTACCTGTGCTGTGTGGAGTGTGCGTGTGTTACCTGTGCTGTGTGGAGTGTGCAGTGTGTGGAGTGTGCGTGTGTGTTACCTGTGCTGTGTGGAGTGTGCGTGTGTGTTACCTGTGCTGTGTGGAGTGTGCGTGTGTGTTACCTGTGCTGTGTGGAGTGTGCGTGTGTGTTACCTGTGCTGTGTGGAGTGTGCGTGTGTGTTACCTGTGCTGTGTGGAGTGTGCGTGTGTGTTACCTGTGCTGTGTGGAGTGTGCGTGTGTGTTACCTGTGCTGTGTGGAGTGTGCGTGTGTGTTACCTGTGCTGTGTGGAGTGTGCGTGTGTGTTACCTGTGCTGTGTGGAGTGTGCGTGTGTGTTACCTGTGCTGTGTGGAGTGTGCGTGTGTGTTACCTGTGCTGTGTGGAGTGTGCGTGTGTGTTACCTGTGCTGTGTGGAGTGTGCGTGTGTGTTACCTGTGCTGTGTGGAGTGTGCGTGTGTTACCTGTGCTGTGTGGAGTGTGCAGTGTGTGTGTGTTACCTGTGCTGTGTGGAGTGTGCGTGTGTTACCTGTGCTGTGTGGAGTGTGCAGTGTGTGGAGTGTGCGTGTGTGTTACCTGTGCTGTGTGGAGTGTGCGTGTGTGTTACCTGTGCTGTGTGGAGTGTGCGTGTGTGTTACCTGTGCTGTGTGGAGTGTGCGTGTGTTACCTGTGCTGTGTGGAGTGTGCGTGTGTTACCTGTGCTGTGTGGAGTGTGCAGTGTGTGGAGTGTGCGTGTGTGTTACCTGTGCTGTGTGGAGTGTGCGTGTGTTACCTGTGCTGTGTGGAGTGTGCAGTGTGTGGAGTGTGCGTGTGTTACCTGTGCTGTGTGTGGAGTGTGCGTGTGTGTTACCTGTGCTGTGTGGAGTGTGCGTGTGTGTTACCTGTGCTGTGTGGAGTGTGCGTGTGTGTTACCTGTGCTGTGTGGAGTGTGCGTGTGTGTTACCTGTGCTGTGTGGAGTGTGCGTGTGTGTTACCTGTGCTGTGTGGAGTGTGCGTGTGTGTTACCTGTGCTGTGTGGAGTGTGCGTGTGTGTTACCTGTGCTGTGTGGAGTGTGCGTGTGTGTTACCTGTGCTGTGTGGAGTGTGCGTGTGTGTTACCTGTGCTGTGTGGAGTGTGCGTGTGTGTTACCTGTGCTGTGTGCAGTGTGCGTGTGTGTTACCTGTGCTGTGTGCAGTGTGCGTGTGTGTTACCTGTGCTGTGTGCAGTGTGCGTGTGTGTTACCTGTGCTGTGTGCAGTGTGCGTGTGTGTTACCTGTGCTGTGTGGAGTGTGCGTGTGTGTTACCTGTGCTGTGTGGAGTGTGCGTGTGTGTTACCTGTGCTGTGTGGAGTGTGCGTGTGTGTTACCTGTGCTGTGTGGAGTGTGCGTGTGTGTTACCTGTGCTGTGTGGAGTGTGCGTGTGTGTTACCTGTGCTGTGTGGAGTGTGCGTGTGTGTTACCTGTGCTGTGTGGAGTGTGCGTGTGTGTTACCTGTGCTGTGTGGAGTGTGCGTGTGTGTTACCTGTGCTGTGTGGAGTGTGCGTGTGTGTTACCTGTGCTGTGTGGAGTGTGCGTGTGTGTTACCTGTGCTGTGTGGAGTGTGCGTGTGTGTTACCTGTGCTGTGTGGAGTGTGCGTGTGTGTTACCTGTGCTGTGTGGAGTGTGCGTGTGTTACCTGTGCTGTGTGGAGTGTGCAGTGTGTGGAGTGTGCACTGTGTGGAGTGTGCGTGTGTGTTACCTGTGCTGTGTGGAGTGTGCGTGTGTGTTACCTGTGCTGTGTGGAGTGTGCGTGTGTGTTACCTGTGCTGTGTGGAGTGTGCGTGTGTGTTACCTGTGCTGTGTGGAGTGTGCGTGTGTGTTACCTGTGCTGTGTGGAGTGTGCGTGTGTGTTACCTGTGCTGTGTGGAGTGTGCGTGTGTGTTACCTGTGCTGTGTGGAGTGTGCGTGTGTGTTACCTGTGCTGTGTGGAGTGTGCGTGTGTGTTACCTGTGCTGTGTGGAGTGTGCGTGTGTGTTACCTGTGCTGTGTGGAGTGTGCGTGTGTGTTACCTGTGCTGTGTGGAGTGTGCGTGTGTGTTACCTGTGCTGTGTGGAGTGTGCGTGTGTGTTACCTGTGCTGTGTGGAGTGTGCGTGTGTGTTACCTGTGCTATGTGGAGTGTGCGTGTGTGTTACCTGTGCTGTGTGGAGTGTGCGTGTGTGTTACCTGTGCTGTGTGGAGTGTGCGTGTGTGTTACCTGTGCTGTGTGGAGTGAGCGTGTGTGTTACCTGTGCTGTGTGGAGTGTGCGTGTGTGTTACCTGTGCTGTGTGGAGTGTGCGTGTGTGTTACCTGTGCTGTGTGGAGTGTGCGTGTGTGTTACCTGTGCTGTGTGGAGTGTGCGTGTGTGTTACCTGTGCTGTGTGGAGTGTGCGTGTGTTACCTGTGCTGTGTGGAGTGTGCGTGTGTTACCTGTGCTGTGTGGAGTTTGCAGTGTGTGGAGTGTGTGTGTGTTACCTGTGCTGTGTGGAGTGTGTGTGTGTTACCTGTGCTGTGTGGAGTGCGTGTGTGTTACCTGTGCTGTGTGGAGTGCGTGTGTGTTACCTGTGCTGTGTGGAGTGCGTGTGTGTTACCTGTGCTGTGTGGAGTGTGCGTGTGTGTTACCTGTGCTGTGTGGAGTGCGCGTGTGTTACCTGTGCTGTGTGGAGTGCGCGTGTGTTACCTGTGCTGTGTGGAGTGTGCGTGTGTGTTACCTGTGCTGTGTGCAGTGTGCGTGTGTGTTACCTGTGCTGTGTGGAGTGTGCGTGTGTGTTACCTGTGCTGTGTGGAGTTTGCAGTGTGTGGAGTGTGTGTGTGTTACCTGTGCTGTGTGGAGTGTGTGTGTGTTACCTGTGCTGTGTGGAGTGTGTGTGTGTTACCTGTGCTGTGTGGAGTGCGTGTGTGTTACCTGTGCTGTGTGGAGTGCGTGTGTGTTACCTGTGCTGTGTGGAGTGCGCGTGTGTGTTACCTGTGCTGTGTGGAGTGCGCGTGTGTGTTACCTGTGCTGTGTGGAGTGCGCGTGTGTTACCTGTGCTGTGTGGAGTGTGCGTGTGTGTTACCTGTGCTGTGTGCAGTGTGCGTGTGTGTTACCTGTGCTGTGTGGAGTGTGTGTGTGTTACCTGTGCTGTGTGGAGTGTGCGTGTGTGTTACCTGTGCTGTGTGGAGTGTGCGTGTGTGTTACCTGTGCTGTGTGGAGTGTGCGTGTGTGTTACCTGTGCTGTGTGGAGTGTGCGTGTGTGTTACCTGTGCTGTGTGGAGTGTGCGTGTGTGTTACCTGTGCTGTGTGGAGTGTGCGTGTGTGTTACCTGTGCTGTGTGGAGTGTGCGTGTGTGTTACCTGTGCTGTGTGGAGTGTGCGTGTGTTACCTGTGCTGTGTGGAGTGTGCGTGTGTGTTACCTGTGCTGTGTGCAGTGTGCGTGTGTGTTACCTGTGCTGTGTGGAGTGTGCGTGTGTGTTACCTGTGCTGTGTGGAGTGTGCGTGTGTGTTACCTGTGCTGTGTGGAGTGTGCGTGTGTGTTACCTGTGCTGTGTGGAGTGTGCGTGTGTGTTACCTGTGCTGTGTGGAGTGTGCGTGTGTGTTACCTGTGCTGTGTGGAGTGTGCGTGTGTGTTACCTGTGCTGTGTGGAGTGTGCGTGTGTGTTACCTGTGCTGTGTGGAGTGTGCGTGTGTGTTACCTGTGCTGTGTGGAGTGTGCGTGTGTGTTACCTGTGCTGTGTGGAGTGTGCGTGTGTGTTACCTGTGCTGTGTGGAGTGTGCGTGTGTGTTACCTGTGCTGTGTGGAGTGTGCAGTGTGTGTTACCTGTGCTGTGTGGAGTGTGCAGTGTGTGGAGTGTGCGTGTTACCTGTGCTGTGTGGAGTGTGCAGTGTGTGGAGTGTGCGTGTGTTACCTGTGCTGTGTGGAGTTTGCAGTGTGTGGAGTGTGCGTGTGTTACCTGTGCTGTGTGGAGTGTGCGTGTGTTACCTGTGCTGTGTGGAGTTTGCAGTGTGTGGAGTGTGCGTGTGTTACCTGTGCTGTGTGGAGTTTGCAGTGTGTGGAGTGTGCGTGTGTTACCTGTGCTGTGTGGAGTTTGCAGTGTGTGGAGTGTGCGTGTGTTACCTGTGCTGTGTGGAGTTTGCAGTGTGTGGAGTGTGCGTGTGTTACCTGTGCTGTGTGGAGTTTGCAGTGTGTGGAGTGTGCGTGTGTGTTACCTGTGCTGTGTGGAGTGTGCGTGTGTTACCTGTGCTGTGTGGAGTGTGCGTGTGTTACCTGTGCTGTGTGGAGTTTGCAGTGTGTGGAGTGTGTGTGTGTTACCTGTGCTGTGTGGAGTGTGCGTGTGTTACCTGTGCTGTGTGGAGTGTGCGTGTGTTACCTGTGCTGTGTGGAGTTTGCAGTGTGTGGAGTGTGCGTGTGTTACCTGTGCTGTGTGGAGTTTGCAGTGTGTCGAGTGTGCGTGTGTGTTACCTGTGCTGTGTGGAGTGTGCGTGTGTGTTACCTGTGCTGTGTGGAGTGTGCGTGTGTGTTACCTGTGCTGTGTGGAGTGTGCGTGTGTGTTACCTGTGCTGTGTGGAGTGTGCGTGTGTTACCTGTGCTGTGTGGAGTTTGCAGTGTGTGGAGTGTGCGTGTGTGTTACCTGTGCTGTGTGGAGTGTGCGTGTGTGTTACCTGTGCTGTGTGGAGTGTGCGTGTGTGTTACCTGTGCTGTGTGGAGTGTGCGTGTGTGTTACCTGTGCTGTGTGGAGTGTGCGTGTGTGTTACCTGTGCTGTGTGGAGTGTGCGTGTGTGTTACCTGTGCTGTGTGGAGTGTGCGTGTGTGTTACCTGTGCTGTGTGGAGTGCGCGTGTGTGTTACCTGTGCTGTGTGGAGTGTGCGTGTGTGTTACCTGTGCTGTGTGGAGTGTGCGTGTGTGTTACCTGTGCTGTGTGGAGTGTGCGTGTGTGTTACCTGTGCTGTGTGGAGTGTGCGTGTGTGTTACCTGTGCTGTGTGGAGTGTGCGTGTGTGTTACCTGTGCTGTGTGGAGTGTGCGTGTGTTACCTGTGCTGTGTGGAGTTTGCAGTGTGTGGAGTGTGCGTGTGTGTTACCTGTGCTGTGTGGAGTGTGCGTGTGTGTTACCTGTGCTGTGTGGAGTGTGCGTGTGTGTTACCTGTGCTGTGTGGAGTGTGCGTGTGTGTTACCTGTGCTGTGTGGAGTGTGCGTGTGTGTTACCTGTGCTGTGTGGAGTGTGCGTGTGTGTTACCTGTGCTGTGTGGAGTGTGCGTGTGTGTTACCTGTGCTGTGTGGAGTGTGCGTGTGTGTTACCTGTGCTGTGTGGAGTGCGCGTGTGTGTTACCTGTGCTGTGTGGAGTGCGCGTGTGTGTTACCTGTGCTGTGTGGAGTGCGCGTGTGTGTTACCTGTGCTGTGTGGAGTGCGCGTGTGTTACCTGTGCTGTGTGGAGTGCGCGTGTGTTACCTGTGCTGTGTGGAGTGCGCGTGTGTTACCTGTGCTGTGTGGAGTGCGTGTGTGTTACCTGTGCTGTGTGGAGTGCGTGTGTGTTACCTGTGCTGTGTGGAGTGCGTGTGTGTTACCTGTGCTGTGTGGAGTGCGTGTGTGTTACCTGTGCTGTGTGGAGTGCGTGTGTGTTACCTGTGCTGTGTGGAGTGCGTGTGTGTTACCTGTGCTGTGTGGAGTGCGTGTGTGTTACCTGTGCTGTGTGGAGTGCGTGTGTGTTACCTGTGCTGTGTGGAGTGTGCGTGTGTGTTACCTGTGCTGTGTGGAGTGTGCGTGTGTGTTACCTGTGCTGTGTGGAGTGTGCGTGTGTTACCTGTGCTGTGTGGAGTGTGCGTGTGTGTTACCTGTGCTGTGTGCAGTGTGCGTGTGTGTTACCTGTGCTGTGTGCAGTGTGCGTGTGTGTTACCTGTGCTGTGTGCAGTGTGCGTGTGTGTTACCTGTGCTGTGTGGAGTGTGCGTGTGTGTTACCTGTGCTGTGTGGAGTGTGCGTGTGTGTTACCTGTGCTGTGTGGAGTGTGCGTGTGTGTTACCTGTGCTGTGTGGAGTGTGCGTGTGTGTTACCTGTGCTGTGTGGAGTGTGCGTGTGTGTTACCTGTGCTGTGTGGAGTGTGCGTGTGTGTTACCTGTGCTGTGTGGAGTGTGCGTGTGTGTTACCTGTGCTGTGTGGAGTGTGCGTGTGTGTTACCTGTGCTGTGTGGAGTGTGCGTGTGTGTTACCTGTGCTGTGTGGAGTGTGCGTGTGTGTTACCTGTGCTGTGTGGAGTGTGCGTGTGTGTTACCTGTGCTGTGTGGAGTGTGCGTGTGTGTTACCTGTGCTGTGTGGAGTGTGCGTGTGTGTTACCTGTGCTGTGTGGAGTGTGCGTGTGTGTTACCTGTGCTGTGTGGAGTGTGCGTGTGTGTTACCTGTGCTGTGTGGAGTGTGCGTGTGTGTTACCTGTGCTGTGTGGAGTGTGCGTGTGTGTTACCTGTGCTGTGTGGAGTGTGCGTGTGTGTTACCTGTGCTGTGTGGAGTGTGCGTGTGTGTTACCTGTGCTGTGTGGAGTGTGCGTGTGTGTTACCTGTGCTGTGTGGAGTGTGCGTGTGTGTTACCTGTGCTGTGTGGAGTGTGCGTGTGTGTTACCTGTGCTGTGTGGAGTGTGCGTGTGTGTTACCTGTGCTGTGTGGAGTGTGCGTGTGTGTTACCTGTGCTGTGTGGAGTGTGCGTGTGTGTTACCTGTGCTGTGTGGAGTGTGCGTGTGTGTTACCTGTGCTGTGTGGAGTGTGTGTGTGTTACCTGTGCTGTGTGGAGTGTGTGTGTGTTACCTGTGCTGTGTGGAGTGTGCGTGTGTGTTACCTGTGCTGTGTGGAGTGCGTGTGTGTTACCTGTGCTGTGTGGAGTGTGCGTGTGTGTTACCTGTGCTGTGTGGAGTGTGCGTGTGTGTTACCTGTGCTGTGTGGAGTGTGCGTGTGTGTTACCTGTGCTGTGTGGAGTGTGCGTGTGTGTTACCTGTGCTGTGTGGAGTGTGCGTGTGTGTTACCTGTGCTGTGTGGAGTGTGCGTGTGTGTTACCTGTGCTGTGTGGAGTGTGCGTGTGTGTTACCTGTGCTGTGTGGAGTGTGCGTGTGTGTTACCTGTGCTGTGTGGAGTGTGCGTGTGTGTTACCTGTGCTGTGTGGAGTGTGCGTGTGTGTTACCTGTGCTGTGTGGAGTGTGCGTGTGTGTTACCTGTGCTGTGTGGAGTGTGCGTGTGTGTTACCTGTGCTGTGTGGAGTGTGCGTGTGTGTTACCTGTGCTGTGTGGAGTGTGCGTGTGTTACCTGTGCTGTGTGGAGTGTGCAGTGTGTGGAGTGTGTGTGTGTTACCTGTGCTGTGTGGAGTGTGCGTGTGTGTTACCTGTGCTGTGTGGAGTGTGCGTGTGTGTTACCTGTGCTGTGTGGAGTGTGCGTGTGTGTTACCTGTGCTGTGTGGAGTGTGCGTGTGTGTTACCTGTGCTGTGTGGAGTGTGTGTGTGTTACCTGTGCTGTGTGGAGTGTGCGTGTGTGTTACCTGTGCTGTGTGGAGTGTGCGTGTGTGTTACCTGTGCTGTGTGGAGTGTGCGTGTGTGTTACCTGTGCTGTGTGGAGTGTGCGTGTGTGTTACCTGTGCTGTGTGGAGTGTGCGTGTGTGTTACCTGTGCTGTGTGGAGTGTGCGTGTGTGTTACCTGTGCTGTGTGGAGTGTGCGTGTGTGTTACCTGTGCTGTGTGGAGTGTGCGTGTGTGTTACCTGTGCTGTGTGGAGTGTGCGTGTGTGTTACCTGTGCTGTGTGGAGTGTGCGTGTGTGTTACCTGTGCTGTGTGGAGTGTGCGTGTGTTACCTGTGCTGTGTGGAGTGTGCAGTGTGTGGAGTGTGTGTGTGTTACCTGTGCTGTGTGGAGTGTGCGTGTGTGTTACCTGTGCTGTGTGGAGTGTGCGTGTGTGTTACCTGTGCTGTGTGGAGTGTGCGTGTGTGTTACCTGTGCTGTGTGGAGTGTGCGTGTGTGTTACCTGTGCTGTGTGGAGTGTGCGTGTGTGTTACCTGTGCTGTGTGGAGTGTGCGTGTGTGTTACCTGTGCTGTGTGGAGTGTGCGTGTGTGTTACCTGTGCTGTGTGGAGTGTGCAGTGTGTGGAGTGTGTGTGTGTTACCTGTGCTGTGTGGAGTGTGCGTGTGTTACCTGTGCTGTGTGGAGTGTGCGTGTGTTACCTGTGCTGTGTGGAGTGTGCAGTGTGTGGAGTGTGCGTGTGTGTTACCTGTGCTGTGTGGAGTGTGCGTGTGTGTTACCTGTGCTGTGTGGAGTGTGCGTGTGTGTTACCTGTGCTGTGTGGAGTGTGCGTGTGTGTTACCTGTGCTGTGTGGAGTGTGCGTGTGTGTTACCTGTGCTGTGTGGAGTGTGCGTGTGTGTTACCTGTGCTGTGTGGAGTGTGCGTGTGTGTTACCTGTGCTGTGTGGAGTGTGCGTGTGTGTTACCTGTGCTGTGTGGAGTGTGCGTGTGTGTTACCTGTGCTGTGTGGAGTGTGCGTGTGTGTTACCTGTGCTGTGTGGAGTGTGCGTGTGTGTTACCTGTGCTGTGTGGAGTGTGCGTGTGTGTTACCTGTGCTGTGTGGAGTGTGCGTGTGTGTTACCTGTGCTGTGTGGAGTGTGCGTGTGTTACCTGTGCTGTGTGGAGTGTGCAGTGTGTGTGTGTTACCTGTGCTGTGTGGAGTGTGCGTGTGTTACCTGTGCTGTGTGGAGTGTGCAGTGTGTGGAGTGTGCGTGTGTGTTACCTGTGCTGTGTGGAGTGTGCGTGTGTGTTACCTGTGCTGTGTGGAGTGTGCGTGTGTTACCTGTGCTGTGTGGAGTGTGCGTGTGTTACCTGTGCTGTGTGGAGTGTGCAGTGTGTGGAGTGTGCGTGTGTGTTACCTGTGCTGTGTGGAGTGTGCGTGTGTTACCTGTGCTGTGTGGAGTGTGCAGTGTGTGGAGTGTGCGTGTGTTACCTGTGCTGTGTGTGGAGTGTGCGTGTGTGTTACCTGTGCTGTGTGGAGTGTGCGTGTGTGTTACCTGTGCTGTGTGGAGTGTGCGTGTGTGTTACCTGTGCTGTGTGGAGTGTGCGTGTGTGTTACCTGTGCTGTGTGGAGTGTGCGTGTGTGTTACCTGTGCTGTGTGGAGTGTGCGTGTGTGTTACCTGTGCTGTGTGGAGTGTGCGTGTGTGTTACCTGTGCTGTGTGGAGTGTGCGTGTGTGTTACCTGTGCTGTGTGGAGTGTGCGTGTGTGTTACCTGTGCTGTGTGCAGTGTGCGTGTGTGTTACCTGTGCTGTGTGCAGTGTGCGTGTGTGTTACCTGTGCTGTGTGCAGTGTGCGTGTGTGTTACCTGTGCTGTGTGGAGTGTGCGTGTGTGTTACCTGTGCTGTGTGGAGTGTGCGTGTGTGTTACCTGTGCTGTGTGGAGTGTGCGTGTGTGTTACCTGTGCTGTGTGGAGTGTGCGTGTGTGTTACCTGTGCTGTGTGGAGTGTGCGTGTGTGTTACCTGTGCTGTGTGGAGTGTGCGTTACCTGTGCTGTGTGGAGTGTGCAGTGTGTGGAGTGTGCACTGTGTGGAGTGTGCGTGTGTGTTACCTGTGCTGTGTGGAGTGTGCGTGTGTGTTACCTGTGCTGTGTGGAGTGTGCGTGTGTGTTACCTGTGCTGTGTGGAGTGTGCGTGTGTGTTACCTGTGCTGTGTGGAGTGTGCGTGTGTTACCTGTGCTGTGTGGAGTGTGCGTGTGTTACCTGTGCTGTGTGGAGTTTGCAGTGTGTGGAGTGTGTGTGTGTTACCTGTGCTGTGTGGAGTGTGTGTGTGTTACCTGTGCTGTGTGGAGTGCGTGTGTGTTACCTGTGCTGTGTGGAGTGCGTGTGTGTTACCTGTGCTGTGTGGAGTGCGTGTGTGTTACCTGTGCTGTGTGGAGTGCGTGTGTGTTACCTGTGCTGTGTGGAGTGTGCGTGTGTGTTACCTGTGCTGTGTGGAGTGCGCGTGTGTTACCTGTGCTGTGTGGAGTGCGCGTGTGTTACCTGTGCTGTGTGGAGTGTGCGTGTGTGTTACCTGTGCTGTGTGCAGTGTGCGTGTGTGTTACCTGTGCTGTGTGGAGTGTGCGTGTGTGTTACCTGTGCTGTGTGGAGTGTGCGTGTGTTACCTGTGCTGTGTGGAGTTTGCAGTGTGTGGAGTGTGTGTGTGTTACCTGTGCTGTGTGGAGTGTGTGTGTGTTACCTGTGCTGTGTGGAGTGCGTGTGTGTTACCTGTGCTGTGTGGAGTGCGTGTGTGTTACCTGTGCTGTGTGGAGTGCGTGTGTGTTACCTGTGCTGTGTGGAGTGCGCGTGTGTTACCTGTGCTGTGTGGAGTGTGCGTGTGTGTTACCTGTGCTGTGTGGAGTGTGCGTGTGTGTTACCTGTGCTGTGTGGAGTGTGCGTGTGTGTTACCTGTGCTGTGTGGAGTGTGCGTGTGTGTTACCTGTGCTGTGTGGAGTGTGCGTGTGTGTTACCTGTGCTGTGTGGAGTGTGCGTGTGTGTTACCTGTGCTGTGTGGAGTGTGCGTGTGTGTTACCTGTGCTGTGTGGAGTGTGCGTGTGTGTTACCTGTGCTGTGTGGAGTGTGCGTGTGTGTTACCTGTGCTGTGTGGAGTGTGCGTGTGTGTTACCTGTGCTGTGTGGAGTGTGCGTGTGTGTTACCTGTGCTGTGTGGAGTGTGCGTGTGTGTTACCTGTGCTGTGTGGAGTGTGCGTGTGTGTTACCTGTGCTGTGTGGAGTGTGCGTGTGTGTTACCTGTGCTGTGTGGAGTGTGCAGTGTGTGTGTGTTACCTGTGCTGTGTGGAGTGTGCGTGTGTTACCTGTGCTGTGTGGAGTGTGCAGTGTGTGGAGTGTGCGTGTGTGTTACCTGTGCTGTGTGGAGTGTGCGTGTGTGTTACCTGTGCTGTGTGGAGTGTGCGTGTGTGTTACCTGTGCTGTGTGGAGTGTGCGTGTGTTACCTGTGCTGTGTGGAGTGTGCGTGTGTTACCTGTGCTGTGTGGAGTGTGCAGTGTGTGGAGTGTGCGTGTGTGTTACCTGTGCTGTGTGGAGTGTGCGTGTGTTACCTGTGCTGTGTGGAGTGTGCAGTGTGTGGAGTGTGCGTGTGTTACCTGTGCTGTGTGTGGAGTGTGCGTGTGTGTTACCTGTGCTGTGTGGAGTGTGCGTGTGTGTTACCTGTGCTGTGTGGAGTGTGCGTGTGTGTTACCTGTGCTGTGTGGAGTGTGCGTGTGTGTTACCTGTGCTGTGTGGAGTGTGCGTGTGTGTTACCTGTGCTGTGTGGAGTGTGCGTGTGTGTTACCTGTGCTGTGTGGAGTGTGCGTGTGTGTTACCTGTGCTGTGTGGAGTGTGCGTGTGTGTTACCTGTGCTGTGTGGAGTGTGCGTGTGTGTTACCTGTGCTGTGTGGAGTGTGCGTGTGTGTTACCTGTGCTGTGTGGAGTGTGCGTGTGTGTTACCTGTGCTGTGTGGAGTGTGCGTGTGTGTTACCTGTGCTGTGTGGAGTGTGCGTGTGTGTTACCTGTGCTGTGTGCAGTGTGCGTGTGTGTTACCTGTGCTGTGTGCAGTGTGCGTGTGTGTTACCTGTGCTGTGTGGAGTGTGCGTGTGTGTTACCTGTGCTGTGTGGAGTGTGCGTGTGTGTTACCTGTGCTGTGTGGAGTGTGCGTGTGTGTTACCTGTGCTGTGTGGAGTGTGCGTGTGTGTTACCTGTGCTGTGTGGAGTGTGCGTGTGTGTTACCTGTGCTGTGTGGAGTGTGCGTGTGTGTTACCTGTGCTGTGTGGAGTGTGCGTGTGTGTTACCTGTGCTGTGTGGAGTGTGCGTTACCTGTGCTGTGTGGAGTGTGCAGTGTGTGGAGTGTGCACTGTGTGGAGTGTGCGTGTGTGTTACCTGTGCTGTGTGGAGTGTGCGTGTGTGTTACCTGTGCTGTGTGGAGTGTGCGTGTGTGTTACCTGTGCTGTGTGGAGTGTGCGTGTGTGTTACCTGTGCTGTGTGGAGTGTGCGTGTGTGTTACCTGTGCTGTGTGGAGTGTGCGTGTGTGTTACCTGTGCTGTGTGGAGTGTGCGTGTGTGTTACCTGTGCTGTGTGGAGTGTGCGTGTGTGTTACCTGTGCTGTGTGGAGTGTGCGTGTGTGTTACCTGTGCTGTGTGGAGTGTGCGTGTGTGTTACCTGTGCTGTGTGGAGTGTGCGTGTGTGTTACCTGTGCTGTGTGGAGTGTGCGTGTGTGTTACCTGTGCTATGTGGAGTGTGCGTGTGTGTTACCTGTGCTGTGTGGAGTGTGCGTGTGTGTTACCTGTGCTGTGTGGAGTGTGCGTGTGTGTTACCTGTGCTGTGTGGAGTGAGCGTGTGTGTTACCTGTGCTGTGTGGAGTGTGCGTGTGTGTTACCTGTGCTGTGTGGAGTGTGCGTGTGTGTTACCTGTGCTGTGTGGAGTGTGCGTGTGTGTTACCTGTGCTGTGTGGAGTGTGCGTGTGTGTTACCTGTGCTGTGTGGAGTGTGCGTGTGTTACCTGTGCTGTGTGGAGTGTGCGTGTGTTACCTGTGCTGTGTGGAGTTTGCAGTGTGTGGAGTGTGTGTGTGTTACCTGTGCTGTGTGGAGTGTGTGTGTGTTACCTGTGCTGTGTGGAGTGCGTGTGTGTTACCTGTGCTGTGTGGAGTGCGTGTGTGTTACCTGTGCTGTGTGGAGTGCGTGTGTGTTACCTGTGCTGTGTGGAGTGCGTGTGTGTTACCTGTGCTGTGTGGAGTGTGCGTGTGTGTTACCTGTGCTGTGTGGAGTGCGCGTGTGTTACCTGTGCTGTGTGGAGTGTGCGTGTGTGTTACCTGTGCTGTGTGCAGTGTGCGTGTGTGTTACCTGTGCTGTGTGGAGTGTGCGTGTGTGTTACCTGTGCTGTGTGGAGTGTGCGTGTGTTACCTGTGCTGTGTGGAGTTTGCAGTGTGTGGAGTGTGTGTGTGTTACCTGTGCTGTGTGGAGTGTGTGTGTGTTACCTGTGCTGTGTGGAGTGTGTGTGTGTTACCTGTGCTGTGTGGAGTGCGTGTGTGTTACCTGTGCTGTGTGGAGTGCGTGTGTGTTACCTGTGCTGTGTGGAGTGCGCGTGTGTGTTACCTGTGCTGTGTGGAGTTTGCAGTGTGTGGAGTGTGTGTGTGTTACCTGTGCTGTGTGGAGTGTGTGTGTGTTACCTGTGCTGTGTGGAGTGTGTGTGTGTTACCTGTGCTGTGTGGAGTGTGCGTGTGTGTTACCTGTGCTGTGTGGAGTGTGCGTGTGTTACCTGTGCTGTGTGGAGTTTGCAGTGTGTGGAGTGTGTGTGTGTTACCTGTGCTGTGTGGAGTGTGTGTGTGTTACCTGTGCTGTGTGGAGTGTGTGTGTGTTACCTGTGCTGTGTGGAGTGCGTGTGTGTTACCTGTGCTGTGTGGAGTGCGTGTGTGTTACCTGTGCTGTGTGGAGTGCGCGTGTGTGTTACCTGTGCTGTGTGGAGTGCGCGTGTGTGTTACCTGTGCTGTGTGGAGTGCGCGTGTGTTACCTGTGCTGTGTGGAGTGTGCGTGTGTGTTACCTGTGCTGTGTGCAGTGTGCGTGTGTGTTACCTGTGCTGTGTGGAGTGTGTGTGTGTTACCTGTGCTGTGTGGAGTGTGCGTGTGTGTTACCTGTGCTGTGTGGAGTGTGCGTGTGTGTTACCTGTGCTGTGTGGAGTGTGCGTGTGTGTTACCTGTGCTGTGTGGAGTGTGCGTGTGTGTTACCTGTGCTGTGTGGAGTGTGCGTGTGTGTTACCTGTGCTGTGTGGAGTGTGCGTGTGTGTTACCTGTGCTGTGTGGAGTGTGCGTGTGTGTTACCTGTGCTGTGTGGAGTGTGCGTGTGTGTTACCTGTGCTGTGTGGAGTGTGCGTGTGTGTTACCTGTGCTGTGTGGAGTGTGCGTGTGTGTTACCTGTGCTGTGTGGAGTGTGCGTGTGTGTTACCTGTGCTGTGTGGAGTGTGCGTGTGTGTTACCTGTGCTGTGTGGAGTGTGCGTGTGTGTTACCTGTGCTGTGTGGAGTGTGCGTGTGTGTTACCTGTGCTGTGTGGAGTGTGCGTGTGTGTTACCTGTGCTGTGTGGAGTGTGCGTGTGTGTTACCTGTGCTGTGTGGAGTGTGCGTGTGTGTTACCTGTGCTGTGTGGAGTGTGCGTGTGTGTTACCTGTGCTGTGTGGAGTGTGCGTGTGTGTTACCTGTGCTGTGTGGAGTGTGCGTGTGTGTTACCTGTGCTGTGTGGAGTGTGCGTGTGTGTTACCTGTGCTGTGTGGAGTGTGCGTGTGTGTTACCTGTGCTGTGTGGAGTGTGCGTGTGTGTTACCTGTGCTGTGTGGAGTGTGCGTGTGTGTTACCTGTGCTGTGTGGAGTGTGCGTGTGTGTTACCTGTGCTGTGTGGAGTGTGCGTGTGTGTTACCTGTGCTGTGTGGAGTGTGCGTGTGTGTTACCTGTGCTGTGTGGAGTGTGCGTGTGTGTTACCTGTGCTGTGTGGAGTGTGCGTGTGTGTTACCTGTGCTGTGTGGAGTGTGCGTGTGTGTTACCTGTGCTGTGTGGAGTGTGCGTGTGTGTTACCTGTGCTGTGTGGAGTGTGCGTGTGTGTTACCTGTGCTGTGTGGAGTGTGCGTGTGTGTTACCTGTGCTGTGTGGAGTGTGCGTGTGTGTTACCTGTGCTGTGTGGAGTGTGCGTGTGTGTTACCTGTGCTGTGTGGAGTGTGCAGTGTGTGTTACCTGTGCTGTGTGGAGTGTGCAGTGTGTGGAGTGTGCGTGTTACCTGTGCTGTGTGGAGTGTGCAGTGTGTGGAGTGTGCGTGTGTTACCTGTGCTGTGTGGAGTTTGCAGTGTGTGGAGTGTGCGTGTGTTACCTGTGCTGTGTGGAGTGTGCGTGTGTTACCTGTGCTGTGTGGAGTTTGCAGTGTGTGGAGTGTGCGTGTGTTACCTGTGCTGTGTGGAGTTTGCAGTGTGTGGAGTGTGCGTGTGTTACCTGTGCTGTGTGGAGTTTGCAGTGTGTGGAGTGTGCGTGTGTTACCTGTGCTGTGTGGAGTTTGCAGTGTGTGGAGTGTGCGTGTGTTACCTGTGCTGTGTGGAGTTTGCAGTGTGTGGAGTGTGCGTGTGTGTTACCTGTGCTGTGTGGAGTGTGCGTGTGTTACCTGTGCTGTGTGGAGTGTGCGTGTGTTACCTGTGCTGTGTGGAGTTTGCAGTGTGTGGAGTGTGTGTGTGTTACCTGTGCTGTGTGGAGTGTGCGTGTGTTACCTGTGCTGTGTGGAGTGTGCGTGTGTTACCTGTGCTGTGTGGAGTTTGCAGTGTGTGGAGTGTGCGTGTGTTACCTGTGCTGTGTGGAGTTTGCAGTGTGTGGAGTGTGCGTGTGTGTTACCTGTGCTGTGTGGAGTGTGCGTGTGTGTTACCTGTGCTGTGTGGAGTGTGCGTGTGTGTTACCTGTGCTGTGTGGAGTGTGCGTGTGTGTTACCTGTGCTGTGTGGAGTGTGCGTGTGTGTTACCTGTGCTGTGTGGAGTGTGCGTGTGTGTTACCTGTGCTGTGTGGAGTGTGCGTGTGTGTTACCTGTGCTGTGTGGAGTGTGCGTGTGTGTTACCTGTGCTGTGTGGAGTGTGCGTGTGTGTTACCTGTGCTGTGTGGAGTGTGTGTGTGTTACCTGTGCTGTGTGGAGTGTGCGTGTGTTACCTGTGCTGTGTGGAGTGTGCGTGTGTTACCTGTGCTGTGTGGAGTTTGCAGTGTGTGGAGTGTGCGTGTGTTACCTGTGCTGTGTGGAGTGTGCGTGTGTTACCTGTGCTGTGTGGAGTTTGCAGTGTGTGGAGTGTGCGTGTGTTACCTGTGCTGTGTGGAGTTTGCAGTGTGTGGAGTGTGCGTGTGTTACCTGTGCTGTGTGGAGTTTGCAGTGTGTGGAGTGTGCGTGTGTTACCTGTGCTGTGTGGAGTTTGCAGTGTGTGGAGTGTGCGTGTGTGTTACCTGTGCTGTGTGGAGTGTGCGTGTGTGTTACCTGTGCTGTGTGGAGTGTGCGTGTGTTACCTGTGCTGTGTGGAGTTTGCAGTGTGTGGAGTGTGTGTGTGTTACCTGTGCTGTGTGGAGTGTGCGTGTGTTACCTGTGCTGTGTGGAGTGTGCGTGTGTTACCTGTGCTGTGTGGAGTTTGCAGTGTGTGGAGTGTGCGTGTGTGTTACCTGTGCTGTGTGGAGTGTGCGTGTGTGTTACCTGTGCTGTGTGGAGTGTGCGTGTGTGTTACCTGTGCTGTGTGGAGTGTGCGTGTGTGTTACCTGTGCTGTGTGGAGTGTGCGTGTGTGTTACCTGTGCTGTGTGGAGTGTGCGTGTGTGTTACCTGTGCTGTGTGGAGTGTGCGTGTGTGTTACCTGTGCTGTGTGGAGTGTGCGTGTGTGTTACCTGTGCTGTGTGGAGTGTGCGTGTGTGTTACCTGTGCTGTGTGGAGTGTGCGTGTGTTACCTGTGCTGTGTGGAGTGTGCGTGTGTTACCTGTGCTGTGTGGAGTGTGCGTGTGTTACCTGTGCTGTGTGGAGTTTGCAGTGTGTGGAGTGTGCGTGTGTGTTACCTGTGCTGTGTGGAGTGTGCGTGTGTGTTACCTGTGCTGTGTGGAGTGTGCGTGTGTGTTACCTGTGCTGTGTGGAGTGTGCGTGTGTGTTACCTGTGCTGTGTGGAGTGTGCGTGTGTGTTACCTGTGCTGTGTGGAGTGTGCGTGTGTGTTACCTGTGCTGTGTGGAGTGTGCGTGTGTGTTACCTGTGCTGTGTGGAGTGTGCGTGTGTGTTACCTGTGCTGTGTGGAGTGTGCGTGTGTGTTACCTGTGCTGTGTGGAGTGTGCGTGTGTGTTACCTGTGCTGTGTGGAGTGTGCGTGTGTGTTACCTGTGCTGTGTGGAGTGCGCGTGTGTTACCTGTGCTGTGTGGAGTGCGCGTGTGTTACCTGTGCTGTGTGGAGTGCGTGTGTGTTACCTGTGCTGTGTGGAGTGCGTGTGTGTTACCTGTGCTGTGTGGAGTGCGTGTGTGTTACCTGTGCTGTGTGGAGTGCGTGTGTGTTACCTGTGCTGTGTGCAGTGTGCGTGTGTGTTACCTGTGCTGTGTGGAGTGTGCGTGTGTGTTACCTGTGCTGTGTGGAGTGTGCGTGTGTGTTACCTGTGCTGTGTGGAGTGTGCGTGTGTGTTACCTGTGCTGTGTGGAGTGTGCGTGTGTGTTACCTGTGCTGTGTGGAGTGTGCGTGTGTGTTACCTGTGCTGTGTGGAGTGTGCGTGTGTGTTACCTGTGCTGTGTGGAGTGTGCGTGTGTGTTACCTGTGCTGTGTGGAGTGTGCGTGTGTGTTACCTGTGCTGTGTGGAGTGTGCGTGTGTGTTACCTGTGCTGTGTGGAGTGTGCGTGTGTGTTACCTGTGCTGTGTGGAGTGTGCGTGTGTGTTACCTGTGCTGTGTGGAGTGTGCGTGTGTGTTACCTGTGCTGTGTGGAGTGTGCGTGTGTGTTACCTGTGCTGTGTGGAGTGTGCGTGTGTGTTACCTGTGCTGTGTGGAGTGTGCGTGTGTGTTACCTGTGCTGTGTGGAGTGTGCGTGTGTTACCTGTGCTGTGTGGAGTGTGCGTGTGTTACCTGTGCTGTGTGGAGTGTGCGTGTGTGTTACCTGTGCTGTGTGGAGTGTGCGTGTGTGTTACCTGTGCTGTGTGGAGTGTGCGTGTGTGTTACCTGTGCTGTGTGGAGTGTGCGTGTGTGTTACCTGTGCTGTGTGGAGTGTGCGTGTGTGTTACCTGTGCTGTGTGGAGTGTGCGTGTGTGTTACCTGTGCTGTGTGGAGTGTGCGTGTGTGTTACCTGTGCTGTGTGGAGTGTGCGTGTGTGTTACCTGTGCTGTGTGGAGTGTGCGTGTGTGTTACCTGTGCTGTGTGGAGTGTGCGTGTGTGTTACCTGTGCTGTGTGGAGTGTGCGTGTGTGTTACCTGTGCTGTGTGGAGTGTGCGTGTGTTACCTGTGCTGTGTGGAGTGTGCGTGTGTTACCTGTGCTGTGTGGAGTGTGCGTGTGTTACCTGTGCTGTGTGGAGTTTGCAGTGTGTGGAGTGTGTGTGTGTTACCTGTGCTGTGTGGAGTGTGTGTGTGTTACCTGTGCTGTGTGGAGTGTGTGTGTGTTACCTGTGCTGTGTGGAGTGTGTGTGTGTTACCTGTGCTGTGTGGAGTGTGCGTGTGTTACCTGTGCTGTGTGGAGTGTGCGTGTGTTACCTGTGCTGTGTGGAGTTTGCAGTGTGTGGAGTGTGTGTGTGTTACCTGTGCTGTGTGGAGTTTGCAGTGTGTGGAGTGTGTGTGTGTTACCTGTGCTGTGTGGAGTGTGTGTGTGTTACCTGTGCTGTGTGGAGTGTGCGTGTGTTACCTGTGCTGTGTGGAGTGTGCGTGTGTTACCTGTGCTGTGTGGAGTTTGCAGTGTGTGGAGTGTGTGTGTGTTACCTGTGCTGTGTGGAGTTTGCAGTGTGTGGAGTGTGTGTGTGTTACCTGTGCTGTGTGGAGTGTGTGTGTGTTACCTGTGCTGTGTGGAGTGTGTGTGTGTTACCTGTGCTGTGTGGAGTGTGTGTGTGTTACCTGTGCTGTGTGGAGTGTGTGTGTGTTACCTGTGCTGTGTGGAGTGTGTGTGTGTTACCTGTGCTGTGTGGAGTGTGCGTGTGTGTTACCTGTGCTGTGTGGAGTGCGTGTGTGTTACCTGTGCTGTGTGGAGTGTGCGTGTGTGTTACCTGTGCTGTGTGGAGTGTGCGTGTGTGTTACCTGTGCTGTGTGGAGTGTGCGTGTGTGTTACCTGTGCTGTGTGGAGTGTGCGTGTGTGTTACCTGTGCTGTGTGGAGTGTGCGTGTGTGTTACCTGTGCTGTGTGGAGTGTGCGTGTGTGTTACCTGTGCTGTGTGGAGTGTGCGTGTGTGTTACCTGTGCTGTGTGGAGTGTGCGTGTGTGTTACCTGTGCTGTGTGGAGTGTGCGTGTGTGTTACCTGTGCTGTGTGGAGTGTGCGTGTGTGTTACCTGTGCTGTGTGGAGTGTGCGTGTGTGTTACCTGTGCTGTGTGGAGTGTGCGTGTGTGTTACCTGTGCTGTGTGGAGTGTGCGTGTGTGTTACCTGTGCTGTGTGGAGTGTGCAGTGTGTGGAGTGTGTGTGTGTTACCTGTGCTGTGTGGAGTGTGCGTGTGTTACCTGTGCTGTGTGGAGTGTGCGTGTGTTACCTGTGCTGTGTGGAGTTTGCAGTGTGTGGAGTGTGTGTGTGTTACCTGTGCTGTGTGGAGTTTGCAGTGTGTGGAGTGTGTGTGTGTTACCTGTGCTGTGTGGAGTGTGTGTGTGTTACCTGTGCTGTGTGGAGTGTGTGTGTGTTACCTGTGCTGTGTGGAGTGTGTGTGTGTTACCTGTGCTGTGTGGAGTGTGTGTGTGTTACCTGTGCTGTGTGGAGTGTGCGTGTGTTACCTGTGCTGTGTGGAGTGTGCGTGTGTTACCTGTGCTGTGTGGAGTGCGTGTGTGTTACCTGTGCTGTGTGGAGTGCGTGTGTGTTACCTGTGCTGTGTGGAGTGCGTGTGTGTTACCTGTGCTGTGTGGAGTGTGCGTGTGTGTTACCTGTGCTGTGTGGAGTGTGCGTGTGTTACCTGTGCTGTGTGGAGTTTGCAGTGTGTGGAGTGTGCGTGTGTGTTACCTGTGCTGTGTGGAGTGTGCGTGTGTGTTACCTGTGCTGTGTGGAGTGTGCGTGTGTGTTACCTGTGCTGTGTGGAGTGTGCGTGTGTGTTACCTGTGCTGTGTGGAGTGTGCGTGTGTGTTACCTGTGCTGTGTGGAGTGTGCGTGTGTGTTACCTGTGCTGTGTGGAGTGTGCGTGTGTGTTACCTGTGCTGTGTGGAGTGTGCGTGTGTGTTACCTGTGCTGTGTGGAGTGTGCGTGTGTGTTACCTGTGCTGTGTGGAGTGTGCGTGTGTGTTACCTGTGCTGTGTGGAGTGCGCGTGTGTTACCTGTGCTGTGTGGAGTGCGCGTGTGTTACCTGTGCTGTGTGGAGTGCGCGTGTGTTACCTGTGCTGTGTGGAGTGCGTGTGTGTTACCTGTGCTGTGTGGAGTGCGTGTGTGTTACCTGTGCTGTGTGGAGTGCGTGTGTGTTACCTGTGCTGTGTGGAGTGCGTGTGTGTTACCTGTGCTGTGTGGAGTGCGTGTGTGTTACCTGTGCTGTGTGGAGTGCGTGTGTGTTACCTGTGCTGTGTGGAGTGTGCGTGTGTGTTACCTGTGCTGTGTGGAGTGTGCGTGTGTGTTACCTGTGCTGTGTGGAGTGTGCGTGTGTGTTACCTGTGCTGTGTGGAGTGTGCGTGTGTGTTACCTGTGCTGTGTGGAGTGTGCGTGTGTGTTACCTGTGCTGTGTGGAGTGTGCGTGTGTGTTACCTGTGCTGTGTGGAGTGTGCGTGTGTGTTACCTGTGCTGTGTGGAGTGTGCGTGTGTGTTACCTGTGCTGTGTGGAGTGTGCGTGTGTGTTACCTGTGCTGTGTGGAGTGTGCGTGTGTGTTACCTGTGCTGTGTGGAGTGTGCGTGTGTGTTACCTGTGCTGTGTGGAGTGTGCGTGTGTGTTACCTGTGCTGTGTGGAGTGTGCGTGTGTGTTACCTGTGCTGTGTGGAGTGTGCGTGTGTGTTACCTGTGCTGTGTGGAGTGTGCGTGTGTGTTACCTGTGCTGTGTGGAGTGTGCGTGTGTGTTACCTGTGCTGTGTGGAGTGTGCGTGTGTGTTACCTGTGCTGTGTGGAGTGTGCGTGTGTTACCTGTGCTGTGTGGAGTGTGCGTGTGTTACCTGTGCTGTGTGGAGTGTGCGTGTGTTACCTGTGCTGTGTGGAGTTTGCAGTGTGTGGAGTGTGTGTGTGTTACCTGTGCTGTGTGGAGTGTGTGTGTGTTACCTGTGCTGTGTGGAGTGTGTGTGTGTTACCTGTGCTGTGTGGAGTGTGTGTGTGTTACCTGTGCTGTGTGGAGTGTGCGTGTGTTACCTGTGCTGTGTGGAGTGTGCGTGTGTTACCTGTGCTGTGTGGAGTTTGCAGTGTGTGGAGTGTGTGTGTGTTACCTGTGCTGTGTGGAGTTTGCAGTGTGTGGAGTGTGTGTGTGTTACCTGTGCTGTGTGGAGTGTGTGTGTGTTACCTGTGCTGTGTGGAGTGTGCGTGTGTGTTACCTGTGCTGTGTGGAGTGTGCGTGTGTGTTACCTGTGCTGTGTGGAGTGTGCGTGTGTGTTACCTGTGCTGTGTGGAGTGTGCGTGTGTGTTACCTGTGCTGTGTGGAGTGTGCGTGTGTGTTACCTGTGCTGTGTGGAGTGTGCGTGTGTGTTACCTGTGCTGTGTGGAGTGTGCGTGTGTGTTACCTGTGCTGTGTGGAGTGTGCGTGTGTGTTACCTGTGCTGTGTGGAGTGTGCGTGTGTGTTACCTGTGCTGTGTGGAGTGTGCGTGTGTGTTACCTGTGCTGTGTGGAGTGTGCGTGTGTGTTACCTGTGCTGTGTGGAGTGTGCGTGTGTGTTACCTGTGCTGTGTGGAGTGTGCGTGTGTGTTACCTGTGCTGTGTGGAGTGTGCGTGTGTGTTACCTGTGCTGTGTGGAGTGTGCGTGTGTGTTACCTGTGCTGTGTGGAGTGTGCGTGTGTGTTACCTGTGCTGTGTGGAGTGTGCGTGTGTGTTACCTGTGCTGTGTGGAGTGTGCGTGTGTGTTACCTGTGCTGTGTGGAGTGTGCGTGTGTGTTACCTGTGCTGTGTGGAGTGTGCGTGTGTGTTACCTGTGCTGTGTGGAGTGTGCGTGTGTGTTACCTGTGCTGTGTGGAGTGTGCGTGTGTGTTACCTGTGCTGTGTGGAGTGTGCGTGTGTGTTACCTGTGCTGTGTGGAGTGTGCGTGTGTGTTACCTGTGCTGTGTGGAGTGTGCGTGTGTGTTACCTGTGCTGTGTGGAGTGTGCGTGTGTGTTACCTGTGCTGTGTGGAGTGTGCGTGTGTGTTACCTGTGCTGTGTGGAGTGTGCGTGTGTGTTACCTGTGCTGTGTGGAGTGTGCGTGTGTGTTACCTGTGCTGTGTGGAGTGTGCGTGTGTGTTACCTGTGCTGTGTGGAGTGTGCGTGTGTGTTACCTGTGCTGTGTGGAGTGTGCGTGTGTGTTACCTGTGCTGTGTGGAGTGTGCGTGTGTGTTACCTGTGCTGTGTGGAGTGTGCGTGTGTGTTACCTGTGCTGTGTGGAGTGTGCGTGTGTGTTACCTGTGCTGTGTGGAGTGTGCGTGTGTGTTACCTGTGCTGTGTGGAGTGTGCGTGTGTGTTACCTGTGCTGTGTGGAGTGTGCGTGTGTGTTACCTGTGCTGTGTGGAGTGTGCGTGTGTGTTACCTGTGCTGTGTGGAGTGTGCGTGTGTGTTACCTGTGCTGTGTGGAGTGTGCGTGTGTGTTACCTGTGCTGTGTGGAGTGTGCGTGTGTGTTACCTGTGCTGTGTGGAGTGTGCGTGTGTGTTACCTGTGCTGTGTGGAGTGTGCGTGTGTGTTACCTGTGCTGTGTGGAGTGTGCGTGTGTGTTACCTGTGCTGTGTGGAGTGTGCGTGTGTGTTACCTGTGCTGTGTGGAGTGTGCGTGTGTGTTACCTGTGCTGTGTGGAGTGTGCGTGTGTGTTACCTGTGCTGTGTGGAGTGTGCGTGTGTGTTACCTGTGCTGTGTGGAGTGTGCGTGTGTGTTACCTGTGCTGTGTGGAGTGTGCGTGTGTGTTACCTGTGCTGTGTGGAGTGTGCGTGTGTGTTACCTGTGCTGTGTGGAGTGTGCGTGTGTGTTACCTGTGCTGTGTGGAGTGTGCGTGTGTGTTACCTGTGCTGTGTGGAGTGTGCGTGTGTGTTACCTGTGCTGTGTGGAGTGTGCGTGTGTGTTACCTGTGCTGTGTGGAGTGTGCGTGTGTGTTACCTGTGCTGTGTGGAGTGTGCGTGTGTGTTACCTGTGCTGTGTGGAGTGTGCGTGTGTGTTACCTGTGCTGTGTGGAGTGTGCGTGTGTGTTACCTGTGCTGTGTGGAGTGTGCGTGTGTGTTACCTGTGCTGTGTGGAGTGTGCGTGTGTGTTACCTGTGCTGTGTGGAGTGTGCGTGTGTGTTACCTGTGCTGTGTGGAGTGTGCGTGTGTGTTACCTGTGCTGTGTGGAGTGTGCGTGTGTGTTACCTGTGCTGTGTGGAGTGTGCGTGTGTGTTACCTGTGCTGTGTGGAGTGTGCGTGTGTGTTACCTGTGCTGTGTGGAGTGTGCGTGTGTGTTACCTGTGCTGTGTGGAGTGTGCGTGTGTGTTACCTGTGCTGTGTGGAGTGTGCGTGTGTGTTACCTGTGCTGTGTGGAGTGTGCGTGTGTGTTACCTGTGCTGTGTGGAGTGTGCGTGTGTGTTACCTGTGCTGTGTGGAGTGTGCGTGTGTGTTACCTGTGCTGTGTGGAGTGTGCGTGTGTGTTACCTGTGCTGTGTGGAGTGTGCGTGTGTGTTACCTGTGCTGTGTGGAGTGTGCGTGTGTGTTACCTGTGCTGTGTGGAGTGTGCGTGTGTGTTACCTGTGCTGTGTGGAGTGTGCGTGTGTGTTACCTGTGCTGTGTGGAGTGTGCGTGTGTGTTACCTGTGCTGTGTGGAGTGTGCGTGTGTGTTACCTGTGCTGTGTGGAGTGTGCGTGTGTGTTACCTGTGCTGTGTGGAGTGTGCGTGTGTGTTACCTGTGCTGTGTGGAGTGTGCGTGTGTGTTACCTGTGCTGTGTGGAGTGTGCGTGTGTGTTACCTGTGCTGTGTGGAGTGTGCGTGTGTGTTACCTGTGCTGTGTGGAGTGTGCGTGTGTGTTACCTGTGCTGTGTGGAGTGTGCGTGTGTTACCTGTGCTGTGTGGAGTGTGCGTGTGTTACCTGTGCTGTGTGGAGTTTGCAGTGTGTGGAGTGTGTGTGTGTTACCTGTGCTGTGTGGAGTGTGTGTGTGTTACCTGTGCTGTGTGGAGTGTGTGTGTGTTACCTGTGCTGTGTGGAGTGTGTGTGTGTTACCTGTGCTGTGTGGAGTGTGCGTGTGTTACCTGTGCTGTGTGGAGTGTGCGTGTGTTACCTGTGCTGTGTGGAGTTTGCAGTGTGTGGAGTGTGTGTGTGTTACCTGTGCTGTGTGGAGTTTGCAGTGTGTGGAGTGTGTGTGTGTTACCTGTGCTGTGTGGAGTGTGTGTGTGTTACCTGTGCTGTGTGGAGTGTGTGTGTGTTACCTGTGCTGTGTGGAGTGTGTGTGTGTTACCTGTGCTGTGTGGAGTGTGTGTGTGTTACCTGTGCTGTGTGGAGTGTGTGTGTGTTACCTGTGCTGTGTGGAGTGTGCGTGTGTGTTACCTGTGCTGTGTGGAGTGCGTGTGTGTTACCTGTGCTGTGTGGAGTGTGCGTGTGTGTTACCTGTGCTGTGTGGAGTGTGCGTGTGTGTTACCTGTGCTGTGTGGAGTGTGCGTGTGTGTTACCTGTGCTGTGTGGAGTGTGCGTGTGTGTTACCTGTGCTGTGTGGAGTGTGCGTGTGTGTTACCTGTGCTGTGTGGAGTGTGCGTGTGTGTTACCTGTGCTGTGTGGAGTGTGCGTGTGTGTTACCTGTGCTGTGTGGAGTGTGCGTGTGTGTTACCTGTGCTGTGTGGAGTGTGCGTGTGTGTTACCTGTGCTGTGTGGAGTGTGCGTGTGTGTTACCTGTGCTGTGTGGAGTGTGCGTGTGTGTTACCTGTGCTGTGTGGAGTGTGCGTGTGTGTTACCTGTGCTGTGTGGAGTGTGCGTGTGTGTTACCTGTGCTGTGTGGAGTGTGCAGTGTGTGGAGTGTGTGTGTGTTACCTGTGCTGTGTGGAGTGTGCGTGTGTTACCTGTGCTGTGTGGAGTGTGCGTGTGTTACCTGTGCTGTGTGGAGTTTGCAGTGTGTGGAGTGTGTGTGTGTTACCTGTGCTGTGTGGAGTTTGCAGTGTGTGGAGTGTGTGTGTGTTACCTGTGCTGTGTGGAGTGTGTGTGTGTTACCTGTGCTGTGTGGAGTGTGTGTGTGTTACCTGTGCTGTGTGGAGTGTGTGTGTGTTACCTGTGCTGTGTGGAGTGTGTGTGTGTTACCTGTGCTGTGTGGAGTGTGCGTGTGTTACCTGTGCTGTGTGGAGTGTGCGTGTGTTACCTGTGCTGTGTGGAGTGCGTGTGTGTTACCTGTGCTGTGTGGAGTGTGCGTGTGTGTTACCTGTGCTGTGTGGAGTGTGCGTGTGTGTTACCTGTGCTGTGTGGAGTGTGCGTGTGTGTTACCTGTGCTGTGTGGAGTGTGCGTGTGTGTTACCTGTGCTGTGTGGAGTGTGCGTGTGTGTTACCTGTGCTGTGTGGAGTGTGCGTGTGTGTTACCTGTGCTGTGTGGAGTGTGCGTGTGTGTTACCTGTGCTGTGTGGAGTGTGCGTGTGTGTTACCTGTGCTGTGTGGAGTGTGCGTGTGTGTTACCTGTGCTGTGTGGAGTGTGCGTGTGTGTTACCTGTGCTGTGTGGAGTGTGCGTGTGTGTTACCTGTGCTGTGTGGAGTGTGCGTGTGTGTTACCTGTGCTGTGTGGAGTGTGCGTGTGTGTTACCTGTGCTGTGTGGAGTGTGCGTGTGTGTTACCTGTGCTGTGTGGAGTGTGCAGTGTGTGGAGTGTGTGTGTGTTACCTGTGCTGTGTGGAGTGTGCGTGTGTTACCTGTGCTGTGTGGAGTGTGCGTGTGTTACCTGTGCTGTGTGGAGTGTGCAGTGTGTGGAGTGTGCGTGTGTGTTACCTGTGCTGTGTGGAGTGTGCGTGTGTGTTACCTGTGCTGTGTGGAGTGTGCGTGTGTGTTACCTGTGCTGTGTGGAGTGTGCGTGTGTGTTACCTGTGCTGTGTGGAGTGTGCGTGTGTGTTACCTGTGCTGTGTGGAGTGTGCGTGTGTGTTACCTGTGCTGTGTGGAGTGTGCGTGTGTGTTACCTGTGCTGTGTGGAGTGTGCGTGTGTGTTACCTGTGCTGTGTGGAGTGTGCGTGTGTGTTACCTGTGCTGTGTGGAGTGTGCGTGTGTGTTACCTGTGCTGTGTGGAGTGTGCGTGTGTGTTACCTGTGCTGTGTGGAGTGTGCGTGTGTGTTACCTGTGCTGTGTGGAGTGTGCGTGTGTGTTACCTGTGCTGTGTGGAGTGTGCGTGTGTGTTACCTGTGCTGTGTGGAGTGTGCGTGTGTGTTACCTGTGCTGTGTGGAGTGTGCGTGTGTTACCTGTGCTGTGTGGAGTGTGCAGTGTGTGTGTGTTACCTGTGCTGTGTGGAGTGTGCGTGTGTTACCTGTGCTGTGTGGAGTGTGCAGTGTGTGGAGTGTGCGTGTGTGTTACCTGTGCTGTGTGGAGTGTGCGTGTGTGTTACCTGTGCTGTGTGGAGTGTGCGTGTGTGTTACCTGTGCTGTGTGGAGTGTGCGTGTGTTACCTGTGCTGTGTGGAGTGTGCGTGTGTTACCTGTGCTGTGTGGAGTGTGCAGTGTGTGGAGTGTGCGTGTGTGTTACCTGTGCTGTGTGGAGTGTGCGTGTGTTACCTGTGCTGTGTGGAGTGTGCAGTGTGTGGAGTGTGCGTGTGTTACCTGTGCTGTGTGTGGAGTGTGCGTGTGTGTTACCTGTGCTGTGTGGAGTGTGCGTGTGTGTTACCTGTGCTGTGTGGAGTGTGCGTGTGTGTTACCTGTGCTGTGTGGAGTGTGCGTGTGTGTTACCTGTGCTGTGTGGAGTGTGCGTGTGTGTTACCTGTGCTGTGTGGAGTGTGCGTGTGTGTTACCTGTGCTGTGTGGAGTGTGCGTGTGTGTTACCTGTGCTGTGTGGAGTGTGCGTGTGTGTTACCTGTGCTGTGTGGAGTGTGCGTGTGTGTTACCTGTGCTGTGTGGAGTGTGCGTGTGTGTTACCTGTGCTGTGTGGAGTGTGCGTGTGTGTTACCTGTGCTGTGTGCAGTGTGCGTGTGTGTTACCTGTGCTGTGTGCAGTGTGCGTGTGTGTTACCTGTGCTGTGTGCAGTGTGCGTGTGTGTTACCTGTGCTGTGTGGAGTGTGCGTGTGTGTTACCTGTGCTGTGTGGAGTGTGCGTGTGTGTTACCTGTGCTGTGTGGAGTGTGCGTGTGTGTTACCTGTGCTGTGTGGAGTGTGCGTGTGTGTTACCTGTGCTGTGTGGAGTGTGCGTGTGTGTTACCTGTGCTGTGTGGAGTGTGCGTGTGTGTTACCTGTGCTGTGTGGAGTGTGCGTGTGTGTTACCTGTGCTGTGTGGAGTGTGCGTGTGTGTTACCTGTGCTGTGTGGAGTGTGCGTGTGTGTTACCTGTGCTATGTGGAGTGTGCGTGTGTGTTACCTGTGCTGTGTGGAGTGTGCGTGTGTGTTACCTGTGCTGTGTGGAGTGTGCGTGTGTGTTACCTGTGCTGTGTGGAGTGAGCGTGTGTGTTACCTGTGCTGTGTGGAGTGTGCGTGTGTGTTACCTGTGCTGTGTGGAGTGTGCGTGTGTGTTACCTGTGCTGTGTGGAGTGTGCGTGTGTGTTACCTGTGCTGTGTGGAGTGTGCGTGTGTGTTACCTGTGCTGTGTGGAGTGTGCGTGTGTTACCTGTGCTGTGTGGAGTGTGCGTGTGTTACCTGTGCTGTGTGGAGTTTGCAGTGTGTGGAGTGTGTGTGTGTTACCTGTGCTGTGTGGAGTGTGTGTGTGTTACCTGTGCTGTGTGGAGTGCGTGTGTGTTACCTGTGCTGTGTGGAGTGCGTGTGTGTTACCTGTGCTGTGTGGAGTGCGTGTGTGTTACCTGTGCTGTGTGGAGTGCGTGTGTGTTACCTGTGCTGTGTGGAGTGTGCGTGTGTGTTACCTGTGCTGTGTGGAGTGCGCGTGTGTTACCTGTGCTGTGTGGAGTGCGCGTGTGTTACCTGTGCTGTGTGGAGTGTGCGTGTGTGTTACCTGTGCTGTGTGCAGTGTGCGTGTGTGTTACCTGTGCTGTGTGGAGTGTGCGTGTGTGTTACCTGTGCTGTGTGGAGTGTGCGTGTGTTACCTGTGCTGTGTGGAGTTTGCAGTGTGTGCAGTGTGTGTGTGTTACCTGTGCTGTGTGGAGTGTGTGTGTGTTACCTGTGCTGTGTGGAGTGTGTGTGTGTTACCTGTGCTGTGTGGAGTGCGTGTGTGTTACCTGTGCTGTGTGGAGTGCGTGTGTGTTACCTGTGCTGTGTGGAGTGCGCGTGTGTGTTACCTGTGCTGTGTGGAGTGCGCGTGTGTGTTACCTGTGCTGTGTGGAGTGCGCGTGTGTTACCTGTGCTGTGTGGAGTGTGCGTGTGTGTTACCTGTGCTGTGTGCAGTGTGCGTGTGTGTTACCTGTGCTGTGTGGAGTGCGCGTGTGTTACCTGTGCTGTGTGCAGTGTGCGTGTGTGTTACCTGTGCTGTGTGGAGTGTGCGTGTGTGTTACCTGTGCTGTGTGGAGTGTGCGTGTGTTACCTGTGCTGTGTGGAGTTTGCAGTGTGTGCAGTGTGTGTGTGTTACCTGTGCTGTGTGGAGTGTGTGTGTGTTACCTGTGCTGTGTGGAGTGTGTGTGTGTTACCTGTGCTGTGTGGAGTGCGTGTGTGTTACCTGTGCTGTGTGGAGTGCGTGTGTGTTACCTGTGCTGTGTGGAGTGCGCGTGTGTGTTACCTGTGCTGTGTGGAGTGCGCGTGTGTGTTACCTGTGCTGTGTGGAGTGCGCGTGTGTTACCTGTGCTGTGTGGAGTGTGCGTGTGTGTTACCTGTGCTGTGTGCAGTGTGCGTGTGTGTTACCTGTGCTGTGTGGAGTGTGTGTGTGTTACCTGTGCTGTGTGGAGTGTGCGTGTGTGTTACCTGTGCTGTGTGGAGTGTGCGTGTGTGTTACCTGTGCTGTGTGGAGTGTGCGTGTGTGTTACCTGTGCTGTGTGGAGTGTGCGTGTGTGTTACCTGTGCTGTGTGGAGTGTGCGTGTGTGTTACCTGTGCTGTGTGGAGTGTGCGTGTGTGTTACCTGTGCTGTGTGGAGTGTGCGTGTGTGTTACCTGTGCTGTGTGGAGTGTGCGTGTGTGTTACCTGTGCTGTGTGGAGTGTGCGTGTGTTACCTGTGCTGTGTGGAGTTTGCAGTGTGTGGAGTGTGTGTGTGTTACCTGTGCTGTGTGGAGTGTGCGTGTGTGTTACCTGTGCTGTGTGCAGTGTGCGTGTGTGTTACCTGTGCTGTGTGGAGTGTGCGTGTGTGTTACCTGTGCTGTGTGGAGTGTGCGTGTGTGTTACCTGTGCTGTGTGGAGTGTGCGTGTGTGTTACCTGTGCTGTGTGGAGTGTGCGTGTGTGTTACCTGTGCTGTGTGGAGTGTGCGTGTGTGTTACCTGTGCTGTGTGGAGTGTGCGTGTGTGTTACCTGTGCTGTGTGGAGTGTGCGTGTGTGTTACCTGTGCTGTGTGGAGTGTGCGTGTGTGTTACCTGTGCTGTGTGGAGTGTGCGTGTGTGTTACCTGTGCTGTGTGGAGTGTGCGTGTGTGTTACCTGTGCTGTGTGGAGTGTGCGTGTGTGTTACCTGTGCTGTGTGGAGTGTGCGTGTGTGTTACCTGTGCTGTGTGGAGTGTGCGTGTGTTACCTGTGCTGTGTGGAGTTTGCAGTGTGTGGAGTGTGTGTGTGTTACCTGTGCTGTGTGGAGTGTGTGTGTGTTACCTGTGCTGTGTGGAGTGTGTGTGTGTTACCTGTGCTGTGTGGAGTGCGTGTGTGTTACCTGTGCTGTGTGGAGTGCGTGTGTGTTACCTGTGCTGTGTGGAGTGCGCGTGTGTGTTACCTGTGCTGTGTGGAGTGCGCGTGTGTGTTACCTGTGCTGTGTGGAGTGTGCGTGTGTGTTACCTGTGCTGTGTGCAGTGTGCGTGTGTGTTACCTGTGCTGTGTGCAGTGTGCGTGTGTGTTACCTGTGCTGTGTGGAGTGTGCGTGTGTGTTACCTGTGCTGTGTGGAGTGTGCGTGTGTGTTACCTGTGCTGTGTGGAGTGTGCGTGTGTGTTACCTGTGCTGTGTGGAGTGTGCGTGTGTGTTACCTGTGCTGTGTGGAGTGTGCGTGTGTGTTACCTGTGCTGTGTGGAGTGTGCGTGTGTGTTACCTGTGCTGTGTGGAGTGTGCGTGTGTGTTACCTGTGCTGTGTGGAGTGTGCGTGTGTGTTACCTGTGCTGTGTGGAGTGTGCGTGTGTGTTACCTGTGCTGTGTGGAGTGTGCGTGTGTGTTACCTGTGCTGTGTGGAGTGTGCGTGTGTGTTACCTGTGCTGTGTGGAGTGTGCGTGTGTGTTACCTGTGCTGTGTGGAGTGTGCGTGTGTGTTACCTGTGCTGTGTGGAGTGTGCGTGTGTGTTACCTGTGCTGTGTGGAGTGTGCGTGTGTGTTACCTGTGCTGTGTGGAGTGTGCGTGTGTGTTACCTGTGCTGTGTGGAGTGTGCGTGTGTGTTACCTGTGCTGTGTGGAGTGTGCGTGTGTGTTACCTGTGCTGTGTGGAGTGTGCGTGTGTGTTACCTGTGCTGTGTGGAGTGTGCGTGTGTGTTACCTGTGCTGTGTGGAGTGTGCGTGTGTGTTACCTGTGCTGTGTGGAGTGTGCGTGTGTGTTACCTGTGCTGTGTGGAGTGTGCGTGTGTGTTACCTGTGCTGTGTGGAGTGTGCGTGTGTGTTACCTGTGCTGTGTGGAGTGTGCGTGTGTGTTACCTGTGCTGTGTGGAGTGTGCGTGTGTGTTACCTGTGCTGTGTGGAGTGTGCGTGTGTGTTACCTGTGCTGTGTGGAGTGTGCGTGTGTGTTACCTGTGCTGTGTGGAGTGTGCGTGTGTGTTACCTGTGCTGTGTGGAGTGTGCGTGTGTGTTACCTGTGCTGTGTGGAGTGTGCGTGTGTGTTACCTGTGCTGTGTGGAGTGTGCGTGTGTGTTACCTGTGCTGTGTGGAGTGTGCGTGTGTGTTACCTGTGCTGTGTGGAGTGTGCGTGTGTGTTACCTGTGCTGTGTGGAGTGTGCGTGTGTGTTACCTGTGCTGTGTGGAGTGTGCGTGTGTGTTACCTGTGCTGTGTGGAGTGTGCGTGTGTGTTACCTGTGCTGTGTGGAGTGTGCGTGTGTGTTACCTGTGCTGTGTGGAGTGTGCGTGTGTGTTACCTGTGCTGTGTGGAGTGTGCGTGTGTGTTACCTGTGCTGTGTGGAGTGTGCGTGTGTGTTACCTGTGCTGTGTGGAGTGTGCAGTGTGTGTTACCTGTGCTGTGTGGAGTGTGCAGTGTGTGGAGTGTGCGTGTTACCTGTGCTGTGTGGAGTGTGCAGTGTGTGGAGTGTGCGTGTGTTACCTGTGCTGTGTGGAGTTTGCAGTGTGTGGAGTGTGCGTGTGTTACCTGTGCTGTGTGGAGTGTGCGTGTGTTACCTGTGCTGTGTGGAGTTTGCAGTGTGTGGAGTGTGCGTGTGTTACCTGTGCTGTGTGGAGTTTGCAGTGTGTGGAGTGTGCGTGTGTTACCTGTGCTGTGTGGAGTTTGCAGTGTGTGGAGTGTGCGTGTGTTACCTGTGCTGTGTGGAGTTTGCAGTGTGTGGAGTGTGCGTGTGTTACCTGTGCTGTGTGGAGTTTGCAGTGTGTGGAGTGTGCGTGTGTGTTACCTGTGCTGTGTGGAGTGTGCGTGTGTTACCTGTGCTGTGTGGAGTGTGCGTGTGTTACCTGTGCTGTGTGGAGTTTGCAGTGTGTGGAGTGTGTGTGTGTTACCTGTGCTGTGTGGAGTGTGCGTGTGTTACCTGTGCTGTGTGGAGTGTGCGTGTGTTACCTGTGCTGTGTGGAGTTTGCAGTGTGTGGAGTGTGCGTGTGTTACCTGTGCTGTGTGGAGTTTGCAGTGTGTGGAGTGTGCGTGTGTGTTACCTGTGCTGTGTGGAGTGTGCGTGTGTGTTACCTGTGCTGTGTGGAGTGTGCGTGTGTGTTACCTGTGCTGTGTGGAGTGTGCGTGTGTGTTACCTGTGCTGTGTGGAGTGTGCGTGTGTGTTACCTGTGCTGTGTGGAGTGTGCGTGTGTGTTACCTGTGCTGTGTGGAGTGTGCGTGTGTGTTACCTGTGCTGTGTGGAGTGTGCGTGTGTGTTACCTGTGCTGTGTGGAGTGTGCGTGTGTGTTACCTGTGCTGTGTGGAGTGTGTGTGTGTTACCTGTGCTGTGTGGAGTGTGCGTGTGTTACCTGTGCTGTGTGGAGTGTGCGTGTGTTACCTGTGCTGTGTGGAGTTTGCAGTGTGTGGAGTGTGCGTGTGTTACCTGTGCTGTGTGGAGTGTGCGTGTGTTACCTGTGCTGTGTGGAGTTTGCAGTGTGTGGAGTGTGCGTGTGTTACCTGTGCTGTGTGGAGTTTGCAGTGTGTGGAGTGTGCGTGTGTTACCTGTGCTGTGTGGAGTTTGCAGTGTGTGGAGTGTGCGTGTGTTACCTGTGCTGTGTGGAGTTTGCAGTGTGTGGAGTGTGCGTGTGTTACCTGTGCTGTGTGGAGTTTGCAGTGTGTGGAGTGTGCGTGTGTGTTACCTGTGCTGTGTGGAGTGTGCGTGTGTTACCTGTGCTGTGTGGAGTGTGCGTGTGTTACCTGTGCTGTGTGGAGTTTGCAGTGTGTGGAGTGTGTGTGTGTTACCTGTGCTGTGTGGAGTGTGCGTGTGTTACCTGTGCTGTGTGGAGTGTGCGTGTGTTACCTGTGCTGTGTGGAGTTTGCAGTGTGTGGAGTGTGCGTGTGTTACCTGTGCTGTGTGGAGTTTGCAGTGTGTGGAGTGTGCGTGTGTGTTACCTGTGCTGTGTGGAGTGTGCGTGTGTGTTACCTGTGCTGTGTGGAGTGTGCGTGTGTGTTACCTGTGCTGTGTGGAGTGTGCGTGTGTGTTACCTGTGCTGTGTGGAGTGTGCGTGTGTGTTACCTGTGCTGTGTGGAGTGTGCGTGTGTGTTACCTGTGCTGTGTGGAGTGTGCGTGTGTGTTACCTGTGCTGTGTGGAGTGTGCGTGTGTGTTACCTGTGCTGTGTGGAGTGTGTGTGTGTTACCTGTGCTGTGTGGAGTGTGCGTGTGTTACCTGTGCTGTGTGGAGTGTGCGTGTGTTACCTGTGCTGTGTGGAGTTTGCAGTGTGTGGAGTGTGCGTGTGTGTTACCTGTGCTGTGTGGAGTGTGCGTGTGTGTTACCTGTGCTGTGTGGAGTGTGCGTGTGTGTTACCTGTGCTGTGTGGAGTGTGCGTGTGTGTTACCTGTGCTGTGTGGAGTGTGCGTGTGTGTTACCTGTGCTGTGTGGAGTGTGCGTGTGTGTTACCTGTGCTGTGTGGAGTGTGCGTGTGTGTTACCTGTGCTGTGTGGAGTGTGCGTGTGTGTTACCTGTGCTGTGTGGAGTGTGCGTGTGTGTTACCTGTGCTGTGTGGAGTGTGCGTGTGTGTTACCTGTGCTGTGTGGAGTGTGCGTGTGTGTTACCTGTGCTGTGTGGAGTGTGCGTGTGTGTTACCTGTGCTGTGTGGAGTGTGCGTGTGTGTTACCTGTGCTGTGTGGAGTGTGCGTGTGTTACCTGTGCTGTGTGGAGTGTGCGTGTGTTACCTGTGCTGTGTGGAGTGTGCGTGTGTTACCTGTGCTGTGTGGAGTGTGCGTGTGTTACCTGTGCTGTGTGGAGTGTGCGTGTGTTACCTGTGCTGTGTGGAGTTTGCAGTGTGTGGAGTGTGCGTGTGTGTTACCTGTGCTGTGTGGAGTGTGCGTGTGTGTTACCTGTGCTGTGTGGAGTGTGCGTGTGTGTTACCTGTGCTGTGTGGAGTGTGCGTGTGTGTTACCTGTGCTGTGTGGAGTGTGCGTGTGTGTTACCTGTGCTGTGTGGAGTGTGCGTGTGTGTTACCTGTGCTGTGTGGAGTGTGCGTGTGTGTTACCTGTGCTGTGTGGAGTGTGCGTGTGTGTTACCTGTGCTGTGTGGAGTGTGCGTGTGTGTTACCTGTGCTGTGTGGAGTGTGCGTGTGTGTTACCTGTGCTGTGTGGAGTGTGCGTGTGTGTTACCTGTGCTGTGTGGAGTGTGCGTGTGTGTTACCTGTGCTGTGTGGAGTGTGCGTGTGTGTTACCTGTGCTGTGTGGAGTGTGCGTGTGTGTTACCTGTGCTGTGTGGAGTGTGCGTGTGTGTTACCTGTGCTGTGTGGAGTGTGCGTGTGTGTTACCTGTGCTGTGTGGAGTGTGCGTGTGTGTTACCTGTGCTGTGTGGAGTGTGCGTGTGTGTTACCTGTGCTGTGTGGAGTGTGCGTGTGTGTTACCTGTGCTGTGTGGAGTGTGTGTGTGTTACCTGTGCTGTGTGGAGTGTGCGTGTGTTACCTGTGCTGTGTGGAGTGTGCGTGTGTTACCTGTGCTGTGTGGAGTTTGCAGTGTGTGGAGTGTGCGTGTGTGTTACCTGTGCTGTGTGGAGTGTGCGTGTGTGTTACCTGTGCTGTGTGGAGTGTGCGTGTGTGTTACCTGTGCTGTGTGGAGTGTGCGTGTGTGTTACCTGTGCTGTGTGGAGTGTGCGTGTGTGTTACCTGTGCTGTGTGGAGTGTGCGTGTGTGTTACCTGTGCTGTGTGGAGTGTGCGTGTGTGTTACCTGTGCTGTGTGGAGTGTGCGTGTGTGTTACCTGTGCTGTGTGGAGTGTGCGTGTGTGTTACCTGTGCTGTGTGGAGTGTGCGTGTGTGTTACCTGTGCTGTGTGGAGTGCGCGTGTGTTACCTGTGCTGTGTGGAGTGCGCGTGTGTTACCTGTGCTGTGTGGAGTGCGTGTGTGTTACCTGTGCTGTGTGGAGTGCGTGTGTGTTACCTGTGCTGTGTGGAGTGCGTGTGTGTTACCTGTGCTGTGTGGAGTGCGTGTGTGTTACCTGTGCTGTGTGGAGTGTGCGTGTGTGTTACCTGTGCTGTGTGGAGTGTGCGTGTGTGTTACCTGTGCTGTGTGGAGTGTGCGTGTGTGTTACCTGTGCTGTGTGGAGTGTGCGTGTGTGTTACCTGTGCTGTGTGGAGTGTGCGTGTGTGTTACCTGTGCTGTGTGGAGTGTGCGTGTGTGTTACCTGTGCTGTGTGGAGTGTGCGTGTGTGTTACCTGTGCTGTGTGGAGTGTGCGTGTGTGTTACCTGTGCTGTGTGGAGTGTGCGTGTGTGTTACCTGTGCTGTGTGGAGTGTGCGTGTGTGTTACCTGTGCTGTGTGGAGTGTGCGTGTGTGTTACCTGTGCTGTGTGGAGTGTGCGTGTGTGTTACCTGTGCTGTGTGGAGTGTGCGTGTGTGTTACCTGTGCTGTGTGGAGTGTGCGTGTGTGTTACCTGTGCTGTGTGGAGTGTGCGTGTGTGTTACCTGTGCTGTGTGGAGTGTGCGTGTGTGTTACCTGTGCTGTGTGGAGTGTGCGTGTGTGTTACCTGTGCTGTGTGGAGTGTGCGTGTGTGTTACCTGTGCTGTGTGGAGTGTGCGTGTGTGTTACCTGTGCTGTGTGGAGTGTGCGTGTGTTACCTGTGCTGTGTGGAGTGTGCGTGTGTTACCTGTGCTGTGTGGAGTGTGCGTGTGTGTTACCTGTGCTGTGTGGAGTGTGCGTGTGTGTTACCTGTGCTGTGTGGAGTGTGCGTGTGTGTTACCTGTGCTGTGTGGAGTGTGCGTGTGTGTTACCTGTGCTGTGTGGAGTGTGCGTGTGTGTTACCTGTGCTGTGTGGAGTGTGCGTGTGTGTTACCTGTGCTGTGTGGAGTGTGCGTGTGTGTTACCTGTGCTGTGTGGAGTGTGCGTGTGTGTTACCTGTGCTGTGTGGAGTGTGCGTGTGTGTTACCTGTGCTGTGTGGAGTGTGCGTGTGTGTTACCTGTGCTGTGTGGAGTGTGCGTGTGTGTTACCTGTGCTGTGTGGAGTGTGCGTGTGTGTTACCTGTGCTGTGTGGAGTGTGCGTGTGTGTTACCTGTGCTGTGTGGAGTGTGCGTGTGTGTTACCTGTGCTGTGTGGAGTGTGCGTGTGTGTTACCTGTGCTGTGTGGAGTGTGCAGTGTGTGTTACCTGTGCTGTGTGGAGTGTGCAGTGTGTGGAGTGTGCGTGTTACCTGTGCTGTGTGGAGTGTGCAGTGTGTGGAGTGTGCGTGTGTTACCTGTGCTGTGTGGAGTTTGCAGTGTGTGGAGTGTGCGTGTGTTACCTGTGCTGTGTGGAGTGTGCGTGTGTTACCTGTGCTGTGTGGAGTTTGCAGTGTGTGGAGTGTGCGTGTGTTACCTGTGCTGTGTGGAGTTTGCAGTGTGTGGAGTGTGCGTGTGTTACCTGTGCTGTGTGGAGTTTGCAGTGTGTGGAGTGTGCGTGTGTTACCTGTGCTGTGTGGAGTTTGCAGTGTGTGGAGTGTGCGTGTGTTACCTGTGCTGTGTGGAGTTTGCAGTGTGTGGAGTGTGCGTGTGTGTTACCTGTGCTGTGTGGAGTGTGCGTGTGTTACCTGTGCTGTGTGGAGTGTGCGTGTGTTACCTGTGCTGTGTGGAGTTTGCAGTGTGTGGAGTGTGTGTGTGTTACCTGTGCTGTGTGGAGTGTGCGTGTGTTACCTGTGCTGTGTGGAGTGTGCGTGTGTTACCTGTGCTGTGTGGAGTGTGCGTGTGTTACCTGTGCTGTGTGGAGTTTGCAGTGTGTGGAGTGTGTGTGTGTTACCTGTGCTGTGTGGAGTGTGCGTGTGTTACCTGTGCTGTGTGGAGTGTGCGTGTGTTACCTGTGCTGTGTGGAGTGTGCGTGTGTTACCTGTGCTGTGTGGAGTTTGCAGTGTGTGGAGTGTGTGTGTGTTACCTGTGCTGTGTGGAGTGTGCGTGTGTTACCTGTGCTGTGTGGAGTGTGCGTGTGTTACCTGTGCTGTGTGGAGTTTGCAGTGTGTGGAGTGTGCGTGTGTGTTACCTGTGCTGTGTGGAGTGTGCGTGTGTGTTACCTGTGCTGTGTGGAGTGTGCGTGTGTGTTACCTGTGCTGTGTGGAGTGTGCGTGTGTGTTACCTGTGCTGTGTGGAGTGTGCGTGTGTGTTACCTGTGCTGTGTGGAGTGTGCGTGTGTGTTACCTGTGCTGTGTGGAGTGTGCGTGTGTGTTACCTGTGCTGTGTGGAGTGTGCGTGTGTGTTACCTGTGCTGTGTGGAGTGTGCGTGTGTGTTACCTGTGCTGTGTGGAGTGTGCGTGTGTGTTACCTGTGCTGTGTGGAGTGTGTGTGTGTTACCTGTGCTGTGTGGAGTGTGCGTGTGTTACCTGTGCTGTGTGGAGTGTGCGTGTGTTACCTGTGCTGTGTGGAGTTTGCAGTGTGTGGAGTGTGCGTGTGTTACCTGTGCTGTGTGGAGTGTGCGTGTGTTACCTGTGCTGTGTGGAGTTTGCAGTGTGTGGAGTGTGCGTGTGTTACCTGTGCTGTGTGGAGTTTGCAGT
Organism: Neoarius graeffei; assembly: GCF_027579695.1. Taxonomy (NCBI): domain Eukaryota; kingdom Metazoa; phylum Chordata; class Actinopteri; order Siluriformes; family Ariidae; genus Neoarius; species Neoarius graeffei. The sequence goes on along the minus strand of NC_083570.1, from coordinate 126,995,914 downwards.
GTGTGGAGTGTGCGTGTGTTACCTGTGCTGTGTGGAGTTTGCAGTGTGTGGAGTGTGCGTGTGTTACCTGTGCTGTGTGGAGTTTGCAGTGTGTGGAGTGTGCGTGTGTTACCTGTGCTGTGTGGAGTTTGCAGTGTGTGGAGTGTGCGTGTGTGTTACCTGTGCTGTGTGGAGTGTGCGTGTGTGTTACCTGTGCTGTGTGGAGTGTGCGTGTGTGTTACCTGTGCTGTGTGGAGTGTGCGTGTGTGTTACCTGTGCTGTGTGGAGTGTGCGTGTGTTACCTGTGCTGTGTGGAGTGTGCGTGTGTTACCTGTGCTGTGTGGAGTGTGCGTGTGTTACCTGTGCTGTGTGGAGTTTGCAGTGTGTGGAGTGTGTGTGTGTTACCTGTGCTGTGTGGAGTGTGTGTGTGTTACCTGTGCTGTGTGGAGTGTGTGTGTGTTACCTGTGCTGTGTGGAGTGTGTGTGTGTTACCTGTGCTGTGTGGAGTGTGCGTGTGTTACCTGTGCTGTGTGGAGTGTGCGTGTGTTACCTGTGCTGTGTGGAGTTTGCAGTGTGTGGAGTGTGTGTGTGTTACCTGTGCTGTGTGGAGTTTGCAGTGTGTGGAGTGTGTGTGTGTTACCTGTGCTGTGTGGAGTGTGTGTGTGTTACCTGTGCTGTGTGGAGTGTGTGTGTGTTACCTGTGCTGTGTGGAGTGTGTGTGTGTTACCTGTGCTGTGTGGAGTGTGTGTGTGTTACCTGTGCTGTGTGGAGTGTGTGTGTGTTACCTGTGCTGTGTGGAGTGTGTGTGTGTTACCTGTGCTGTGTGGAGTGTGCGTGTGTGTTACCTGTGCTGTGTGGAGTGTGCGTGTGTGTTACCTGTGCTGTGTGGAGTGTGCGTGTGTGTTACCTGTGCTGTGTGGAGTGTGCGTGTGTGTTACCTGTGCTGTGTGGAGTGTGCGTGTGTGTTACCTGTGCTGTGTGGAGTGTGCGTGTGTGTTACCTGTGCTGTGTGGAGTGTGCGTGTGTGTTACCTGTGCTGTGTGGAGTGTGCGTGTGTGTTACCTGTGCTGTGTGGAGTGTGCGTGTGTGTTACCTGTGCTGTGTGGAGTGTGCGTGTGTGTTACCTGTGCTGTGTGGAGTGTGCGTGTGTGTTACCTGTGCTGTGTGGAGTGTGCGTGTGTGTTACCTGTGCTGTGTGGAGTGTGCGTGTGTGTTACCTGTGCTGTGTGGAGTGTGCGTGTGTGTTACCTGTGCTGTGTGGAGTGTGCGTGTGTGTTACCTGTGCTGTGTGGAGTGTGCGTGTGTGTTACCTGTGCTGTGTGGAGTGTGCGTGTGTGTTACCTGTGCTGTGTGGAGTGTGCGTGTGTGTTACCTGTGCTGTGTGGAGTGTGCGTGTGTTACCTGTGCTGTGTGGAGTGTGCAGTGTGTGGAGTGTGTGTGTGTTACCTGTGCTGTGTGGAGTGTGCGTGTGTTACCTGTGCTGTGTGGAGTGTGCGTGTGTGTTACCTGTGCTGTGTGGAGTGTGCGTGTGTGTTACCTGTGCTGTGTGGAGTGTGCGTGTGTGTTACCTGTGCTGTGTGGAGTGTGCGTGTGTGTTACCTGTGCTGTGTGGAGTGTGCGTGTGTGTTACCTGTGCTGTGTGGAGTGTGCGTGTGTGTTACCTGTGCTGTGTGGAGTGTGCGTGTGTGTTACCTGTGCTGTGTGGAGTGTGCGTGTGTGTTACCTGTGCTGTGTGTGGAGTGTGCGTGTGTGTTACCTGTGCTGTGTGTGGAGTGTGCGTGTGTGTTACCTGTGCTGTGTGTGGAGTGTGCGTGTGTGTTACCTGTGCTGTGTGTGGAGTGTGCGTGTGTGTTACCTGTGCTGTGTGTGGAGTGTGCGTGTGTGTTACCTGTGCTGTGTGTGGAGTGTGCGTGTGTGTTACCTGTGCTGTGTGTGGAGTGTGCGTGTGTGTTACCTGTGCTGTGTGTGGAGTGTGCGTGTGTGTTACCTGTGCTGTGTGTGGAGTGTGCGTGTGTGTTACCTGTGCTGTGTGTGGAGTGTGCGTGTGTGTTACCTGTGCTGTGTGTGGAGTGTGCGTGTGTGTTACCTGTGCTGTGTGTGGAGTGTGCGTGTGTGTTACCTGTGCTGTGTGTGGAGTGTGCGTGTGTGTTACCTGTGCTGTGTGTGGAGTGTGCGTGTGTGTTACCTGTGCTGTGTGTGGAGTGTGCGTGTGTGTTACCTGTGCTGTGTGTGGAGTGTGCGTGTGTGTTACCTGTGCTGTGTGTGGAGTGTGCGTGTGTGTTACCTGTGCTGTGTGTGGAGTGTGCGTGTGTGTTACCTGTGCTGTGTGTGGAGTGTGCGTGTGTGTTACCTGTGCTGTGTGGAGTGTGCGTGTGTGTTACCTGTGCTGTGTGGAGTGTGTGTGTGTGTGTGTTACCTGTGCTGTGTGGAGTGTGTGTGTGTGTGTTACCTGTGCTGTGTGGAGTGTGTGTGTGTGTGTTACCTGTGCTGTGTGGAGTGTGTGTGTGTGTGTTACCTGTGCTGTGTGGAGTGTGTGTGTGTGTGTTACCTGTGCTGTGTGGAGTGTGTGTGTGTGTGTGTGTTACCTGTGCTGTGTGGAGTGTGTGTGTGTGTGTTACCTGTGCTGTGTGGAGTGTGTGTGTGTGTGTGTGTGTTACCTGTGCTGTGTGGAGTGTGTGTGTGTTACCTGTGCTGTGTGGAGTGTGTGTGTGTGTGTGTGTGTGTTACCTGTGCTGTGTGGAGTGTGTGTGTGTGTGTGTGTGTTACCTGTGCTGTGTGGAGTGTGTGTGTGTTACCTGTGCTGTGTGGAGTGTGTGTGTGTTACCTGTGCTGTGTGGAGTGTGTGTGTGTTACCTGTGCTGTGTGGAGTGTGTGTGTGTTACCTGTGCTGTGTGGAGTGTGTGTGTGTGTGTGTGTTACCTGTGCTGTGTGGAGTGTGTGTGTGTGTGTGTTACCTGTGCTGTGTGGAGTGTGTGTGTGTGTTACCTGTGCTGTGTGGAGTGTGTGTGTTACCTGTGCTGTGTGGAGTGTGTGTGTTACCTGTGCTGTGTGGAGTGTGTGTGTGTTACCTGTGCTGTGTGGAGTGTGTGTGTGTTACCTGTGCTGTGTGGAGTGTGTGTGTGTTACCTGTGCTGTGTGGAGTGTGTGTGTGTTACCTGTGCTGTGTGGAGTGTGCGTGTGTTACCTGTGCTGTGTGTGGAGTGTGCGTGTGTTACCTGTGCTGTGTGTGGAGTGTGCGTGTGTTACCTGTGCTGTGTGTGGAGTGTGCGTGTGTGTTACCTGTGCTGTGTGTGGAGTGTGCGTGTGTGTTACCTGTGCTGTGTGTGGAGTGTGCGTGTGTGTTACCTGTGCTGTGTGTGGAGTGTGCGTGTGTGTTACCTGTGCTGTGTGTGGAGTGTGCGTGTGTGTTACCTGTGCTGTGTGGAGTGTGCGTGTGTGTTACCTGTGCTGTGTGGAGTGTGCGTGTGTGTTACCTGTGCTGTGTGGAGTGTGCGTGTGTGTTACCTGTGCTGTGTGGAGTGTGTGTGTGTGTGTTACCTGTGCTGTGTGGAGTGTGTGTGTGTGTGTGTGTTACCTGTGCTGTGTGGAGTGTGTGTGTGTGTGTGTGTTACCTGTGCTGTGTGGAGTGTGTGTGTGTGTGTGTGTGTTACCTGTGCTGTGTGGAGTGTGTGTGTGTGTGTGTGTGTGTGTTACCTGTGCTGTGTGGAGTGTGTGTGTGTGTGTTACCTGTGCTGTGTGGAGTGTGTGTGTGTGTGTGTTACCTGTGCTGTGTGGAGTGTGTGCGTGTGTGTGTTACCTGTGCTGTGTGGAGTGTGTGTGTGTGTGTGTGTGTTACCTGTGCTGTGTGGAGTGTGTGTGTGTGTTACCTGTGCTGTGTGGAGTGTGTGTGTGTTACCTGTGCTGTGTGGAGTGTGTGTGTGTGTGTGTGTGTTACCTGTGCTGTGTGGAGTGTGTGTGTGTGTGTGTGTGTGTGTGTGTTACCTGTGCTGTGTGGAGTGTGTGTGTGTGTGTGTGTTACCTGTGCTGTGTGGAGTGTGTGTGTGTGTGTGTTACCTGTGCTGTGTGGAGTGTGTGTGTGTGTGTGTGTTACCTGTGCTGTGTGGAGTGTGTGTGTGTGTTACCTGTGCTGTGTGGAGTGTCTGTGTGTGTGTGTGTGTGTTACCTGTGCTGTGTGGAGTGTGTGTGTGTGTTACCTGTGCTGTGTGGAGTGTGTGTGTGTGTGTGTTACCTGTGCTGTGTGGAGTGTGTGTGTGTGTTACCTGTGCTGTGTGGAGTGTGTGTGTGTGTTACCTGTGCTGTGTGGAGTGTGTGTGTGTGTGTTACCTGTGCTGTGTGGAGTGTGTGTGTGTGTGTGTGTTACCTGTGCTGTGTGGAGTGTGTGTGTGTGTTACCTGTGCTGTGTGGAGTGTGTGTGTGTGTGTGTGTGTGTTACCTGTGCTGTGTGGAGTGTGTGTGTGTGTGTGTGTGTGTGTGTTACCTGTGCTGTGTGGAGTGTGTGTGTGTGTGTGTGTGTGTGTTACCTGTGCTGTGTGGAGTGTGTGTGTGTGTGTTACCTGTGCTGTGTGGAGTGTGTGTGTGTGTGTGTGTGTTACCTGTGCTGTGTGGAGTGTGTGTGTGTGTGTGTGTTACCTGTGCTGTGTGGAGTGTGTGTGTGTGTGTGTGTGTGTGTTACCTGTGCTGTGTGGAGTGTGTGTGTGTGTGTGTGTGTGTGTTACCTGTGCTGTGTGGAGTGTGTGTGTGTTACCTGTGCTGTGTGGAGTGTGTGTGTGTTACCTGTGCTGTGTGGAGTGTGTGTGTGTTACCTGTGCTGTGTGGAGTGTGTGTGTGTGTGTGTGTGTTACCTGTGCTGTGTGGAGTGTGTGTGTGTGTTACCTGTGCTGTGTGGAGTGTGTGTGTGTGTTACCTGTGCTGTGTGGAGTGTGTGTGTGTGTTACCTGTGCTGTGTGGAGTGTGTGTTACCTGTGCTGTGTGGAGTGTGTGTTACCTGTGCTGTGTGGAGTGTGTGTTACCTGTGCTGTGTGGAGTGTGTGTGTGTGTGTGTGTGTGTTACCTGTGCTGTGTGGAGTTTGGAGTGTGTGGAGTGTGTGTGTGTTACCTGTGCTGTGTGGAGAGTGCGTGTGTTACCTGTGCTGTGTGGAGTTTGCAGTGTGTGGAGTGTGTGTGTGTTACCTGTGCTGTGTGGAGTGTGCGTGTGTTACCTGTGCTGTGTGGAGTTTGCAGTGTGTGGAGTGTGTGTGTGTTACCTGTGCTGTGTGGAGTGTGTGTGTGTTACCTGTGCTGTGTGGAGTGTGCGTGTGTTACCTGTGCTGTGTGGAGTTTGCAGTGTGTGGAGTGTGTGTGTTACCTGTGCTGTGTGGAGTGTGCGTGTGTTACCTGTGCTGTGTGGAGTTTGCAGTGTGTGGAGTGTGTGTGTGTTACCTGTGCTGTGTGGAGTGTGTGTGTGTGTTACCTGTGCTGTGAGGAGTGTGTGTGTGTTACCTGTGCTGTGTGGAGTGTGGAGTGTGTGTTACCTGTGCTGTGTGGAGTTTGGAGTGTGTGGAGTGTGTGTGTGTTACCTGTGCTGTGTGGAGTGTGCGTGTGTTACCTGTGCTGTGTGGAGTTTGCAGTGTGTGGAGTGTGTGTGTGTTACCTGTGCTGTGTGGAGTGTGCGTGTGTTACCTGTGCTGTGTGGAGTTTGCAGTGTGTGGAGTGTGTGTGTGTGTTACCTGTGCTGTGTGGAGTGTGTGTGTGTGTTACCTGTGCTGTGTGGAGTGTGTGTGTGTGTGTTACCTGTGCTGTGTGGAGTGTGTGTGTGTGTGTTACCTGTGCTGTGTGGAGTGTGTGTGTGTGTTACCTGTGCTGTGTGGAGTGTGTGTGTGTGTTACCTGTGCTGTGTGGAGTGTGTGTGTGTGTTACCTGTGCTGTGTGGAGTGTGTGTGTGTGTGTGTTACCTGTGCTGTGTGGAGTGTGTGTGTGTGTGTGTGTGTTACCTGTGCTGTGTGGAGTGTGTGTGTGTGTGTGTTACCTGTGCTGTGTGGAGTGTGTGTGTGTGTGTGTTACCTGTGCTGTGTGGAGTGTGTGTGTGTGTGTTACCTGTGCTGTGTGGAGTGTGTGTGTGTGTGTTACCTGTGCTGTGTGGAGTGTGTGTGTGTGTGTTACCTGTGCTGTGTGGAGTGTGTGTGTGTGTGTGTTACCTGTGCTGTGTGGAGTGTGTGTGTGTGTGTGTTACCTGTGCTGTGTGGAGTGTGTGTGTGTGTGTGTTACCTGTGCTGTGTGGAGTGTGTGTGTGTGTGTGTTACCTGTGCTGTGTGGAGTGTGTGTGTGTGTGTGTTACCTGTGCTGTGTGGAGTGTGTGTGTGTGTTACCTGTGCTGTGTGGAGTGTGTGTGTGTGTGTGTTACCTGTGCTGTGTGGAGTGTGTGTGTGTGTGTGTGTTACCTGTGCTGTGTGGAGTGTGTGTGTGTTACCTGTGCTGTGTGGAGTGTGTGTGTGTTACCTGTGCTGTGTGGAGTGTGTGTGTTACCTGTGCTGTGTGGAGTGTGTGTGTGTGTTACCTGTGCTGTGTGGAGTGTGTGTGTGTGTTACCTGTGCTGTGTGGAGTGTGTGTGTGTGTTACCTGTGCTGTGTGGAGTGTGTGTGTGTGTGTTACCTGTGCTGTGTGGAGTGTGTGTGTGTGTGTTACCTGTGCTGTGTGGAGTGTGTGTGTGTGTGTGTGTTACCTGTGCTGTGTGGAGTGTGTGTGTGTGTGTTACCTGTGCTGTGTGGAGTGTGTGTGTGTGTGTTACCTGTGCTGTGTGGAGTGTGTGTGTGTGTGTGTGTTACCTGTGCTGTGTGGAGTGTGTGTGTGTGTGTTACCTGTGCTGTGTGGAGTGTGTGTGTGTGTGTTACCTGTGCTGTGTGGAGTGTGTGTGTGTGTGTTACCTGTGCTGTGTGGAGTGTGTGTGTGTGTGTGTTACCTGTGCTGTGTGGAGTGTGTGTGTGTGTGTGTTACCTGTGCTGTGTGGAGTGTGTGTGTGTGTGTGTTACCTGTGCTGTGTGGAGTGTGTGTGTGTGTGTGTTACCTGTGCTGTGTGGAGTGTGTGTGTGTGTGTGTTACCTGTGCTGTGTGGAGTGTGTGTGTGTGTGTGTGTTACCTGTGCTGTGTGGAGTGTGTGTGTGTGTGTGTTACCTGTGCTGTGTGGAGTGTGTGTGTGTGTGTGTGTTACCTGTGCTGTGTGGAGTGTGTGTGTGTGTGTGTGTGTTACCTGTGCTGTGTGGAGTGTGTGTGTGTTACCTGTGCTGTGTGGAGTGTGTGTGTGTTACCTGTGCTGTGTGGAGTGTGTGTGTTACCTGTGCTGTGTGGAGTGTGTGTGTTACCTGTGCTGTGTGGAGTGTGTGTGTGTGTTACCTGTGCTGTGTGGAGTGTGTGTGTGTGTTACCTGTGCTGTGTGGAGTGTGTGTGTGTGTTACCTGTGCTGTGTGGAGTGTGTGTGTGTGTGTTACCTGTGCTGTGTGGAGTGTGTGTGTGTGTGTGTGTTACCTGTGCTGTGTGGAGTGTGTGTGTGTGTGTGTGTTACCTGTGCTGTGTGGAGTGTGTGTGTGTGTGTTACCTGTGCTGTGTGGAGTGTGTGTGTGTGTGTGTTACCTGTGCTGTGTGGAGTGTGTGTGTGTGTGTTACCTGTGCTGTGTGGAGTGTGTGTGTGTGTGTTACCTGTGCTGTGTGGAGTGTGTGTGTGTGTGTGTTACCTGTGCTGTGTGGAGTGTGTGTGTGTGTGTGTTACCTGTGCTGTGTGGAGTGTGTGTGTGTGTGTGTTACCTGTGCTGTGTGGAGTGTGTGTGTGTGTGTGTTACCTGTGCTGTGTGGAGTGTGTGTGTGTGTGTGTGTGTTACCTGTGCTGTGTGGAGTGTGTGTGTGTGTGTGTGTGTTACCTGTGCTGTGTGGAGTGTGTGTGTGTGTGTGTGTGTTACCTGTGCTGTGTGGAGTGTGTGTGTGTGTGTGTGTGTGTGTTACCTGTGCTGTGTGGAGTGTGTGTGTGTGTTACCTGTGCTGTGTGGAGTGTGTGTGTGTGTTACCTGTGCTGTGTGGAGTGTGTGTGTGTGTGTGTGTGTGTGTGTTACCTGTGCTGTGTGGAGTGTGTGTGTGTGTGTGTGTGTTACCTGTGCTGTGTGGAGTGTGTGTGTGTGTGTGTGTTACCTGTGCTGTGTGGAGTGTGTGTGTGTGTGTGTTACCTGTGCTGTGTGGAGTGTGTGTGTGTGTGTGTGTTACCTGTGCTGTGTGGAGTGTGTGTGTGTGTGTGTGTGTTACCTGTGCTGTGTGGAGTGTGTGTGTGTGTGTGTGTGTTACCTGTGCTGTGTGGAGTGTGTGTGTGTGTGTGTGTGTGTGTTACCTGTGCTGTGTGGAGTGTGTGTGTGTGTGTGTGTGTTACCTGTGCTGTGTGGAGTGTGTGTGTGTTACCTGTGCTGTGTTGAGTGCGTGTGTGTTACCTGTGCTGTGTGGAGTGTGTGTGTGTTACCTGTGCTGTGTGGAGTGTGTGTGTGTGTGTGTGTTACCTGTGCTGTGTGGAGTGTGTTACCTGTGCTGTGTGGAGTGTGTGTGTGTGTGTGTGTGTTACCTGTGCTGTGTGGAGTGTGTGTGTGTGTGTGTGTTACCTGTGCTGTGTGGAGTGTGTGTGTGTGTGTGTGTGTTACCTGTGCTGTGTGGAGTGTGTGTGTGTGTGTGTGTGTTACCTGTGCTGTGTGGAGTGTGTGTGTGTGTGTTACCTGTGCTGTGTGGAGTGTGTGTGTGTGTGTGTGTGTTACCTGTGCTGTGTGGAGTGTGTGTGTGTGTTACCTGTGCTGTGTGGAGTGTGTGTGTGTGTTACCTGTGCTGTGTGGAGTGTGTGTTACCTGTGCTGTGTGGAGTGTGTGTTACCTGTGCTGTGTGGAGTGTGTGTGTGTGTGTGTTACCTGTGCTGTGTGGAGTTTGGAGTGTGTGGAGTGTGTGTGTGTTACCTGTGCTGTGTGGAGAGTGCGTGTGTTACCTGTGCTGTGTGGAGTTTGCAGTGTGTGGAGTGTGTGTGTGTTACCTGTGCTGTGTGGAGTGTGCGTGTGTTACCTGTGCTGTGTGGAGTTTGCAGTGTGTGGAGTGTGTGTGTGTTACCTGTGCTGTGTGGAGTGTGTGTGTGTTACCTGTGCTGTGTGGAGTGTGTGTGTGTGTGTGTGTGTGTGTTACCTGTGCTGTGTGGAGTGTGTGTGTGTGTTACCTGTGCTGTGTGGAGTGTGTGTGTGTGTTACCTGTGCTGTGTGGAGTGTGTGTGTGTGTGTGTTACCTGTGCTGTGTGGAGTTTGCAGTGTGTGGAGTGTGTGTGTGTTACCTGTGCTGTGTGGAGTGAGTGTGTGTTACCTGTGCTGTGTGAAGTGTGCGTGTGTTACCTGTGCTGTGTGGAGTTTGCAGTGTGTGGAGTGTGTGTGTTACCTGTGCTGTGTGGAGTGTGCGTGTGTTACCTGTGCTGTGTGGAGTTTGCAGTGTGTGGAGTGTGTGTGTGTTACCTGTGCTGTGTGGAGTGTGTGTGTGTGTGTGTGTTACCTGTGCTGTGAGGAGTGTGTGTGTGTGTTACCTGTGCTGTGTGGAGTTTGGAGTGTGTGTTACCTGTGCTGTGTGGAGTTTGGAGTGTGTGGAGTGTGTGTGTGTTACCTGTGCTGTGTGGAGTGTGCGTGTGTTACCTGTGCTGTGTGGAGTTTGCAGTGTGTGGAGTGTGTGTGTGTTACCTGTGCTGTGTGGAGTGTGCGTGTGTTACCTGTGCTGTGTGGAGTTTGCAGTGTGTGGAGTGTGTGTGTGTGTTACCTGTGCTGTGTGGAGTGTGTGTGTGTTACCTGTGCTGTGTGGAGTGTGTGTGTGTTACCTGTGCTGTGTGGAGTGTGTGTGTGTGTGTTACCTGTGCTGTGTGGAGTGTGTGTTACCTGTGCTGTGTGGAGTGTGTGTTACCTGTGCTGTGTGGAGTGTGTGTGTATTACCTGTGCTGTGTGGAGTGTGTGTGTGTTACCTGTGCTGTGTGGAGTGTGTGTGTGTTACCTGTGCTGTGTGGAGTGTGTGTGTGTTACCTGTGCTGTGTGGAGTGTGTGTTACCTGTGCTGTGTGGAGTGTGTTACCTGTGCTGTGTGGAGTGTGTTACCTGTGCTGTGTGGAGTGTGTGTGTTACCTGTGCTGCTGTGTGGAGTTTGGAGTGTGTGGGGTGTGTGTGTGTGTTACCTGTGCTGTGTGGAGTGTGTGTGTGTTACCTGTGCTGTGTGGGGTGTGTGTGTGTTACCTGTGCTGTGTGGGGTGTGTGTGTGTTACCTGTGCTAAGTGGAGTGTGTGTGTGTTACCTGTGCTGTGTGGAGTGTGTGTTACCTGTGCTGTGTGGAGTGTGTGGAGTGTGCGTGTGTTACCTGTGCTGTGTGGAGTGTGCGTGTGTTACCTGTGCTGTGTGGAGTGTGTGTGTGTTACCTGTGCTGTGTGGAGTGTGTGTGTGTTACCTGTGCTGTGTGGAGTGTGTGTGTGTTACCTGTGCTGTGTGGAGTGTGTGTGTGTTACCTGTGCTGTGTGGAGTGTGTGTGTGTTACCTGTGCTGTGTGGAGTGTGTGTGTGTTACCTGTGCTGTGTGGAGTGTGTGTGTGTTACCTGTGCTGTGTGGAGTGTGTGTGTGTTACCTGTGCTGTGTGGAGTGTGTGTTACCTGTGCTGTGTGGAGTGTGTGTTACCTGTGCTGTGTGGAGTGTGTGTTACCTGTGCTGTGTGGAGTGTGTGTTACCTGTGCTGTGTGGAGTGTGTGTTACCTGTGCTGTGTGGAGTGTGTGTTACCTGTGCTGTGTGGAGTGTGTGTTACCTGTGCTGTGTGGAGTGTGTGTTACCTGTGCTGTGTGGAGTGTGTGTTACCTGTGCTGTGTGGAGTGTGTGTTACCTGTGCTGTGTGGAGTGTGTGTTACCTGTGCTGTGTGGAGTGTGTGTTACCTGTGCTGTGTGGAGTGTGTGTGTGTGTGTTACCTGTGCTGTGTGGAGTGTGTATGTGTGTGTTACCTGTGCTGTGTGGAGTGTGTGTGTGTGTTACCTGTGCTGTGTGGAGTGTGTGTGTGTGTGTTACCTGTGCTGTGTGGAGTGTGTGTGTGTGTGTGTGTTACCTGTGCTGTGTGGAGTGTGTGTGTGTGTGTGTTACCTGTGCTGTGTGGAGTGTGTGTGTGTGTTACCTGTGCTGTGTGGAGTGTGTATGTGTGTGTTACCTGTGCTGTGTGGAGTGTGTATGTGTGTGTTATCTGTGCTGTGTGGAGTGTGTGTGTGTTACCTGTGCTGTGTGGAGTGTGTGTGTGTTACCTGTGCTGTGTGGAGTGTGTGTGTGTTACCTGTGCTGTGTGGAGTGTGTGTGTGTTACCTGTGCTGTGTGGAGTTTGGAGTGTGTGGAGTGTGTGTGTGTGTGTTACCTGTGCTGTGTGGAGTGTGTGTGGAGTGTGTGTGGAGTGTGTGTGTTACCTGTGCTGTGTGGAGTGTGTGGAGTGTGCGTGTGTTACCTGTGCTGTGTGGAGTGTGTGTGTGTTACCTGTGCTGTGTGGAGTGTGTGTTTGTGTTACCTGTGCTGTGTGGAGTGTGTGTGTGTGTTACCTGTGCTGTGTGGAGTGTGTGTGTGTTACCTGTGCTGTGTGGAGTGTGTGTGTTACCTGTGCTGTGTGGAGTTTGGAGTGTGTGGAGTGTGTGTGTGTGTTACCTGTGCTGTGTGGAGTTTGGAGTGTGTGGAGTGTGTGTGTGTGTTACCTGTGCTGTGTGGAGTGTGTGTGGAGTGTGTGTGGAGTGTGTGTGTTACCTGTGCTGTGTGGAGTTTGGAGTGTGTGGAGTGTGTGTGTGTGTGACCTGTGCTGTGTGGAGTTTGGAGTGTGTGGAGTGTGTGTGTGTGTTACCTGTGCTGTGTGGAGTGTGTGTGGAGTGTGTGTGGAGTGCGTGTGTTACCTGTGCTGTGTGGAGTGCGTGCGTTACCTGTGCTGTGTGGAGTGTGCGTGCGTTACCTGTGCTGTGTGGAGTGTGCGTGCGTTACCTGTGCTGTGTGGAGTGTGCGTGCGTTACCTGTGCTGTGTGGAGTGTGCGTGCGTTACCTGTGCTGTGTGGAGTGTGCGTGCGTTACCTGTGCTGTGTGGAGTGTGCGTGCGTTACCTGTGCTGTGTGGAGTGTGCGTGCGTTACCTGTGCTGTGTGGAGTGTGCGTGCGTTACCTGTGCTGTGTGGAGTGTGCGTGCGTTACCTGTGCTGTGTGGAGTGTGCGTGCGTTACCTGTGCTGTGTGGAGTGTGCGTGCGTTACCTGTGCTGTGTGGAGTGTGCGTGCGTTACCTGTGCTGTGTGGAGTGTGTGTGTGTGTTACCTGTGCTGTGTGGAGTGTGCGTGCGTTACCTGTGCTGTGTGGAGTGTGTGTGTGTGTTACCTGTGCTGTGTGGAGTGTGTGTGTGTGTGTGTTACCTGTGCTGTGTGAAGTGTGTGTGTGTGTTACCTGTGCTGTGTGGAGTGTGTGTGTGCGTTACCTGTGCTGTGTGGAGTGTGCGTGCGTTACCTGTGCTGTGTGGAGTGTGCGTGCGTTACCTGTGCTGTGTGGAGTGTGCGTGCGTTACCTGTGCTGTGTGGAGTGTGTGTGTGTGTTACCTGTGCTGTGTGAAGTGTGTGTGTGTGTTACCTGTGCTGTGTGGAGTGTGTGTGTGTGTTACCTGTGCTGTGTGGAGTGTGTGTGTGTGTTACCTGTGCTGTGTGGAGTGTGTGTGTGTGTTACCTGTGCTGTGTGGAGTGTGTGTGTGTGTTACCTGTGCTGTGTGGAGTGTGTGTGTGTGTGTTACCTGTGCTGTGTGGAGTGTGTGTGTGTGTGTTACCTGTGCTGTGTGGAGTGTGTGTGTTACCTGTGCTGTGTGGAGTGTGTGTGTGTTACCTGTGCTGTGTGGAGTGTGTGTGTGTTACCTGTGCTGTGTGGAGTGTGCGTGTGTTACCTGTGCTGTGTGGAGTGTGCGTGCGTTACCTGTGCTGTGTGGAGTGTGCGTGCGTTACCTGTGCTGTGTGGAGTGTGTGTGCGTTACCTGTGCTGTGTGGAGTGTGCGTGCGTTACCTGTGCTGTGTGGAGTGTGCGTGCGTTACCTGTGCTGTGTGGAGTGTGTGTGTGTGTTACCTGTGCTGTGTGGAGTGTGTGTGTGTGTTACCTGTGCTGTGTGGAGTGTGTGTGTGTGTTACCTGTGCTGTGTGGAGTGTGTGTGTGTGTTACCTGTGCTGTGTGGAGTGTGTGTGTTACCTGTGCTGTGTGGAGTGTGTGTGTTACCTGTGCTGTGTGGAGTGTGTGTGTGTTACCTGTGCTGTGTGGAGTGTGTGTGTGTTACCTGTGCTGTGTGGAGTGTGTGTGTGTTACCTGTGCTGTGTGGAGTGTGTGTGTGTTACCTGTGCTGTGTGGAGTGTGTGTGTGTTACCTGTGCTGTGTGGAGTGTGTGTGTGTTACCTGTGCTGTGTGGAGTGTGTGTGTGTTACCTGTGCTGTGTGGAGTGTGTGTGTGTTACCTGTGCTGTGTGGAGTGTGTGTGTGTTACCTGTGCTGTGTGGAGTGTGTGTGTGTTACCTGTGCTGTGTGGAGTTTGGAGTGTGTGGAGTGTGTGTGTGTGTTACCTGTGCTGTGTGGAGTGTGTGTGGAGTGTGTGTGGAGTGTGTGTGTTACCTGTGCTGTGTGGAGTGTGTGGAGTGTGCGTGTGTTACCTGTGCTGTGTGGAGTGTGTGTGTGTTACCTGTGCTGTGTGGAGTGTGTGTGTGTTACCTGTGCTGTGTGGAGTGTGTGTGTGTTACCTGTGCTGTGTGGAGTGTGTGTGTGTGTTACCTGTGCTGTGTGGAGTGTGTGTGTGTTACCTGTGCTGTGTGGAGTGTGTGTGTGTTACCTGTGCTGTGTGGAGTGTGTGTGTGTTACCTGTGCTGTGTGGAGTGTGTGTGTTACCTGTGCTGTGTGGAGTTTGGAGTGTGTGGAGTGTGTGTGTGTGTTACCTGTGCTGTGTGGAGTGTGTGTGTGTTACCTGTGCTGTGTGGAGTGTGTGTGTTACCTGTGCTGTGTGGAGTGTGTGTGTTACCTGTGCTGTGTGGAGTTTGGAGTGTGTGGAGTGTGTGTGTGTGTTACCTGTGCTGTGTGGAGTGTGTGTGTTACCTGTGCTGAGTGGAGTGTGTGTGTTACCTGTGCTGTGTGGAGTGTGTGTGTTACCTGTGCTGAGTGGAGAGTGTGTGTTACCTGTGCTGTGTGGAGTGTGCGTGTGTTACCTGTGCTGTGTGGAGTGTGCGTGTGTTACCTGTGCTGTGTGGAGTGTGCGTGTGTTACCTGTGCTGTGTGGAGTGTGCGTGTGTTACCTGTGCTGTGTGGAGTGTGCGTGTGTTACCTGTGCTGTGTGGAGTGTGCGTGTGTTACCTGTGCTGTGTGGAGTGTGCGTGTGTTACCTGTGCTGTGTGGAGTGTGCGTGTGTTACCTGTGCTGTGTGGAGTGTGCGTGTGTTACCTGTGCTGTGTGGAGTGTGCGTGTGTTACCTGTGCTGTGTGGAGTGTGCGTGTGTTACCTGTGCTGTGTGGAGTGTGCGTGTGTTACCTGTGCTGTGTGGAGTGTGTGTGTGTTACCTGTGCTGTGTGGAGTGTGTGTGTGTTACCTGTGCTGTGTGGAGTGTGTGTGTGTTACCTGTGCTGTGTGGAGTGTGTGTGTGTGTTACCTGTGCTGTGTGGAGTGTGTGTGTGTTACCTGTGCTGTGTGGAGTGTGTGTGTTACCTGTGCTGTGTGGAGTTTGGAGTGTGTGGAGTGTGTGTGTGTGTTACCTGTGCTGTGTGGAGTGTGTGTGTGTTACCTGTGCTGTGTGGAGTGTGTGTGTTACCTGTGCTGTGTGGAGTGTGTGTGTGTTACCTGTGCTGTGTGGAGTGTGTGTGTTACCTGTGCTGTGTGGAGTTTGGAGTGTGTGGACTGTGTGTGTGTGTTACCTGTGCTGTGTGGAGTGTGTGTGTTACCTGTGCTGAGTGGAGTGTGTGTGTTACCTGTGCTGTGTGGAGTGTGTGTGTTACCTGTGCTGAGTGGAGTTTGGAGTGTGTGGAGTGTGTGTGTGTGTTACCTGTGCTGTGTGGAGTTTGGAGTGTGTGGAGTGTGTGTGTGTGTTACCTGTGCTGTGTGGAGTGTGTGTGTGTTACCTGTGCTGTGTGGAGTGTGTGTGTTACCTGTGCTGTGTGGAGTGTGCGTGTGTTACCTGTGCTGAGTGGAGTGTGCGTGTGTTACCTGTGCTGTGTGGAGTGTGCGTGTGTTACCTGTGCTGTGTGGAGTGTGCGTGTGTTACCTGTGCTGTGTGGAGTGTGCGTGTGTTACCTGTGCTGTGTGGAGTGTGCGTGTGTTACCTGTGCTGTGTGGAGTGTGCGTGTGTTACCTGTGCTGTGTGGAGTGTGTGTGTTACCTGTGCTGTGTGGAGTTTGGAGTGTGTGGAGTGTGTGTGTGTGTTACCTGTGCTGTGTGGAGTGTGTGTGTGTTACCTGTGCTGTGTGGAGTGTGTGTGTTACCTGTGCTGTGTGGAGTGTGTGTGTTACCTGTGCTGTGTGGAGTGTGTGTGTTACCTGTGCTGTGTGGAGTGTGCGTGCGTTACCTGTGCTGTGTGGAGTGTGTGTGTGTTACCTGTGCTGTGTGGAGTGTGTGTGTTACCTGTGCTGTGTGGAGTGTGCGTGCGTTACCTGTGCTGTGTGGAGTGTGCGTGTGTTACCTGTGCTGTGTGGAGTGTGTGTGTTACCTGTGCTGTGTGGAGTTTGGAGTGTGTGGAGTGTGTGTGTGTGTTACCTGTGCTGTGTGGAGTTTGGAGTGTGTGGAGTGTGTGTGTGTGTTACCTGTGCTGTGTGGAGTGTGTGTGTGTTACCTGTGCTGTGTGGAGTGTGCGTGTTACCTGTGCTGTGTGGAGTGTGCGTGCGTTACCTGTGCTGTGTGGAGTGTGCGTGCGTTACCTGTGCTGTGTGGAGTGCGTGCGTTACCTGTGCTGTGTGGAGTGTGCGTGCGTTACCTGTGCTGTGTGGAGTGTGCGTGCGTTACCTGTGCTGTGTGGAGTGTGCGTGCGTTACCTGTGCTGTGTGGAGTGTGCGTGCGTTACCTGTGCTGTGTGGAGTGTGCGTGCGTTACCTGTGCTGTGTGGAGTGTGCGTGCGTTACCTGTGCTGTGTGGAGTGTGCGTGCGTTACCTGTGCTGTGTGGAGTGTGCGTGCGTTACCTGTGCTGTGTGGAGTGTGCGTGCGTTACCTGTGCTGTGTGGAGTGTGCGTGCGTTACCTGTGCTGTGTGGAGTGTGCGTGCGTTACCTGTGCTGTGTGGAGTGTGCGTGCGTTACCTGTGCTGTGTGGAGTGTGCGTGCGTTACCTGTGCTGTGTGGAGTGTGCGTGCGTTACCTGTGCTGTGTGGAGTGTGCGTGCGTTACCTGTGCTGTGTGGAGTGTGCGTGCGTTACCTGTGCTGTGTGGAGTGTGCGTGCGTTACCTGTGCTGTGTGGAGTGTGCGTGCGTTACCTGTGCTGTGTGGAGTGTGCGTGCGTTACCTGTGCTGTGTGGAGTGTGCGTGCGTTACCTGTGCTGTGTGGAGTGTGCGTGCGTTACCTGTGCTGTGTGGAGTGTGCGTGCGTTACCTGTGCTGTGTGGAGTGTGCGTGCGTTACCTGTGCTGTGTGGAGTGTGCGTGCGTTACCTGTGCTGTGTGGAGTGTGCGTGCGTTACCTGTGCTGTGTGGAGTGTGCGTGCGTTACCTGTGCTGTGTGGAGTGTGCGTGCGTTACCTGTGCTGTGTGGAGTGTGCGTGCGTTACCTGTGCTGTGTGGAGTGTGCGTGCGTTACCTGTGCTGTGTGGAGTGTGCGTGCGTTACCTGTGCTGTGTGGAGTGTGCGTGCGTTACCTGTGCTGTGTGGAGTGTGCGTGCGTTACCTGTGCTGTGTGGAGTGTGCGTGCGTTACCTGTGCTGTGTGGAGTGTGCGTGCGTTACCTGTGCTGTGTGGAGTGTGCGTGCGTTACCTGTGCTGTGTGGAGTGTGCGTGCGTTACCTGTGCTGTGTGGAGTGTGCGTGCGTTACCTGTGCTGTGTGGAGTGTGCGTGCGTTACCTGTGCTGTGTGGAGTGTGCGTGCGTTACCTGTGCTGTGTGGAGTGTGCGTGCGTTACCTGTGCTGTGTGGAGTGTGCGTGCGTTACCTGTGCTGTGTGGAGTGTGCGTGCGTTACCTGTGCTGTGTGGAGTGTGCGTGCGTTACCTGTGCTGTGTGGAGTGTGCGTGCGTTACCTGTGCTGTGTGGAGTGTGCGTGCGTTACCTGTGCTGTGTGGAGTGTGCGTGCGTTACCTGTGCTGTGTGGAGTGTGCGTGCGTTACCTGTGCTGTGTGGAGTGTGCGTGCGTTACCTGTGCTGTGTGGAGTGTGCGTGCGTTACCTGTGCTGTGTGGAGTGTGCGTGCGTTACCTGTGCTGTGTGGAGTGTGCGTGCGTTACCTGTGCTGTGTGGAGTGTGCGTGCGTTACCTGTGCTGTGTGGAGTGTGCGTGCGTTACCTGTGCTGTGTGGAGTGTGCGTGCGTTACCTGTGCTGTGTGGAGTGTGCGTGCGTTACCTGTGCTGTGTGGAGTGTGCGTGCGTTACCTGTGCTGTGTGGAGTGTGCGTGTGTTACCTGTGCTGTGTGGAGTGTGTGTGTTACCTGTGCTGAGTGGAGAGTGTGTGTGTGTGTTACCTGTGCTGTGTGGAGTGTGCGTGCGTTACCTGTGCTGTGTGGAGTGTGTGTGTTACCTGTGCTGAGTGGAGAGTGTGTGTGTGTGTTACCTGTGCTGTGTGGAGTGTGCGTGCGTTACCTGTGCTGTGTGGAGTGTGCGTGCGTTACCTGTGCTGTGTGGAGTGTGCGTGTGTTACCTGTGCTGTGTGGAGTTTGTGTGTTACCTGTGCTGAGTGGAGTGTGTGTGTTACCTGTGCTGTGTGGAGTGTGTGTGTTACCTGTGCTGAGTGGAGAGTGTGTGTGTGTGTTACCTGTGCTGTGTGGAGTGTGCGTGTGTTACCTGTGCTGTGTCGAGTGTGTGTGTTACCTGTGCTGAGTGGAGTGTGTGTGTTACCTGTGCTGTGTGGAGTGTGTGTGTTACCTGTGCTGAGTGGAGAGTGTGTGTGTGTGTTACCTGTGCTGTGTGGAGTGTGCGTGCGTTACCTGTGCTGTGTGGAGTGTGCGTGCGTTACCTGTGCTGTGTGGAGTGTGCGTGCGTTACCTGTGCTGTGTGGAGTGTGCGTGCGTTACCTGTGCTGTGTGGAGTGTGCGTGCGTTACCTGTGCTGTGTGGAGTGTGCGTGCGTTACCTGTGCTGTGTGGAGTGTGCGTGCGTTACCTGTGCTGTGTGGAGTGTGCGTGCGTTACCTGTGCTGTGTGGAGTGTGCGTGCGTTACCTGTGCTGTGTGGAGTGTGCGTGCGTTACCTGTGCTGTGTGGAGTGTGCGTGCGTTACCTGTGCTGTGTGGAGTGTGCGTGCGTTACCTGTGCTGTGTGGAGTGTGCGTGTGTTACCTGTGCTGTGTGGAGTGTGCGTGTGTTACCTGTGCTGTGTGGAGTGTGCGTGTGTTACCTGTGCTGTGTGGAGTGTGCGTGTGTTACCTGTGCTGTGTGGAGTGTGTGTGTTACCTGTGCTGAGTGGAGTGTGTGTGTTACCTGTGCTGTGTGGAGTGTGCGTGTGTTACCTGTGCTGTGTGGAGTGTGTGTGTTACCTGTGCTGAGTGGAGAGTGTGTGTGTGTGTTACCTGTGCTGTGTGGAGTGTGCGTGCGTTACCTGTGCTGTGTGGAGTGTGCGTGTGTTACCTGTGCTGTGTGGAGTGTGTGTGTTACCTGTGCTGTGTGGAGTGTGCGTGCGTTACCTGTGCTGTGTGGAGTGTGCGTGCGTTACCTGTGCTGTGTGGAGTGTGCGTGCGTTACCTGTGCTGTGTGGAGTGTGCGTGCGTTACCTGTGCTGTGTGGAGTGTGCGTGCGTTACCTGTGCTGTGTGGAGTGTGCGTGCGTTACCTGTGCTGTGTGGAGTGTGCGTGCGTTACCTGTGCTGTGTGGAGTGTGCGTGCGTTACCTGTGCTGTGTGGAGTGTGCGTGCGTTACCTGTGCTGTGTGGAGTGTGCGTGCGTTACCTGTGCTGTGTGGAGTGTGCGTGCGTTACCTGTGCTGTGTGGAGTGTGCGTGCGTTACCTGTGCTGTGTGGAGTGTGCGTGTGTTACCTGTGCTGTGTGGAGTGTGCGTGTGTTACCTGTGCTGTGTGGAGTGTGCGTGTGTTACCTGTGCTGTGTGGAGTGTGCGTGTGTTACCTGTGCTGTGTGGAGTGTGTGTGTTACCTGTGCTGAGTGGAGTGTGTGTGTTACCTGTGCTGTGTGGAGTGTGCGTGTGTTACCTGTGCTGTGTGGAGTGTGTGTGTTACCTGTGCTGAGTGGAGAGTGTGTGTGTGTGTTACCTGTGCTGTGTGGAGTGTGCGTGCGTTACCTGTGCTGTGTGGAGTGTGCGTGCGTTACCTGTGCTGTGTGGAGTGTGCGTGTGTTACCTGTGCTGTGTGGAGTGTGTGTGTTACCTGTGCTGAGTGGAGTGTGTGTGTTACCTGTGCTGTGTGGAGTGTGTGTGTTACCTGTGCTGAGTGGAGAGTGTGTGTGTGTGTTACCTGTGCTGTGTGGAGTGTGCGTGTGTTACCTGTGCTGTGTGGAGTGTGTGTGTTACCTGTGCTGAGTGGAGTGTGTGTGTTACCTGTGCTGTGTGGAGTGTGTGTGTTACCTGTGCTGAGTGGAGAGTGTGTGTGTGTGTTACCTGTGCTGTGTGGAGTGTGCGTGCGTTACCTGTGCTGTGTGGAGTGTGCGTGCGTTACCTGTGCTGTGTGGAGTGTGCGTGCGTTACCTGTGCTGTGTGGAGTGTGCGTGCGTTACCTGTGCTGTGTGGAGTGTGCGTGCGTTACCTGTGCTGTGTGGAGTGTGCGTGCGTTACCTGTGCTGTGTGGAGTGTGCGTGCGTTACCTGTGCTGTGTGGAGTGTGCGTGCGTTACCTGTGCTGTGTGGAGTGTGCGTGCGTTACCTGTGCTGTGTGGAGTGTGCGTGCGTTACCTGTGCTGTGTGGAGTGTGCGTGCGTTACCTGTGCTGTGTGGAGTGTGCGTGCGTTACCTGTGCTGTGTGGAGTGTGCGTGTGTTACCTGTGCTGTGTGGAGTGTGCGTGTGTTACCTGTGCTGTGTGGAGTGTGCGTGTGTTACCTGTGCTGTGTGGAGTGTGCGTGTGTTACCTGTGCTGTGTGGAGTGTGTGTGTTACCTGTGCTGAGTGGAGTGTGTGTGTTACCTGTGCTGTGTGGAGTGTGCGTGTGTTACCTGTGCTGTGTGGAGTGTGTGTGTTACCTGTGCTGAGTGGAGAGTGTGTGTGTGTGTTACCTGTGCTGTGTGGAGTGTGCGTGCGTTACCTGTGCTGTGTGGAGTGTGCGTGCGTTACCTGTGCTGTGTGGAGTGTGCGTGTGTTACCTGTGCTGTGTGGAGTGTGTGTGTTACCTGTGCTGTGTGGAGTGTGCGTGCGTTACCTGTGCTGTGTGGAGTGTGCGTGCGTTACCTGTGCTGTGTGGAGTGTGCGTGCGTTACCTGTGCTGTGTGGAGTGTGCGTGCGTTACCTGTGCTGTGTGGAGTGTGCGTGCGTTACCTGTGCTGTGTGGAGTGTGCGTGCGTTACCTGTGCTGTGTGGAGTGTGCGTGCGTTACCTGTGCTGTGTGGAGTGTGCGTGCGTTACCTGTGCTGTGTGGAGTGTGCGTGCGTTACCTGTGCTGTGTGGAGTGTGCGTGCGTTACCTGTGCTGTGTGGAGTGTGCGTGCGTTACCTGTGCTGTGTGGAGTGTGCGTGTGTTACCTGTGCTGTGTGGAGTGTGCGTGTGTTACCTGTGCTGTGTGGAGTGTGCGTGTGTTACCTGTGCTGTGTGGAGTGTGCGTGTGTTACCTGTGCTGTGTGGAGTGTGTGTGTTACCTGTGCTGAGTGGAGTGTGTGTGTTACCTGTGCTGTGTGGAGTGTGCGTGTGTTACCTGTGCTGTGTGGAGTGTGTGTGTTACCTGTGCTGAGTGGAGAGTGTGTGTGTGTGTTACCTGTGCTGTGTGGAGTGTGCGTGCGTTACCTGTGCTGTGTGGAGTGTGCGTGCGTTACCTGTGCTGTGTGGAGTGTGCGTGTGTTACCTGTGCTGTGTGGAGTGTGTGTGTTACCTGTGCTGAGTGGAGTGTGTGTGTTACCTGTGCTGTGTGGAGTGTGTGTGTTACCTGTGCTGAGTGGAGAGTGTGTGTGTGTGTTACCTGTGCTGTGTGGAGTGTGCGTGTGTTACCTGTGCTGTGTGGAGTGTGTGTGTTACCTGTGCTGTGTGGAGTGTGTGTGTTACCTGTGCTGTGTGGAGTGTGTGTGTTACCTGTGCTGAGTGGAGAGTGTGTGTGTGTGTTACCTGTGCTGTGTGGAGTGTGCGTGCGTTACCTGTGCTGTGTGGAGTGTGCGTGCGTTACCTGTGCTGTGTGGAGTGTGCGTGCGTTACCTGTGCTGTGTGGAGTGTGCGTGCGTTACCTGTGCTGTGTGGAGTGTGCGTGCGTTACCTGTGCTGTGTGGAGTGTGCGTGCGTTACCTGTGCTGTGTGGAGTGTGCGTGCGTTACCTGTGCTGTGTGGAGTGTGCGTGCGTTACCTGTGCTGTGTGGAGTGTGCGTGCGTTACCTGTGCTGTGTGGAGTGTGCGTGCGTTACCTGTGCTGTGTGGAGTGTGCGTGCGTTACCTGTGCTGTGTGGAGTGTGCGTGCGTTACCTGTGCTGTGTGGAGTGTGCGTGCGTTACCTGTGCTGTGTGGAGTGTGCGTGCGTTACCTGTGCTGTGTGGAGTGTGCGTGCGTTACCTGTGCTGTGTGGAGTGTGCGTGCGTTACCTGTGCTGTGTGGAGTGTGCGTGCGTTACCTGTGCTGTGTGGAGTGTGCGTGCGTTACCTGTGCTGTGTGGAGTGTGCGTGCGTTACCTGTGCTGTGTGGAGTGTGCGTGCGTTACCTGTGCTGTGTGGAGTGTGCGTGCGTTACCTGTGCTGTGTGGAGTGTGCGTGTGTTACCTGTGCTGTGTGGAGTGTGCGTGCGTTACCTGTGCTGTGTGGAGTGTGCGTGTGTTACCTGTGCTGAGTGGAGAGTGTGTGTGTGTGTTACCTGTGCTGTGTGGAGTGTGCGTGTGTTACCTGTGCTGTGTGGAGTGTGTGTGTTACCTGTGCTGAGTGGAGAGTGTGTGTGTGTGTGTTACCTGTGCTGTGTGGAGTGTGTGTGTGTTACCTGTGCTGTGTGGAGTGTGTGTGTGTTACCTGTGCTGTGTGGAGTGTGTGTGTTACCTGTGCTGAGTGGAGAGTGTGTGTGTGTGTGTTACCTGTGCTGTGTGGAGTGTGTGTGTGTTACCTGTGCTGTGTGGAGTGTGTGTGTGTTACCTGTGCTGTGTGGAGTGTGTGTGTTACCTGTGCTGAGTGGAGAGTGTGTGTGTGTGTGTTACCTGTGCTGTGTGGAGTGTGTGTGTGTGTTACCTGTGCTGTGTGGAGTGTGTGTGTTACCTGTGCTGTGTGGAGTGTGCGTGTGTTACCTGTGCTGTGTGGAGTGTGTGTGTTACCTGTGCTGAGTGGAGAGTGTGTGTGTGTGTTACCTGTGCTGTGTGGAGTGTGTGTGTTACCTGTGCTGAGTCGAGAGTGTGTGTGTGTGTGTGTTACCTGTGCTGTGTGGAGTGTGCGTGTGTTACCTGTGCTGTGTGGAGTGTGCGTGTGTTACCTGTGCTGTGTGGAGTGTGTGTGTGTTACCTGTGCTGTGTGGAGTGTGTGTGTGTTACCTGTGCTGTGTGGAGTTTGGAGTGTGTGGAGTGTATGTGTGTGTTACCTGTGCTGTGTGGAGTGTGTGTGGAGTGTGTGTGGAGTGTGCGTGTGTTACCTGTGCTGTGTGGAGTGTGTGTGTGTTACCTGTGCTGTGTGGAGTGTGTGTGTGTTACCTGTGCTGTGTGGAGTGTGTGTGTGTTACCTGTGCTGTGTGGAGTGTGTGTGTTACCTGTGCTGAGTGGAGAGTGTGTGTGTTACCTGTGCTGTGTGGAGTGTGTGTGTGTTACCTGTGCTGTGTGGAGTGTGTGTGTGTTACCTGTGCTGTGTGGAGTGTGTGTGTGTTACCTGTGCTGTGTGGAGTGTGTGTGTTACCTGTGCTGAGTGGAGAGTGTGTGTGTGTGTGTTACCTGTGCTGTGTGGAGTGTGTGTGTGTGTTACCTGTGCTGTGTGGAGTGTGTGTGTTACCTGTGCTGTGTGGAGTGTGCGTGTGTTACCTGTGCTGTGTGGAGTGTGTGTGTTACCTGTGCTGAGTGGAGAGTGTGTGTGTTACCTGTGCTGTGTGGAGTGTATGTGTGTGTTACCTGTGCTGTGTGGAGTGTGTGTGGAGTGTGTGTGGAGTGTGCGTGTGTTACCTGTGCTGTGTGGAGTGTGTGTGTGTTACCTGTGCTGTGTGGAGTGTGTGTGTGTGTTACCTGTGCTGTGTGGAGTGTGTGTGTGTGTTACCTGTGCTGTGTGGAGTGTGTGTGTGTTACCTGTGCTGTGTGGAGTGTGTGTGTGTTACCTGTGCTGTGTGGAGTGTGTGTGTTACCTGTGCTGTGTGGAGTTTGGAGTGTGTGGAGTGTGTGTGGAGTGCGTGCGTTACCTGTGCTGTGTGGAGTGTGCGTGCGTTACCTGTGCTGTGTGGAGTGTGCGTGCGTTACCTGTGCTGTGTGGAGTGTGCGTGCGTTACCTGTGCTGTGTGGAGTGTGCGTGCGTTACCTGTGCTGTGTGGAGTGTGCGTGCGTTACCTGTGCTGTGTGGAGTGTGCGTGCGTTACCTGTGCTGTGTGGAGTGTGCGTGCGTTACCTGTGCTGTGTGGAGTGTGCGTGCGTTACCTGTGCTGTGTGGAGTGTGCGTGCGTTACCTGTGCTGTGTGGAGTGTGCGTGCGTTACCTGTGCTGTGTGGAGTGTGCGTGCGTTACCTGTGCTGTGTGGAGTGTGCGTGCGTTACCTGTGCTGTGTGGAGTGTGCGTGCGTTACCTGTGCTGTGTGGAGTGTGCGTGCGTTACCTGTGCTGTGTGGAGTGTGCGTGCGTTACCTGTGCTGTGTGGAGTGTGCGTGCGTTACCTGTGCTGTGTGGAGTGTGCGTGCGTTACCTGTGCTGTGTGGAGTGTGCGTGCGTTACCTGTGCTGTGTGGAGTGTGCGTGCGTTACCTGTGCTGTGTGGAGTGTGCGTGCGTTACCTGTGCTGTGTGGAGTGTGCGTGCGTTACCTGTGCTGTGTGGAGTGTGCGTGCGTTACCTGTGCTGTGTGGAGTGTGCGTGCGTTACCTGTGCTGTGTGGAGTGTGCGTGCGTTACCTGTGCTGTGTGGAGTGTGCGTGCGTTACCTGTGCTGTGTGGAGTGTGCGTGCGTTACCTGTGCTGTGTGGAGTGTGCGTGCGTTACCTGTGCTGTGTGGAGTGTGCGTGCGTTACCTGTGCTGTGTGGAGTGTGCGTGCGTTACCTGTGCTGTGTGGAGTGTGCGTGCGTTACCTGTGCTGTGTGGAGTGTGCGTGCGTTACCTGTGCTGTGTGGAGTGTGCGTGCGTTACCTGTGCTGTGTGGAGTGTGCGTGCGTTACCTGTGCTGTGTGGAGTGTGCGTGCGTTACCTGTGCTGTGTGGAGTGTGCGTGCGTTATCTGTGCTGTGTGGAGTGTGCGTGCGTTACCTGTGCTGTGTGGAGTGTGCGTGCGTTACCTGTGCTGTGTGGAGTGTGCGTGCGTTACCTGTGCTGTGTGGAGTGTGCGTGCGTTACCTGTGCTGTGTGGAGTGTGCGTGCGTTACCTGTGCTGTGTGGAGTGTGCGTGCGTTACCTGTGCTGTGTGGAGTGTGCGTGCGTTACCTGTGCTGTGTGGAGTGTGCGTGCGTTACCTGTGCTGTGTGGAGTGTGCGTGCGTTACCTGTGCTGTGTGGAGTGTGCGTGCGTTACCTGTGCTGTGTGGAGTGTGCGTGCGTTACCTGTGCTGTGTGGAGTGTGCGTGCGTTACCTGTGCTGTGTGGAGTGTGCGTGCGTTACCTGTGCTGTGTGGAGTGTGCGTGCGTTACCTGTGCTGTGTGGAGTGTGCGTGCGTTACCTGTGCTGTGTGGAGTGTGCGTGCGTTACCTGTGCTGTGTGGAGTGTGCGTGCGTTACCTGTGCTGTGTGGAGTGTGCGTGCGTTACCTGTGCTGTGTGGAGTGTGCGTGCGTTACCTGTGCTGTGTGGAGTGTGCGTGCGTTACCTGTGCTGTGTGGAGTGTGCGTGCGTTACCTGTGCTGTGTGGAGTGTGCGTGCGTTACCTGTGCTGTGTGGAGTGTGCGTGTGTTACCTGTGCTGTGTGGAGTGTGTGTGTGTGTTACCTGTGCTGTGTGGAGTGTGTGTGTGTTACCTGTGCTGTGTGGAGTGTGTGTGTTACCTGTGCTGTGTGGAGTTTGGAGTGTGTGGAGTGTGTGTGTGTGTTACCTGTGCTGTGTGGAGTGTGTGTGTGTTACCTGTGCTGTGTGGAGTGTGTGTGTGTGTTACCTGTGCTGTGTGGAGTGTGTGTGTGTTACCTGTGCTGTGTGGAGTGTGTGTGTTACCTGTG
This sequence comes from Neoarius graeffei, assembly GCF_027579695.1. Lineage (NCBI taxonomy): Eukaryota > Metazoa > Chordata > Actinopteri > Siluriformes > Ariidae > Neoarius > Neoarius graeffei. Next base: position 126,970,394 of record NC_083570.1, on the reverse strand, counting down.
CTGTGTGGAGTGTGTGTGTGTTACCTGTGCTGTGTGGAGTGTGTGTGTTACCTGTGCTGTGTGGAGTTTGGAGTGTGTGGAGTGTGTGTGTGTGTTACCTGTGCTGAGTGGAGTGTGTGTGTTACCTGTGCTGTGTGGAGTGTGTGTGTTACCTGTGCTGAGTGGAGTTTGGAGTGTGTGGAGTGTGTGTGTGTGTTACCTGTGCTGTGTGGAGTTTGGAGTGTGTGGAGTGTGTGTGTGTGTTACCTGTGCTGTGTGGAGTGTGTGTGTGTTACCTGTGCTGTGTGGAGTGTGTGTGTTACCTGTGCTGTGTGGAGTGTGTGTGTGTTACCTGTGCTGTGTGGAGTGTGTGTGTTACCTGTGCTGTGTGGAGTTTGGAGTGTGTGGAGTGTGTGTGTGTGTTACCTGTGCTGAGTGGAGTGTGTGTGTTACCTGTGCTGTGTGGAGTGTGTGTGTTACCTGTGCTGAGTGGAGTTTGGAGTGTGTGGAGTGTGTGTGTGTGTTACCTGTGCTGTGTGGAGTTTGGAGTGTGTGGAGTGTGTGTGTGTGTTACCTGTGCTGTGTGGAGTGTGTGTGTGTTACCTGTGCTGTGTGGAGTGTGTGTGTTACCTGTGCTGTGTGGAGTGTGCGTGTGTTACCTGTGCTGAGTGGAGTGTGCGTGTGTTACCTGTGCTGTGTGGAGTGTGCGTGTGTTACCTGTGCTGTGTGGAGTGTGCGTGTGTTACCTGTGCTGTGTGGAGTGTGCGTGTGTTACCTGTGCTGTGTGGAGTGTGCGTGTGTTACCTGTGCTGTGTGGAGTGTGTGTGTTACCTGTGCTGTGTGGAGTTTGGAGTGTGTGGAGTGTGTGTGTGTGTTACCTGTGCTGTGTGGAGTGTGTGTGTGTTACCTGTGCTGTGTGGAGTGTGCGTGTTACCTGTGCTGTGTGGAGTGTGCGTGTTACCTGTGCTGTGTGGAGTGTGCGTGTTACCTGTGCTGTGTGGAGTGTGCGTGTTACCTGTGCTGTGTGGAGTGTGCGTGTTACCTGTGCTGTGTGGAGTGTGCGTGTTACCTGTGCTGTGTGGAGTGTGTGTGTGTTACCTGTGCTGTGTGGAGTGTGCGTGTTACCTGTGCTGTGTGTAGTGTGCGTGCGTTACCTGTGCTGTGTGGAGTGTGCGTGCGTTACCTGTGCTGTGTGGAGTGTGCGTGCGTTACCTGTGCTGTGTGGAGTGTGCGTGCGTTACCTGTGCTGTGTGGAGTGTGCGTGCGTTACCTGTGCTGTGTGGAGTGTGTGTGTTACCTGTGCTGTGTGGAGTGTGCGTGCGTTACCTGTGCTGTGTGGAGTGTGCGTGTGTTACCTGTGCTGTGTGGAGTGTGTGTGTTACCTGTGCTGAGTGGAGTGTGTGTGTTACCTGTGCTGTGTGGAGTGTGTGTGTTACCTGTGCTGAGTGGAGAGTGTGTGTGTGTGTTACCTGTGCTGTGTGGAGTGTGCGTGTGTTACCTGTGCTGTGTGGAGTGTGTGTGTTACCTGTGCTGAGTGGAGTGTGTGTGTTACCTGTGCTGTGTGGAGTGTGTGTGTTACCTGTGCTGAGTGGAGAGTGTGTGTGTTACCTGTGCTGTGTGGAGTGTGCGTGCGTTACCTGTGCTGTGTGGAGTGTGCGTGCGTTACCTGTGCTGTGTGGAGTGTGCGTGCGTTACCTGTGCTGTGTGGAGTGTGCGTGCGTTACCTGTGCTGTGTGGAGTGTGCGTGCGTTACCTGTGCTGTGTGGAGTGTGCGTGCGTTACCTGTGCTGTGTGGAGTGTGCGTGCGTTACCTGTGCTGTGTGGAGTGTGCGTGCGTTACCTGTGCTGTGTGGAGTGTGCGTGCGTTACCTGTGCTGTGTGGAGTGTGCGTGTGTTACCTGTGCTGTGTGGAGTGTGCGTGTGTTACCTGTGCTGTGTGGAGTGTGCGTGTGTTACCTGTGCTGTGTGGAGTGTGCGTGTGTTACCTGTGCTGTGTGGAGTGTGCGTGTGTTACCTGTGCTGTGTGGAGTGTGTGTGTTACCTGTGCTGAGTGGAGAGTGTGTGCGTGTGTTACCTGTGCTGTGTGGAGTGTGCGTGTGTTACCTGTGCTGTGTGGAGTGTGTGTGTTACCTGTGCTGAGTGGAGAGTGTGTGTGTGTGTTACCTGTGCTGTGTGGAGTGTGTGTGTTACCTGTGCTGAGTCGAGAGTGTGTGTGTGTGTTACCTGTGCTGTGTGGAGTGTGCGTGTGTGTTACCTGTGCTGTGTGGAGTGTGTGTGTTACCTGTGCTGAGTCGAGAGTGTGTGTGTGTGTTACCTGTGCTGTGTGGAGTGTGTGTGTGTGTTACCTGTGCTGTGTGGAGTGTGTGTGTTACCTGTGCTGAGTCGAGAGTGTGTGTGTGTGTTACCTGTGCTGTGTGGAGTGTGTGTGTGTGTTACCTGTGCTGTGTGGAGTGTGTGTGTTACCTGTGCTGTGTGGAGTGTGCGTGTGTTACCTGTGCTGTGTGGAGTGTGTGTGTTACCTGTGCTGAGTTGAGAGTGTGTGTGTGTGTTACCTGTGCTGTGTGGAGTGTGCGTGTGTTACCTGTGCTGTGTGGAGTGTGCGTGTGTTACCTGTGCTGTGTGGAGTGTGTGTGTGTTACCTGTGCTGTGTGGAGTGTGTGTGTGTTACCTGTGCTGTGTGGAGTGTGTGTGTGTTACCTGTGCTGTGTGGAGTTTGGAGTGTGTGGAGTGTGTGTGTGTGTTACCTGTGCTGTGTGGAGTGTGTGTGGAGTGTGTGTGGAGTGTGTGTGTTACCTGTGCTGTGTGGAGTGTGTGGAGTGTGCGTGTGTTACCTGTGCTGTGTGGAGTGTGTGTGTGTTACCTGTGCTGTGTGGAGTGTGTGTGTGTGTTACCTGTGCTGTGTGGAGTGTGTGTGTGTTACCTGTGCTGTGTGGAGTGTGTGTGTGTTACCTGTGCTGTGTGGAGTGTGTGTGTTACCTGTGCTGTGTGGAGTTTGGAGTGTGTGGAGTGTGTGTGTGTGTGTTACCTGTGCTGTGTGGAGTTTGGAGTGTGTGGAGTGTGTGTGTGTGTTACCTGTGCTGTGTGGAGTGTGTGTGGAGTGTGTGTGGAGTGTGTGTGTTACCTGTGCTGTGTGGAGTTTGGAGTGTGTGGAGTGTGTGTGTGTGTGACCTGTGCTGTGTGGAGTTTGGAGTGTGTGGAGTGTGTGTGTGTGTTACCTGTGCTGTGTGGAGTTTGGAGTGTGTGGAGTGTGTGTGTGTGTTACCTGTGCTGTGTGGAGTGTGTGTGGAGTGTGTGTGGAGTGCGTGCGTTACCTGTGCTGTGTGGAGTGCGTGCGTTACCTGTGCTGTGTGGAGTGTGCGTGCGTTACCTGTGCTGTGTGGAGTGTGCGTGCGTTACCTGTGCTGTGTGGAGTGTGCGTGCGTTACCTGTGCTGTGTGGAGTGTGCGTGCGTTACCTGTGCTGTGTGGAGTGTGCGTGCGTTACCTGTGCTGTGTGGAGTGTGCGTGCGTTACCTGTGCTGTGTGGAGTGTGCGTGCGTTACCTGTGCTGTGTGGAGTGTGCGTGCGTTACCTGTGCTGTGTGGAGTGTGCGTGCGTTACCTGTGCTGTGTGGAGTGTGCGTGCGTTACCTGTGCTGTGTGGAGTGTGCGTGCGTTACCTGTGCTGTGTGGAGTGTGTGTGTGTGTGTTACCTGTGCTGTGTGGAGTGTGTGTGTGTGTGTTACCTGTGCTGTGTGGAGTGTGTGTGTGTGTGTTACCTGTGCTGTGTGGAGTGTGTGTGTGTGTTACCTGTGCTGTGTGGAGTGTGTGTGTGTGTGTTACCTGTGCTGTGTGGAGTGTGTGTGTGTGTGTTACCTGTGCTGTGTGGAGTGTGTGTGTGTGTGTTACCTGTGCTGTGTGGAGTGTGTGTGTGTGTGTTACCTGTGCTGTGTGGAGTGTGTGTGTGTGTGTTACCTGTGCTGTGTGGAGTGTGTGTGTGTGTGTTACCTGTGCTGTGTGGAGTGTGTGTGTGTGTGTTACCTGTGCTGTGTGGAGTGTGTGTGTGTGTGTTACCTGTGCTGTGTGGAGTGTGTGTGTGTGTGTTACCTGTGCTGTGTGGAGTGTGTGTGTGTGTGTTACCTGTGCTGTGTGGAGTGTGTGTGTGTGTGTTACCTGTGCTGTGTGGAGTGTGTGTGTGTGTGTTACCTGTGCTGTGTGGAGTGTGTGTGTGTGTGTTACCTGTGCTGTGTGGAGTGTGTGTGTGTGTGTTACCTGTGCTGTGTGGAGTGTGTGTGTGTGTGTTACCTGTGCTGTGTGGAGTGTGTGTGTGTGTGTTACCTGTGCTGTGTGGAGTGTGTGTGTGTGTGTTACCTGTGCTGTGTGGAGTGTGTGTGTTACCTGTGCTGTGTGGAGTGTGTGTGTGTGTTACCTGTGCTGTGTGGAGTGTGCGTGCGTTACCTGTGCTGTGTGGAGTGTGCGTGCGTTACCTGTGCTGTGTGGAGTGTGCGTGCGTTACCTGTGCTGTGTGGAGTGTGCGTGCGTTACCTGTGCTGTGTGGAGTGTGTGTGTGTGTTACCTGTGCTGTGTGGAGTGTGTGTGTGTGTTACCTGTGCTGTGTGGAGTGTGTGTGTGTGTTACCTGTGCTGTGTGGAGTGTGTGTGTGTGTTACCTGTGCTGTGTGGAGTGTGTGTGTGTGTTACCTGTGCTGTGTGGAGTGTGTGTGTGTGTTACCTGTGCTGTGTGGAGTGTGTGTGTTACCTGTGCTGTGTGGAGTGTGTGTGTTACCTGTGCTGTGTGGAGTGTGTGTGTGTTACCTGTGCTGTGTGGAGTGTGTGTGTGTTACCTGTGCTGTGTGGAGTGTGTGTGTGTTACCTGTGCTGTGTGGAGTGTGTGTGTGTTACCTGTGCTGTGTGGAGTGTGTGTGTGTTACCTGTGCTGTGTGGAGTGTGTGTGTGTTACCTGTGCTGTGTGGAGTGTGTGTGTGTTACCTGTGCTGTGTGGAGTGTGTGTGTGTTACCTGTGCTGTGTGGAGTGTGTGTGTGTTACCTGTGCTGTGTGGAGTTTGGAGTGTGTGGAGTGTGTGTGTGTGTGTTACCTGTGCTGTGTGGAGTGTGTGTGGAGTGTGTGTGGAGTGTGTGTGTTACCTGTGCTGTGTGGAGTGTGTGTGTGTTACCTGTGCTGTGTGGAGTGTGTGTGTGTGTTACCTGTGCTGTGTGGAGTGTGTGTGTGTGTTACCTGTGCTGTGTGGAGTGTGTGTGTGTGTTACCTGTGCTGTGTGGAGTGTGCGTGCGTTACCTGTGCTGTGTGGAGTGTGCGTGCGTTACCTGTGCTGTGTGGAGTGTGCGTGCGTTACCTGTGCTGTGTGGAGTGTGCGTGCGTTACCTGTGCTGTGTGGAGTGTGCGTGCGTTACCTGTGCTGTGTGGAGTGTGTGTGTGTGTTACCTGTGCTGTGTGGAGTGTGTGTGTGTGTTACCTGTGCTGTGTGGAGTGTGTGTGTTACCTGTGCTGTGTGGAGTGTGTGTGTTACCTGTGCTGTGTGGAGTGTGTGTGTTACCTGTGCTGTGTGGAGTGTGCGTGCGTTACCTGTGCTGTGTGGAGTGTGCGTGCGTTACCTGTGCTGTGTGGAGTGTGCGTGCGTTACCTGTGCTGTGTGGAGTGTGCGTGCGTTACCTGTGCTGTGTGGAGTGTGCGTGTGTTACCTGTGCTGTGTGGAGTGTGTGTGTGTGTTACCTGTGCTGTGTGGAGTGTGTGTGTGTGTTACCTGTGCTGTGTGGAGTGTGTGTGTGTGTTACCTGTGCTGTGTGGAGTGTGTGTGTTACCTGTGCTGTGTGGAGTGTGTGTGTTACCTGTGCTGTGTGGAGTGTGCGTGTGTTACCTGTGCTGTGTGGAGTGTGCGTGTGTTACCTGTGCTGTGTGGAGTGTGCGTGTGTTACCTGTGCTGTGTGGAGTGTGCGTGCGTTACCTGTGCTGTGTGGAGTGTGTGTGTTACCTGTGCTGTGTGGAGTGTGTGTGTTACCTGTGCTGTGTGGAGTGTGCGTGCGTTACCTGTGCTGTGTGGAGTGTGCGTGCGTTACCTGTGCTGTGTGGAGTGTGCGTGCGTTACCTGTGCTGTGTGGAGTGTGCGTGCGTTACCTGTGCTGTGTGGAGTGTGCGTGTGTTACCTGTGCTGTGTGGAGTGTGTGTGTGTGTTACCTGTGCTGTGTGGAGTGTGTGTGTGTGTTACCTGTGCTGTGTGGAGTGTGTGTGTGTGTTACCTGTGCTGTGTGGAGTGTGTGTGTTACCTGTGCTGTGTGGAGTGTGTGTGTTACCTGTGCTGTGTGGAGTGTGTGTGTTACCTGTGCTGTGTGGAGTGTGTGTGTTACCTGTGCTGTGTGGAGTGTGTGTGTGTTACCTGTGCTGTGTGGAGTGTGTGTGTGTGTTACCTGTGCTGTGTGGAGTGTGTGTGTGTGTTACCTGTGCTGTGTGGAGTGTGTGTGTTACCTGTGCTGTGTGGAGTGTGTGTGTTACCTGTGCTGTGTGGAGTGTGTGTGTTACCTGTGCTGTGTGGAGTGTGTGTGTTACCTGTGCTGTGTGGAGTGTGTGTGTGTTACCTGTGCTGTGTGGAGTGTGTGTGTGTTACCTGTGCTGTGTGGAGTGTGCGTGTGTTACCTGTGCTGTGTGGAGTGTGCGTGCGTTACCTGTGCTGTGTGGAGTGTGCGTGCGTTACCTGTGCTGTGTGGAGTGTGCGTGCGTTACCTGTGCTGTGTGGAGTGTGTGTGCGTTACCTGTGCTGTGTGGAGTGTGTGTGTGTTACCTGTGCTGTGTGGAGTGTGTGTGTGTTACCTGTGCTGTGTGGAGTGTGCGTGCGTTACCTGTGCTGTGTGGAGTGTGCGTGCGTTACCTGTGCTGTGTGGAGTGTGTGTGTTACCTGTGCTGTGTGGAGTGTGCGTGCGTTACCTGTGCTGTGTGGAGTGTGTGTGTGTGTTACCTGTGCTGTGTGGAGTGTGTGTGTTACCTGTGCTGTGTGGAGTTTGGAGTGTGTGGAGTGTGCGTGCGTTACCTGTGCTGTGTGGAGTGTGCGTGCGTTACCTGTGCTGTGTGGAGTGTGCGTGCGTTACCTGTGCTGTGTGGAGTGTGCGTGCGTTACCTGTGCTGTGTGGAGTGTGCGTGCGTTACCTGTGCTGTGTGGAGTGTGTGTGTGTGTTACCTGTGCTGTGTGGAGTGTGTGTGTTACCTGTGCTGTGTGGAGTGTGTGTGTTACCTGTGCTGTGTGGAGTGTGTGTGTTACCTGTGCTGTGTGGAGTGTGTGTGTGTTACCTGTGCTGTGTGGAGTGTGCGTGTGTTACCTGTGCTGTGTGGAGTGTGCGTGTGTTACCTGTGCTGTGTGGAGTGTGCGTGTGTTACCTGTGCTGTGTGGAGTGTGCGTGCGTTACCTGTGCTGTGTGGAGTGTGCGTGCGTTACCTGTGCTGTGTGGAGTGTGCGTGCGTTACCTGTGCTGTGTGGAGTGTGCGTGCGTTACCTGTGCTGTGTGGAGTGTGTGTGTGTGTTACCTGTGCTGTGTGGAGTGTGTGTGTGTGTTACCTGTGCTGTGTGGAGTGTGTGTGTGTGTTACCTGTGCTGTGTGGAGTGTGTGTGTGTGTTACCTGTGCTGTGTGGAGTGTGTGTGTTACCTGTGCTGTGTGGAGTGTGTGTGTTACCTGTGCTGTGTGGAGTGTGTGTGTTACCTGTGCTGTGTGGAGTGTGCGTGTGTTACCTGTGCTGTGTGGAGTGTGCGTGTGTTACCTGTGCTGTGTGGAGTGTGCGTGTGTTACCTGTGCTGTGTGGAGTGTGCGTGCGTTACCTGTGCTGTGTGGAGTGTGCGTGCGTGTTACCTGTGCTGTGTGGAGTGTGCGTGCGTTACCTGTGCTGTGTGGAGTGTGCGTGCGTTACCTGTGCTGTGTGGAGTGTGCGTGCGTTACCTGTGCTGTGTGGAGTGTGTGTGTTACCTGTGCTGTGTGGAGTGTGCGTGCGTTACCTGTGCTGTGTGGAGTGTGTGTGTGTGTTACCTGTGCTGTGTGGAGTGTGTGTGTTACCTGTGCTGTGTGGAGTGTGTGTGTTACCTGTGCTGTGTGGAGTGTGTGTGTTACCTGTGCTGTGTGGAGTGTGCGTGCGTTACCTGTGCTGTGTGGAGTGTGCGTGCGTTACCTGTGCTGTGTGGAGTGTGTGTGTGTGTTACCTGTGCTGTGTGGAGTGTGTGTGTGTGTTACCTGTGCTGTGTGGAGTGTGCGTGCGTGTTACCTGTGCTGTGTGGAGTGTGCGTGCGTGTTACCTGTGCTGTGTGGAGTGTGCGTGCGTGTTACCTGTGCTGTGTGGAGTGTGCGTGCGTGTTACCTGTGCTGTGTGGAGTGTGCGTGCGTGTTACCTGTGCTGTGTGGAGTGTGCGTGCGTGTTACCTGTGCTGTGTGGAGTGTGCGTGCGTTACCTGTGCTGTGTGGAGTGTGCGTGCGTTACCTGTGCTGTGTGGAGTGTGCGTGCGTTACCTGTGCTGTGTGGAGTGTGTGTGTTACCTGTGCTGTGTGGAGTGTGCGTGCGTTACCTGTGCTGTGTGGAGTGTGTGTGTGTGTTACCTGTGCTGTGTGGAGTGTGTGTGTTACCTGTGCTGTGTGGAGTGTGTGTGTTACCTGTGCTGTGTGGAGTGTGTGTGTTACCTGTGCTGTGTGGAGTGTGCGTGCGTTACCTGTGCTGTGTGGAGTGTGCGTGCGTTACCTGTGCTGTGTGGAGTGTGTGTGTGTGTTACCTGTGCTGTGTGGAGTGTGTGTGTGTGTTACCTGTGCTGTGTGGAGTGTGCGTGCGTGTTACCTGTGCTGTGTGGAGTGTGCGTGCGTGTTACCTGTGCTGTGTGGAGTGTGCGTGCGTGTTACCTGTGCTGTGTGGAGTGTGCGTGCGTGTTACCTGTGCTGTGTGGAGTGTGCGTGCGTGTTACCTGTGCTGTGTGGAGTGTGCGTGCGTGTTACCTGTGCTGTGTGGAGTGTGCGTGCGTTACCTGTGCTGTGTGGAGTGTGCGTGCGTTACCTGTGCTGTGTGGAGTGTGCGTGCGTTACCTGTGCTGTGTGGAGTGTGTGTGTTACCTGTGCTGTGTGGAGTGTGCGTGCGTTACCTGTGCTGTGTGGAGTGTGTGTGTGTGTTACCTGTGCTGTGTGGAGTGTGTGTGTTACCTGTGCTGTGTGGAGTTTGGAGTGTGTGGAGTGTGCGTGCGTTACCTGTGCTGTGTGGAGTGTGCGTGCGTTACCTGTGCTGTGTGGAGTGTGCGTGTGTGTTACCTGTGCTGTGTGGAGTGTGCGTGCGTGTTACCTGTGCTGTGTGGAGTGTGCGTGCGTGTTACCTGTGCTGTGTGGAGTGTGCGTGCGTGTTACCTGTGCTGTGTGGAGTGTGCGTGCGTGTTACCTGTGCTGTGTGGAGTGTGCGTGCGTGTTACCTGTGCTGTGTGGAGTGTGCGTGCGTGTTACCTGTGCTGTGTGGAGTGTGCGTGCGTGTTACCTGTGCTGTGTGGAGTGTGCGTGCGTGTTACCTGTGCTGTGTGGAGTGTGCGTGCGTGTTACCTGTGCTGTGTGGAGTGTGCGTGCGTGTTACCTGTGCTGTGTGGAGTGTGCGTGCGTTACCTGTGCTGTGTGGAGTGTGCGTGCGTTACCTGTGCTGTGTGGAGTGTGCGTGTTACCTGTGCTGTGTGGAGTGTGCGTGCGTGTTACCTGTGCTGTGTGGAGTGTGCGTGCGTGTTACCTGTGCTGTGTGGAGTGTGCGTGCGTGTTACCTGTGCTGTGTGGAGTGTGCGTGCGTTACCTGTGCTGTGTGGAGTGTGCGTGCGTTACCTGTGCTGTGTGGAGTGTGCGTGCGTTACCTGTGCTGTGTGGAGTGTGCGTGCGTTACCTGTGCTGTGTGGAGTGTGCGTGCGTTACCTGTGCTGTGTGGAGTGTGCGTGCGTTACCTGTGCTGTGTGGAGTGTGCGTGCGTTACCTGTGCTGTGTGGAGTGTGCGTGCGTTACCTGTGCTGTGTGGAGTGTGCGTGCGTTACCTGTGCTGTGTGGAGTGTGCGTGCGTTACCTGTGCTGTGTGGAGTGTGCGTGCGTTACCTGTGCTGTGTGGAGTGTGCGTGCGTTACCTGTGCTGTGTGGAGTGTGCGTGCGTTACCTGTGCTGTGTGGAGTGTGCGTGCGTTACCTGTGCTGTGTGGAGTGTGCGTGCGTTACCTGTGCTGTGTGGAGTGTGCGTGCGTTACCTGTGCTGTGTGGAGTGTGCGTGCGTTACCTGTGCTGTGTGGAGTGTGCGTGCGTTACCTGTGCTGTGTGGAGTGTGCGTGCGTTACCTGTGCTGTGTGGAGTGTGCGTGCGTTACCTGTGCTGTGTGGAGTGTGCGTGCGTTACCTGTGCTGTGTGGAGTGTGCGTGCGTTACCTGTGCTGTGTGGAGTGTGCGTGCGTTACCTGTGCTGTGTGGAGTGTGCGTGCGTTACCTGTGCTGTGTGGAGTGTGCGTGCGTTACCTGTGCTGTGTGGAGTGTGCGTGCGTTACCTGTGCTGTGTGGAGTGTGCGTGCGTTACCTGTGCTGTGTGGAGTGTGCGTGCGTTACCTGTGCTGTGTGGAGTGTGCGTGCGTTACCTGTGCTGTGTGGAGTGTGCGTGCGTTACCTGTGCTGTGTGGAGTGTGCGTGCGTTACCTGTGCTGTGTGGAGTGTGCGTGCGTTACCTGTGCTGTGTGGAGTGTGCGTGCGTTACCTGTGCTGTGTGGAGTGTGCGTGCGTTACCTGTGCTGTGTGGAGTGTGCGTGCGTTACCTGTGCTGTGTGGAGTGTGCGTGCGTTACCTGTGCTGTGTGGAGTGTGCGTGCGTTACCTGTGCTGTGTGGAGTGTGCGTGCGTTACCTGTGCTGTGTGGAGTGTGCGTGCGTTACCTGTGCTGTGTGGAGTGTGCGTGCGTTACCTGTGCTGTGTGGAGTGTGCGTGCGTTACCTGTGCTGTGTGGATTGTGCGTGCGTTACCTGTGCTGTGTGGAGTGTGCGTGCGTTACCTGTGCTGTGTGGAGTGTGCGTGCGTTACCTGTGCTGTGTGGAGTGTGCGTGCGTTACCTGTGCTGTGTGGAGTGTGCGTGCGTTACCTGTGCTGTGTGGAGTGTGCGTGCGTTACCTGTGCTGTGTGGAGTGTGCGTGCGTTACCTGTGCTGTGTGGAGTGTGCGTGCGTTACCTGTGCTGTGTGGAGTGTGCGTGCGTTACCTGTGCTGTGTGGAGTGTGCGTGCGTTACCTGTGCTGTGTGGAGTGTGCGTGCGTTACCTGTGCTGTGTGGAGTGTGCGTGTGTTACCTGTGCTGTGTGGAGTGTGCGTGTGTTACCTGTGCTGTGTGGAGTGTGCGTGTGTTACCTGTGCTGTGTGGAGTGTGCGTGTGTTACCTGTGCTGTGTGGAGTGTGTGTATTACCTGTGCTGAGTGGAGAGTGTGTGTTACCTGTGCTGTGTGGAGTGTGCGTGTGTTACCTGTGCTGTGTGGAGTGTGTGTGTTACCTGTGCTGAGTGGAGAGTGTGTGTGTGTGTTACCTGTGCTGTGTGGAGTGTGTGTGTGTGTTACCTGTGCTGTGTGGAGTGTGTGTGTTACCTGTGCTGTGTGGAGTGTGCGTGTGTTACCTGTGCTGTGTGGAGTGTGTGTGTGTTACCTGTGCTGTGTGGAGTGTGTGTGTGTTACCTGTGCTGTGTGGAGTGTGTGTGTTACCTGTGCTGTGTGGAGTTTGCAGTGTGTGGAATGTGTGTTACCTGTGCTGAGTGGAGTGTGTGTGTTACCTGTGCTGCGTGCAGTGTGTTTGTTACCTGTCCTGTGTGGAGTGTGTGTGTTACCTGTGCTGTGTGGAGTGTGTGTGTTACCTGTGCTGTGTGGAGTGTGTGTGTTACCTGTGCTGTGTGGAGTGTGTGTGTTACCTGTGCTGTGTGGAGTTTGCAGTGTGTGGAGTGTGTGTGTGTTACCTGTGCTGTGTGGAGTGTGTGTGTGTTACCTGTGCTGTGTGGAGTGTGTGTGTTACCTGTGCTGTGTGGAGTGTGTGTGTTACCTGTGCTGTGTGGAGTTTGCAGTGTGTGTTACCTGTGCTGTGTGGAGTTTGCAGTGTGTGTTACCTGTGCTGTGTGGAGTTTGCAGTGTGTGTTACCTGTGCTGTGTGGAGTTTGCAGTGTGTGGAATGTGTGTTACCTGTGCTGTGTGGAGTGTGTGTGTTACCTGTGCTGAATGGAGTGTGTGTGTTACCTGTGCTGCGTGGAGTGTGTTTGTTACCTGTCCTGTGTGGAGTGCGTGTGTTACCTGTGCTGTGTGGAGTGCGTGTGTTACCTGTGCTGTGTGGAGTGTGCAGTGTGTGGAGTGTGTGTGTTACCTGTGCTGTGTGGAGTGTGTGTGTTACCTGTGCTGTGTGGAGTGTGTGTGTTACCTGTGCTGTGTGGAGTTTGCAGTGTGTGGAGTGTGTGTGTGTTACCTGTGCTGTGTGGAGTGTGTGTGTGTTACCTGTGCTGTGTGGAGTGTGTGTGTGTTACCTGTGCTGTGTGGAGTGTGTGTGTGTTACCTGTGCTGTGTGGAGTGTGTGTGTGTTACCTGTGCTGTGTGGAGTGTGTGTGTGTTACCTGTGCTGTGTGGAGTGTGTGTGTTACCTGTGCTGTGTGGAGTTTGCAGTGTGTGGAATGTGTGTGTAACCTGTGCTGTGTGGAGTGTGTGTGTAACCTGTGCTGTGTGGAGTGTGTGTGTAACCTGTGCTGTGTGGAGTGTGTGTGTAACCTGTGCTGTGTGGAGTGTGTGTGTTACCTGTGCTGTGTGGAGTTTGCAGTGTGTTTTCCCTGTGCTGTGTGGAGTTTGCAGTGTGTGTTCCCTGTGCTGTGTGGAGTTTGCAGTGTGTGGAATGTGTGTTACCTGTGCTGTGTGGAGTGTGTGTGTTACCTGTGCTGAGTGGAGTGTGTGTGTTACCTGTGCTGCGTGGAGTGTGTTTGTTACCTGTCCTGTGTGGAGTGCGTGTGTTACCTGTGCTGTGTGGAGTGTGCAGTGTGTGGAGTGTGTGTGTGTTACCTGTGCTGTGTGGAGTGTGTGTGTTACCTGTGCTGAGTGGAGTGTGTGTGTTACCTGTGCTGTGTGGAGTGTGTGTGTTACCTGTCCTGTGTGGAGTGCGTGTGTTACCTGTGCTGTGTGGAGTTTGCAGTGTGTGGAGTGTGTGTGTGTTACCTGTGCTGTGTGGAGTGTGTGTGTGTTACCTGTGCTGTGTGGTGTGTGTGTGTGTGTTACCTGTGCTGTGTGGTGTGTGTGTGTGTTACCTGTGCTGTGTGGAGTGTGTGTGTGTTACCTGTGCTGTGTGGAGTGTGTGTGTGTTACCTGTGCTGTGTGGAGTGTGTGTGTGTTACCTGTGCTGTGTGGAGTGTGTGTGTGTTACCTGTGCTGTGTGGAGTGTGTGTGTGTTACCTGTGCTGTGTGGAGTGTGTGTGTGTGGAGTGTGTGTGTGTTACCTGTGCTGTGTGGAGTGTGTGTGTGTTACCTGTGCTGTGTGGAGTGTGTGTGTGTTACCTGTGCTGTGTGGAGTGTGTGTGTGTTACCTGTGCTGTGTGGAGTGTGTGTGTGTTACCTGTGCTGTGTGGAGTGTGTGTGTGTTACCTGTGCTGTGTGGAGTGTGTGTGTAACCTGTGCTGTGTGGAGTGTGTGTGTAACCTGTGCTGTGTGGAGTGTGTGTGTAACCTGTGCTGTGTGGAGTGTGTGTGTAACCTGTGCTGTGTGGAGTGTGTGTGTTACCTGTGCTGTGTGGAGTTTGCAGTGTGTTTTCCCTGTGCTGTGTGGAGTTTGCAGTGTGTGTTCCCTGTGCTGTGTGGAGTTTGCAGTGTGTGGAATGTGTGTTACCTGTGCTGTGTGGAGTGTGTGTGTTACCTGTGCTGAGTGGAGTGTGTGTGTTACCTGTGCTGCGTGGAGTGTGTTTGTTACCTGTCCTGTGTGGAGTGCGTGTGTTACCTGTGCTGTGTGGAGTGTGCAGTGTGTGGAGTGTGTGTGTGTTACCTGTGCTGTGTGGAGTGTGTGTGTTACCTGTGCTGAGTGGAGTGTGTGTGTTACCTGTGCTGTGTGGAGTGTGTGTGTTACCTGTCCTGTGTGGAGTGCGTGTGTTACCTGTGCTGTGTGGAGTTTGCAGTGTGTGGAGTGTGTGTGTGTTACCTGTGCTGTGTGGAGTGTGTGTGTGTTACCTGTGCTGTGTGGTGTGTGTGTGTGTGTTACCTGTGCTGTGTGGTGTGTGTGTGTGTTACCTGTGCTGTGTGGAGTGTGTGTGTGTTACCTGTGCTGTGTGGAGTGTGTGTGTGTTACCTGTGCTGTGTGGAGTGTGTGTGTGTTACCTGTGCTGTGTGGAGTGTGTGTGTGTTACCTGTGCTGTGTGGAGTGTGTGTGTGTTACCTGTGCTGTGTGGAGTGTGTGTGTGTTACCTGTGCTGTGTGGAGTGTGTGTGTGTTACCTGTGCTGTGTGGAGTGTGTGTGTGTTACCTGTGCTGTGTGGAGTGTGTGTGTGTTACCTGTGCTGTGTGGAGTGTGTGTGTGTTACCTGTGCTGTGTGGAGTGTGTGTGTGTTACCTGTGCTGTGTGGAGTGTGCAGTGTGAGGTGACTCTCGTCCTGTTCTTCCTCTATTCGTTCCTCTTCTCTCTCCATATGGATGCATGTAGGGAGAGTCGTTCCTCATCTCCATCACTGCGCGCACACACACACACACACACTCAATACGAAGACTCTAGAACATTCCCTGGAGTCCCGAACTGTGGCCCACGGGCCAGGTGCAGCCTGCAAGAGCCAAACCTCTGGCCCACGCAGACCCACTGACAGCGGCATACTTTTCACTACATAGTATATTTGAGCCTTACTGAAGATTGCAGTTTCAGTTATCATTCTCCTGTGTGTGCGTGTGTGTAAAAGATACCTGGACTCTGTCCTACACCATTCCTGGTGATGGTGATTGATCCTCCTGTTACCTTCTGCCATCTTCGAACCAGAAAACGCATCCTGCGGATTCAAATAAAGCTCATGAGTCAGGCCCATGTACTCTAATCAGCTGAGAGCAGGACAGTGCACAATCAGACTTTCAGACAATCGGAACACACCTCTCGGCCAATCAGATCAGAGTATGGTTAAGCAATGTCTGCTCTGATTCACTGAGAGCAATGTGGTGTGATCTGATTGACCAAGAGCTGAACGGTGTGTTCCGACTGGCTGAGAGCGGTATGGCATGTGATCGCTTGTGTGTATATGATCAGTTTCAGTGTTGTACCTGAAGAGAGCAATGCAGACACGGGCAGCAGAGCGGAAGCGTGTGTATCCACGGCGCCGGTGACTGATGCACTCCACAAAGTTGGTGTGTGTGTACACATGTGGGCCGGCCATGCCTGCAATCAGTGAGAGCGTCGCCTCCTCACATTCCTGAAAGCCACCCAGCAGCAGCAGCAGATATTTCTTTTGGTAGATCAGGGCTTTGCGGAAACTCTCAGCCCGCAGGTATTTTCCATAAATCCTCTGCACAGAATGGACAGAGTTACACTCTCGGCTTCATCGACCAATTTATAACAGAATGTGATTTAGTTATACTGTTAAATTCTTACTCATCTGTACATACTGAAGAATATGAAGCTCATATGAATAGTGTATAACTAAATCACCTTCAGCGTGGCACTGTCACCATCGGGCGTGCTGAGGTCTCGCACCGTGTCAGAGCGAATCTCCGCCCGGAGACGTGAAATCTCCGCCTCTGCCTGACAGAGGGATTTCTCCATCCTGCTCTTCTCTCTCAACCAGACCTCCCTCTGTACCTCGGACACACCCTCCTGCACCTCTGATCCAGATCTGAGGGACTACAGTGTGAGGGAGAGACAGAATGAGACCGGGGACAGGGAGTGAGAGACAGAGGCAACATTTCTGTTTTGTCAGGATCAAATTTATCAAAGATTATTTATGTCATCAGTGCTGTGATAAATTTAACACACACAACAAATAAAGGTCATATTACATTCATCACTGATGTGTTTATCCAAAACGAAACACAGCTGAGAGAGAATACACCTGAGCAGGACAGGTCTTTCTCTGTGGTGCTCAGATTTGAACTCACTCCTGTCCCATCAGTCGCCCAATGCCTTACCCTCTGAGCCACCACCATCCACCAGCTAACACACACTTGATTTGGATGTTTTACAGTTTTACACCAAGAGAATATTTTTTAAAAAATAAGAAAAATGTCTTTCACTGACGCTGTGGGCCTTTAGGTGGTGCAGTCTCCTCAGCTCCTCTTCCAGTCGCAGAATCTGATTTCTCAGCTCATTCTTCTCCTCTGTGAGATGACTAACAAAACCTGTTAGTTCAGCATTCTGACGCAGCAGTCGCTCCGTTAGCGCACTGGAGAAACCTCCAGTCAGCAGGGCAGCACTCTAATCTCACACACACACACACACACAGAGCAGAATAAGAAATGTGTACCTTATAATTTCACAAATGACTTTCTTGCCCTATTCTGTACACTGAAGAATCATCTCCTCATGAAAATTAAAAATGAACTAACGTATAGCAGAGGCCGGCAGTTTTGCAGTCTATGTGCTCATGTACGTTTATGGGATCCGCATCCCCAGTCTGTGCTCCCTGTGCTACTAATGATCTTCATCTTCATGTGGTTACTTGATTTGTCCCCTGCATCATTACTCTGATCTGCATCTCCCATGCCATTATCCTGAGCCAAAGTCCTCTCCAAAAGTATTGGAACATCAAGGCCAGTTCTTTTGTTTTTGCTATTCACTGAAGACATTTGGGTTTGGGACCAAAAGATGAATATGAGGCAACAGAGCAAAAGTTCAGCTTTCATTTTCTGATATTTACATCTAGACATGTTAAACAACTTAGAATATAGCATCTTGTGTTTGAACACATCCAATTTTCAAGTGATCAAAAATATTGGAACGTGTGCCTGACAATGTCAGTTAACCATATCTGTGTTCCCAAGTTATCCAATCTGTACCCCCTTGTATTGTTACCTGATGTGTATCCTCCTGTATCATTACTTTGACCCATATTCCCCTGTATCCTTACCCAATCTGCATCCCCTGTAAACTACAAATTTAAGGTCAGACAATGTAAGTGACCCTGTAGTTAACAATATAACTGTATCAGATCAGCAATTAGAATGTTTTACTCCCCTAAAACAAACTGAATAACTTTCATTAATTTCGGCATCAAAAGCCTCAACTTGTGTACTAGATCCCTTACCTACACGTCTATTCAAACGGATAATACCTGAAGTAATTGAACCGCTTCTAAAAATAATAAATTCTTCTCTTACAATTGGCTATGTACCCAAATCCTTTAAACTAGCAGTTATCAAACCCCTGATTAAAAACCTGACCTTGATCCCTGTCAGCTGTCCAATTATCGGCCAATATCAAACCTCCCCTTTATCTCCAAGATCCTTGAAAAAGCTGTGGCACAGCAGTTATGCTCATATTTACATAGGAATAACATCCATGAAATGTATCAGTCAGGATTTAGACCTCATCATAGCACAGAGACAGCACTGGTTAAAGTAGTAAACGACCTACTGTTGGCGTCTGATCAGGGCTGTGTCTCGCTGCTTGTGTTGCTTGACCTTAGTGCAGCATTTGATACCATTGATCATTCCATTCTTCTGGATAGACTAGAAAATGTTGTGGGAGTTAAGGGAACGGCCCTCTCCTGGCTCAGCTCTTATTTAACTGATCGCTATCAGTATGTTGATGTAAATGGTGATATTTCTAGACGTACCGAGGTAAACTTTGGTGTTCCACAAGGTTCTGTCTTGGGTCCACTGCTTTTTTCTCTATATATGTTAACTCTGGGTGATATTATTCGTAAACATTGTATTAGTTTCCACTGTTATGCTGATGACACAGTTGTATGTCTCTGCAAAACCTGATGAGAGACACCAGCTTAATAGAATTGAGGAATGTGTGAAGGACATTAGACACTGGATGCTTATTAACTTCCTTCTGCTTAACTCTGACAAGACTGAAGTACTTGTACTCGGACCACATGCAGCTAGAAGTAAGTTTTCTGATTACACAGTGACTCTGGATGGCCTTTCTGTTTCTTCACGTGCAGCAGTAAAAGACCTCGGAGTGATTATTGACCCCAGTCTTTCATTCGAAACTCACATTGATAACATTACTAGGATAGCTTTCTTTCATCTCAGAAATAAGATAAGAAATTTAATGTCACTACATGACGCAGAAAAACTAGTTCATGCTTTCATTCCCTCCAGGTTGGATTATTGTAATGCCTTACTGTCTGGATGTTCCAATAAGTGCATAAACAAGCTCCAGTTAGTTCAAAATGCAGCAGCAAAAGTCCTTACTAGAACTAGAAAATATGACCCCATCACCCCTGTCTTATCCACACTGCATTGGCTCCCAATCAAATTTCGTATTGATTATAAAATACTACTATTGACCTTTAAAGCACTGAATGGTCTCGCACCACAGTACCTGAGTGAACTTCTGGTCCTCTATGACCCGCCACGCCTACTTGGATCAAAAGGTGCAGGCTATCTGCTGGTACCTCGTATAGTGAAGGCTACATCAGGGGGCGGAGCCTTTTCTTACAAAGCCCCACTGTTATGGAACAGCCTTCCAAGTAGTGTTCGGGAATCAGACACAGTCTCAATGTTTAAGTCTCGGCTGAAAACAGATCTGTTTAGTCAAGCCTTGTGTTAATGGTGTTTATGAGGTAAAGGTGTAGATCTGGAGCATCCTCAGACAGAGTGTTTTGGTAAACTGGGATGTATGGATGCTGTCAGTCCCCACTCGCTTGCTCACTCGAGTTTGTTGATGGTGTAGTGGCTGCTGCTTTATGTCCCGGGGCCCCTCATGCCTGTGTTGCCTTCTGGCTCTCCCCTTTTAGTTATGCTGTCATAGTTAGTTGCCGGAGTCCCTGCTTGTACTCAGTGCAATATGTATACTGTTCCTACTTATTCAGGTGTCATTGGGCATACCTAACAACCTGCATTTTCTCTCTCTTCTCCCCCCCCCAAAATCTGTCCCTCTGAGTTACATGTTGGTCCTGGGATCGAGATGCTGAACCTCTTCTGCTCCTCGGACCTGCCTGATCCATCCTGATGCCCTACATCTGGTTGGAGTCTCATCACATCGCTCCTGTGGAGGACGGCCCCATGAGGACAGTTGAAAGTCACACCTGGAGGACGCTCTGGACTCTTACAGTAACGCTTTTATGGCTGAGGACTACAGTTGACTTGCTAACTTTAGGACTGCAGTTGTCATGAACAGTTTTGCACTCAAGTTTCCATCAATGAAGAGTTTATAACATCAACGAAACTGACTTCATGTTAAAACTGTTAATATTATAGTCATGCTGTCTGTTGTTGCCCAAATGAGGATGGGTTCCCTTTTGAGTCTGGTTCCTCTCGAGGTTTCTTCCTCATGTTGTCTGAGGGAGTTTTTCCTTGCCACCGTCGCCACAGGCTTCATCATTGGGAATAGATTAGGGATAAAATTAGCTCATGTTTCAAGTCGTTCAAATTGTGTAAAGCTGCTTTGCGATAATGTTTATTGTTAAAAGCGCTATACAAATAAACTTGAATTGACTTGTTACCCAACCTCCAAACCCTGCATCCTTACCCCATCTGTATCCCCCTGTATCATTACCCTGATCTCCCTCCCATGTCAATTCCTGATCTATACCCCTAGGTCAGTACCTGATTGACATACAAAGTCATTACACCAGTTTGTGTCCCCCGTCCCGTTACTTAATGTGTGTTCCCCAGGTTATGTGATCTGTACCACTGCCCCATCCTTTATCCTGACCCAGTACCTGCAACAGAAATGTGGTCGTCTTACCTCTGGTCCAGCAGGGGGTATTGAGGAGAATTTCTGCAGGAATGCCACAACGTCCTGAATGTTCCTCTGTAACCAGCTAAAACTCTCTCTGTCAGGACCCTCCACAGCAGGCCTAAGGTACCGAGAAAAACAGGATTATATGGTAGTGCAATCACGTTTAGACTTCTTTGGGATTTTCTGGACTTGACAGCATGTACAGTTTGTTAGTACACTTCATAGTACACCCAACAACTCTTGACCTGACTATATCTCTGGATGCTTTTTCCATGTACCTGTTGATTTTCATGGCAATTTGCTGTAGCTTTGCAATAACGCTGTCCATGTCCCTGATATCAATTGCTCCTGCTGTGTTCTGGAAGGATATACTGGTGGAGCCCAAAGGCACAGTTCTGTCTGATTTCTGCTCTAGCACCCAGTCACCCATTCGCTCCTGCTCACACGAATAAAGCAACAGTTCAATACATAAGTATTATTAGACATCGGACACCAAATTAGACATCTAATTACACAAAGTGGATCACTTGGTGAACTCACGCTGTGGCTGCTCTTCTCCATCAGCTCAGCCACTCTGCACTCCAGCCTTTCTTTCTCTCTCTCCATGCCCTTCCATTGCTCCCTCTCTCCCTCCAACAGACTCTGGAGCTCATCTACACGTCTCTGGAGGTTTGTTCTCTCATGCTGCCACTGTTGCTTCTGCTCCAGCTCCTGCAGCACTCTCTGCTCTGCCTGTGCCCTCAGCTCCACAATGCTGGCCTGCTTCTCCTTCAGCTGGTCCTGCAGAGATTGGAGCACACTGTCTGCTACAGTGGGACTGCCATCCTCCACCTACAAAACACACAACATACTTCAACATCAGTCCTGTAGCATTGACTGTTAGCACACCCTGTGAGTTTGTGGGTGTATACTGATGCACTCTGTGTGTGTGTGTGTGTGTGTGTGTGTACTCGTGTGTGTCAGTGGCATCTGAGACAATGGTGCAGCTCTGTACCTCTGACCAACTCGCCATACAATGCCTCATTAGGGAGTTGGCCATTCTTCATGTGCCTGACATGGCCAAGTCATCCCAAGCAAACACGCATTGAATGCGTGCCTGTACAAGCACATCCTCACTGGAGACATTGTCCTGCCACTGGACTGTCTTGAATCCAAAACCATTCTAATGCAGTGGAGATTTTAATATGTTGAGTCAGTGTTCACGAGTCACTGCTGTACACGACGGGAGAAAACATCCTGAGATGACCTGAGGAAGAACCCTCGTGAGGAAACAGACTTAAAACTTAAAAATAAACCCATCCTCTGGTGGATGACACTGGTGCGAGTCTTCCTAGGACAAGGCTGTTGGAAATGGTAGATGTACCTGCCAAGGTAGGCAAATACTTCTACCACTTCTAGTGTGAAGTCGACTGTGTAGATGTTCAGAGAACTGCTGCCATTTATAAGAACTGGAAGAACACTTTGTATTCAAGCAGAACCTGAAGCAGTAGGTCCACTTCATCATCAGTACACAAATTATTCCTTTTTGAACTTTTCCTTGAGCTTTTTACACATTTCTCCTTCTCTATCGCCCAATATGCAGCTGTTAGTGTTAGAATTTAGCGGTTTCATGAGACATACTATCGCCATCTGCTGGGATGGAATACTCAGGTAAGGATTTCCAAATGTGTGTGTGTGAAGTCAAGTCAACTTTGTCAAAAATATGCTATACATGCTCGACATACAGCACAGATGAAATTTCAGTCCTCTCTGACCCACGGTGCAAACAGGCAATGCAATAAATAAAAATAGAACAACTGAAATAAACACTCTAGATAAGAAATAGACATAGACTAAACACACACACACAGGTGTGTGTATATATATATCATCTCATTATCTGAAGCCGCTTTATCCTGTTCTACAGGGTCGCAGGCAAGCTGGAGCCTATCCCAGCTGACTACGGGTGAAAGGCGGGGTTCACCCTGGACAAGTCGCCAGGTCATCACAGGGCTGACGCATAGACACAGACAACCATTCACACTCACATTCACACCTACGCTCAATTTAGAGTCACCAGTTAACCTAACCTGCATGTCTTTGGACTGTGGGGGAAACCGGAGCACCCGGAGGAAACCCACGCGGACACGGGGAGAACATGCAAACCCCACACAGAAAGGCCCTCGCCGGCCACGGGGCTCGAACCCGGACCTTCTTGCTGTGAGGCGACAACGCTAACCACTACACCACCGTGACGCCCTGTGTGTGTGTGTGTGTGTGTGTGTGTGTATATATTACAGCAAAGGACAAACAGTCAAGGGCACTTGAGGTATAGCAGGTAAACATGAAATAAGCAGCATAAACAAACTAATCGCTGTTAAGGTGAGGTAGTGCGGAATAGTGCAAACGAGCGAGGTAAAGTGAGATGTGCGGTCCCTGAGTTCAGTGTGCGAATCAATGTTGAGAGTGTGTGTGTGTGTGTGTGTGTTGGGGGGGGGGGGGGGGACTGTGAGGGTGACATGATGTCAGATGCTGAAGGGGGGGCAGGGGGTGTGCAGGCAGAATCTGTGGCAGGGGGCAGAGGGGGGAGGAGAGGCAGAACAGGGAGGGAGTTGAGCCTCCTGACCGCCTGGTGAAAGAAACTGTTCTTGAGCCTGCTGGTTTTGGCCCGGAGACTCCGCAGTCTCCTCCCTGACGGCAGCAGGCTGAAGAGGCTGTGAGATGGGTGGGTGGGGTCACCTGCAATCCTGATGGCTTTGCGGGTGAGGCGGGAGTTATAGATATCCATTAGAGAACGGAGAGAGACACCAATGATCCTCTCAGCTGCTCTCACAATGCGCTGCAGAGTCTTGCAGCAGGACACGGTGCAGGTGCCGTACCACATGGTGATGCAGCTGGTCAGGATGTTCTCGATGGTGCCTCTGTAGAATGTGTGCATGATGGGGGCCGGGACTCTCGCTCTTCTCAGTTTGCAGAGGAAATACAGACGCTGTTGGGCTTTTTTGGCCAGTGATGTGGTGTTGTTGCTCCAGGACAGGTCTTCAGAGATGTGCACACCCAGAAACTTGGTGCTGCTCACCCTCTCCACTGCAGCACCGTCGATAGATAGTGGACCATGCTGGGTGTGCTGTCTCCTGAAGTCCACAACAATCTCCTTCGTCTTCTCCACATTCAGGTGGAGATTGTTGTCCTTGCACCACATGGCCAAGTGGCTCACCTCACTCCTGTAGATTGTCTCATCGCCATTGTTGATGAGACCCACCACAGTCGTGTCGTCCGGAAACTTAATGAAGAGATTAGAGCTGGATGTTGGTGTGCAGTCATGGGTCAGCAGAGTGAAGAGGAGGGGGCTCAGCACACATCCTTGGGGGGCCCCCGCATTCACTGTGATGGTGCTGGAGGAGTTGCTGCCGACCCGTACAGTCTGTGGTCTCCCCATCAGGAAGTCCAGCAGCCAGTTGCACAGGGAGGTGTTGAGTCCCAGCTGGTCCAGTTTATGAATGAGCTGCTGAGGAATGATTTTGTTGAATGCTGAGCTAAAGTCTATGAACAGCATTCTGACATACGAGTCTTTTGTCTCCAGGTGGATGAGGGCTAAGTGGAGGGCAGTGGAGACGGCATCATCGGTTGAACGGTTGGACTGATATACAAACTGGAAAGGGTCCAGGGCAGGGGGGGAGGGCAGACCTGATATGCCGCATGACTAGCCGCTCAAAGCACTTCATGAGGATGGGAGTGAGTGTGACCGGGCGGTAGTCATTGAAGCAGGAGGGAGACAGCTTCTTCGGGACCGGGATGATGGTGGTGGCTTTGAGGCACGTGGGGACAACAGCCTGGCTCAACGAAATGTTGAAGATGTCTGTAAAGACATCTGTGAGCTCCTTGGCACAGTCTCTCAGGACACGACCAGGACCCAGGGCTTTCTGTGCATCTGTCGTCCTGAGAGCTCTCCTCACGCTGTCTGGGGACAGCGTCAACACCTGATAGCCGGGAGGTGGTGGGGTCTTCTGTGCCATGGTGCTGTTGTCTGCCTCAAAGCAAGCGAAGAAGTTGTTCAACTGATTCAGCAGAGAGGTGGAGTTGTCACAGGTCTGCGGCGAGGGCTTGTAGTCTGTGATGGTCTGAATTTCCCGCCACAGGTTCCTGGTGTCTCTGCTGTCGTTGAAGTAGTCAAGTTTATTTGTATAGCGCTTTTAACAATAAACATTGTCGCAAAGCAGCTTTACAGAATTTGAACGACTTAAAACATGAGCCAATTTTATCCCTAATCTATCCCCAATGAGCAAGCCTGTGGCGACGGTGGCAAGGAAAAACTCCCTCAGACGACATGAGGAAGAAACCTCGAGAGGAACCAGACTCAAAAGGGAACCCATCCTCATTTGGGCAACAACAGACAGCCTGACTATAACATTAACAGTTTTAACATGAAGACAGTTTCGTTGATGTTATAAACTCTTAATTGATGGAAACTTGAGTGCAAAACTGTTCATGACAACTGCAGTCCTAAAGTTAGCAAGTCAACTGTAGTCCTCAGCCATAAAAGCATTACTGTAAGAGTCCAGAGCATCCTCCAGGTATAACCCTCAACTGTCCTCATGGGGCCGTCCTTCACAGGAGCGATGCGATAAAACTCCGACCAGACAGCAATGTAGTCAGTAGTAAAGCAAAGTAGTCAGCAATGTTCCTGGAATACTGTCTCTTGGCCACCCTGACGTCTCGTGACAGGTTGGCCCTAGCGGTCCTCAGGCCCACCTCGACCCCAGCTCTGAAGGCGGCGTTCCAAGCCCTCATGAGCCCGTGGACTTCCCCTGTCAGCCATGGTTTCAGATTGGCCCGAATGGAGATGGTTCTGGTGACTGTAACGTCATCCATGCACTTCCTCATGTAGGCAGTGATGGTCTCCGTGTACTCCTGGAGATCTGTGGTGGTGTTGTAGGTGGCCGCCTGTCTGAACATGCTGCAGTCAGTGGTGGAAAAACAGTCCTGGAGTGCCTCTGAGGACCCCTCTGGCCACACATGTACCTGTTTTGTAGCTGGTTTGGTGACTTTAACCAGCGGCCTGTATGCGTCCATTAGCATAACAGTGGAGTGATCTGAGGCCCCAAGGTGGGGGAAGGGGAGGGCTTTGTAGGCGCCTCTAATGCATGGTGTAAATATTGTCCAGAGTATTGCTTCCACGTGTGGGAAAGTTGAAATGACCATAGAGTTTTGGAAACACGCTCTTGGGGTTTGCATGATTGAAATCCCCAGCCAGGATGAGGAAAGCATCTGGGTGGGCTGTCTGCTGCTCACTAATATGCTGATAGAGTTCATTCAGTGCTTCACTCCTGTTGTTATTGGAGCCGGGAGGGATGTATATTGCTACCAGCAATATGGCTGTAAATTCCCTCGGCAGATAGAATGGCCGGCACTTAATAATTATAAACTGCACCAGTGGTGAGCAGTGTTTGCAGACCACGACAGCATCGCGGCACCAGGCATCACTGATGTAAACACAGAGTCCTCCGCCGCGAGTCTTCCCCCCTTCGACTAGCGCTCTGTCTGACTGGTAGCATGTTAGCTGGGCTAGCTGAATGGCACAGTCTGGGACGCTGTCATTAAGCCATGTTTCCACAAACACAAGGACACAGCACTCACTCACAGACTTAGAAGATGAGCGGAGCAGGCAGACATAATCCAGCTTGTTGTCGAGCGAGCGTACGTTGGCCAGAGTGATGGTAGGGACAGCCAGCTGGTGAGGGCTAGTCACTAGCCTAGCCCGGATACCTCCGTGCTTGCCTCTCTCCTGCTTCCGCATGTTCTGCCTGTGGCGCCTCCACTGCGGGCTGGATGCAGGAGTGGGGGTCAGTGGTTGAGCAGGCCTCCGGAGCAAACCGTAGCCGCATAGCACTTCCACGTCCGCTGGATTTATATCTGTGAATATGGTTCTGTGGATGTCAAGCAGAAACTCACGGGAGTATGTGCGCCTTGAGACTGATGGACGCGACAAAGACGATCAGATACACGCTGTTTTAAAACACAAAAAACACGAAAACACCGTTCTGTCGGGACAGAGAGGAGCCGTTGCATGTGTACGTGCCGCCATTTTTGTGTGTGTGTGTGTGTGTGTCTGTCTCTGACCTGTAGGGGGCATTGTGTGTGTTTAAGCAGTTCAGCATTGAGTTCTTTCTCCTTCTGAAGGTCAGAGTTCAGCTCATTCAACCGACAGTTCTGAGATTCTAACTGGACCTAAAACACAAACACACACATTTGAGCATACACACACACACACACACACACACACACACACACACACTACCTGCAGCTGTGCGGACAGGTCCATGTATTTAGCGACTTCTATTTCTCTCTGTGCTGAAACCTGTCTCTCCTCCTCCAGAGCAAGTCTCACATCCTACAGACAGGCAGACAGACAGAGGTCAAGTGAGCACCATCACCTGTCCAGTGTGGGGGAGTTAAAAAACACAGTGCCCTCTTCTGACTCTAACCTGCAGGCATTTTTTTCAATATGATAACTCCACCCACCTTCACAGGAACTGGAAATGATTACTAATGACACTGTAATTTCCTGCTTCCTGTCAGGTCACTCACCTCCAGCTCCTCCCTCTCTCCCTCTCTCCTCCTATCAGCCCTGCTCCTCTCTCTCTCCATCTCCCACTGCAGCTCTCTCGCCCGCCGCTGCTCCTCTGCCAGGCGGTCACTTGCGGCGTCCAGCTCAGACGCCTTCACACACACCTCGGACCTGTCGGTACGCACAAACACAGATATAAACGGATGCATGATGTACATCTGTTATATACATGCACCTGTATGTGTGTCTCACCTGAGTGCTTCGAGCTCTCTCAGGTGTGTGTGTTGGGTTTTCAGTGACGTTTTCAGCTCCAGTTTGGCCTGCGCCAGCTCGGCCTTCAGTCTCTCAGACTCATCTGTCTCTCTGTCGCCTGTCTGTTTCTCTGAAAGGAGTTGTTTCACTCAGTATGGTAGTGATGTTACCTCTCCATCGTAAGTGTGTGTGTGTGTGTGTGTGTGTGTCTGAGGTACCTGTCATGCTCAGTGTGTGGTGCCATTGCTGGGTGGTGTGTGTGTCCTGTTGCAGCTGTGTGAGCTGAGCTTGGAGGTGTTTGATCTGTGCTACCAGGCTGCTGCGGTCTGCAGAGTCGTCACACAGGTTCAGCTCCGACAGAGAGAGAACCTGCATTCCCTCCTGATGGACCTCTCTGAGGAGAGCCTACTCACACACACAGTAGGTATAGCTTTACATTTAACATGCTGTCTGTGTGTGTGTGTGTGTGTGTGTGTGTGTGTGTGTGTACCTTAATCCTGTCAGTTAATTGTGTGTCATCTGGCCGTGCCCCTTCAGGTGTGCTCCTGAACTCTAAGCCCACCTCCGAGCTGCTGTCTGTCTCTCACACACACACACACACACACACACACACCAAATTCTTGTAACTTAAATGTAACACACATACAGCACTTTTAACAATGGACTGCGTCACAGAGCAGCTTTACCACCATTAACCCTATTAGCAGTGTCCCAACACTACTCCCTATTCCCTAAATTACAGTCATCTGAACTATGTAGTGCACTAACCCAGGGCACGTTAGAACACATTAACCTACAGGGGTCTAGGGTTAGTGTTGGAATAATGCACAGTAGGGTGCCCAATGTGTAGCATTTATTTAGGGGAAGAGTACAGTAGGCTCCCTAACTAGTGTCCCTATGTAGTGCTTATTGAGGGGGAGTGTACTGTATGCTCTCTGAGTAGTGTCCCTAGGTAGTGTTAGTGTGTGGTGTTGAAGCATGACTTACCGCTGGTGTATCCGTCTCTGAATGTGGAGGACGCGGAATGATCTGGTCTCACAACCTGGACAGGAAATCACACACACACTCAGATAACAGAACCAAGAGAACACACACACACACACACACACACACACTGTTGTGCACACTTGGTAGGTGCCTATTGGCATGATGCATGTTATGCATGTATACATACATAATCTAAGGGGTGGAGCCTGACCTGTACAGGGCGGAGTTTATTAATGCTATCTCTGAGTGTGTCACACTCCTGCTCCAGCCTCTGGTTCTCCTTCTTCAGACTCTCGCTCTCTGCAATGTGCCTGTTCTCCATGTCCATGATCTCAGCCGCGTGTAGCTCCCGGATCTGTCCAATCCGCTCCGTATACTCGCTGATCACTTCCTCCAGCTCTGCCCCCAGCTCCACCCCCTCCACCTGTGTCCCTGTATCCACAGTGGACACGCTCGGAGAGCCGTTGGCTGAAGGACCCAAAGGTGGCGTACTGGAGTTCTTCCTGGAGAGAGACTGTCTGTCCTTGTCTTTGGCTGTGCTGCCACCTTTGACCTTTCCGTGATGATCTCGTCCGGTTTTCTTCTTGGAGGAAGCAGAGTCTTTCTCTTCTCCTGATTTGGTTAAAGCTGTATGGAGCTGCTGGAGTTCCTCCATCAGCTGGGCTATAGATGCATCTCGAGCCTGCAACAGTGTAATATTTTACAATAAATAAATAAATATCCTCTTTACAATGATAAAAAGAATTTCATAAGGAGCCACTTTACATCATCATGTCCTTGAGAAAACCGTTTACGTTTTTAAAAATATAAAAAAAAAAAAAAAATAAATATATATATATATATATATATATATATATATATATATATATATATATATATACACACACACAACCTCGATTCCAAAAATGTTGGGACAAAGTACAAATTGTAAATGAAAACAGAATGCAATGATGTGGAAGTTTCAAAATTCCATATTTTATTCAGAATAGAACATAGATGACACATCAAATGTTTAAACTGAGAAAATGTATCATTTAAAGAGAAAAATTAGGTGATTTTAAATTTCATGACAACAACACATGTCAAAAAAGTTGGGACAAGGCCATGTTTCCCACTGTGAGACATCCCCTTTTCTCTTTACAACAGTCTGTAAACGTCTGGGGACTGAGGAGACAAGTTGCTCAAGTTTAGGGATAGGAATGTTAACCCATTCTTGTCTAATGTAGGATTCTAGTTGCTCAACTGTCTTAGGTCTTTTTTGTCGTATCTTCCGTTTCATGATGCGCCAAATGTTTTCTATGGGTGAAAGATCTGGACTGCAGGCTGGCCAGTTCAGTACCCGGACCCTTCTTCTACGCAACCATGATGCTGTAATTGATGCAGTATGTGGTTTGGCATTGTCATGTTGGAAAATGCAAGGTCTTCCCTGAAAGAGACGTCGTCTGGATGGGAGCATATGTTGCTCTAGAACCTGGATATACCTTTCAGCATTGATGGTGTCTTTCCAGATGTGTAAGCTGCCCATGCCACACGCACTAATGCAACCCCATACCATCAGAGATGCAGGCTTCTGAACTGAGCGCTGATAACAACTTGGGTCGTCCTTCTCCTCTTTAGTACGAATGACACGGCGTCCCTGATTTCCATAAAGAACTTCAAATTTTGATTCGTCTGACCACAGAACAGTTTTCCACTTTGCCACAGTCCATTTTAAATGAGCCTTGGCCCAGAGAAGACGTCTGCGCTTCTGGATCGTGTTTAGATACGGCTTCTTCTTTGAACTATAGAGTTTTAGCTGGCAACGGCGGATGGCACGGTGAATTGTGTTCACAGATAATGTTCTCTGGAAATATTCCTGAGCCCATTTTGTGATTTCCAATACAGAAGCATGCCTGTACGTGATGCAGTGCCGTCTAAGGGCCCGAAGATCACGGGCACCCAGTATGGTTTTCCGGCCTTGACCCTCACGCACAGAGATTCTTCCAGATTCTCCGAATCTTTTGATGATGATATGCACTGTAGATGATATGTTCAAACTCTTTGCAATTTTACACTGTCGAACTCCTTTCTGATATTGCTCCACTATTTGTCGGCGCAGAATTAGGGGGATTGGTGATCCTCTTCCCATCTTTACTTCTGAGAGCCGCTGCCACTCCAAGATGCTCTTTTTATACCCAGTCATGTTAATGACCTATTGCCAATTGACCTAATGAGTTGCAATTTGGTCCTCCAGCTGTTCCTTTTTTGTACCTTTAACTTTTCCAGCCTCTTATTGCCCCGTCCCAACTTTTTTGAGATGTGTTGCTGTCATGAAATTTCAAATGAGCCAATATTTGGCATGAAATTTCAAAATGTCTCACTTTCGACATTTGATATGTTGTCTATGTTCTATTGTGAATACAATATCAGTTTTTGAGATTTGTAAATTATTGCATTCCGTTTTTATTTACAATTTGTATTTTGTCCCAACTTTTTTGGAATCGGGGTTGTGTGTGTGTGTGTGTGTATATATATATATATATATATATATATATATATATATATATATATATATATATAAATTTTTTTTTAATTCTTAAAAACTTAATGTTATTAAAAAAAGTGGGTGGCACGGTGGTGTAGTGGTTAGCGCTGTCGCCTCACAGCAAGAAGGTCTGGGTTCGAGCCCCGTGGCCAGTGAGGGCCTTTCTGTGTGGAGTTTGCATGTTCTCCCCGTGTCCGCGGGGGTTTCCTCCGGGTGCTCCGGTTTCCCCCACAGTCCAAAGACATGCAGTTAGGTTGACGTGGGGCGGCCTTGGGCTGAGGTGCCCTTGAGTGAGGTACCGAACCCCTGACTGCTCCCCGGGCGCTCTGGTGTGGCTGCCCACTGCTCTGTGTGTGTGTCTGTGTGTGTGTGTGAGTGTGTGTGTGTGTGTGTTCACTGCTTCAGATGAGTTAAATGCAGAGGATGAATTTCACTGTGCTTGAAGTGTGCATGTGACGAATAAAGGTTTCTTCTTCTTTTACACCACTTTTCAGAACTCACAAGGTTGGACCTGTGTATAAAGTTATGTACATTGTTCTCAAATATTAAACGGGCACAAGGTATTATTCTAAAGTCTAAACAACTCATTTAGACTGTAAACTTGCTTTACACTTTAGACCACTTTACAGAACTCACTTTACAAGTAAAACTCTGTTTTTTATTCATGGCCAAGAGGTCGAAATTGTACAGCAGTACAAATACCTGGGTACCATCATCGACAGTAACCTGACGTTTGAGGCAAACACTGATGCAGTTTGTGCAAAGGCCCACCAGCGCATGTACTTTTATCGAAAGTTGAGAAGTTTTAGTGTGGATACCTTTTTTATGAAGATGTTTTATTGAGTGTTTTAACCTTTTCTTTTATTTGCTGCTTTGGGTCCCTCACATTGAAAGACAGGAACAGGTTGAACAGCATTGTTAAAATGTGTGGTAAGATTGCTGGGATCAACTTTGACGAGCTCTCTGTCTTGTACAGAGTTAGAGCCACCAGGAAAGCAGAAGCTATCCTGACTGACCCCAGTCACCCGCTGTTCTCTGAATGTAGGCTGCTGCCTTCTGGTGGTTGGTACTTGGTACCAAAATGTAGGACGAACAGATTTAAAAGTTTGTCACTGTAACTATGGCCTCATAAACAACAGTCTGTCATGAAGGGTCTGCCTGTAATATCTGTGCACCTTGTTTTCATTGTGATTGTATGCTGTATGTTTTGTTGTATTGT
The DNA here is from genome assembly GCF_027579695.1 of Neoarius graeffei. Lineage (NCBI taxonomy): Eukaryota > Metazoa > Chordata > Actinopteri > Siluriformes > Ariidae > Neoarius > Neoarius graeffei. The sequence goes on along the minus strand of NC_083570.1, from coordinate 126,939,070 downwards.
GTTTTATTCTCTGCTGGCTATACAACAAATTGCCCCTCACAGGGATAATAAAGTTTATTACTACTCCTCAATATACTTACAGCACTCACTTTACATTTTAGACAATGTTTCATAACTTACTATAGAAGTCTAAAATAGTTTTTAAAGTGCGTGTCTCAAGTGTAACAGAAGTGGATCAGTGATGTACAGTGGTACATACACACGAGTTAAAGTGGTCTGAAGCACACTGAAAGTTCTTTAAATTGGTCTAAAGTGAATTTTGTAAAGTGGAAATTCTACAATAAAAAAAGTTATCCAAATTGTCAAGTACAAATAGTTTAAATTGATCTACAGAATAAAGTGTGTTCTGTGAAGCAGTAAAGAATGTAAAAGTGAGCTGTGTAAAGTGTAATGTGTGTTTTAAAGTTGTCTGAAGTGTAAAGCATGTTATGTAAAAAACTTTGAAGTGTAAAATGAGTTCTCAACAATAACAGTGTAAAGTGGTTCAAAGTTTCAAATGGTATAAAGTGTAGTGTGTTCTGTAAAGCAACCTGGAGTGTAAAATGTCCACAGTATAAAGTGTGTTTTGTGGTCCAAAAAAAAAAAGAGTAATGTTTGTTTTGTAATGTTCTGTAAAGTAGTCCAGAACACAGAGCATACTCTCTAGAGTAGTCTAGCGTGTGAAGCATGCTATGTAAAGGAGTGTAAAGTGTGCTCTGTAAAGTAGTTGAGAGTGCAGGGTGTGCTCTGTAAATAATAATAATAATAATAATAATAATAAATTTTATTTATAAGCATCTTTCAAGGTACCCAAGGACACTGAACAGTAAAAAAAAAAAACAATAAAAAGCAAAACAATAGAATAAGAACAATAATAAGATCATGAAAAATCAATATAATAATGTTATTAAAAATCAGAGAGCAAAGGCCAAGCTAAAGAGATGTGTTTTTAGCTGTTTTTTGAAAGTGGACAGTGTTGAGCATTGGCGCAACGCTAGTGGCAGGGCATTCCACAGCTTAGGGCCAATAACACTGAAAGCTCGGTCACCCATAGAACAGAGCCGAGAGTAAGGGACCGCTAATAGGTGGACATCTGTGGAGCGAAGATTTAGAGGTAGCTGATATGGAATTAGGAGATTTGATAAATAGGGAGGGGCCAGGTTATGTAGAGATTTGTGGACAAGCAGGATAATTTTGTACTGGATGCGGTATTTAACTGGGAGCCAGTGCAGGTTGTATAGAACAGGAGTGGGCCTGGTGTGAGTGAGTACCCGAGCAGCTGAGTTTTGGACATATTGCAGCCTATTTAGTCGCTTGGCTGGGATGCCATCGAGTAGGGCATTGCAGTAGTCCAGTCTTGAGGTGATAAAAGCATGTATAAGTGTTTCAGCTGCAGATAAAGTTAAAGAGGGACAGAGTTTAGAGAGACTTCAGGTGAAAGAAAGCTGTTTTAGTAATATTTTTAATGTGTGAGTCAAAAGAGAGAGTAGAGTCCAGAATAACACCCAGATTTCTTACTTCAACAGTAGTGAAGGTGAAATAACCAGGAATAGATAGCTGCGAGTGCTTCAGTTTTTTCAAGATAGAAGGGGTGGAAATGAGGATGGCTTTTGTTTTGTCTTGATTTAGTTTAAGAAAGTTCTGCACCATCCAGTTGTTAACAGCATTTAGACAGTTGACGAGATTGGACGGAGGGAGTGGGTGAGAGGGTTTGGTTTGAATGTAAATTTGGGTGTCATCTGCATAACAGTGAAAGTTAAGCCCATAATGCTGTATTATGTGGCCAAGAGGAAGGATGTATATTACAAATAGTAAGGGTCCCAGGACAGAGCCCTGAGGGACACCATGAAGGAGGGGTGATTTAGGGGATCTAAAGTCTCCAATTGACACAAACTGTTCTCTCATGGTAAGATAAGATTTGAATCAGGCTAAAGAAGGACCAGTGATGCCAAGCAGAGTTTCTAAGCAGCTCAATAAAAGATTGTGACATACAGTGTCAAAAGCTGCTGTAAGGTCGAGGAGAACAAGTATACTGACATGGCCAGTCTCAGCAGCTAACAGCAAATCATTGGCAACCTTGACCAGGGCAGTCTCGGTGCTGTGCATGGCCCTAAACCCAGACTGAAACTTCTCCCAAAGATTATATTGGGCTAAATGCTCTTGGAGCTGATTGGCAACAATACGCTCTAGGACTTTTGCAATGAAGGGAAGATTGGAAATGGGGCGATAATTTTTAAAATCATCAATAGCTGCTCCAGGTTTTTTCAAGACAGGAGTGATGGCTGCTGTTTTGAGAGCCTGAGGGACTAATCCAGTTGAAAGGGACGAGTTTATTATCTTAACCAGCAGGGGACAGAGAACTGGCAGGCAAATCTTGACCAAAGAGGTGGGCATAGGGTCAAGGAGGCAGGTAGTAGGCCTGGATTTAGATACTAAGCTGAGGACATGCTGCTCATCAACTAATGAAAAAGCAGAGAAAGATCCAGCTGGTGGTGGACAGGAAAAGGGGATATTAGAGGGAGTGATGGGAGTGGATTTGATCTGCTTGTATATAAAGTTAATTTTGTTTTGAAAAAATTCAAGAAGTTTACAACAAATATCAGTGGAAGGAGTAAGAGGAAAGTTTTTAGCAGGCAGGAGAAGTTTGTTTACAGTAGAAAAAAGCGTTTCCTTGGCCTCTGGTAATGATGGTGGTGTAATAACTGGCCTTGGCATCAATTAGAGACTCTTTGTAGGCAGAGACATGGTCACTGTATGCCAGCACATGGACTGTCAGGCCAGTTTTACGACTCAGTCTCTCCAGCTGCCGACCAGCAGCCTTCATTTTACGAAGCTCAGGTGTGAACCACGGAGCAGAGTGAGAGAAAGAGACAGTACGCGTCTTCAGGGGGGCAACGTGATTGAGAGAGTCAGCAAGGTGAGAGTTGTAGAGCATGACTAACTCCTCAGGGGATGAGTTTAATGATTTAGTGGTCAGAATAGGATGTAGTGTGTCAAATAAATCAGCTGTAACTATGTTTTTTGTGTTCCTGTATGTGATGGTGTGAAATGCATGCCTGCGATGGAGAGGCTCAGGGACAGCATTATTAAAAACTAGATAGAACTCGACGCCAACAGCGTCGATGGGGATGCCTCCGCCCGGTAGACTACACGCCTTATTAAGTTGTGATTTGGGGATGGACATTTGACCTCACAGTAATCGTGACCTGGTGAAGTTACTTGTATCAGCCTTGGAGATATTGTGTTCACAAGGTTTTCGGACAGACATTTGACCTCACAGTGACCTTGCCCTTAGACCTTTTGATCTCAAAATCTATTCAGTTTATCTTTGTCCCCAAATGCACAAATGGTGAAAGTCTGGTGAAATTCTTTTCATTCGCCTTGGAGATATTGTGTTCACAAGGTTTGCGGACAGACATTTGACCTCACAGTGACCTGAGACCTTTTGATCTCAAAATCTAAATCAGTTCATGTTTGTCCCAAAGCGCACAAATGGTGAAAGTTTGGTGAAATTCCTTTCATTAGCCTTTGAGATATCATGTTCACAAGGTTTCGGGACGCACGCACGCATGGACAGACGGACAACCCAAAAACATAATGCCTCCTGCACCTTACGGTGGTGGAGGCATAAAAATAGCCATGTGATCAGAAACACAGAAATCTCTGGAATATAAATTTGATGGTGTGATGCCAGAGGTACAAACAAGATCTAAGATAGGGCCCTTTGAGTGGGTGGGAAAATCTACATGTTGGGTGAAATCAAAACAATCAAGGACAGCCACAAAGTTTTTAGCAAAATCACAGTTATCTGAGTCAACATGAATGTTCAAATCACCAAGCACCAGTACAGATGGACACAGAGCACTGACAGATGAAAGCAGCTCAGACAATTCATTAATAAAAACAGAGGAAACTCTGGGAGGCCGGTAAATGAGCAAAAGCAGTAGAGGTAGACCACCAGTAAACTTCAGAGCAAGACATTCAAATGATGAAAAATCCTGCAAGGGCATAGATACAATCCTGTCACTGGAGCGATAGATCACAGCAAGACCGCTCCCCGCCCCGCCCAGTTAAACGTGGCTTCTCCATATGCTCATATCCTACAGGAGTAGCTTCATTTAAAGCCAGAAAATCATTTGGTATTTGCCAAGTTTCAGTTAAACATAGTAGATCTGTGCCAACATCAGTGATCAAGTCATTAATGTAGGGTGCTTTTTTATTGAGTGATCGCACATTTAATAAAGCAAACTGCACATTTCTTGAGGAAGGGCAATTCTGTGAAGTTTTAACGGAATTTATGGGACACAAGTTCGTAAAGTCAACAGAGCGCCTCTCAACAACAGTCCGTTTGATGTTACGATTCCAGCTCCAAAACGAATCAACATTGTTTGGATGTTGGTGGCGAGCAAACATCCATCCAGAGCCCCTGTGTATATATTTAGGCCAACGCCGATGCGAAAGTTTTGGCTCGCTGTGAAGCCAGTGTAGGTGACTTAGATCAAAACAAGGAGCCAGAGTAGAATCACTGTTGCATGCACCATCCAAGCAAGCAAACATAAGCTACACACAGAGCAGCTAGCCAGACACCTGTGCCCTTAACACTTTAGTCAACAGGATACTCCACTTGATACTCCAGAGGGCAGGCAACAGAAATAGCCAGCCCTAGGGATAGCAATAGTTCATTCTAACAAGAAACTTACCCACATACCATAGCAGGTAAGAGACTTACCCAAAAGAACAGTTAAGACCCAAAAGCCCCAAAAGGGCTCGCGCAAGGTAATACAGGGTAGTCAGCATTAGTAGTAGCCTAGTCCATCAGTTTGGCCAACAGTTCAGTAAACTCCCGTTTTAAAGTCCGGACAGGTAGATAAGATGAATCCCCAGTCAGTACACAGTCTATATCCTGATTTCAGCAGTAGCAGATGGCTTATCTTAGGATGTGAAGAGCAAACAGGCTTCCGAGGGCGTTGGAAGTCTGACACAGGTAGTCCTGGAATCCGCTCAACAGGTAACGTTACTGTTTAGGCTAGTATTTGCATATGACATTCAAGGAAGCGTGAGATAAGAAACCCATCTCCCAGAGAAGGTTAGGGAAAAATAAAACACACAGATAGCATGAAAGTAAAATGCTAAAAATAACAATTAAACAAATGCAGGACCGGGGAGTAGTGGCAGCCAAACACGCCAGCGTTCACTCAAAACCGGAAAAATTAGTGACGTCAAATGTGAGGTGACTCGGTAGCCGAGAGTGTAGGGCGTGCTCTGTAAAGTAGCTGAGAGTGCAGGGCGTGCTCTGTAAGGTAGTAGAGAGTGCAGGGCGTGCTCCGTAAGGTAGTCGAGAGTGCAGGGCGTGCTCCATAAAGTAGTCGAGAGTGCAGGGCGTGCTCCGTAAAGTAGTCGAGAGTGCAGGGCGTGCTCTGTAGAGTGCAGGGGGTGCTCTGTAAAGTAGTCGAGAATGTAGGGCGTGCTCTGTAAAGTAGTCGAGAGTGTACGGCGTGCTCTGTAAAGTAGTCGAGAGTGTACGGCGTGCTCTGTAAAGTAGTCGAGAGTGTACGGCGTGCTCTGTAAAGTAGTCGAGAGTGTACGGCGTGCTCTGTAAAGTAGTCGAGAGTGTACGGCGTGCTCTGTAAAGTGGTCGAGAGTATAGGGCGTGCTCTGTAAAGTGGTCGAGAATGTAGGGCGTGCTCTGTAAAGTGGTCGATAGTGTAGGGCGTGCTCTGTAAAGTGGTCGAGAGTGTAGGGCGTGCTCTGTAAAGTGGTCGAGAGTGTAGGGCGTGCTCTGTAAAGTGGTCGAGAGTGTAGGGCGTGCTCTGTAAAGTGGTCGAGACTGTAGGGCGTGCTCTGTAAAGGGGTCGAGACTGCAGGGCGTGCTCTGTAAAGGAGTCGAGAGTGTAGGGCGTGCTCTGTAAAGTAGTCGAGAGTGTAGGGCGTGCTCTGTAAAGTAGTCGAGAGTGCAGGGCGTGCTGTGTAAAGTAGCCGAGAGTGCAGGGCGTGCTGTGTAAAGTAGCCGAGAGTGCAGGGCATGCTCTGTAGAGTGCAGGGGGTGCTCTGTAAAGTAGTCGAGAATGTAGGGCGTGCTCTGTAAAGTGGTCGAGAGTGTACGGCGTGCTCTGTAAAGTGGTCGAGAGTGTACGGCGTGCTCTGTAAAGTGGTCGAGAGTGTACGGCGTGCTCTGTAAAGTGGTCGAGAGTGTAGGGCGTGCTCTGTAAAGTGGTCGATAGTGTAGGGCGTGCTCTGTAAAGTGGTCGAGAGTGTAGGGCGTGCTCTGTAAAGTGGTCGATAGTGTAGGGCGTGCTCTGTAAAGTGGTCGAGAGTGTAGGGCGTGCTCTGTAAAGTGGTCGAGAGTGTAGGGCGTGCTCTGTAAAGTGGTCGAGAGTGTAGGGCGTGCTCTGTAAAGTGGTCGAGAGTGTAGGGCGTGCTCTGTAAAGTAGTCGAGAGTGCAGGGCGTGCTGTGTAAAGTAGCCGAGAGTGCAGGGCGTGCTGTGTAAAGTAGCCGAGAGTGCAGGGCATGCTCTGTAGAGTGCAGGGGGTGCTCTGTAAAGTAGCCGAGAATGTAGGGCGTGCTCTGTAAAGTGGTCGAGAGTGTACGGCGTGCTCTGTAAAGTGGTCGAGAGTGTACGGCGTGCTCTGTAAAGTGGTCGAGAGTGTACGGCGTGCTCTGTAAAGTGGTCGAGAGTGTACGGCGTGCTCTGTAAAGTGGTCGAGAGTGTAGGGCGTGCTCTGTAAAGTGGTCGATAGTGTAGGGCGTGCTCTGTAAAGTGGTCGATAGTGTAGGGCGTGCTCTGTAAAGTGGTCGAGAGTGTAGGGCGTGCTCTGTAAAGTGGTCGAGAGTGTAGGGCGTGCTCTGTAAAGTGGTCGAGAGTGTAGGGCGTGCTCTGTAAAGTGGTCGAGAGTGTAGGGCGTGCTCTGTAAAGTGGTCGAGACTGTAGGGCGTGCTCTGTAAAGGGGTCGAGACTGTAGGGCGTGCTCTGTAAAGGGGTCGAGAGTGCAGGGCGTGCTCTGTAAAGTGGTCGAGAGTGCAGGGCGTGCTCTGTAAAGTGGTCGAGAGTGTAGGGCGTGCTCTGTAAAGTAGTCGAGAGTGCAGGGCGTGCTCTGTAAAGTAGCCGAGAGTGCAGGGCGTGCTCTGTAAAGGAGCCGAGAGTGCAGGGCGTGCTCTGTAAAGGAGCCGAGAGTGCAGGGCGTGCTCTGTAAAGGAGCCGAGAGTGCAGGGCGTGCTCTGTAAAGGAGCCGAGAGTGCAGGGCGTGCTCTGTAAAGGAGCCGAGAGTGCAGGGCGTGCTCTGTAAAGGAGCCGAGAGTGCATTGCGTGCCCTGTAAAGGAGCCGAGAGTGCAGGGCGTGCTCTGTAAAGGAGCCGAGAGTGCAGGGCGTGCCGTGTAAAGTAGCCGAGAGTGCAGGGCGTGCCCTGTAAAGTAGCCGAGAGTGCATTGCGTGCCCTGTAAAGGAGTCGAGAGTGCAGGGCGTGCCCTGTAAAGTAGCCGAGAGTGCAGGGCGTGCTCTGTAAAATAGTCGAGAGTGCAGGGCGTGCTCTTTAAAGGAGCCGAGAGTGCAGGGCGTGCTCTGTAAAGTAGCCGAGAGTGCAGGGCGTGCTCTGTAAAGGAGCCGAGAGTGCAGGGCGTGCTCTGTAAAGTACCCGAGAGTGCAGGGCGTGCTCTGTAAAGTAGCCGAGAGTGCAGGGCGTGCTGTGTAAAGTAGCCGAGAGTGCAGGGCGTGCTCTGTAAAGGAGCCGAGAGTGCAGGGCGTGCTCTGTAAAGGAGTCGAGAGTGCAGGGCGTGCTCTGTAAAGGAGCCGAGAGTGCAGGGCGTGCTCTGTAAAGGAGCCGAGAGTGCAGGGCGTGCTCTGTAAAGTAGTCGAGAGTGCAGGGCGTGCCCTGTAAAGGAGCCGAGAGTGCAGGGCGTGCTCTGTAAAGGAGCCGAGAGTGCATTGCGTGCCCTGTAAAGGAGCCGAGAGTGCATTGCGTGCCCTGTAAAGGAGCCGAGAGTGCAGGGCGTGCTCTGTAAAGGAGCCGAGAGTGCAGGGCGTGCCGTGTAAAGTAGCCGAGAGTGCAGGGCGTGCCCTGTAAAGTAGCCGAGAGTGCATTGCGTGCCCTGTAAAGGAGTCGAGAGTGCAGGGCGTGCCCTGTAAAGTAGCCGAGAGTGCAGGGCGTGCTCTGTAAAATAGTCGAGAGTGCAGGGCTTGCTCTTTAAAGGAGCCGAGAGTGCAGGGCGTGCTCTGTAAAGGAGCCGAGAGTGCAGGGCGTGCTCTGTAAAGGAGCCGAGAGTGCAGGGCGTGCTCTGTAAAGTACCCGAGAGTGCAGGGTGTGCTCTGTAAAGTAGCCGAGAGTGCAGGGCGTGCTGTGTAAAGTAGCCGAGAGTGCAGGGCGTGCTCTGTAAAGTAGCCGAGAGTGCAGGGCGTGCTCTGTAAAGTAGCCGAGAGTGCAGGGCGTGCTCTGTAAAGTAGCCGAGAGTGCAGGGCGTGCTCTGTAAAGTAGCCGAGAGTGCATTGCGTGCTCTGTAAAGGAGTCGAGAGTGCAGGGCGTGCCCTGTAAAGTAGCCGAGAGTGCAGGGCGTGCCCTGTAAAATAGTCGAGAGTGCAGGGAGTGCTCTGTAAAGGAGCCGAGAGTGCAGGGCGTGCTCTGTAAAGTACCCGAGAGTGCAGGGCGTGCCCTGTAAAGTAGCCGAGAGTGCAGGGCGTGCCCTGTAAAATAGTCGAGAGTGCAGGGCGTGCTCTGTAAAGTAGCCGAGAGTGCAGGGCGTGCTCTGTAAAGGAGTCGAGAGTGCAGGGCGTGCCCTGTAAAGTAGCCGAGAGTGCAGGGCGTGCCCTGTAAAATAGTCGAGAGTGCAGGGCGTGCTCTGTAAAGTAGCTGAGAGTGCAGGGCGTGCTCTGTAAAGTAGCCGAGAGTGCAGGGCGTGCTCTGTAAAGTAGCCGAGAGTGCATTGCGTGCTCTGTAAAGGAGTCGAGAGTGCAGGGCGTGCCCTGTAAAGTAGCCGAGAGTGCAGGGCGTGCCCTGTAAAATAGTCGAGAGTGCAGGGCGTGCCCTGTAAAATAGTCGAGAGTGCAGGGCGTGCTGTGTAAAGGAGCCGAGAGTGCAGGGCGTGCTGTGTAAAGTAGCCGAGAGTGCAGGGCGTGCTGTGTAAAGTAGCCGAGAGTGCAGGGCGTGCTGTGTAAAGTAGCCGAGAGTGCAGGGCGTGCTGTGTAAAGTAGCCGAGAGTGCAGGGCGTGCTCTGTAAAGGAGCCGAGAGTGCATTGCGTGCTCTGTAAAGGAGTCGAGAGTGCAGGGCGTGCCCTGTAAAGTAGCCGAGAGTGCAGGGCGTGCCCTGTAAAATAGTCGAGAGTGCAGGGCGTGCCCTGTAAAATAGTCGAGAGTGCAGGGCGTGCTCTGTAAAGGAGCCGAGAGTGCAGGGCGTGCTGTGTAAAGTAGCCGAGAGTGCAGGGCGTGCTGTGTAAAGTAGCCGAGAGTGCAGGGCGTGCTCTGTAAAGTAGCCGAGAGTGCAGGGCGTGCTGTGTAAAGTAGCCGAGAGTGCAGGGCGTGCTCTGTAAAGGAGCCGAGAGTGCATTGCGTGCTCTGTAAAGGAGTCGAGAGTGCAGGACGTGCCCTGTAAAGTAGCCGAGAGTGCAGGGCGTGCCCTGTAAAATAGTCGAGAGTGCAGGGCGTGCTCTGTAAAGGAGCCGAGAGTGCAGGGCGTGCTGTGTAAAGTAGCCGAGAGTGCAGGGCGTGCTCTGTAAAGTAGCCGAGAGTGCAGGGCGTGCTGTGTAAAGGAGCCGAGAGTGCAGGGCGTGCTCTGTAAAGGAGCCGAGAGTGCAGGGCGTGCTCTGTAAAGGAGCCGAGAGTGCAGGGCGTGCTGTGTAAAGTAGTCGAGAGTGCAGGGCGTGCTCTGTAAAGTAGCCGAGAGTGCAGGGCGTGCTGTGTAAAGTAGCCGAGAGTGCAGGGCGTGCTGTGTAAAGTAGTCGAGAGTGCAGGGCGTGCTCTGTAAAGTAGCCGAGAGTGCAGGGCGTGCTCTGTAAAGTAGCCAAGAGTGCAGGGCGTGCTCTGTAAAGTAGCCGAGAGTGCAGGGCGTGCTCTGTAAAGGAGCCGAGAGTGCAGGGCGTGCTCTGTAAAGTAGCCGAGAGTGCAGGGCGTGCTCTGTAAAGTAGCCGAGAGTGCAGGGCGTGCTCTGTAAAGTAGCCGAGAGTGCAGGGCGTGCTGTGTAAAGTAGTCCAGAGTGCAGGGCGTGCTCTGTAAAGTAGCCGAGAGTGCAGGGCGTGCTGTGTAAAGTAGCCGAGAGTGCAGGGCGTGCTCTGTAAAGTAGTCGAGAGTGCAGGGCGTGCTGTGTAAAGTAGTCGAGAGTGCAGGGCATGCTCTGTAAAGAATTCTAAAGTGTAAAGCGTAAGTGATTCAAGTGGTTCTCATGTGTAAAGATCTGAAAACTTATTGTAAACATAAAACAGTTTAAAGTACCTGAATCTGCTCCTTCAGTTTGAGACTCTGTTCTATGTAGCTGTTCAGCTCTTCTTTAGTCGCTGCTGCTTCATGTTTGACCTCCTGAAGTTCCTGAAGCAGCTCAGAACTGTCCACTTCGCCCGTTGCCTAAATTTGAAAAGGGTTAAGGATCAAAAGGTCGAACAAGCCACAGTGGCACGTAAAGTCATGCCAGTTACACTTACACATCATCTCTAATACAATAAAATGGATGGAAGTGTTTATCATGGATTTATAAATGTATAATGATGTATAAAATTCACTAAATCAGGCTAGAGAACTCTCACCCTGTGCACCTGATCCTTCAACAGAGCAATCGTCATTTCTCGCTCCTTTCAGAAAACAACAACACCACAATCGCACTGAAAACATCTGCTTTATAATTAGGATTATTATACATTTACTCACCTCATTAATCATTGGCATTCTCAGAGATTTACAGTACAATAGAAATAAACAGAACCTCAGTCTACCTGAATTTGTTCCTGAAGTCTTTGGCTGTGTTCTTTACAGCTGTTCAGTTCCTCTTTAGCAGCCTCTGCTTGACCTTTCACCTCGTCTAACTCCTGATGAAGTGCTGATATCACTGTAGAGTTGTTTTCACTCCTGCTTTCTGAGGCCTAGAGTTCCAAGGTCAGAGAAGTGTTCTCACACAGGGCAGCAGGTACAGCTGTCATTTTGACACGTGTAGTAACTTTCACAGAAACGGTAAAGCTTTTGAAACCAAAAATGGACGATTTAAACCTTCCTGTGTGAATAGAAGTGTGAGTTTTGACCTGTTAATAACAGAGATATGAGTGCTTACTTCATCGACCTTGTGCATGTCCTCCTGTAGCTTCTCGATCAGTTTCTCCTTCAGCTGAAAATGAAAGACAGACTTTTTTAAGAAATTAATTATTTGGGTTTGGTTCCTGTGTAGCTTGGTTTCTCATGGCACGTAATTAATAAAAACAAAAAGCCAAATAACGTTGGAGTTCTGTGTAGAGCTGAAAACATCCTCATTTCATTTACTGATCAGAAATACAATGACGGGGAAAAAAAGAAAAGTTTTTTTGTTTCCCCCGTGCACTTCAGAAATCACATGAGTATGGAGAACACGGTGCTGACACTCAATAATGATCAGATAGTTATATAAATAACTGGTTTAAAATATTTTGTGTATTATAGTAAGACATGGCACTCCTCAGGGATGTGTGTTGAGTCAATGTCTATTTCCAGATTAAAGGCAGTTGTAGATCAGCAGTTAAAATTCTCTCCCAGAGGCTGGGAGGTTGAAGGTTCGAGAGCAATTTTATAATAAATTCTGTTCAGCTGTATATTCTTTGCACTTAATTTAAAATAAGTATGATACAATACACCAAAGGAGAATGAGAACTTTAGTGTTTTTAGAACACGAATGTTGTACCTGTATCTGTTCCTGCAGATTCTGGTTTTGATTTCTGCAGCTGTCCAGCTCTTCCTTAGCAGCCTCTGATTGCTCTTTGAGCTCCTGCAGGTCCTGAACAAGCTTCTCCATCTCAGTCACGCATTCACTCGAGGTCTAAACCAAGAGGCCATTATTACAACACTTCAACACAAGGAATACGGTTTTATTTTCTACAATAATACAGCAGTTTCTGATGAAGAATGGGGTTGTATGTGAGAAAGACTTAAATGTGATGCTAAAATATTATGTTCCAAAAAGAAAGCTTGTGCTCTGATTCCACCAATTCTTCATCCATTCCTGCATGCTGACAAATGCAGAATTCATAGCGTAGCAGGTTATTGCATGCTGTGTGCTGGAGCCATCTTGATAATATTTTAAATAAAAACTTCAACCATATTAGACAGGTGAAGGTCTTCAAAAGAAGCTACTTGTTGGTGAGCGTGACAAACAAAAACAAGTCTACATTAAATGATAAAGGAGTGTTTTATGCCTTTCAAATGTTAGACACTTTGATAACAACTGAGCTGATACTGTGATGTTTTGAAAATCCTGACATTGGGCTAGAACAATGTTCATACACTGTATTCACTAAGTGAGCAGAGTTATGACTGATCTGTGCCTTCCACACTTACCACTGCAGGTGATGTAGATGTTTTTATTTGGTCGAGCAGCTCCATGAGCTTAGTCAGTGTTTTCTTGTACTCTTCAACTTCCTCTTCTGAACTGGCGAGCAGATGTTTTTGCAATTCTTGGTCCTGTGCCATGGAACTCAGATCTAATTCCAGATTTCTCAACTTCTCCATCAGGAGGACCACATTCTCAGTTTTATTTACCGCAAACTGTTCGACCTCCATCTCTGAACTACCTTGCTTGGATTCCATTTTTTCTCCAGCAATAACTATTGAGTCCAACTCTTTTCCATCATTCTCCTGATCCAGTACTATCCCACTCTGCTGCTTTAATCCCACCTCATTCCCAGCAATGGGTTCTCCATGTTCCAGCTTTAATTCCATGTCTTTCTCAATGTCATCCAAAAATGTCTCACTCTGTAGCTTACAGTCAGACTCCTTGGTTTGGACCTTTGTTTCAAGATGCTCTTGATTGACCAACTGGCTCAAAGTGGCTACCTTCTCCTTGAGTTTCTCCTCCAGCTGAGAGATCTTCAGATGGAGGTTTCCTGCTTCAGATTGCACTTTATCCACCTCTGCTCTACAATCACTCAGTTCCATCTCTCTGTCTTCTAGGCAATTCTCTAGCTCCCCCACTCGCTGGGTTAAACTGGTCACTGTGGACGTGGCACTTTCCTCCAAAGCTTGAATCTGAACTTGGGCCACCACTATCGCTGCAGTCTTCTCCCTCAACATGTCTTCAAGTTCAAGAACTCGTATCTCATTGTCCTTCTGCTTTTCTTCTTTGGTCTCTCTTTCCTCTTGCAGGGATTCATATTTGCTGAGAAGTGAGGCATGGTCTTCCTTGAGGGTGTCAAGCTCTCTCTGAATTTTGTCCATCTTTTGTTTTAGTTCATCATGCTGGTCTTCTTCATCATCCTTCTCTTCATTGGCAGATTGTTTGTGCTCAATTTTGGAAAGCTCCTGCTGTAGTTTCTCAATTACAGAGTTTAGCTGCTCCACTTCTTCCTCGCTGTCTTGTTTGAGCCGATCCTGTTCTCCACGAAGGTGCTCAACCTGAGACTCAAGTTCACGCACCAGTGCATTCTTTACTTCCACTTCCTGAGGGCATGATAACCCATAAAGAAAGTCAGGAAAGAAAGAAAACAAGGAATAGTTGATAGGGACAACTCAAATAGCACACTGTTCCAATAATCTGTGCTCAGATGTTTAAAAGCAATGGTACGTCTACAGGTTCAGATTTTGGCTCAGGTATGTGAGCCAAACCTCCAAGACCTTCACATGCCAAATCACACATACTTAAAATGGACTACAGTTAACATTATGGATTCACAAGCCAGTCAATTAGGCAAGTTGTAAATGCACAGATGTTTGGAACTGGGTATAATTTGCATCTTTACCCATTACCTTTTAGAAGACAGCTTCAGAATGACCACCACAAATATCCAATCAGGAGGATATTTACAGGTGTTAAAAATTTCACCCCATGTTTGTAAATGATTATATATTGTTAATTTTACATGCATAAAAAAAAAATACACCTGTAAGTAACACAGTAACACAACCCAGTGTTTAATAAGTGCAGTTTCTGTAATAAGCTCCTATTACTTGCACTCATTAAAAATGGGACATTTTTGTTACACATCACAAAAAACATAAATAAATAAATAAATAAATAAATAAGAAGCAAAAAAAAAAAAAAAAGTATAAGAACAATAAACCCTATTGCAGTAATACACCAACGGAACTTAAAACCTGGACCCAGACGGAGGTTAAAAACAGAAGCGGGTATGACAAAAACACACACAAGCGGGTACACACAAATACGCCCGTCCTGCAACACGTGTGAGCCGTTACCTTGTCATCAGGCTTCGTAGTTTCCGAAAGCTGAAGTTTAGCAATCTGCTCATTAAGAAGAGCAATTTGTCTGTTCTTCTCCTCCAAGACCTTCAAGAGTTAAAGATGATCAAATGATTTGCCTTAAATGAACCTGAACAACCTGATAATTATGCTGTTTGTGTAAATGCTTTTGGTTTTTTTTTTACTGTTTGACCAATACTTAAATAAATAAATAAATAAATAAATAAATAAAATGATGGTTATAGTTATGTTATGGAAGCATTAAAAATGAAAAGGAAAAAACGAATCCAATCAAAAAAAAAAAAAACCAGAGCAAAGGCAGATTCAAAGGAGCAGGAGCTAGCGACTGTAATAACGCAGGACTGGACTGAATTTCTACAGTCAACAGCAGGAGCTGGCGTTTACCTGCTTCTCACTTAATATCGCATATTATTTCAGAACCAAACCATTTTTTTAATGACAGCCATGGAAACAATCTTAGTTGTTTAAAATTCACTGTTCACAGTTTCATTTGCTGATTGATGTCGTTGTTCACTCGTAGCTAGCTAGCATTGCTACGTTTTTACATTTCCATGGTAACAGTCATGTGCTTCACACTGAATATTCTATACATCCTACACAAACCTGATTTTAATAGAGCTGATTGTTTTAATCTTTATTATAAGAGCTTGTTATAGAGGGCGTGGCACAGCCTGAGTCACATGATCATAACGTGTGAACATGAACGTGTTAAAACTCAAACTAAAAAGCCCAGAAATGTTCCTTCTCTGCAGCACCCTTTTAAATTAAACTTCATCTATATATTATTGTTTTGAGTTAAAAAAAAAAGAATCCAATCAGAATAAGACTTTAGAAGGAAATATTTCAGAGAATGACTTTTCCAAAAAAAAAAATGATATGGTGAACGCGAGAGCAGCTGAAAGACAGCATGCTGAGCCACAAAAGGACAGGAATGCATTTTAATTGGTATTTTGAAAAAAAAAAATCTCTAAGTGAGGAAAATGTCTGATCACCGTAACTAACCAGTCAGCCATAACACTGCCACTGCTGGAGTATCAGAAAGACTCCACAGTGTACTTCCTCCTCACGCTGTTGGTCTTAGCAGGTGTGAAAATGACAAATCAACATCACACACACACACACACACTGCTTGCTATCTAATCATGCAAGCTCATTATTTTACTCTTTAAAGAAACATGTCTCACCATGTGTAAGTTGGTGTGAGCCTGAAGATCCTGCTGCTGTGTGCTAATCTCCTTCCTCTGGATCTCCAGCTGCATGTGGAGCTGCTGAACCTCCTCACTCTTGTTCTGGAGCTCGTCCCTGAATTGCTCCAATTGTTCCTCCAGATTCACAATCTACAGTGGTCATGGGTAAACAAGTGGACAAACGACCATAAACACCACAGCAGCACGCCTACTGTAAACACACCAACATACACAAGCTACCGTAACTGCTGGAGCAACACAGACCAGCTGAGTCATGTGACAGGAAGTACCTCTTTTTCTTTCCTGTCCAGAGCCTCTCTCTCGGTCTGAAGTAAAGCCTCCAGTGTGGCATCAGCCCCGCCTGCCATGGAGGCATACTGCTTACTGTCCTCCTGCGCGCGCGCACACACACACACACACACACACACACTTGTCATGGTAACACTGAACCCATGAGGTGGGTGATGCTAATAGCTGAAGCTAGGACTGCAGTGCTAAAATGCTCACCCTGGTTGGTGTGATGTCACGGTTGTCGTGGGATACGAGCACCTCCTCCAACACCCTCACACGCTCCTCCTGCCTCTCGATCTCCTCGTCACGCTCTTGCACATCCCTCTGCAGCTGCTCCACTCGCAGCAAGAGCTCACTGCACCAATCAGATTTCTCCTGCAGGGCCACGCTTAGCTCCTCCACCTGAGAGACGGCGGTGGGGAGAGAGAGAGAGAGAGAGAGAGAGAGAGAGGACAGATACATGTGGAAAGATTAAGGCCAAAAAAATACACAGGAAAGATGGGGATGAAAGAGAAAGAGGGACAAAAGGAGGCGTGATGTAGAGGGAAAAAGGATGAAAAACCAGAAGGTGAGGGAGACAAAGAACAGGAGGGGGTTATGGAGGAAGAGTAAGAGAATTAGGAGAATAAGAATGGAGAAAGGGAAGATTAGAAAGAGAGAGTGATAGTAAGAAGAAAAGAAGGTAAAAAATAAACGTATAAAAAAGAAATGAAAAAAGAAGGAAGATGGAGAAAGAAATGAAGAAAGGGAAGAAAAAAGAGGAAAGAAGAAAAGAATCAATGGAGGAAGGAGAGAAGGAAAAAAGGAAATGAGAAAGTATGAAAAAAAGAAAAAAGCAAACACAGAAATGATGGAAGGAGATGAAGGGAATACAAATGAAGGGGAAAAAAGTGTTATAATTACAGTGAGATTATAAAGAACATGTGTGAGGATTTCTACTCAAGTTGAAGCAAAGCTGCTGATCAGTAAACTGCTGCAACACCTGTAGTGACATCACCTAACATCTGGAATTAAAGTTCTCCACCAGTCTCTGCTTGTATTTCATTGGGAAAGTTTGACAGTTCTTTCAACCCCTAAAGAAGAGCTTTATTTACCCCTGAAAAAAAATAGAACAGGATTTACACTGATGAGCAAGAACATTAAAACCACCTGCCTAATATTGCATAGGTCCTCCTTGTGCCTTCAAAATAGCTCTGACCAGTCAAGGCATGGGCTCTACAAGACCTCTGAAGGTGTGCTGTGGTATCTGGCACCAAGACATTAACAGCAGGTCCTGCAAGTTGCGAGGTGAAGCCTCCATGGGCCAGACTTGTTTGTCTAGTACATCCAACAGCTGCTCAATCAGACTGAGATCTGAGGAATTTGGAGCACGAATCAACACCTTGAACTCCATCATGTTCCTTAAACTATTCCTCAATAATATTTGCAGTGCAGCAGGGTTCATTATCCTGTTGAAAGAGGCCACTGCCATTAGGGAATACCAATACCATGAAGGGGTGAACTTGGTCTGAAACAATATTTAGGAAAGTGGTACACATCAAAGTAACAGCCACAAACACCAGGACCCAAGGTTTCCCAGCAGAACACTGCCCAGAGCATCACACGGCCTCGGCCAGATTGCCTTCTACCCACACTGCATCCTGGTGCCCTCTCTTCCCCAGGAGAGAGAGAGAGGGAGAGAGACACACACACACACACCTGGCCATCCACATGATGGAAAAGATGATTTGTTAGACCAGGCCATCTTCTTCCATTGCTACATGGTTCAGTTCTGATGCTCATGTACCCACTGTAGGTGCTTTTAGCAGTGGACAGGAGGTCAGCATGGGCACTCTGACCGGTCTGCAGCTACGCAGCTCCATACGGAGCAAACTGCACTGCGTGTTCCGACTCCTTCCTACCAGAGCCAGCATTCACTTTTTCAGCAGTTTGTGCTACAGAAGCTCATCTGTAGGACTGGACCATATGGGCTAGCCTTCGTGCCCTATTTGAATCAATGCGTCTTTTGACACCCATAACCTTGTCACCGGTTGTCCTTCCTTGGACCACTTTTGGTAGGTACTAACCACTGCATACCGGGAACACCCCACAAGATGTGCCATTCTGGAGATGCTCAGACCCAGTCATCTCGCTATCACAATTTGGCCCTTGTCAAAGTCGCTCAGATCCTTACACTTGCCTATTTTTCCTGCTTCCAACACATCAACATCAAGAACTGACTGTTCTCTTGCTGCCTAATAAACCCCGCCCCTTGACAGGTGTCACTGTAATGAGATAATCAATGCTTTTCACTTCACCTATCAGTGGTTTTAATGTTATGGCTGATCGCTGTATTTACCCCTAAAATAGAGACAGGGTTTATTTAAGGCAGGTTATACAGGGGGCTGCAAAAGTAGGTATACAGTAAGGATTATTCCAGTATTATAATAGTGGTGCTAGGTTTCATTTAATACTTACATTTTGTGCAAACGTTTGGTTTTTCATTACTGTATACCTACTTTTGCAGCCCCCTGTATTTCTTGTCTTCTCTTTGTTCTATTGTGGGCAGGTCCTGCTCTAGAGTCTCTATTGTTTATAGGAACAGGATCAGCAGTGCTCAGTTCAATCGGGGCAGAAACAGGAGGAGGGTGGTGTGTTTCTGCTCTTGGTATAAAACCAACAGAAGTTATGGAGGAGGACAGCAGGGATCCTCTAAAACTTACACATCAATGATAAGGTGAAGTACCTTGGTCAGGGGTAGATTGAGGGATACATGAGTTTGTGATGTTTGTTATGGTAAGTTAGTGGGGTACCTCTCTGGGGCAGTTTAGGAAGGTCAACAGGTCAAAGGGGTAAGTTAGTAGGCTACCTCTTTGGGGTAGTTTAGGAAGGTAAATAGGGTAATGGGGTACATCAGTGGAGTAAATTAATGTTGTACCTCTCTATGGTCAGCCTGAGGCTTATTGCTGCTCTTTAGCTGTTGCTCCAGTTTCTGAATCTCCTGCTGAAATACATCTCGCTCATGCTCTCTGTCTGCAGCCTGCTCCTGAAAGGTCAAAGTTTATAAGTGAGGTCAAAGCTTAGAAAGGACAAAGCTCAAATAGTCAAAGGACGAGTAAGACGGGTTGAGTTAAAATCCAGGCAAGAACCTTGAACTCTACAGGAAATGGTAAAAAGGTGAAAGGTCAGCTCAGAACATTGTGCCTTATTACTATGTGCCCAGATGTCTCTGAACTCACATCCAGGAAGCGCCGGTTGTTCTCCAGCTGCTTTTCAAGAGCGTGGATTTGCTGCCGGAGGTCAGTGCTCTCAGACAGGTGAATCTCCTCCAGCTTGGCCATGGCTCTCACCTGCTCTTCAAGCTCCACCTCCAACTGCTTCACCTGGTCCAGAAGCTCTGCATGATCCTTCTGGGCCTGACGTTGGACATCAACCTTCTCCTGCATCAGCTTTTCTGTCTCCTCCAGAAGTCCTAAACACAAACCCAACCCCACACACTTAGATATTATTGGATGCCAGTTATTTGCATCTGGAGAAGGTCGGAATGAAGATGTTATAAATCGATAGCATGGGTAGTGAATAGACAAGTGATGTACCGCTCTGGGGCAGTTTGAGAAGGTAAAATTATTGTAAATTACTGGAATAGTTTATAAGGGCAATTTGGGAAAGAAAATCTAATGGTCTAGTGCCAGAGTGGGGAACTTTAGGAAGGGAAGTCAACTGGTCAATGGTGTAAATAAGTGGTATGCCACTCTGGGGGAGTTGGGGAAATAAATGGAATAGTGAGGTAAAAAATTGGGGTATCCCAGTCAAGCAATTTGTTTGGAAAATGGGTTACGGGGTAAATTTTTGGTGCACTATTCTGGGCAAAGTAGGAATGCAGTTGCATGCCACTCTGCTGTAGTTGGGGGAAGCAAAAAGATCAGTGGGGTAAATTATCGCTGACCGCTCAGACAGTTTAGCAAGGAAAAGAAATGGGACACTGTGCTAGGGACGTTTGTGGAGGTAAGTTTACTCAGTTAAATTAGTGTGGTATCTCTTTCTTCCTGTCCAGGTAGTAAACAGGTTAGTGGGACAAATTAGGAGAGTACCTCACTTGAGTAGTCTGAATTTTCTCTGGTAAATTAGTGGGGTACCTGAGGAAATTTGTGGAGGTAAATTAGTGAGGTACCTGAGGAAATTTGTGGAGGTAAATTAGTGGAGTATCTGAGGTCATTTGTGGAGGTAAATTAGTGAGGTACCTGAGGTAATTTGTGGAGGTAAATTAGTGGAGTACCTGAGGTAATTTGTGGAGGTAAATTAGTGGAGTATCTGAGGTCATTTGTGGAGGTAAATTAGTGAGGTACCTGGGGTAATTTGTGGAGGTAAATTAGTGAGGTACCTGGGGTAATTTGTGGAGGTAAATTAGTGAGGTACCTGGGGTAATTTGTGGAGGTAAATTAGTGGGGTACCTGGGGTAGTTTGTGGAGGTAAATTAGTGGGGTACCTGAGGTAGTTTGTGGAGGTAAATTAGTGGAGTACCTGAGGTCATTTGTGGAGGTAAATTAGTGGAGTACCTGAGGTAATTTGTGGAGGTAAATTCGTGGGGTACCTGAGGTCATTTGTGGAGGTAAATTAGTGAGGCACCTGGGGTAATTTGTGGAGGTAAATTGGTGAGGTACCTGAAGTAATTTTTGGAGGTAAATTAGTGGAGTACCTGAGGTAATTTGTGGAGGTAAATTCATGGGGTACCTGAGGTAATTTGTGGAAGTAAATTAGTGGGGTACCTGAGGTAATTTGTGGAGGTAAATTAGTGGAGTACCTGAGGTAATTTGTGGAGGTAAATTCGTGGGGTACCTGAGTTAATTTGTGGAGGTAAATTAGTGGGGTACCTGAGGTAATTTGTGGAGGTAAATTAGTGGAGTACCTGAGGTAATTTGTGGAGATAAATTCGTGGGGTACCTGAGGTAATTTGTGGAGGTAAATTAGTGAGGTACCTGGGGTAATTTGTGGAGGTAAATTAGTGAGGTACCTGGGGTAATTTGTGGAGGTAAATTAGTGGGGTACCTGAGGTAATTTGTGGAGGTAAATTAGTGGAGTACCTGAGGTCATTTGTGGAGGTAAATTAGTGGAGTACCTGAGGTAATTTGTGGAGATAAATTCGTGGGGTACCTGACGTAATTTGTGGAGGTAAATTAGTGAGGTACCTGGGGTAATTTGTGGAGGTGAATTAGTGGAGTACCTGAGGTAATTTGTGGAGGTAAATTAGTGGAGTACCTGAGGTAATTTGTGGAGGTAAATTAGTGAGGTACCTGGGGTAATTTGTGGAGGTAAATTCTCTCTGATAAAGTACGATTTAATAGAAATTTGGAGAGAATATTTAATTAGACCTGGCGACTTGTCCAGGGTGAACCCCGCCTTTCGCCCGTAGTCAGCTGGGATAGGCTCCAGCTTGCCTGCGACCCTGTAGAACAGGATAAAGCGGCTACAGATAATGAGATATTTAATTAGGGGATGGTGGTGTAACATATCTTTAATGTTTCATTAATCATTCATTAATCACAGCAATCACAATCCCACATCCAAAAATAGCCCTTCCCACTTCCTGTTCAGCTCGTACCAAGACCCCCACAGCAGTGATGGTGGTGGCACGCAGAGTGCAGTTCCCAGCAGGTGAAGCAGATGGGGTGACCATTAAAACAAACTTAAATAATGTTATTTCTACAACGCTGGAGAATAATAACAAAAAGAAGCAAGAAAAGTGCAAACAGGAAGCTGAAAAATTGAAAGGAAATGCAGTGTCCATGCCCCACCGTGTTCTCAGCCAACAAGAAATGAAATAAATGTCCTATTTCAGCAACCATCACTGTTAAGATCAACGTCAATATGGTTGCCAAATAGGTGGTGTAAATCATATGATGTCGATTATGCTAATCATGCTAGCATGGTAGCCTCAACCTTAAAACAAGGTGTTTATGCAGTGCGTCACGGGTAAATAAAAACTGCAGCGCATAGCTGTTAGTTTAGCGGTGGCAGCCAATAACAAGCAAGCTTATTAGTGAGTGAGTAAAAATGGGCGGGGTCAGTGGCCATGCTCAGAGTGGGCACACACCTGCCTCAGGTGCGTCATCAACTGCAGCCTCAACTAGGCCTGAAGAGAGAGAGACAGTCAATCAGAGCACATTCAGAATAATACACAATACTGCAAAGAGAGAGTGAGAGACACAGACAGACAGACAGACGAGGGAGAACAGGGAGAGACAGAAAGACAGACAGAGAGAGAGAGAGAGAGAGAGGGGGGGAGAGGGAACAGAGAGAGGGAGAGAGAGAACAGAGAGAGGGAGAAAGAACAGAGAGAGAGGGAGAGAGAGAACAGAGAGGGAGAGAGAACAGAGAGGGAACAGAGAGAGGGAGAAAGAACAGAGAGAGAGGGAGAGAGAGAACAGAGAGAGAGGGAGAGAGAGAACAGAGAGAGGGAGAGAACGGAGAGAGAGAACAGAGAGAGAGGGAGAGAGAGAACAGAGAGGGAGAAAGAACAGAGAGAGGGAGAGAGAGAACAGCGGGAGAGAGAGAACAGAGAGAAAGGGAGAGAGAGAACAGAGAGAGAGGGAGAGAGAGATTGGAGTATGTGGTGCCTGTAAGGTGGTTATCGTGCCTGAGCAGTAGTGTGCCTTGGTTGTGAGACACTGTTGGTACCCATAATGCTTTGCACAGTTCACTACCTCTGTAATCAATGCATCACAATTACATGTGAGGAAAGGAGTGCGCGTGTGGAGTCTGTCAGCTGTCTGTGTGTGTGTGTGTGTGTGTGTGTGTGTGTGTGTGAGAGAGGAGTGTGTAAAGTGTTTGCGTGTGTGTGAAGAGTGTGTGTGTGTGAGAGGAGTGTGCAAAGTGTTTGCGTGTGTGTGAGGGTTATGTAAAGAGTGTGTTTTTTCAGGTGTGTGTGAGGAGCATGTGTGTGAGGAGCGTGTGTGAGAGGAGCGTGTGTGAGTGAGGAGCGTGTGTATGAGGTGTGTGAGGAGCGTGTGTGTGAGGAGCGTGTGTATGAGGTGTGTGAGGAGCGTGTGTGTGAGGTGTGAGAGGAGTGTGTGTGAGTGAGGAGCGTGTGTGAGTGAGGAGCGTGTGTGTGAGGTGTGAGAGGAGCGTGTGTGAGTGAGGAGCGTGTGTGTGAGGTGTGAGAGGAGCGTGTGTGAGTGAGGAGCGTGTGTGTGAGGCGTGAGAGGAGCGTGTGTGTGAGGAGCGTGTGTGTGAGGAGCGTGAGAGGAGCGTGAGAGGAGCGTGTGTGAGAGGAGCGTGTGTGAGAGGAGCATGTGTGAGAGGAGCGTGTGTGAGAGGAGCGTGTGAGAGGAGCGTGTGAGAGGAGCGTGTGTGAGAGGAGCGTGAGTGTGTGACGAGCGCGTGTGTGACGAGCGTGACGAGCGCGTGTGTGACGAGCGTGAGGATCGTGTGTGTGAGGATCGTGTGTGTGAGGAGCGTGAGGTGTGTGAGGAGCGTGAGGTGTGTGAGGAGCGCGTGTGTGACGAGCGTGAGGAGCGTGAGGTGTGTGAGGAGCGTGAGGTGTGTGAGGAGCGTGAGGTGTGTGAGGAGCGCGTGTGTGTGAGGAGCGCGTGTGTGTGAGGAGCGCGTGTGTGTGAGGAGCGCGTGTGTGTGTGTGGAGTGTGTGTGTGAGGAGCGCGTGTGAGAGGAGTGTGAGGAGTGTGTGTGAGAGGAGTGTGAGGAGTGTGTGTGTGAGGAGTGTGAGGAGTGTGTGTGTGTGAGGAGCGCGTGTGTGTGTGAGGAGCGCGTATGTGAGGAGTGTGAGGAGCGTGTGTGAGAGGAGCGTGTGTGAGTGAGGAGCGTGTGTATGAGGTGTGTGAGGAGCGTGTGTGTGAGGTGTGAGAGGAGCGTGTGTGAGTGAGGAGCGTGTGTATGAGGTGTGTGAGGAGCGTGTGTGAGGTGTGAGAGGAGCGTGTGTGAGTGAGGAGCGTGTGTATGAGGTGTGAGAGGAGCGTGTGTGAGAGGAGCGTGTGTGTGAGAGGAGCGCGTGTGTGAGAGGAGCGTGTGTGAGAGGAGCGTGTGTGTGTGAGGAGCGTGTGTGTGAGAGGAGCGTGTGTGTGAGAGGAGCGTGTGTGTGAGAGGAGCGTGTGTGTGTGAGAGGAGCGTGTGTGTGTGAGAGGAGCGTGTGTGTGTGTGAGGAGCGTGTGTGTGTGAGAGGAGCGTGTGTGTGAGAGGAGCGTGTGTGTGAGAGGAGCGTGTGTGTGAGAGGAGCGTGTGTGTGAGGAGCGTGTGTGTGAGGAGCGTGTGTGTGTGAGGAGCGTGTGTGTGTGTGAGGAGCGTGTGTGTGTGTGAGGAGCGTGTGTGTGTGTGAGGAGCGTGTGTGTGAGAGGAGCGTGTGTGTGAGAGGAGCGTGTGTGTGAGAGGAGCGTGTGTGTGTGAGGAGCGTGTGTGTGAGAGGAGCGTGTGTGTGTGAGGAGCGTGTGTGTGTGAGGAGCGTGTGTGTGAGAGGAGCGTGTGTGTGTGTGAGGAGCGTGTGTGTGAGAGGAGTGTGTGTGTGTGAGGAGCGTGTGTGTGTGAGGAGCGTGTGTGTGTGAGGAGCGTGTGTGTGAGAGGAGCGTGTGTGTGTGTGAGGAGCGTGTGTGTGAGAGGAGCGTGTGTGTGTGAGGAGCGTGTGTGTGTGAGGAGCGTGTGTGTGAGAGGAGCGTGTGTGTGAGAGGAGCGTGTGAGGAGCGTGTGTGTGAGAGGAGCGTGTGAGGAGCGTGTGTGAGAGGAGCGTGTGTGAGAGGAGCGTGTGAGAGAGGAGCGTGTGTGAGAGGAGCGTGTGTGAGAGGAGCGTGTGTGTGAGGAGCGTGTGTGTGAGAGGAGCGTGTGTGTGAGGAGCGTGTGTGTGAGAGGAGCGTGTGTGTGAGGAGCGTGTGTGTGAGAGGAGCGTGTGTGTGAGGAGCGTGTGTGTGAGAGGAGCGTGTGTGTGAGGAGCGTGTGTGTGAGAGGAGCGTGTGTGTGAGGAGCGTGTGTGTGAGAGGAGCGTGTGAGGAGCGTGTGTGTGAGAGGAGCGTGTGAGGAGCGTGTGTGTGAGAGGAGCGTGTGAGGAGCGTGTGTGTGAGAGGAGCGTGTGAGGAGCGTGTGTGTGAGAGGAGCGTGTGAGGAGCGTGTGTGTGAGAGGAGCGTGTGAGGAGCGTGTGTGTGAGAGGAGCGTGTGAGGAGCGTGTGTGTGAGAGGAGCGTGTGAGGAGCGTGTGTGTGAGAGGAGCGTGTGAGGAGCGTGTGTGTGAGAGGAGCGTGTGAGGAGCGTGTGTGTGAGAGGAGTGTGAGAGGAGCGTGTGTGTGAGAGGAGCGTGTGTGTGAGAGGAGCGTGTGTGTGAGGAGCGTGTGTGTGAGGAGCGTGTGTGTGTGAGGAGCGTGTGTGTGAGAGGAGCGTGTGAGAGGAGAGTGTGAGAGGTGTGAGAGGAGCGAGAGGAGCGTGTGTGTGAGGAGCGTGTGTCTGAGGTGCGTGTGTGAGGTGTGTGAGGAGCGTGTGTGTGAGGAGCGTGTGTGTGGTGTGTGAGGAGCGTGTGTGTGAGGAGCGCGTGTGTGAGAGGAGAGTGTGAGAGGTGTGAGAGGAGCGTGTGTGAGAGGAGCGTGTGTGTGAGGAGCGTGTGTGTGAGAGGAGCGTGTGTGTGAGGAGCGTGTGTGTGAGAGGAGCGTGTGTGTGAGGAGCGTGTGTGTGAGAGGAGCGTGTGTGTGAGGAGCGTGTGTGTGAGAGGAGCGTGTGTGAGAGGAGCGTGTGTGTGAGAGGAGCGTGTGTGTGTGAGGAGCGTGTGTGTGAGAGGAGCGTGTGTGTGAGGAGCGTGTGTGTGAGAGGAGCGTGTGTGTGAGGAGCGTGTGTGTGAGAGGAGCATGTGTGTGAGAGGAGCATGTGTGTGAGAGGAGCATGTGTGTGAGGAGCGTGTGTGTGAGAGGAGCATGTGTGTGAGGAGCGTGTGTGTGAGAGGAGCATGTGTGTGAGGAGCGTGTGTGTGAGAGGAGCATGTGTGTGAGGAGCGTGTGTGTGAGAGGAGCATGTGTGTGAGGAGCGTGTGTGTGAGAGGAGCATGTGTGTGAGGAGCGTGTGTGTGAGGAGCGTGTGTGTGAGAGGAGCGTGTGTGTGAGGAGCGTGTGTGTGAGAGGAGCATGTGTGTGAGGAGCGTGTGT
Organism: Neoarius graeffei; assembly: GCF_027579695.1. NCBI lineage: Eukaryota > Metazoa > Chordata > Actinopteri > Siluriformes > Ariidae > Neoarius > Neoarius graeffei. Next base: position 126,913,139 of record NC_083570.1, on the reverse strand, counting down.
GTGAGAGGAGCATGTGTGTGAGGAGCGTGTGTGTGAGAGGAGCATGTGTGTGAGGAGCGTGTGTGTGAGAGGAGCAGGTGTGTGAGGAGCGTGTGTGTGAGAGGAGCATGTGTGTGAGGAGCGTGTGTGTGAGAGGAGCGTGTGTGTGAGGAGCGTGTGTGTGAGAGGAGCATGTGTGTGAGGAGCGTGTGTGTGAGAGGAGCATGTGTGTGAGGAGCGTGTGTGTGAGGTGTGTGAGGAGTGTGTGTAAGAGGAGCATGTGAGCAGAGTGTGAGAGTGAGGAGCGTGTGTGTGAGGAGCGTGTGTGAGAGGAGCGTGTGTGTGAGGAGCGTGTGTGTGAGGTGTGAGAGGAGCGTGTGTGTGAGGAGTGTGTAAAGTGTTTGCGTGTGTGTGAGGGTTATGTAAAGAGCGTGTTTTTTCAGGTGTGTGAGAGGAGCATGTGTGTGAGGTGTGAGAGGAGCGTGTGTGTGAGGAGCGTGTGTCTGAGGTGTGAGAGGAGCGTGTGTGTGAGGAGCGTGTGTGTGGTGTGTGAGGAGCGTGTGTGTGAGGTGTGTGAGGAGTGCGTGTAAGAGGAGCATGTGAGCAGAGTGTGAGAGTGAGGAGCGTGTGTGTGAGGAGCGTGTGTGAGAGGAGCGTGTGTGTGAGGAGCGTGTGTGTGAGGTGTGAGAGGAGCGTGTGTGTGAGGAGTGTGTAAAGTGTTTGCGTGTGTGTGAGGGTTATGTAAAGAGCGTGTTTTTTCAGGTGTGTGAGAGGAGCGTGTGTGAGAGGTGTGAGAGGAGCGTGTGTGTGAGGAGCGTGTGTGTGAGGAGCGTGTGTGTGAGGTGTGAGAGGAGCGTGTGTGTGAGGAGCGTGTGTGTGAGAGGAGCGTGTGTGTGAGGAGCGTGTGTGTGAGAGGAGCGTGTGTGTGAGGAGCGTGTGTGTGAGGTGTGAGAGGAGCGTGTGTGTGAGGAGCGTGTGTGTGAGAGGAGCGTGTGTGTGAGGAGCGTGTGTGTGAGAGGAGCGTGTGTGTGAGGAGCGTGTGTGTGAGAGGAGCGTGTGTGTGAGGAGCGTGTGTGTGAGAGGAGCGTGTGTGTGAGAGGAGCATGTGTGTGAGGAGCGTGTGTGTGAGGTGTGTGAGGAGTGCGTGTAAGAGGAGCATGTGAGAGCAGAGTGTGAGAGTGAGGAGCGTGTGTGAGAGGTGTGAGAGGAGCGTGTGTGAGGAGCGTGTGTGTGAGGTGTGAGAGGAGCGTGTGTGAGGAGTGTGTAAAGTGTTTGCGTGTGTGTGAGGGTTATGTAAAGAGCGTGTTTTTTCAGGTGTGTGAGAGGAGCGTGTGTGTGAGGTGTGAGAGGAGCGTGTGTGTGAGGTGTGAGAGGAGCGTGTGTGAGGTGTGTGAGGAGCGTGTGTGAGGTGTGTGAGGAGCGTGTGTGTGTGAGGAGAGTGTGTGAGGAGCGTGTGTGTGAGAGGAGCGTGTGTGTGAGAGGAGCGTGAGGAGCGTGTGTGAGAGGAGCGCGTGCGTGAGGTGTGTGAGGAGTGCGTGTAAGAGGAGCGTGTGAGAGGAGTGTGTGTGAGGAGCGTGTGTGAGAGGAGCGTGAGTGTGTGAGGAGCGTGAGTGTGTGAGGAGCGTGAGTGTGTGTGTGTGTGTGACGAGCGTGAGGAGCGCGTTTGTGACGAGCGTGAGGTGTGAGAGGAGCGTGAGGTGTGAGAGGAGCGTGAGGAGCATGTGTGAGAGGAGCGCGTGTGTGAGAGGAGCGCGTGTGTGAGAGGAGCGCGTGTGTGAGGTGTGTGAGGAGTGCGTGTAAGAGGAGCGTGTGAGAGGAGAGTGTGTGAGGAGCGTGTGTGAGGAGCATGAGTGTGTGAGGAGCGCGAGTGTGTGAGGAGCGCGAGTGTGTGAGGAGCGTGTGTGAGGAGCGTGAGTGTGTGAGGAGCGTGTGTGTGTGTGTGTGACGAGCGTGAGGAGCGCGTTTGTGACGAGCGTGAGGTGTGAGAGGAGCGTGAGGTGTGAGAGGAGCGTGAGGTGTGAGAGGAGCGTGAGGAGCGTGTGTGAGAGGAGCGCGTGTGTGAGGTGTGTGAGGAGCGTGTGTGTGAGTGGTGCGTGTGTGAGAGGTGCGTGTGTGAGAGGTGCGTGTGTGAGGAGAGTGTGAGTGAGGAGCGTGAGTGTGAGAGGAGCGTGCGTGTGTGACGAGCGTGAGGAGCGCGTGTGTGAGGAGTGTGTGTGTGTGTGTGTGTGTGAGGAGTGTGTGTGAGAGGAGTGTGAGGAGTGTGTGTGTGAGAGGAGTGTGTGTGTGAGAGGAGTGTGAGGAGTGTGTGTGTGAGAGGAGTGTGTGTGTGAGAGGAGTGTGAGGAGTGTGTGTGTGAGAGGAGTGTGTGTGTGAGAGGAGTGTGAGGAGTGTGTGTGTGAGAGGAGTGTGTGTGTGAGAGGAGTGTGAGGAGTGTGTGTGAGAGAGGAGTGTGAGGAGTGTGTGTGAGAGAGGAGTGTGAGGAGTGTGTGTGTGAGAGGAGTGTGAGGAGTGTGTGTGTGAGAGGAGTGTGAGGAGTGTGTGTGTGAGAGGAGTGTGAGGAGTGTGTGTGAGAGAGGAGTGTGAGGAGTGTGTGTGAGAGAGGAGTGTGAGGAGTGTGTGTGAGAGAGGAGTGTGAGGAGTGTGTGTGAGAGAGGAGTGTGAGGAGTGTGTGTGAGAGGAGTGTGAGGAGTGTGTGTGAGAGGAGTGTGAGGAGTGTGTGTGTGTGTGTGTGTGTGTGTGTGTGTGTGTGTGTGTGTGAGGAGTGTGTGTGAGAGGAGTGTGAGGAGTGTGTGTGTGAGAGGAGTGTGAGGAGTGTGTGTGAGGAGTGTGTGTGTGAGAGGAGTGTGAGGAGTGTGTGTGAGGAGTGTGTGTGAGTGAGGAGTGTGTGTGAGTGAGGAGTGTGTGTGAGAGGAGTGTGAGGAGTGTGTGTGTGAGAGGAGTGTGAGGAGTGTGTGTGTGAGAGGTGTGTGTGTGTGTGTGTGTGTGTGTGTGTGTGTGTGAGGAGTGTGTGTGAGGAGTGTGTGTGAGAGGAGTGTGAGGAGTGTGTGTGAGAGAGGAGTGTGAGGAGTGTGTGTGAGAGGAGTGTGAGGAGTGTGTGTGAGAGGAGTGTGTGTGTGTGTGTGTGTGTGTGTGTGTGTGTGTGAGGAGTGTGTGTGAGAGGAGTGTGAGGAGTGTGTGTGTGAGAGGAGTGTGAGGAGTGTGTGTGAGAGGAGTGTGTGTGAGAGGAGTGTGAGGAGTGTGTGTGAGAGGAGTGTGAGGAGTGTGTGTGAGGAGTGTGTGTGAGAGGAGTGTGTGTGTGTGAGGAGTGTGTGTGAGAGGAGTGTGAGGAGTGTGTGTGAGAGGAGTGTGAGGAGTGTGTGTGAGGAGTGTGTGTGAGAGGAGTGTGTGTGTGTGAGGAGTGTGAGGAGTGTGTGTGAGGAGTGTGTGTGAGAGGAGTGTGTGTGTGTGTGTGTGTGTGTGTGTGTGTGTGAGGAGTGTGTGTGTGTGTGTGTGTGTGTGTGTGTGAGGAGTGTGTGTGTGTGTGTGTGTGTGTGTGTGGGTGTGTGTGTGTGAGGAGTGTGTGTGTGTGTGTGTGTGTGTGTGTGTGAGGAGTGTGTGTGTGTGTGTGAGAGGAGTGTGTAATGGGTGTAACATACTCAGCTCTGCCTCTGTGGCTCTGCCCATTAAGATGTCTTGTTGCCGTAGTAACAGATCCTGCTGCTCACTGACTTCCTGTCTTTCCTGTTGTAGTGCCTGAAGTCGACTGCCCGTCACACGAAGCTCCGCCTCCAGCTGCTGCTGCAGTGCCGCCCCCTCACGCACCTGCTCCTCCAGAGCCCGCCTCTCACCCGAATACCCGTCAATCAAACCTGATCCGACCAATCAGAAAGACACACACCATTACATTCATCAGAAGAATTCATTCACTCATTCAATTATGTGCAAATATATTCATTTATTCACACATTTTTGACCTGTTTATTAATTAATTCACACTTCTCCATCCATCAACTCCATTCCCTGACTGCTCCCTTCACTCATCCCTTCATTCACTCACTTCTCCATCCCTTCATTCATTCATCCCTTCATTCATTCATCCACTTTCCAATTCATTTATCAAAGAGTTCTCTTCAATTTATTCATTCATTTATCCACTGTTCACTGTCTCAATCTGTCTGTCTCTGTCCCAGGCTGTCATGGCCTGCCTGCCTGTCTGTCTGTGTGTGTTTCTCTCTCTCTCTCTGCCCATCACTGTCTTTCCATTTCTCTCTCTTTCTCTGCCTGCCTTCACCTCCCTGTCTGTCTGTCTGTCTCTGTTTGTCTGCTTCTCCTTATCTAGCTGTGTGCAGTGTTCATACAGACAGATATTTAATAAACAAAAGCTTTTTCCAGGTCACTCTGTCTCTCTCACACACACACACACACACACACACACGTCAGAGGCAGTTTGTTTACTGGAGTGAGGCTTTTGCGCCAAATGTGAATGAACCATAATAAGTCTAACCTGTTAGGGGTCAGTGCCTGCACACTCTCTCTCTCACACACACACTGCTGCTCAGAATCTTTAAGTTTCAGAAGTTCCCCTCAGTGATAAAACTCTCACAGCCTGGACCCTTATAAACTGACTGCAGGCTGAGTGAGCTTCTAGCTGGTTGTATTTTCTACAAACTCGGATGTTTGTGTCACGAGTTCAGATGATCGCGCTCCGTTCACAGCATGGCGTCCCAACAGTCAGAGAGACACAGGCCCTTATTTCAGTTTGGGGCAAACTAAAGATAGAAACGATGCGAAAATACGATAAAACAATAAGCACAAAGCCTACGAGAGGCGTCCATGTTTCATTTTCACGACTGGGAAAGCGTTGGATATCTGGGGGAGGGTCAGCGACGCGTGTGCTCCGAGAAGGAATATGGCAAGCAGCAACACTCAAACATCCTTTTCTCCAACGGGAGGTGAAATTCACAGACGAGCGTCCAGACTAACACCATCAGCCGGTCACTGGGTTTGGCAGAAAACAGTCGGTAAAGTTCTCAGAGGACAACAACAACACAATGTACGATCTGGACAGAAAGTCACAGAGGAGCTGATCCTCATACTGATCCTGTCTCTTATAATCACCGAGAGAGAGAGAAACAGACAGACAGGGAAAGACAGATAGACCAAAAGAGAAATCGACAGACAGTCAGTCAACATCAGACAGTGAGACAGCAAGACAAAAAGGCAGGGAGAAAAACAGACAGAGGGCAACAGTGACCGTAAGACAGACAGCAAGACAAACCGACAGCAAATGAAACTCAGCAAGACAGACAGAAAGAGAAAGACAGTGAAAGAGACAGGAAGACAGACATAGTGAGACAAAAAAAAAAAGTCAGAGAGAATGAAAGAGACAGACAGTGAGGCAGACAGACAGACATACAGCAAGACAAAGAGACAGTCAAGTCAGTTTGTTTGTACAGAGCTTTTAACAAGAGACGCTGCTGCAGAGCAGCTTTAGAGAAAACTAAAGCTTTAACCCGATGGTGAAGCCTGAGGTGATGGTGGTTTGAAAAAACTCCGAGATGACACGAGGAAGAAACCCTGAGAGGGGCCAGACTCTAAAGGGAACCCATCCTCATGTGGGTGAGGACGACTCTCAGAGACAGCCACATGGATCTCAGTACAGAGTGAATACTGACTGAGGTAAAATGGGTCATCCGTATTTAAACAAACGCACACCTGCAGTCACACCCTGCTGCCATTGTGAATCAGATTCCTTGTGCTGAAGAACGCACAACAGACACAAAAGGAGCTGCTCGTGGACGTCAGAGAATGAAACGACTCCAAACACTGCCTTTATTAATCAGTCCTTAAACACAAATCAGTGTTGATCTCAGAGCGTCACAGCTGGAGAACACAAACCCCCCCAACGCATCGAACCCGACTGAAGCACTGAGCCGATCCCTCAAACAATACCGAAGCAGAACTCATTCAGGTCAGGAAAAACCGTCTGGGATTAAACACATTCAGGTCAGGAAAAACCGTCTGGGATTAAACACATTCAGGTCAGGAAAAACCGTCTGGTATTAAACACATTCAGGTCAGGAAAAACCGTCTGGGATTAAACACATTCAGGTCAGGAAAAACCGTCTGGGATTAAACACATTCAGGTCAGGAAAAACCGTCTGGGATTAAACACATTCAGGTCAGGAAAAACCGTCTGGAATTAAACACATTCAGGTCAGGAAAAACCGTCTGGGATTAAACACATTCAGGTCAGGAAAAACCGTCTGGGATTAAACACATTCAGGTCAGGAAAAACCGTCTGGGATTAAACACATTCAGGTCAGGAAAAACCGTCTGGAATTAAACACATTCAGGTCAGGAAAAACCGTCTGGGATTAAACACATTCAGGTCAGGAAAAACCGTCTGGGATTAAACACATTCAGGTCAGGAAAAACCATCTGGGATTAAACACATTCAGGTCAGGAAAAACCGTCTGGTATTAAACACATTCAGGTCAGGAAAAACCGTCTGGAATTAAACACATTCAGGTCAGGAAAAACCGTCTGGAATTAAACACATTCAGGTCAGGAAAAACCGTCTGGAATTAAACACATTCAGGTCAGGAAAAACCGTCTGGGATTAAACACATTCAGGTCAGGAAAAACCGTCTGGGATTAAACACATTCAGGTCAGGAAAAACCGTCTGGGATTAAACACATTCAGGTCAGGAAAAACCGTCTGGGATTAAACACATTCAGGTCAGGAAAAACCGTCTGGAATTAAACACATTCAGGTCAGGAAAAACCGTCTGGGATTAAACACATTCAGGTCAGGAAAAACCGTCTGGGATTAAACACATTCAGGTCAGGAAAAACCGTCTGGGATTGAACACATTCAGGTCAGGAAAAACCGTCTGGGATTAAACACATTCAGGTCAGGAAAAACCGTCTGGAATTAAACACATTCAGGTCAGGAAAAACCGTCTGGGATTAAACACATTCAGGTCAGGAAAAACCGTCTGGGATTAAACACATTCAGGTCAGGAAAAACCGTCTGGGATTAAACACATTCAGGTCAGGAAAAACCGTCTGGGATTAAACACATTCAGGTCAGGAAAAACCGTCTGGGATTAAACACATTCAGGTCAGGAAAAACCGTCTGGAATTAAACACATTCAGGTCAGGAAAAACCGTCTGGAATTAAACACATTCAGGTCAGGAAAAACCGTCTGGGATTAAACACATTCAGGTCAGGAAAAACCGTCTGGGATTAAACACATTCAGGTCAGGAAAAACCGTCTGGAATTAAACACATTCAGGTCAGGAAAAACCGTCTGGGATTAAACACATTCAGGTCAGGAAAAACCGTCTGGGATTAAACACATTCAGGTCAGGAAAAACCGTCTGGGATTAAACACATTCAGGTCAGGAAAAACCGTCTGGGATTAAACACATTCAGGTCAGGAAAAACCGTCTGGAATTAAACACATTCAGGTCAGGAAAAACCGTCTGGAATTAAACACATTCAGGTCAGGAAAAACCGTCTGGGATTAAACACATTCAGGTCAGGAAAAACCGTCTGGAATTAAACACATTCAGGTCAGGAAAAACCGTCTGGGATTAAACACATTCAGGTCAGGAAAAACCGTCTGGGATTAAACACATTCAGGTCAGGAAAAACCGTCTGGAATTAAACAACTAACTCTAAACATGAAGCAGTTCGGCTTCTGTCGCAGATCCTGCGATCCGTTTATACAGGTACACACGCTTACGTAAACGATCATCAGACTCGAGATGAGCGACAGAGACGGTAAGAGACATCAGAAAGGGAGGAGTTTTTACTTCATGGACCCATTCTACTCTGATCACTGACGACGTGTTAAAAAAGGAGATGATAAAAATAATGTTTAAAAATTAGATTAGATTAGGTTAGATAAAACTTTACTGAACCCTTTGGGAGGGTTCCCTCAGGGAAATTAAGATAAATGAACGGACAAAAGATGAAATTCTACTTTAAGTTTAAATCAGTTGGAGTGGGAGGGACTGGTCATACTTTATCAAAAAGACAGTTATTAAAGAAGAATTTACATAATTGACCTCAGGTGGTTTACCGGGCGACTAAATACACTAAATACAGCTACTGTTATACAAATATAAATAAAAACAGAATGTGAAGATGTGCAAATCATCGAAACCCCATATTTCAATGAACGTAGCTCAAAGACAATATATCCAATGCTGAAACTGAGAAATTTCATTGTTTTTCAAAAAAAAAAAAATACTCATTTTGAATTTGATGCCGGCAACATGGTTCAAAACAGTTGGGACAGGGGCAACAAAATACTGGAAAAGTTGTGTAATATATATATATATATATATATATATATATATATATATATATATATATATAAAATTTTAGGTGAATTGGCAACAGGTCACTAATACGATTGTGTATAAAAAGAGCCCTCAGGCTGAAAACTGACACTGGATGCCTGTGATCTTCAGGCCCTCAGGAGACACTGCATTAAAAGCAGACACGTGTCTGTAGTGGAAATCAGGAACACTTCAGAAAACCATCATCTGTGAAAACACTTCATTACTGCATCCACAAACGCAAGTTAAAACCAGATATACACAATATCCAGAAACCCCGCCCCCTTCTCTGGGCCCGAGCTCTTTTACGATGGACTGAGGCGAAGTGGAAAACCGTCCCGAGGTCTGACGAATCAAAAGTAGAAATTCTTTTTAGAAATCATGGACCCCACGTCCTCCAGGCTAAAGAGGAGAGGGACCATCCGGCTTATCATCAGTGCACAGCTCAAAAGCAGCATCTGTGATGGTATGAGGGGGCGTTAGTGCACATGACATGGGTAGCTTGTACATCTGGGAAGGCATCATTAATGCTGAATGATATAAACACGTTTCAGAGCAACATGCTGCCATCCAGACAAAATCTTTTTCCTTCTTTCAGCAAGACAACGCCAAACCGCTGTCTGCACAGATTACAGCTGCATGGCTCTGTCGTAAAAGAGTCCGGGTGCTAAACTGGCCTGCTGCAGTCCAGACTTGTCTCCCATTTAAAACAACTGGCGCATTATGAAGCACAAAATACAACAAAGGAGACCCTGAACTGTTGGGCAACTGAAATTGTATATCAGGCAAGAATGGGACAACATTTCTCTTTCAAAACTACAGCAGTTGGTCTCCTCAGTTCCCAAATGTTTACAGTGTGTTGCTAAAAGTAGAGGTGATGCAGCACAGTGGTAAACACGCCCGTGTCCCAACTTTTCTGAAACGTGTTGCTGACATCAAATTCAAAATGAGCAAATATTTATTAAAAAAAAAAAAATTCTCAGTTTCAGCATCTGATTTGTTGTCTTTGTACTATTTTCAACGAAATAGAGGGTTTTCATGATTTGTAAATTATCACGGTCTGTTTTTATTTACAGTTTACACAATGTCCCAACTTTTTTGGAAACACTGCTGTGAACACCACTGACTAATCTAAAACCATCATACAGACTAATGTAAACAGACAATAACACTCACTATTAATAATCATTAATATTAACTCTGCAGAATCAGAGTAAATACACGTACAGGACGAGGAAAAGGTTACAGTGTACACCAATATAGCAATAGCACTAAATATGACACGGGTGTGTCGGTACACACCTGAACTCCACACAGTTTAAAATCATGAGGCTTGTATAATAACAACTAAATATTAATATGCAAGTCCTTACAGCTGTAAACATAAATATCTTTGTTCTTTGTTCAGAAAGGAGATATGAATTAATTAACTACAACCCCGATTCCAAAAAAGTTGGGACAAAGTACAAATTGTAAATAAAAACGGAATGCAATGATGTGGAAGTTTGAAAATTCCATATTTTATTCAGAATAGAACACAGATGACATATCAAATGTTTAAACTGAGAAAATGTATCATCTAAAGAGAAAAATTAGGTGATTTTAAATTTCATGACAACAACACATCTCAAAAAAGTTGGGACAAGTCCATGTTTCCCACTGTGAGACATCCCCTTTTCTCTTTACAACAGTCTGTAAACGTCTGGGGACTGAGGAGACAAGTTGCTCAAGTTTAGGGATAGGAATGTTAACCCATTCTTGTCTAATGTAGGATTCTAGTTGCTCATCCGTCTTAGGTCTTTTTTGTCGTATCTTCCGTTTTATGATGCGCCAAATGTTTTCTATGGGTGAAAGATCTGGACTGCAGGCTGGCCAGTTCAGTACCCGGACCCTTCTTCTACGCAGCCATGATGCTGTAATTGATGCAGTATGTGGTTTGGCATTGTCATGTTGGAAAATGCAAGGTCTTCCCTGAAAGAGACGTCGTCTGGATGGGAGCATATGTTGCTCTAGAACCTGGATATACCTTTCAGCATTGATGGTGTCTTTCCAGATGTGTAAGCTGCCCATGCCACACGCACTAATGCAACCCCATACCATCAGAGATGCAGGCTTCTGAACTGAGCGCTGATAACAACTCGGGTCGTCCTTCTCCTCTTTAGTCCGAATGACACGGCGTCCCTGATTTCCATAAAGAACTTCAAATTTTGATTCGTCTGACCACAGAACAGTTTTCCACTTTGCCACAGTCCATTTTAAATGAGCCTTGGCCCAGAGAAGACGTCTGCGCTTCTGGATCGTGTTTAGATACGGCTTCTTCTTTGAACTATAGAGTTTTAGCTGGCAACGGCAGATGGCACGGCGAATTGTGTTCACAGATAATGTTCTCTGGAAATATTCCTGAGCCCATTTTGTGATTTCCAATACAGAAGCATGCCTGTATGTGATGCAGTGGCGTCTAAGGGCCCGAAGATCACGGGCACCCAGTATGGTTTTCCGGCCTTGACCCTTACGCACAGAGATTCTTCCAGATTCTCTGAATCTTTTGATGATATTATGCACTGTAGATGATATGTTCAAACTCTTTGCAATTTTACACTGTCGAACTCCTTTCTGATATTGCTCCACTATTTGTCGGCGCAGAATTAGGGGGATTGGTGATCCTCTTCCCATCTTTACTTCTGAGAGCCGCTGCCACTCCAAGATGCTCTTTTTATACCCAGTCATGTTAATGACCTATTGCCAATTGACCTAATGAGTTGCAATTTGGTTCTCCAGCTGTTCCTTTTTTGGACCTTTAACTTTTCCAGCCTCTTATTGCCCCGTCCCAACTTTTTTGAGATGTGTTGCTGTCATGAAATTTCAAAATGTCTCACTTTTGACATTTGATATGTTGTCTATGTTCTATTGTGAATACAATATCAGTTTTTGAGATTTGTAAATTATTGCATTCCGTTTTTATTTACAATTTGTACTTTGTCCCAACTTTTTTGGAATCGGGGTTGTACAACAGATGAAAAACTTTGCTCCAAAAGGTTCAACTGAATCCCACACAATAAATCTGTGTCTTTGCTATAATTTTGAAATCACGTCTCATGAAAATGAATTTGATGTTGTGAGGGTTTTAACCCCATCACTGACTGTTTATCATCACATACTGGACTAAATTATTATTAGTACACGATACACATCATTACTTTAACATGACACGTCACACACACACACTGTGCTGCTAATTCATCTCCAAGCTATGTGGTGCATTTACACACCTTATAATTATACTGAACCTGTTTGAGATCACGAACACACACACAGAGCAAATATTTACTAAACGCAATATGGATTATCGCCAAGTGCACATGACTGAAGACAAACCATAAACACGGATGTCTCTCCGTGCACGCACACGCATACACACACGCGCGCACTACCTTCAGCATGATGGAGCTGCAGTGTGAGCTTCTCTCGAGCTGTTCTCTCCTCCTCCAGTCTCTGCTGCAGCTCCTCCTGTTTGAGTAGCAAGTCAGCGATTTGTTCGTCATAACTGAACTTCTCCTTCATCAACTCCGTCTGAGTTAACCGAGCGTGATCCAACTGAGAGACAGACAGAGAGAGAGAGACAGACAGACAGAGAGATACAGATAGAGAGAGATCGAGGAACAGACAGATTAACACTGTGTTCACAGATCAGTTTATTCAACATGATACAGTTTAGATCAGTTTATGTGATCTGTTGGTAAACTTCTGTAAGGGAATTTAATGATTTAATTACACTGAGCGCACACACACACACACACACACACACACACACACACACACACACGGGAAGGTGGTGACCACCATAAACATTTATCCTGTTCCACAAGACCTTGATTACACCATTACACTCTTGTTGTAAAACAGAATAAGCTCCCATCTCTCTCTCTCTCTCTCTCTCTCTCACACACACACACACACACACAGTGTCGATTAGACCATTATGAACTTTGCTATATCAGATACTGTGTGTGTGTGTGTGTGTGTTAGGTTTAATGTCACTTGCTGTATAACACCACAGACTCTCTCCTCTCCATAGTCCTCATGCTGTGATTGTAGACACTATATTCCCACCTGTCTCACTCTCAATACTCACACTGCATGATGGAATACTCTCTCCCTCACCTGTCTCACTCTCAGTACTCACACTGTATGATTACATACACTATATTCCCACCTGTCTCACTCTCAGTGTACACTATATTCCCACCTGTCTCACTCTCAGTGTACACTATATTCCCACCTGTCTCACTGTCAGTGTACACTATATTCCCACCTGTCTCACTGTCAGTACTCATGCTGTATGATTACATACACTATATTCCCACCTGTCTCACTCTCAGTGTACACTATATTCCCACCTGTCTCACTCTCAATACTCACACTGCATGATGGAATACTCTCTCCCTCACCTGTCTCACTCTCAGTACTCACGCTGTATGATTACATACACTATATCCCCACCTGTCTCACTCTCAGTGTACACTATATTCCCACCTGTCTCACTCTCAATACTCACACTGCATGATGGAATACTCTCTCCCTCACCTGTCTCACTCTCAGTACTCACGCTGTATGATTACATACACTATATCCCCACCTGTCTCACTCTCAGTACTCATGCTGTATGATTACATACACTATACTCCCACCTGTCTCACTCTCAGTGTACACTATATTCCCACCTGTCTCACTCTCAGTGTACACTATATTCCCACCTGTCTCACTCTCAGTGTACACTATATTCCCACCTGTCTCACTCTGTGTACACTATATTCCCACCTGTCTCACTCTCAGTGTACACTATATTCCCACCTGTCTCACTCTCAGTGTACACTATATTCCCACCTGTCTCACTCTCAGTGTACACTATATTCCCACCTGTCTCACTCTCAGTGTACACTATATTCCCACCTGTCTCACTCTCAATACTCACACTGCATGATGGAATACTCTCTCCCTCACCTGTCTCACTCTCAGTACTCACGCTGTATGATTACATACACTATATCCCCACCTGTCTCACTCTCAGTGTACACTATATTCCCACCTGTCTCACTCTCAATACTCACACTGCATGATGGAATACTCTCTCCCTCACCTGTCTCACTCTCAGTACTCACGCTGTATGATTACATACACTATATTCCCACCTGTCTCACTCTCAGTACTCATGCTGTATGATTACATACACTATACTCCCACCTGTCTCACTCTCAGTGTACACTATATTCCCACCTGTCTCACTCTCAGTGTACACTATATTCCCACCTGTCTCACTCTCAGTGTACACTATATTCCCACCTGTCTCACTCTCAGTGTACACTATATTCCCACCTGTCTCACTCTCAGTGTACACTATATTCCCACCTGTCTCACTCTCAGTGTACACTATATTCCCACCTGTCTCACTCTCAGTGTACACTATATTCCCACCTGTCTCACTCTCAGTGTACACTATATTCCCACCTGTCTCACTCTCAGTGTACACTATATTCCCACCTGTCTCACTCTCAGTGTACACTATATTCCCACCTGTCTCACTCTCAGTGTACACTATATTCCCACCTGTCTCACTCTCAGTGTACACTATATTCCCACCTGTCTCACTCAGTGTACACTATATTCCCACCTGTCTCACTGTCAGTGTACACTATATTCCCACCTGTCTCACTCTCAGTGTACACTATATTCCCACCTGTCTCACTCTCAGTGTACACTATATTCCCACCTGTCTCACTCTCAGTGTACACTATATTCCCACCTGTCTCACTCTCAGTGTACACTATATTCCCACCTGTCTCACTCAGTGTACACTATATTCCCACCTGTCTCACTCTCAGTGTACACTATATTCCCACCTGTCTCACTCTCAGTGTACACTATATTCCCACCTGTCTCACTCTCAGTGTACACTATATTCCCACCTGTCTCACTCTCAGTGTACACTATATTCCCACCTGTCTCACTCTCAGTGTACACTATATTCCCACCTGTCTCACTCTCAGTGTACACTATATTCCCACCTGTCTCACTCTCAGTGTACACTATATTCCCACCTGTCTCACTCTCAGTGTACACTATATTCCCACCTGTCTCACTCTCAGTGTACACTATATTCCCACCTGTCTCACTCTCAGTGTACACTATATTCCCACCTGTCTCACTCAGTGTACACTATATTCCCACCTGTCTCACTCTCAGTGTACACTATATTCCCACCTGTCTCACTCTCAGTGTACACTATATTCCCACCTGTCTCACTCTCAGTGTACACTATATTCCCACCTGTCTCACTCTCAGTGTACACTATATTCCCACCTGTCTCACTCAGTGTACACTATATTCCCACCTGTCTCACTGTCAGTGTACACTATATTCCCACCTGTCTCACTGTCAGTGTATACTATATTCCCACCTGTCTCACGGTCAGTACTCACGCTGTAGGGTGGTGTTGGGAGGGAGATCTTGGTGACGATGCGCAGCAGGTGTCCGTGTGTGTGCCGCTTCAGGTGTGTGATGTGTGTCTTCACGATCACGGCGTTTTTCTCGTTCAGACAGACGGTCAGAGGGAAGGGACGAGGCAGAGGGACGCGGGATTCCACCTCGTACATGTCTGTCCCGTCCCCCCACACCACATCCAACTCACGTGAGCTGCAGTACGGCCAATACGACTCCATCCTGACTGTCTGTCTGTCTACCTGTCTGTCTACCTGTCTGTCTGTCTGTCTACCTGAGCATGGAGCAGGAGATGAAAATAAGTAACAGGCACAGAGGAGTGTGTGTGTGATGGAGCATCATACCGCTAAGCAACTGTCACCACGGTTAAGGTAAACACTGTCTCTCTCTCTCTCTCTCTCTCACACACACACACACCAATCCAGTTACTCAGTTTAATTAAAATCAGAGCTCGAGCTTTTTTGTAATTTCTCTTCTTGTTTTTCCTTCTCTCTCACTCTTATTCTGTTTCTCTCACTGTTTCCTTCGGTTCCTGCTCTCTCTCTCCATCTCCCTCTCTTTCATTCGTTCGTTCACTCTCTGGTCCAATTCAAACAAGACTCTTCAGTAATCCAGTTCATGTTTCATTAGATCCTCCTGCGTGGTCATTCCTTTGTTCATGTCTTCTCTCACTTGCTCTTTCTTTTCTTGTTCTCTTTCGTTCTTTAAGTCCAGGTGAGGTAAGTCCTTCAGGAGCCCAGTGCAGGTCGGGTTTTAATATTTTCACTCTCTCTCGGTCGTTCACTCATTAACAACATTTCCTCTGCCTCCGTGGCAACACGTCGCTCCACTGGGAGAAAGTAGTCCCTCATTAACCTCCCTCACACACACACACACACACACACACACACACACACACAGAATATAAGAGAAGCAGTGTGTGTAACGCAACAGCTCAGAGAGCAGTGTGCACTTCCTGGTTTGTGTGTTTCTCTGTGTGCACAGGTTATACATCACACAGGGCGGGGCTTACAAGCCTGAGGGAACGTGGGCGTGTCAATTTGCACACACACACACACACACACACACACACACACACACCCAACAGCTCGTCAGACTGGATTCAGTCTACAACTCTGACAAGTTAAAAATGAGACAGCCTTCAGCCATGTTAGCAGTTTCACTTTGACGCCATGAAGCATCACACACACACACACACACACACACACACACACACACACACACACACACACACACCACTCTAATTCCTGAAGTGAAAAGTGAAGAGAGATTCAGATACGACTGATGGGGATTATAAACAACTCGAGAGAGAGAGAGAGTGAGACAGGTAGAGAGACAGACAAGGTTTTGCATATCTTTAAACCACATCTACTGTATCCTGCCCAAAAGGTTACACACACACAGAGAAGGCTCTTGGATGACGCAGGCTTTATGCAAATCCTGTATCCATTAGCAACCAGATGGAACTGACTCCTCCCACCGTCATCGGGGATACATTCTGAGGAATCATTTGATTTTTTTTTCCCCCAAATCAGTAATTGAATAAATAATCCTGCACTCTGATTGGCTTGTGGCGTTTCCGTGATGACAGTGGGCGGAGTCAGAATGTCAGTGTTTTGTCCCAGTGCGATTGCCGTACCTGGGTTTGCGTCTCAGCCAGAGTGATGCACAGCTTCTCCACTGCCTTCTGCAGCCTGGACCCCACGCCCTCCACAGCAAGCCCCGCCTCCTGAGACATGTCCAGCCCCTCATCAGTGTCTGTTGCCCCCGACAACGAGCTCGAGTTGTCCATCTCAGCCACGTCTGTTGTTCAAAACATAAATGTAATAATTTATTCATTTTAACAGTTTATTTTATTTAATTGATGTTTTTAAGCTTATAAATTTAAATAAAATTGTTAATAGTATTAGCTACAATTAATAATGCATTATTAGCCATTACTTAAAGATATAGCGCACCAAAGTTGTTACTTATTACTGCCTTAGTGATGGTTTAGCTATTAATTTTTCGCTATTAGCTACAGCTGTCTTAGCTACCCAGTAGCAATGTCATGATTATTAGCCATATCGGTCCTAGCTAACAAAAACCCATAAGCTACTTATTAGCCATGAGCGGACTCAAAAACATTAGAGCTAATACTTTTTACTGTCTTATATAACGAGTTGAGCAATTGGTTATCTATCAGCAACTAGCTGGGTTAGCCAGTTTAGCGATTAGCAACTTCATCTACCCAGCATTGACAATCATTAGCTGCTCCCCAAATATGTTATAGCTACTCAAATTAGTGAAGACTTGTGACTTTTGTTTTTCAACAGCTTTCGGAGACATCCAGTTTAACTATTAACTACAACAGTTTCAGGTTGTTAGTAGGCGTGAGACAGAATTTCATCCTGAATATCATGATACAAAATACTGCCAAGACGAATTTTGCTTCTCTGAGGTGTGTCGCAATATTTCCGTTAACTATTCATCATGAGCTCTACCTCTTCTTGTACACTAGGTGGCAGCAGCAGAGATAGTCGCCTACAGAGTAGGAAGTTTGTGAATGGGACTCTAACTGCCTCGAATTCTTACTTAATAGAAAGTTATGCTAATTAGAAGGAAGCGTTATGGCACACGCGTCAAACACAAGACCTGCAGGACAAATCTGACCCGCAGCCTCGTTTCATTCAGCCTGTGAGGACTTGGACAAAATAAACGATAATACAGAAAAGACCTGTAATACATGAGAGCTCACCATTTTAGCACTATCCACAATTCACAGCACATCTGTAAGAAAGCCATCAGAAGGGTAGTTTCCATAAACAATGGTTCACGATACAGGCTTCACGAGACGATCCTGACAAATAAAATATTACGTGATCCCGGCTGGGCGGCACGGTGGTGTAGTGGTTAGCGCTGCCGCCTCACAGCAAGAAGGTCCGGGTTCGAGCCCCGTGGCCGGCGAGGGCCTTTCTGTGTGGAGTTTGCATGTTCTCCCCGTGTCCGCGTGGGTTTCCTCCGGGTGCTCCGGTTTCCCCCACAGTCCAAAGACATGCAGGTTAGGTTAACTGGTGACTCTAAATTGAGCGTAGGTGTGAATGTGAGTGTGAATGGTTGTCTGTGTCTATGTGTCAGCCCTGTGATGACCTGGCGACTTGTCCAGGGTGAACCCCGCCTTTCGCCCATAGTCAGCTGGGATAGGCTCCAGCTCGCCTGCGACCCTGTAGAAGGATAAAGCGGCTACAGATAATGAGATGGATGATCCTGGCCACGCCCACTGCTGTCTGACATCCACCCAAAATACTGCACATCACACTTACCAATTCAATTATACAGGAAAACAACTGTGGTTTTTAATTTTTTTTTAAAACTTTTCATCCATCCAAAATGTAAAAGTGTCTCTTTCGCACACTGAGCTCTCTGTGCGTGTGAGAGTGAGAAAGTGCTAATACAGTGTTAGCCACGTTACTGCTAATACTCATAAGTTTGTGTGACAGAAATAAATCTGATTTTTCTGTCCGATGGAGTAAAACAGATTTCCCGCTCTTTTCATTTCCCGCTCTTTTCACATTCTCATCAGTTAAGAAGAGAAAATCTTTCAAAACCATTTGAACGTTTCTCAGAATGGTGGAACTTGTCACTTAGTTTACATGTAAAGTGTAATTACAGTGGAGCTTTAACTATACAAAATCCTTTCTTCGTCGTCATTTCGAACAAGTCTGAGGTAAATCTTGAGGTTTCTCACAGTGTTTTCTTTTTCCACAGTTTTCAAGCAACAGTGATTCACAACTTTAGCTATTAGCCAAAAATATTACTGAAGAGCTGCATAAATAACATTCCGTCGACAGTATTTATTATTATACATACGGGCCACTTTTTCCATGGAATAAAACATGTTCTATTCCCCTCTAGCGGGTTCACTGATAGCATGCAATATTGTTAGCATATCGCTTGATATGAGTAGCACGCTGTGTGAGCACAATCACGATCAGGCGCGTTAAAATGTAAATAACTTTTCTAGAATTTCACCAAAACTCATTGAATTTTCAGCACTGTAATGGCCCTTTTCCACTACCCTTTTTCAGCTCACTTCAGCCCGACACGGCTCGCGTTTCGACTACCAAAGAACAACACGACTCGGCTCGCTTCAGCCCTGCTTAGCCCCTAAAACTCGCACCGTTTTGGAGTGGGGCTGAAGCGAGCCAAACCGTGCCGAGTGAGGCTGGGGGCGTGAGCAGACACTCCCCTGTGCACTGATTGGTGAGGAGGAGTGTCCTCACATGCCCACACACGCCCCGCGAGCACGCTGGGATCTGTAAACACCGTAAACCTGGAAGGAGAAGAATTACGAATTACGAGAATTTCTGAAGCCTTATGCGCCTCGCCTCATCTATACGCTCTTGCCAGTATCTGTTGGCGTTGTCGGTGACAACAAGCCACAGCACCAAGACCAGCAACACTAACGACTCCATGTCCTCCATGTTTATTGTTTACTATTCGGGTCGTGAGACTACCGCTTAAAAGATCACTGATGTCACTGTTTGCGCCGCTTAACGACATCACGTGACGTTCACCCACTTTCGCTAACTCCACCCAATGTGTCCACCCACTTCCAGCCAGCACGGTTCAGCGCGGTTGTAGTCGAAATGCAACTCCAACAGCCCCGCTCAGCTCAACTCAGCCCAACTCAGCACGGCACGGCTCAGCCCGACTCAGCCGCGTTTGTAGTGGAAAAGCGGCATAAGAGAATTCCCTAAAGTATTATTCAGCAAAACCCCAGAATGATAGCACAAATCTAGAATTTTTAACAGAATTTTAGTTCTTAAAATTTAACGTAATTATGGATGTAACGCGTAACGTTTACACCCGTGAAAAATCACTTTGAATGCTGTTTTGAAAGTTTTGATCAAATATTCTCTATAATAAAAAAAAAAAAAACGCTTAAATATTATAAACACAGTCTTTTAATGTATCAAAAAATAATTTTGATAAATCAAGGAAATTCGGAAGAAAATTTGTTTTTTCTTTTGCTTGTTGTGTGCGTCACACTACCAAAATCTAACTAACCCCTTCACGAACAATTCCAACTTTCATGGACTTGTAGCGCGAATAAACCTTTCAAAAATATATATAATACTTCTCACCCAGTAAATTAGAATCCTGGTGATTTATATCCTCGTAGCTTCAGCAGATCTAGAGATTTAGTCGATTTAGTAAACCCCAAACGCTGTGAAACACGCCAGCCATCTATGGTGAGAAGTGCTGCTGTAGTTGAGAAACTCTCATTTCTCCCGCTTCCAACTAACTCCGTGACCCAGACCAAAATAACAATGTCACGCTCATCACTTAAGGATCATTTATGCCAAGTTTCACAGAAAAATACAGCGAAATAAACTTGCTAGAAGCATTTTTCAAAATCCCAAACATTATGAAACATTTCTTGTAGGGTTTCAGGTTACAAATTTCGAGAACAGAGAAATTGCGGCGCAAAAGTTTGCCACTAAACTCGTGAAAATACTCCATCCTAGCGAGTTTCACAACCGAACTAGGCTACGTGACAGTCCGTGACCACCCAGGAATGTTCTAGAAGGTACGCTTCTCGGCACGTGCGATCGAGAAAGACGCCACGTGAAGGTAGTAAAGGTAGTATTTCCACTGTCTTATGACATTTTTGCTTGTTTTAGCGCGATAAACAATGCATTATGGGTAATCATTAAAATGCTGATTTCAAGGTTAAAATGGGTAAAAACAACTAATTTATATAGATATTGTAAAAATTGTGCCTAATAGTTATTTCAGTACATAAAATCAAAACCTGAATTTTTTTCCCTATGTTACACCATTGTGCATCTATAGCATGCTACTCATCCTCTGTGTATTCTGCCACTCTACCCACTGGAGAATGAGTGTGCAATATTATTACAATATTGCATGTTGTCAAGACAACGTCACATGTCAGAGCAGATGCAAAGGTCCAATGACAAAACTTTTCTGCTGCGCAGAAAACCATTCAAATCATTTCTTTGTCGGCCAGGAAAGAGAGAAGACGAGGCTAATCCAGTGCTAGGATTAAGCACTAAATAAATAAACTGAAACTAAAAAGACACGCTGAACAACCGAAAGGCTAACAAAACTTCGTTATATATTCTTCACACATATTTATAAGAGACAAACATACTAACAGACATTAAAAAGCTGGAAAAGAGACGTGCTGGAGACGTAAAATTTCCATGTTAGTGAGTTTGTAAACAAACATGGCCGTGAAGTTTGCTTCATTAAATACGGAAGATTTTGAGAGAATTTTGGCTGCCAGGTTGTGTGTAACTGTTCACGTTGATTTTAAAAGTAACTCAGTAAATTACACAGGGAAAATAATAATAATAATAATAATGATAATAATCATTGACTTGACTGCACCAACATTGGCCTGCGCCAACACTACACCAGCTAGAAGGTAACTGGACTGCTGCGCTAACAGCACCTAGTCACGGGTAAGCTCGCATTGGCCTTCGAGAATGCTGATATGAAGTGTGTGTGTATAATATTAATAATAATACTGGCTGGCTTTTTTTCATGATCTTTCGGGTACATTCCATTCAGCTACTCATCTTCGACTCATTCAGTATCACGCTAGCGGAATGGAATATATCTGATAGACCACTCAGTGCCAACCAATATTATTTGCTATTCTGGCTTAACCACAATACATTTAGCTAACCAGTGTTGGCTAATCGTTAAATCAGTCCTCAGTATGAATTATTAGCCACAATGGTATAAACTAACCAGTGAGCCAAAAGCAGCATCATTCCACACAAGTCAATATTAACCATGTTATTTATTCTTAACAGAATAAAGTATTAGTACTGATAGCCTATTAGCCACAGAGGTTACGAGTTACTACAGTTTTGGTTGTTGCCATAACAGTATTAGCTATTAGCCAAAAATCTATAGCTGTTATTTATCAGTATTTAATCAGATACTAACTATTTAATCTGAAACATTAGGAATAATGTTACTTATGCAGCATTAGAAAATAAAACCACAATATCTATTAATTAATCTACTAATTATTAAGTATTAGTCAAAACAATGTTTGCTAACTGTTACTTGTCATTTAAAAACTATTAACCATAACGATAGTGATCTGTACCGTCAGTGGATACGTCATCGAGAACAATAAGAAAATAGTTCGATAGAACACTGGATAGTTTCACTTAAACGCAACCTGCCAAAAACAGTGTGGAGTGAGCCGATGAGCAGCGTTTCCCACGGGACCGAGCTACACCTGTGCTGGATTACCTGCCGTCTGCCTCTGTCGCACAGACTGGAGTCTATTCTGCTCGTTCTGTTCAGTAAATCACACGGTATTCATCAGAGACAACCGCAGGTTTCACAAAACCCTTTTCAGAAAGGCTATTTTCTTCTTATTTTGTGTATGATTACATTTTGACTTATAGAGAAGGAAAAGAAACCAAAGGTGGACTATTAATTTTTGTTACGGACACGAAAATAGAATGACTAAATGTCCACGGAGAGTTAATGCACTTTTAATAATCACTTAAGCAGATTAGATAAAAGCATATACACACACACACACACACACTTTATATACATTTCATCTTCCTGCAGTTTACCAGCGAACTCAGTGCAGATTATTAACGCACTTTATCCTCTACAGTAAACCAGCACTGCGGACACTTAGCATCACTCAAACTCACTCCATACACACGTTCATCACAGTTTTATATTATTGTAAACATGCTAATACCATGAACACGTTAGCTCTGCTCACCTGGGTGTGTGAAGGGCTGCTCTCTGAGGGTCTCCTCCATTAAAGCAGCCATCTTTAACATGTCCGTCAACACCTGATGCACTCTGTTAGTGAGACAGACGGGGAGAGAGAGAGAGAGAGAGAGAGAGGGAGGTGTGATTCCTGTTCTCCAGGTGGTTGCTGGTGCAGTTAAGGTGCAGTTCTTGTGAGGTTTGATATGAATGATGAAGTTTTTGAAACTTTTTTAGACTGACTGTTGTAACATTGTGGCAATTCGTATTGTTTTGAAGCGCCTGCTGCTATAGATGTTTACTGAAAGGATCGTACCCATGGCCATTATGGTTACAGAAGTGACTATCAGCATAGTTTTAAATGATACCAAAACAATTGCTGGCACGGCCGTCGACGCGGAGGAAGCGGCTGCTGGCACGGCCGTCAACGCAGCTGCTGGCACGGCCATCGACGCGGAGGAAGCGGCTGCTGGCACGGCCGTCGACGCGGCTGCTGGCACGGCCGTCGACGCGGCTGCTGGCACGGCCGTCGACGCGGCTGCTGGCACGGCCGTCGACGCGGCTGCTGGCACGGCCGTCGACGCGGCTGCTGGCACGGCCGTCGACGCGACGGAAGTGACTGCTGGCACGGCCGTCGACGCGAAGGAAGAAATCGATTGTTGGCACAGCCACTGACGTTAAGAAAGGGATTGTTGGCACAGCCACTGACGTTAAGAAAGGGATTGTTGGCACGGCCACTGACGTTAAGAAAGGGATTGTTGGCATGGCCATTGATGTTAAGAAAGGGATTGTTGGCACGGCTGTTGACGTTAAGAAAGGGATTGTTGGCACATCCGTTGACGTTAAGAAAGGGATTGTTGGCACAGCCGTTGACGTTAAGAAAGGGATTGTTGGCACAGCCACTGACGTTAAGAAAGGGATTGTTGGCATGGCCGTTGACGTTAAGAAAGGGATTGTTGGCACGGCTGTTGACGTTAAGAAAGGGATTGTTGGCACGGCTGTTGACGTTAAGAAAGGGATTGTTGGCACAGCCGTTGACGTTAAGAAAGGGATTGTTGGCACAGCCATTGACGTTAAGAAAGGGATTGTTGGCACGGCCGTTGACGTTAAGAAAGGGATTGTTGGCACGGCTGTTGACGTTAAGAAAGGGATTGTTGGCACAGCCATTGACGTTAAGAAAGGGATTGTTGGCACAGCCATTGACGTTAAGAAAGGGATTGTTGGCACGGCTGTTGACGTTAAGAAAGGGATTGTTGGCACAGCCGTTGACGTTAAGAAAGGGATTGTTGGCACAGCCATTGACGTTAAGAAAGGGATTGTTGGCACGGCCGTTGACGTTAAGAAAGGGATTGTTGGCACGGCCATTTACGTTAAGAAAGGGATTGTTGGCACAGCCGTTGACGTTCAGAAAGGGATTGTTGGCACGGCCGTTGACGTTAAGAAAGGGATTGTTGG
The DNA here is from genome assembly GCF_027579695.1 of Neoarius graeffei. NCBI lineage: Eukaryota > Metazoa > Chordata > Actinopteri > Siluriformes > Ariidae > Neoarius > Neoarius graeffei. The sequence continues at coordinate 126,889,112 of NC_083570.1, read as the reverse complement.
CACGGCCGTTGACGTTAAGAAAGGGATTGTTGGCACAGCCACTGACGTTAAGAAAGGGATTGTTGGCATGGCCATTGATGTTAAGAAAGGGATTGTTGGCACGGCTGTTGACGTTAAGAAAGGGATTGTTGGCACGGCTGTTGACGTTAAGAAAGGGATTGTTGGCACAGCCGTTGACGTTAAGAAAGGGATTGTTGGCACGGCCGTTGACGTTAAGAAAGGGATTGTTGGCACGGCCGTTGACGTTAAGAAAGGGATTGTTGGCACGGCCGTTGACGTTCAGAAAGGGATTGTTGGCACGGCCGTTGACGTTAAGAAAGGGATTGTTGGCACAGCCACTGACGTTAAGAAAGGGATTGTTGGCATGGCCATTGATGTTAAGAAAGGGATTGTTGGCACGGCTGTTGACGTTAAGAAAGGGATTGTTGGCACGGCTGTTGACGTTAAGAAAGGGATTGTTGGCACAGCCGTTGACGTTAAGAAAGGGATTGTTGGCACAGCCATTGACGTTAAGAAAGGGATTGTTGGCACGGCCATTTACGTTAAGAAAGGGATTGTTGGCACGGCCATTTACGTTAAGAAAGGGATTGTTGGCACAGCCGTTGACGTTCAGAAAGGGATTGTTGGCACGGCCGTTGACGTTAAGAAAGGGATTGTTGGCACGGCCGTTGACGTTAAGAAAGGGATTGTTGGCACAGCCACTGACGTTAAGAAAGGGATTGTTGGCATGGCCATTGATGTTAAGAAAGGGATTGTTGGCACGGCCGTTGACGTTCAGAAAGGGATTGTTGGCACGGCTGTTGACGTTAAGAAAGGGATTGTTGGCACGGCTGTTGACGTTAAGAAAGGGATTGTTGGCACAGCCGTTGACGTTAAGAAAGGGATTGTTGGCACAGCCATTGACGTTAAGAAAGGGATTGTTGGCACGGCCATTTACGTTAAGAAAGGGATTGTTGGCACGGCCATTTACGTTAAGAAAGGGATTGTTGGCACGGCCGTTGACGTTCAGAAAGGGATTGTTGGCACGGCCGTTGACGTTAAGAAAGGGATTGTTGGCACGGCCGTTGACGTTAAGAAAGGGATTGTTGGCACAGCCACTGACGTTAAGAAAGGGATTGTTGGCATGGCCATTGATGTTAAGAAAGGGATTGTTGGCACGGCCGTTGACGTTAAGAAAGGGATTGTTGGCACGGCCGTTGACGTTAAGAAAGGGATTGTTGGCACGGCCGTTGACGTTAAGAAAGGGATTGTTGGCACGGCCGTTGACGTTAAGAAAGGGATTGTTGGCACGGCCGTTGACGTTAAGAAAGGGATTGTTGGCACGGCCGTTGACGTTAAGAAAGGGATTGTTGGCACGGCCGTTGACGTTAAGAAAGGGATTGTTGGCACGGCCGTTGACGTTAAGAAAGGGATTGTTGGCACGGCCGTTGACGTTAAGAAAGGGATTGTTGGCACGGCCGTTGACGTTAAGAAAGGGATTGTTGGCACGGCCGTTGACGTTAAGAAAGGGATTGTTGGCACGGCCGTTGACGTTAAGAAAGGGATTGTTGGCACGGCCGTTGACGTTAAGAAAGGGATTGTTGGCACGGCCGTTGACGTTAAGAAAGGGATTGTTGGCACGGCCGTTGACGTTAAGAAAGGGATTGTTGGCATGGCCGTTGACGTTAAGAAAGGGATTGCTGGCATGGCCGTTGACATTAAGAAAGGGATTGTTGGCACGGCCGTTGACGTTAAGAAAGGGATTGTTGGCACAGCCATTGACGTTAAGAAAGGGATTGTTGGCACGGCCGTTGACGTTAAGAAAGGGATTGTTGGCACGGCCATTGACGTTAAGAAAGGGATTGTTGGCACGGCCGTTGACGTTCAGAAAGGGATTGTTGGCACGGCCGTTGACGTTAAGAAAGGGATTGTTGGCACGGCCGTTGACGTTAAGAAAGGGATTGTTGGCACGGCCATTGACGTTAAGAAAGGGATTGTTGGCACGGCCGTTGACGTTAAGAAAGGGATTGTTGGCACGGCCGTTGACGTTAAGAAAGGGATTGTTGGCACGGCCGTTGACGTTAAGAAAGGGATTGTTGGCACGGCCGTTGACGTTAAGAAAGGGATTGTTGGCATGGCCGTTGACGTTCAGAAAGGGATTGTTGGCATGGCCGTTGACGTTCAGAAAGGGATTGTTGGCATGGCCGTTGACGTTCAGAAAGGGATTGTTGGCATGGCCGTTGACGTTCAGAAAGGGATTGTTGGCACGGCCGTTGACGTTAAGAAAGGGATTGTTGGCACGGCCGTTGACGTTAAGAAAGGGATTGTTGGCACGGCCGTTGACGTTAAGAAAGGGATTGTTGGCACGGCCGTTGACGTTAAGAAAGGGATTGTTGGCACGGCCGTTGACGTTAAGAAAGGGATTGTTGGCATGGCCGTTGACGTTAAGAAAGGGATTGCTGGCATGGCCGTTGACATTAAGAAAGGGATTGTTGGCACGGCCGTTGACGTTAAGAAAGGGATTGTTGGCACAGCCATTGACGTTAAGAAAGGGATTGTTGGCACGGCCGTTGACGTTAAGAAAGGGATTGTTGGCACGGCCATTGACGTTAAGAAAGGGATTGTTGGCACGGCCGTTGACGTTCAGAAAGGGATTGTTGGCACGGCCGTTGACGTTAAGAAAGGGATTGTTGGCACGGCCGTTGACGTTAAGAAAGGGATTGTTGGCACGGCCATTGACGTTAAGAAAGGGATTGTTGGCACGGCCGTTGACGTTAAGAAAGGGATTGTTGGCACGGCCGTTGACGTTAAGAAAGGGATTGTTGGCACGGCCGTTGACGTTAAGAAAGGGATTGTTGGCACGGCCGTTGACGTTAAGAAAGGGATTGTTGGCATGGCCGTTGACGTTCAGAAAGGGATTGTTGGCATGGCCGTTGACGTTCAGAAAGGGATTGTTGGCATGGCCGTTGACGTTCAGAAAGGGATTGTTGGCATGGCCGTTGACGTTCAGAAAGGGATTGTTGGCATGGCCGTTGACGTTAAGAAAGGGATTGTTGGCATGGCCGTTGACGTTAAGAAAGGGATTGTTGGCACGGCCGTTGACGTTAAGAAAGGGATTGTTGGCATGGCCGTTGACGTTAAGAAAGGGATTGTTGGCACGGCCATTGTTGATGTAGTTACAACCAGTGCTGAAATGATTGTAGTTGCTCTGGCTGTTGGGTAAAGTTTGCTGTCCCAGTTGTGTTTGCTGTCGAGGATGTCGACTTCGCGGCTGATGTGGCATCAGTGACAGTGAAAGTCACGTACAACACCAACACAACACTCCAGTAACAGTTTACTGTATAAACAGCTGAGGTGCTGTTTTATAAGTAGTTTTAAAAACTGGTCGGTTAATTAGTATGTGTGATGATTTGCGTGTAGGTGACTTCTGTAGGTGTGGCTAAGATCCAGGATAGTAATAATTACAATCCTCAGTCTTATTGTTTGTGTTTATACTTTCATTAACGTAGCTGATGTAATACACACTGCTCATAATAAACTCTTCACCTTTCCTGTGTGTGCGCTGATGTCAGCTGTGATGTCAATTCCTCCTCCCCACACTGCTCGTCCTTCTTCTTCCTCTCTCTCTCCTCATCCCCCTCTCCACTTCTCCTCAGCTGATGAACAAAACAGGAAAGAAAACACAGAAAGGAAACCAAGCATGTTTACTCACACGAACGCGAAACAACAAACTACACTCAGTCAACAACACACAGAGACTCATTTCAATATCGACCACAGCAAGCGCGTGTGTGTGTGTGTGGTGTGGTGTGTGGTGTGGTGTGTGCGCGCGCGCAACATACAGTCGATTAAATCCAAAACACACACCCACGCAGCACTGCCATAGCAACAGGTTCACCTGTGGAGACGCACTCCGCGGTTCAGTTTACAGAGAGAAGGAAATACATGTGTATACAACACGACATGATGGTTTTATAAAGGGTTCAGAAAAGTTGGGTCTTGGCACAAGATGTCGAGTCATTTAGTCAAAATTAACTTAAATATTTACATTGTTGAATATCATGTGAACAGTTTGGCCTTTTTTGTAAGACAAGAAGAAGAAACCTTTATTCGTCACATGCACACTTCAAGCGCAGTGAGATTCATCCTCTGCATTTAACCCATCTGAAGCAGTGAACACACACACACACACTCAGAGCAGTGGGCAGCCACACCAGAGCGCCCGGGGAGCAGTCAGGGGTTCAGTGCCTCGCTCAAGGGCACCTCAGCCCAAGGCCGCCCCACGTCAACCTAACTGCATGTCTTTGGACTGTGGGGGAAACCGGAGCACCCGGAGGAAACCCACACAGACACGGGGAGAACATGCAAACTCCACACAGAAAGGCCCTCACTGGCCGCTGGGCTCGAACCCACAACCTTCTTGCTGTGAGGCGACAGCGCTAACCACTACACCACCGCGCCGCCCCATACATTTCACATCAGGTGTGTCCAGGACAAATATATGTTTAATATCCATCCATCCATCCATTTTCTACCGGTTATCCTGTTCTGGGTCGTGGGACCAGCAGTCTCGGAGAGCATTGCCCACGTGAGTGTGAAAGTCCCCAAGCAGAATGAAACCCAAGGGTTCCCTTCCATCCCCCCACCCAAGGCCTTCAAGAAGGCCGAATACTCTGAACTGCTGTTCGGTGTATAAACAGTGACAACACTCAGCACATGCGCTCCACCTGAAGCCCCAGGAAGATAACCCTCATCCACCGGGGTGAACTCACCGAACCGGGGTCCATGAGAAAACCCATACCTGCTCGCTAAACCCGGTGGGACTTTTGATTTAGGAGATGTTGCACTACAGCACCACCATCAGGCCTGTCTGATTAACAGGAGGGAAGAAGAAAAAAAACAACAGGGTTGCAGTGCTTGGGCCCCTAATTCAACTGGGTTACCATTTCTGTCTGAGTGCTACTGCACTGCGTGCTGGGGTACCGTCGCTCCATTCCACTTCTCGCCATCTCCTCCTGAATCACTTGCTCAGGCTCCGCCCCCTCCTATTCAGACACACAGAACACTCAGTGATAAAAGGGTCAACACTGGTGAATGTTTCTTTACCGATTTTAGCCTAGATGAGCATAATTTAACTCAACTCCATGTAGCTTTGATTACCTGGAGATAAATACATCCTTTAAATCAATCTATCCTCATTTGCGTGGAGAAATTAGTGGCCGGAGTACGTACCCGTGTCTCCTCACTTCGCTCGTCCTGCTGAACCTCACTGGCGTTCTGCATGCTGATGCGGTTCATCTCGCTCTGCACGGCGAACTCCACAGACATCTGCACGATCACCTGCAGAGATCCCATGGCAGATCAAATATTACAAACATCTTGACATGGCACTGTGTAGCCTCATCAACCTCACACTACCTCACTTTACTACAGGTACTCCTGTTTATCCTCATAAACCCCAGTCCACTCACACTGTCTCAGTCATCCATATATATGCTCATTTAGAAGGAGAAGCAGCCTTTACTCATCATATGCACACTCAAGCACAGTGAGATTCATCCTCTGCATTTCACCCATCTGAAGCACTGAACACACACACACACACACACACACAAGTGAGCCATGAGCGCACACACACTCAGGCAGCCATACTATAGCGCCCAGGGAGCAGTTAGAGGTTAAGTACCTCGCTCAAGGGCACCTCAGCCCAAGGCCGCCCCACGTTAATCTAACCTGCATGTCTTTGGACTGTGGGGGAAACCGGAGCACCCGGAGGAAACCCACGCGGACACGGGGAGAACATGCAAACTCCACACAGAAAGGCCCTCGCCGGCCACGGGGCTCGAACCCGGACCTTCTTGCTGTGAGGCGACAGCGCTAACCACTACACCACCGTGCCGCCCTTTTATTCTCACAATGTCTCGTATGCACTCATTTATTCTCACCTCTACAACCATCATTTATTCACACTGCCCCATTTATCCTTGGACACACCCATTTATCCAAACCACCTTGTTTATCATCACACTGCCTCGTTTAACACTACAAAAGCTTGTTTATCGTTACCCTGCCTCATTTAACACTGAAGACCATTGTTCAGTATTACACTGCCTCGTTTAACACTACAAATCCTTATCATCACACTGCCTCGTTTAACACTCCACACCGTTGTTTATCACACGGCCTTGTTTACACTCCAGACCATTGTTTCTCATCATACTGCCTCATTTAACACTATAAACCCTTGTTTATCATCACACTGCCTCGTTTAACACTGCACACCATTATTTATCATCACACTGCCTCGATTACACTCCACACCCTTGTTTATTATCACACTGCCTCGTTTACACTCCAGACCATTGTTTATCATCACACTGCCTCGGTTGCCACTCCAGACCCCGCTTGATGTTGTAGATGCTTATTTAAGTTTGTGAACCCTTGCTTTGTCATCTGACATCTTTTAACCCTTTGTTCCTCCCATAGCCTCGCTCTACCTTGCAGCTCCTTGTTTATTTCCAGTGTTTAGCACTATATACCTGTATTCTCTCTCTCTCTACAATGCATAACCTCATATCACTGCTGCCTCTCAGAGCCTCATTTACCTCACACTGTCTCACACAGGCTTTTATCCTCACACACAACCATCTTATTTCATTTCATGTTTCCTGAGGCATTTAATGAAGCTTATAAAGGCTTATAAAGGCTTATAGTCTTCTAAAGGCTTATTGAGCTTCATGACAGCCTCTTGATCCTCACACAGCCTGGTTTCGCCCCAGGTGTGCTCTTTTAAGGTGACAGTACTGTGACCTTTCGACACACAATAGACCATACATTTAACTATAGCACAAGTGACCTGAAGGACTGGAACACAGAAAGAGTTTCATATTAAAACAGGACAAACAGGAAGTGGCTTTCAGAATATGAGCCATCACAATCATCTGCTCTGAGGACAATGTGACATGATCAGCTTTCAAGAGCCGTGACATGACAACATGCTCGGCTTACCCTCGCAATTTCCTCCTCCATCTCACGCTGTTGCATCTGAGAGAGACAGAGAGAGAGGGGATGAGGAGATGGAGGGGGGAATGAGAGAGAGAGGATGAGGGGGGGAGAGAGATTGAGAGAGGAAAAAATCAGAGCGGGAGAGAGAGAGAGGAAAAAATCAGAGAGAGAGAGAAAGAGAGGGGATGAGGGGCGAGAGAGATTGAGAGAGGAAAAAATCAGAGAGAGACAAAAAGAGAGGATGAGGAGAGAGAGAGAGAGAGAGGGGATGAGGGGGAGAGAGAGAGGATAAGGAGAGAGAGAGAGAGAGAGAGAGGGGGGATGAGGGGAGAGAGAGAGAGAGAGAATGAGGGGAGAGAGAGAGGGAATGAGGGGAGAGAGGGAATGAGGGGAGAGAGAGAGAGAGAGAATGAGGGGAGAGAGAGAGGGAATGAGGGGAGAGAGAGAGGGAATGAGGGGAGAGAGGGAATGAGGGGAGAGAGAGAGAGAGGGGATGAGGGGGGAGAGAGAGAGAGGGGATGAGGGGAGAGAGAGAGAGGGGGGATGAGGGGAGAGAGAGAGAGGGGATGGGGAGAGAGAGGGGGGGATGAGGGGAGAGAGAGAGAGGGGATGGGGGAGAGAGAGAGAGGGGATGGGGGAGAGAGAGAGAGGGGATGGGGGAGAGAGAGAGAGAGGGGATGGGGGAGAGAGAGAGAGGGGGGGATGAGGGGAGAGAGAGAGAGAGAGGGGATGGGGGAGAGAGAGAGAGAGGGGATGAGGGGGGAGAGAGAGGGGGGGGATGAGGGGGGAGAGAGAGAGGGGGGGGATGGGGGAGAGAGAGAGAGAGAGGGGATGGGGGAGAGAGAGAGAGAGGGGATGGGGGAGAGAGAGAGAGAGGGGATGGGGGAGAGAGAGAGGGGATGAGGGGAGAGAGAGAGGGGGGGGATGAGGGGAGAGAGGGGGGGGATGAGGGGAGAGAGAGAGGGGGGGATGAGGGGAGAGAGAGAGAGGGGATGGGGGAGAGAGAGAGAGAGGGGATGGGGAGAGAGAGAGAGAGGGGATGGGGGAGAGAGAGAGAGAGGGGATGAGGGGGGAGAGAGAGAGAGGGGGGATGAGGGGGGAGAGAGAGAGAGGGGGGGGATGAGGGGGGAGAGAGAGAGAGGGGGGGATGAGGGGGAGAGAGAGAGAGGGGGGGATGAGGGGGAGAGAGAGGGGGGATGGGGGAGAGAGAGAGAGGGGGGGATGGGGGAGAGAGAGAGAGAGAGGGGATGAGGGGGGGAGAGAGAGAGGGGGGGGAGAGAGGGGGGGGATGAGGGGAGAGAGAGAGAGGGGGGGATGAGGGGAGAGAGAGGGGGGGGATGAGGGGAGAGAGAGGGGGGGGATGAGGGGAGAGAGAGAGAGGGGATGGGGGGAGAGAGAGAGAGGGGATGGGGAGAGAGAGAGAGAGGGGATGAGGGAGAGAGAGAGAGAGAGGGGATGAGGGGAGAGAGGGGGGGGATGAGGGGAGAGAGGGGGGGGATGAGGGGAGAGAGAGAGGGGGGGATGAGGGGAGAGAGAGGGGGGGGGATGAGGGGAGAGAGGGGGGGATGAGGGGAGAGAGAGAGAGAGGGGATGGGGGAGAGAGAGAGGGGATGAGGGGGGAGAGAGAGAGAGGGGATGAGGGGGGAGAGAGAGAGAGGGGGGGATGAGGGGGGAGAGAGAGAGAGGGGGGGATGAGGGGAGAGAGAGAGAGGGGGGGATGAGGGGAGAGAGAGAGAGGGGGGGGATGAGGGGAGAGAGAGAGAGGGGGGGATGAGGGGGGAGAGAGAGGGGGAGAGAGAGAGAGGGGGGGGATGAGGGGGAGAGAGAGAGAGGGGGGGATGAGGGGGGAGAGAGAGGGGGAGAGAGAGAGAGGGGGGGATGAGGGGGGAGAGAGAGGGGGAGAGAGAGAGAGGGGGGGGATGAGGGGGAGAGAGAGAGAGGGGGGGGGGATGAGGGGGAGAGAGAGAGAGGTAAATAATGAGTTGAGTTCTGTGTGCAATAATAAAGTCTTGTACACAGTAACAGTGCTCTTAAAAGGTCCCATTCTGTGAATTGTTTTCTTCTTGTTTTTGAAATCAGATGTGGGGGCGTGACGTGGGGGGGCGTGACGTGGGGGGGCGTGACGTGGGGGCGGTACTGAGACTCTTCAAGTCGATTGTTCCCGGTCTGTAACAGCCACAGAAATAAAATATTCACAGAGAACAGGCCAGCGAGAACAGTCTCTTTCCTACACAGAAACTTCCCTGGTACCACCCCTCATTAACATATGACCGCCTACAGCAAACTGAATCAAGAAGACGGGGAGGAGCCATCTAATCATTCAGCAAAAGGTTCCTTGGATAGAAGAAGTGGAGATAAAGCGCAGTATGCTGTTCCAGAACACACACAAGAAAACCAGAGTCTGCACGCAATTCCAAAGGAAGTTAATACGCTTTTTAAAATATATTCCTTCATCTCTTTTACTTTTGACACTTCACTGTAGCTCTCGTTTATTATTCACATTATTATTATTGCTACAAAATTATTACACCACACGACAGACTTAATAATTATAGCAATTAATATAATAAAATATCCAAGTTTCTACTCCTAGAAAAAGCTCACTGCTCTCCTCTCACACTGCACCTGTCTGTCTATACATCCTTCTGTCCGTCTGCATTCTTTTGTCTTTCTCTTTGTTAGTGATGTCTCTCAGTCCAAGGTTGAGAGATGGAGTGAATAAGAGGACGAGTGAGCAATCATGTGAGAGAGTAAAAGACAGAGTAACTCTCACTCACTCATTCGCAAAGAACAGCATCCTTCACTCCACCCTCTCTCTCTCTGTGTGTGTGTGTGTGTGTGTGTGTGTGTGTGTGTGTGTGTGTGTGTGTGTGTGTGTAGTAATCTAGGTCAGATTATCGCCAAAGGCTAATTTAAACACAAACACATTTCCACCGATATACGCGTGTGTGTGTGTGTGTGTGTGTGTGTGTGTGTGTGTGTGTGTGTGTGTGTGTGTATAAAAAAGCTAGATGGTTACAGTGCACTGTGGGCTTGAACTTACCTGAAGCTCCTGCTCTTCTGTGTGTGCAGAAATACTTGGCATGCTGGAACACACACACACACACAGAGTGTGAAAGCTCATACTGGATAGTAGGGGGCAGTGTTGAACACACACTACACTTCTAACAAGAATGCTGATTAGATACAAATCTGCAACAGAGCCTTAAGCTCCAGATGTGCAAGCTACCTGTGTAAGGTGTCTGGTGAAGTCATGCCCTGAAGTCGGTCCTGCAGAAGGAGGATCTCACTGGTGTAGCGTTCCTCTGTTTGTCTGATCTGCTCACGATAGTAATTCGTCAGGCGCTGAATCTCCTGCTTGTACTGCTCCTCCTGAACCTCCATCTTTGGCTTCACTTCCTCCTTTAGCTCCAACTTCTGCTTCAGCTCCTCCTGAAGCTCTATCTTTGGCTTCACTTCCTCTTTTAGCTCCAACTTTGGCTTCAGCTCCTCCTGAAGCTCCAACTTTGGCTTGAGCTCCCCCTGAAGCTCCATCTTCTGCTTCAGCTCCCCCTGAAGCTCCATCTTCTGCTTCAGGTCCTCCTGAAGCTCCAACTTTGGCTTCACTTTCTCCTGAAGCTCCAACTTTGGCTTCAGCTCCTCCTGTAGGTCTGCAAAGGTGATAAAGAAGTAAATTTAACTGTTACAATCTTACAAGCGTACTGCAGAACACAACACAGTAAAAGCACTCTGCTCCAGGAACCATTTCAGGAATCAAGGCAGTTTTTTAGAACCTCAGAAGGATAAAAATGAGGAAAGAAGAAGAAGGAGGAGAAGAAGGAAAAGACTCAATCATTCGTTGAGAGATGGCTTGTGAATAGGACCCACTAACCAATCTCTGTTCAGGAGGTGTGAAAATGGAAACAATGTGGTGAAGGTTACCGTTGAGTGTGGAGGTGTGGACATCATCTTCAGTTCTGACTGAGTGATCATCACACACTGTCTGCATGCACACACACAGACACACGCATTAGTACACACTTCAGCTCTAGTGCATTATACAAGGCATTGTACGTGTGTGTGTGGTACCTCATTTCCATCTTCACTCAGTGATGTTCTAAGACAAGTCTGTGAAGATAAAACACCCGTATCCAACTGCTGGAGCTTTCGGTATACCTCTACACACACACGCACACACACACACACACAGTTACAGAATACCTTATATACCTTAACACAAATGTTAGTCGTGTGACACACACACACACACACACACCTCGGGCTGTGTCTTTGAGCTCTCTGATGGTGGAAGGTTGGAGATTCTGCAGGTGTTCATCTGTCACATCCACAGCCTCGACTCCACACACACCAGAAATCAACTACACACACACACACACGGGATAAAGCACAATGTTACATAAACAGAACGAACGTGGCATTAGAAACCAATAAAGAGGAATCTAGCTTTAGCAGTAAAAGTAAAAAGTCTGCTCAGAAATCCTACAGCTACAGTAACTAACAGAAATCTTGCTGTTCGCTCATTTTAACCAGCTAATCAGCTGAAAAGTAACAATACAAACTCGTGACAATTCCTGTCAGGTTATCTCATGTCCGCTTATCTCATGTCAGCTAGCATTACTAGTTACGTTTAAGAACATTAATAAATATCAAAAATCTTTCCGTAAGTCCTGCCAGGACATGTTAGCCTGCTAACAAGCTTTGACAAAGAAAGTTAAAAAAGTCCTCTCAGAAATCCTATCAGGTTAGCTCATATAGCACGCGCGCGTGCGTACACACACACACACACACACACACACACAGTTGTGTACCTGGAGCAGGTGTGTGCAGTCCTGGGTGATGGAGCTCAGTGAGGGGCTGCAGACTAACACACACACACAATCCATTAATTAAACATCACATCAGTTAGCAAATACACAGTCAAAGATCACGTGTGTGTGTGTGTGTGTGTGTGTGTGTGTGTGTGTGTGTGTGAGAGAGAGAGAGATATAAATGTGACCGTTTTAATCTTCAAAGTGTGTTAGATGTGTGGAATATACCCAGTGTGGTATAAATAATGGATCTCTCTCCTGCTCTCTCTCTTCCACACACAGCTGGGTTTCAAAGTCACCTGTATCACATTTTTACCCCTGCCCCTTACTCACCTGTACCTTCACCTCACCCCTGCCCCTTACTCACCTGTACCTTCACCTCACCCCTGCCCCTTACTCACCTGTACCTTCACCTCACCCCTGCCCCTTACTCACCTGTACCTTCACCTCACCCCTGCCCCTTACTCACCTGTACCTTCACCTCACCCCTGCCCTTTATGCACCTGTATCACCACCTCACCCACTTACCTGTATCACCTCACCCCTGCCCCTGACACACTTGTAGCTTCACCTCACCCCTGACCTTTACTTACCTGTATCACCTCACCCCTGCCCCTGACACACTTGTAGCTTCACCTCACCCCTGCCCCTTATATAGTAGTGTGGCGCTGTGGGATATGGCTGCCTCTCCAGTAGCTCTGTAGTTTTTAGCTCTTTAAACCTCTTTTTTCCACCTTTTTACTTTTCTGCTCTTCTTACGAAGACAGTCTTTTTCTTCATATCACATGGATATTTTTAACTTTCACATGCAACCAGGAGCCAGGTTTCTTGCTTATTCAAGAGAGGAGCTGCTAGCCCTGAAACAATGGGACGAGCCGGGATACGACACCCCATCCCAGCAGAGCTGAGGAGGAGACCCAGGGGCTGCAAAGTCGGGGCGAAGCTAAAGGCTAGGCTAGCGGACAACTGGTGGCACTGCAAACCATCCATTCCCTCCGTTATCATGGGGAATGTGAACTCGCTGCCAAATAAGGTCGACGAGCTATCCGCATTGAACAACTAGCGGATTTACCGGGACAGCAGCTTGTTTATCTTTACGGAGACATGGCTAACACATCCTCATACTGGATGCTAACGTGGACCTGCGGGGATTCACTGCTGTGAGAGCCAACAGAGACACTCAAGTATGCAGGCAAGGCAAAGATGGGGGACTCATCATCTATGTGAACAACCGCTGGTGTAACCCGGGACATATCTCCGTAAAGATAGTCTTATATTTCCCGGACTTGGAGCTGCTAGCCGTTAGCCTGCGGCCATATTATCTGCCGAGGGAGTTCAGTCACTTGATCACCATCTGTGTTTACATCACTCCGAGGGCAGACGCAGCCGTTGCATGTGAGAGGATTCACTGTCAAGCAAGGCTGCAGACAGCACCCTGAGGCATTTATGATAATTTCTAGGAACTTAAATCATGCTACTTTGGAGTCTACTTTGGCTGCTTTTTACTAGGTTGTTGGCTGTCCAACAAGGAACAACAGGAAGTCTGACCACAACCTGGTTCGTCTACAGCCGAAGTACACCCCCCGGTCCAAAGGCAGCCTGCAACAACTAGCTCCATCAGGAGGTGGTCCCCTGAAATGGAAGATGCCCTCAGAGACTGTTATGACACCACGAACTGGGATGTGCTGCTTAGCCCACACTGTGAGGACATAGAGGGGCTGACACACTGTCTGACGGATTACCTTAACTTCTGTGCAGATGTGGTCTCCCCCACTAAGACTGTATGGTGTTACCCTAATTACATTTACATTTATGCATTTAGCAGACGCTTTTATCCAAAGCGACTTACAGAAAGAGAATTAACAATCAAGCTACATAGAAGTCTTAAAAGAAATATCACTAAAGGGAGCTTTAGAGTGTGAATGCAAAAGTGGAATCAAGTGCAAGATGAGTACAGTGGAGGGGAGGGGGGTGTAAAGTCTAAGTGCAGGACAGGAGGTGTTCTCTGAAGAGCTGGATCTTCAAGAGTTTCTTGAAGACAGACAGGGACACCTCTGCTCTGGTAGCGCTTGGTAGGTCATTCCACCAGCGTGGGACAACACATGAAGAGTCTGGATTGTCTTGTGCGTGGTGCTGGAACAGCCAAATGGCGTTCTTTTGATATCCGGAGTTGAGAAAGCGTAACCTTAGCCTTTATTAGAGCACTCAAGTAAGTAGGTGCAGACCCAGTAAGCACTTTGTAGGCTAGCATTAGTGATTTGAATTTGATGCGTGCAGCCAGGGGTAACCAATGTAATTCAATTAGCAGAGGGGTCACATGTGCCCTTTTGGGCTGATTGAAGACCAGGCGTGCCGCTGCATTCTGGACCATCTGAAGTGGCTTCACAACACAGGCTGGGAGGCCTGTTAGAAGGGCATTGCAGTAGTCAAGGCGGGAGATGACCATTGTTTGTACCAGCAGCTGGGTGGCCTGTTGGGTTAAATATGGTCTAATCTTCCTTATATTAAATGATGCAAAGCAGCAAGACCGGGCTACAGAGGCAACATGATCTTTGAAGATCAGCTGATCATCAATCATGACACCTAAGTTCCTTGCTACTTTAGTAGGAGCAAGAGCTAAAGAGTCAGTCTTGATACAGATGTTATGATGTATGTTTGGCTTGGCAGGGAAGACCAGTAGTTCAGTTTTTGAGAGGTTTAGCTGGAGGTGATGGTCTTTCATCCATGCAGATATATCAGAGAGACAATCTGAGATTCGCGCTGAGACCATATGGTCGTCAGGTGGGAATGAAAGATAGAGCTGGGTATCATCAGCATAGCAGTGATATGAGAAGCCATGTGAGTGGATGATCTGGCCCAATGAGGTGGTATACATGGCAAACAGGAGGGGCCCCAGCACTGATCCTTGGGGCACCCCTGTGACAAAGAGGTGCGGTTCAGATCTGTGCCCTAACCAGGACACTTTGAATGACCTCTCTGTGAGATAGGATTCAATCCAGGAGTGTGCTTTACCTGTGATGCCCATATTTGAGAGTATATTTAATAGGATTCTGTGATTGACTGTGTCGAATGCTGCTGATAGGTCAAGCAGGATGAGTACCGAGGACTTCATAGCCACCCTGGCTTCTTTTAGGGCTTCAGTCACAGACAACAAAGCCGTTTCAGTGGAGTGGACACTTTTAAAACCAGATTGGTTGGAGTCAAGGAGGTTGTTTTGGAAGAGGAATTCTGTGACCTGTTTGAAAACTGCCCTTTCAATGGTCTTAGAAAGGAATGAGAGAAAAGAGACCGGCTGATAGTTCTCCACTTGAATGGGAGCAAGAGAAGATTTTTTGAGTAATGGTATTACCTGAGCCTGTTTAAATGCAGTAGGAAATATTCCTGATGGCAGTGAAGAATTAATCACGTGTGATTGCTGCTATAACAATGGGAGCTATGGATAGCAGGAGGTTGGTTGGGATAGGGTCCAGTAGACATGTAGTAGGACGGCTACATGTACGGAGTTTGGACACATCGCTATCGGTAAGAGGGGTAAATGAAGAAAAAGATGCAGTAGGACTTCTGCATATTGGGTTAGTGAGCGATTCAGTAAACTGGCTGCTGATGGTGGCCACTTTGTCAACAAAAAAACGAAGCAAAAATATCTGCTGTCAGGCTGGTAACGGGTGGTGACGGGTTTAGTAGGGTTTTGAAGGTGGAGAATAGTTTCCTGGTGTCAGTGGCATTCTGAATTTTGTCAATGTAGAAAGCCTTTTTTGCAGCAGTGACGCTGGATGAGAAAAATGATAGCAGCGACTGAAATGTATTCAAGTCAGAAGGACCTTTCGTTTTGTGCCATTTTCTCTCAGCAGCTCTGAGGTTGATAAGCAGCGACCGGAGGGAATCATTGAGCCAAGGGTGGGACTGGGAGGATCGAGCAGGTCTGGTGGATAGGGGACACAGCCTATCCAGACAAGAGCTCAGTGTAGAGCACAAGGCCTCAGTGGCATCATTTACCTCTAGTGAGGAAAATGTGCTAGACGGTGGAAGAGCAGACACTACAAGAGAGGAAAAGTGGGTTGGAGACAGATTGCGGAGGTTGCGGCAAAAGGAAACCATAGGGGTTGGGGCAGAGGTTGGTTCTGGTAGGCTCACCCTGAACTGAACAAAATAGTGGTCAGAGAGGTGTAGAGGAGTAACAGTGAGGGTATCTATGGCACAATTTCAGGCAAAGACAAGATCAAGCTCTTTGCCAGCTTTGTGAGTTGGAGGACTGGGAACCTGCTGTAGCTCAAATGAATGCATTAATGACAGGAATTCTGTAGAGCTTGGATTGTCTAAATGTATATTCATATTGCCGAGGACAAGCATGGGGCAGTCATGTTCTGGGATGGAGGAGAGCAGTGTGTCTAGTTCATCTAGAAAATCACCCATTTGACCTGGAGGACGATAGATGACAATCAAGTAGATTTTGACCGGAACCGTCACCAGAATGACATGGTATTCAAAAAAGCTGTATTTAACTGAGGGTACAAATTGATTGTATTTCCATGCGTTGGAAATTAACAAACCGGTCCCACCCCCTCGTCCAAGTGGACGAGAGGTATGGAAGAATGTATAGTTTGTTGAAAGTGCAGCTGGAGTAGCATTGTTTTCAGGTTTAATCCAGGTCTCAGTGAGAGCCAAGATGTCCAGTGCTAAATGATTAATATAGGCAGCAATAAAGTCTGCTTTGTTCACAGCAGACTGACAGTTCCACAGCCCTATAGAAAGGGAAGGGGAAGAGCCATTGACTGAGGTTTGCTTTAACGTGCAGAGAGAAGTATGGTTACGATGCCGTTTGGCAACATAAAACCTTCTGCGTAAGCCAGAGATAACAGGAATAGGGTAAAGACACATTTTGAGAGATAGATATGGCAAATAGGACAAGTTTGCCTTATTCGGTGGCTTTACTCGGTGAACATGTGCAGGTAGACACGCACGTCTTTACCTGATAATATCTTCACACAAGAAGGGCTGACACTTCTGCTTGGCAAGACTTATTCGAGCTTGAGGTGGATGATCCACAACAGCAGAAGATCTCATCAGGTCTCGTTCCCATCAACCAAGAACAGGACCCAGACGAGCATGCGAAGCAGCAGAGGCGCCCCCACATCCACATACCACCCGGCACTCCCGGGACCGCAGGTGAGAACACACACTCGGTGCTTTGCTCTGAAAGCCTTTTGGAAGATGAGCTTAAGCTCGTTGGGGTCGGCCCTTTTGGTTGACTGCACCTTAACGTATAGAAAGGAGCAGGAGTAAAATGATACCGGTATCTTGCTGTCAATATTTTCCCTGTTACTCAGCTAACAACAAAGCAAAACTAAAAACATGCTAACTAGCTAGCCGTGCTAATTATAAAAGCTTGTTGCTGCTATTGTTGGTGGTTTTGTCGCTACTGTTGGTTTTGTTGTTGTCGCTCTTCTTGGTGGTTTTGTTACTGTTGTCGCCGTTACCGTTGGTTTCGCCATTGTTTTTTGTTACTGTCATTGCCGCTGTTGGTGGTTTTGTTGTTGCTGGTTTTGTTGCTGCTGTTGATCTTGTTGCCACTGCCCATAGATGTAGAAAAACAAACTGATATTCCACCAACTCTTTTTTTTTTTTTAATCTCTTTGTTTGAAGTTGCTGCCTTCTCCTCTAGGTATCGTTCCGGATGTCTCTCTGGCTGGTATTCCTCCTCCACATCGCTGGTCTGTTCGGTCACGTCGCACTCCGTCATACAAGTTCCAATGTGCTTACCAAGCTGCTGTTATTCGAAATCAAGCGTGACAAGATGGAGTAATAGTGGAAGTCAATCACCCATGGATATGCTTCTCCTTCAGTTGACATTAAATAAGTGGCCTCTCTTATGTCCGCTCCAATATTAACACGCTCCTGCAGCCATGTTCTGCTTTCATCTGTTGTGATTCAACATCGTCCTCGTTGATCCTGGAAGGAGGTGTGGTATAACCTGGGCTTGCAGGAAAACAGCCCATCAAATACTTTTATTCCATATGTTGTTGCTTTTTTGTATTTTGTTTTTTTGTCTTCTTCTTTTATAGCCATGGGTAACACAGGAAGTCAAAGCTGTCCTCAACAGGAAGAAGACCGCCTTCAGAAGCAGGGACAGGGAGGCGATGAAAGCAGCACAGCAGGAGGTGAAACAATGCATGAGGGAAGCTAAGGACAACTACAGGAGAAAGGTGGTGCACAAGCTGAAGGAGAACAGCATGAGGGAGGTCTGGGAAGGTGTGAAAACCATCACAGGCCACAACACAAAGACCAGAGTCGTTGAGAGGACAGTGGAGAGGGCGAACGAGCTGAATAACTTCTTCAACCGGTTCAACCAGCCCATGTCCCCCCACCCTCCCCCTCATTATAGCCATCCTCCTTCTTCCCTCAACACACCTCGCCCCAGTCATCGCAGCAGCCCCATCCTCCCCCACCTCAACACAGACTCCTCCATGCATTACTGCAGACCAGGTCAGAGGTCAACTGAGGAAGCTTTACCCCAGGAAAGCAGCAAGCCCGGACAAGGTGTGTCCCCAACTACTGAAGACCTGCGCTGCTGAACTGGGTGAACCACTCCAACGCATCTTCAACCTCAGTCTGCAGCTGGGGAGAGTGCCCACCCTCTGGAAGACATCGTGCATCATTCCAGTTCCCAAGAAGAACCAGCCCAGCGAGCTGAATGACTTCCGACCGGTGGCACTCACTTCACATCTGATGAAGATGTTGGAGCGGCTCTTCCTCAGCCTCCAGGTGCAACATGCCCAGGACTGTCTGCAGTTTGGGTACTAGGCAGGTGTTGGTGTGGAAGATGCCATCCTCTACCTGCTACACCGAGCCCACTCGCATCTGGGCACAGTGAGGATCCTCTTCTTGGACTTCTCAAGTGCCTTCAACACCATCCAGCCCCTGATGCTTCAGCACAAACTGAACAGGATGCGAGTGGACCCCTGCCTGGTCACCTGGATCTCCAGCTACCTCACCAACAGGCCGCAGTACGTCAGGCTGAAGGACATCACGTCCGACACTGTGATTAGCAGCACCGGGGCACCCCAGGGCACGGTGCTGGCCCCTCTTCTCTTCACCCTGTACACCGCGGACTTCTGCTACAACTCGGAGCTGTGTCACATTCAGAAGTTCACCGATGACACAGCCATCATGGGGTGTATCAGGGACGACATAGAGGAGGAGTATAGGAGCCTGGTGAGGGACTTTGCCATCTGGTGCAACAGAAACCATCTGCAGCTCAACACCTCGAAGACCAAGGAGCTGGTCATTGACTTTGGGAAGTCCAGACCAAGGTCACGACCAGTTCTGATTGAGGGAGTCGAGGTGGAGGCTGTGGATTCCTACAAGTACCTCGGGCTGTGGCTGGACAGCAAGCTGGACTGGACTTGCAACACCAACCACTTGTACAGGAAGGTACAGAGCAGGCTATACTTCCTGAGGAGGCTGCGGTCCTTTAACATTTGCAGGAAACTCCTGTGGATGTTCTATCAGTCCGTGGTCCCCAGTGTCCTGTTTTACACCGTGGTGTGCTGGGGGGGGCAGCACATCCAAGGAGGACACATCCAGGCTGGACAAACTGATCAGGCGGGCCCGCTCTGTGGTCGGCATGAAGCTGGACTCTCTGGTGACGGTGGCAGAGAAGAGGACTATGGACGAACTACTGAACATCATGGACGATGCCAATCACCCTCTGCACACCATCAGCAGCAACCAGAGAATCCTGTTCAGTGAGAGAATGCTCCTTCCCAAGTGCAGAACTAACAGACTTAAAAACTTCTTTGTCCCTCACGCCATCATACTGTACAACTCCTCTCTGGGGGGGAGGAAGACTAACAAGAGGACAGAGGACGGGAAGGAGCAGTAGCCTAGACTAGCCTGACAAAAAGCAATACTGGACAATGTGCAAAATACATGTGCAATAGCTCTCCTGCTGAACTTGTTTTTTTTCTTTCTTCTTTTCCCATACCTTATTCTTTTTTATATTTGGATAAATAAATACTTAATTTAATTTATCTAGAAGTTTTCCCTATTTTCTATACTCTGTTTATCCTCTAATGATGCTGCTGAATTTTAATTTAACTGAGGGAACCCTCCCAAAGGGATCAATAAAGTTCTATCTAATCTAGAAGAAAGAAGAAACCTTTATTCATCACATGCACACTTCAAGCACAGTGAAATTCATCTTCTGCATTTAACCCATCTGAAGCAGTGAAAACACACACACACCCAGAGCAGTGGGCAGCCACACCAGAGCGCCCGGGGAGCAGTCAGGGGTTCAGTACCTTGCTCAAGGGCACCTCAGCCCAACGTCAACCTAACTGCATGTCTTTGGATTGTGGGGGAAACCGGAGCACCCGAAGGAAACCCACGCAGACACGGGGAGAATATGCAAACTCTACACAGAAAGGACCTCGCCGGCCGCTGGGTTCGAACCCGGAACCTTATTGTGAGGCGACCGTGCTAACCACTAAACCACCGTGCCGCCCAATCTAATCTAATCACCTGTATCACCACTTCGCCCCTGCCCTTTACTCATATGCATCACCTCACCCCTGCCCCACCTGTATCACCTCACCCCTGCCCCTTACTCATCTGTATCACCTCACCCCTGCCCCTGACTCACCTGTATCTTCACCTCACCCCTGCCCTTTACTCATCTGTATCATCTCACCCCACCACACCTGCATCACCTCATCCCTGCCCCTTACTCACCTACATCTTCAGCTCACCCCTGCCCCTTACTCACCTGTATCACCACCTCACTCCTGCCCTTGACTCACCTGTATCACCACCTCACCCCTGCCCTTTACTCACCTATATCTTCACCTCACCACTGCCCCCTTACTCACCTGTATCACCACCTCACCCCTGCCCCTGACTCACCTGTATCTTCACCTCACCCCTGCCCCTTACTCACCTGCATCACCTCACCCCTGCCCCTTACACACCTGTATCACCACCTCACCCCTGACCCTTACTCATCTGCATCACCACCTCACCCCTGACCCTTACTCATCTGCATCACCACCTCACCTCTGCCCCTTACTCAACTGCATCACCACCTCACCCTTGCCCCTTACACACCTGTATCACCACCTCACCCCTGCCCCTTATTCATCTGCATCACTACCTCACCCCTGCCCCTGACTCACCTGTATCTTCACCTCGCCCCTGCCCCTTACTCACCTGCATCACCTCACCCCTGCCCCTTACACACCTGTATCACCACCTCACCCCTGACCCTTACTCATCTGCATCACCTCACCCCTGCCCCTTATTCATCTGCATCACTACCTCACCCCTGCCCCTGACTCACCTGTATCTTCACCTCGCCCCTGCCCCTTACTCACCTGCATCACCTCACCCCTGCCCCTTACACACCTGTATCACCACCTCACCCCTGACCCTTACTCATCTGCATCACCACCTCACCCCTGCCCCTTATTCATCTGCATCACTACCTCACCCCTGCCCCTTACTCACCTGTATCTTCAACTCACCCCTGCCCCTTACTCACGTGATTCACCACCTCACCCCTGCCCTTTACTCATCTGTATCACCTCACCCCTGCTCCACCTGTATCACCTCACCCCTGCCCCTTACTCACCTGTATCTTCACCTCACCTCTGCCCCTTACTCACCTGTATCACCTCACTCCTGCCCCTTACTCATCTGTATCACCTCACCCCTGCCCCTGACTCACCTGTATCTTCACCTCACCCCTGCCCTTTACTCATCTGTATCATCTCACCCCTGCCGAACCTGTATCACCTCACCCCTGCCCCTTACTCACCTGTATCACCTCACCCCTGCCCGACTCACCTGTATCTTCACCTCACCCCTGCCCTTTACTCATCTGTATCACCTCACCCCTGCTCCACCTGTATCACCTCACCCCTGCCCCTTACTCACCTGTATCTTCACCTCACTCCTGCCCCTTACTCACCTGTATCACCTCACTCCTGCCCTTTACTCATCTGTATCACCTCACCCCTGCCCCTGACTCACCTATATCTTCACCTCACCACTGCCCCCTTACTCACCTGTATCACCACCTCACCCCTGCCCCCGACTCACCTGTATCTTCACCTCACCCCTGCCCCTTACACACCTGTATCACCACCTCACCCCTGACCCTTACTAATCTGCATCACCACCTCACCACTGCCCCCTTACTCACCTGTATCACCACCTCACCCCTGCCCCCGACTCACCTGTATCACCACCTCACCTCTGCCCCTTACACACTTGTATCACCACTTCACCCCTGCCCCTTATTCATCTGCATCACTACCTCACCCCTGCCCCTTACTCACATGTATCTTCAACTCACCCCTGCCCCTTACTCACCTGATTCACCACCTCACCCCTGCCCCTTACACACTTGTATCACCACTTCACCCCTGCCCCTTATTCATCTGCATCACCACCTCACCACTGCCCCCTTACTCACCTGTATCACCACCTCACCACTGCCCCCTTACTCACCTGTATCACCACCTCACCACTGCCCCCTTACTCACCTGTATCACCACCTCACCTCTGCCCCTTACACACTTGTATCACCACTTCACCACTGCCCCCTTATTCATCTGCATCACTACCTCACCCCTGCCCCTTACTCACATGTATCTTCAACTCACCCCTGCCCCTTACTCACCTGATTCACCACCTCACCCCTGCCCTTTACTCATCTGTATCACCTCACCCCTGCTCCACCTGTATCACCTCACCCCTGCCCCTTACACACTTGTATCACCACCTCACCCCTGACCCTTACTCATCTGCATCACCACCTCACCCCTGACCCTTACTCATCTGCATCACCACCTCACCTCTGTCCCTTACTCAACTGCATCACCACCTCACCCTTGCCCCTTACACACCTGTATCACCACCTCACCTCTGCCCCTTACACACTCGTATCACCACCTCACCCCTGCCCCTTATTCATCTGCATCACTACCTCACCCCTGCCCCTTACTCACCTGTATCTTCAACTCACCCCTGCCCCTTACTCACCTGATTCACCACCTCACCCCTGCCCTTTACTCATCTGTATCACCTCACCCCTGCTCCACCTGTATCACCTCACCCCTGCCCCTTACTCACCTGTATCTTCAACTCACCCCTGCCCCTTACTCACCTGATTCACCACCTCACCCCTGCCCTTTACTCATCTGCATCACCTCACCCCTGCTCCACCTGTATCACCTCACCCCTGCCCCTTACACACTTGTATCACCACCTCACCCCTGACCCTTACTCATCTGCATCACCACCTCACCCCTGCCCCTTACACACTTGTATCACCACCTCACCCCTGACCCTTACTCATCTGCATCACCACCTCACCCCTGACCCTTACTCATCTGCATCACCACCTCACCTCTGCCCCTTACACACTTGTATCACCACCTCACCCCTGACCCTTACTCATCTGCATCACCACCTCACCCCTGACCCTTACTCAACTGCATCACCACCTCACCCTTGCCCCTTACACACCTGTATCACCACCTCACCCCTGCCCTTTACTCATCTGTATCACCACCTCACCTCTGCCCCTTACACACTTGTATCACCACCTCACCCCTGACCCTTATTCATCTGCATCACCACCTCACCCCTGAACCTTACTCATCTGCATCACCACCTCACCTCTGCCCCTTACTCAACTGCATCACCACCTCACCCTTGCCCCTTACACACCTGTATCACCACCTCACCTCTGCCCCTTACACACTTGTATCACCACCTCACCCCTGCCCCTTATTCATCTGCATCACTACCTCACCCCTGCCCCTTACTCACCTGTATCTTCAACTCACCCCTGCCCTTTACTCATCTGTATCACCTCACCCCTGCTCCACCTGTATCACCTCACCCCTGCCCCTTACTCACCTGTATCTTCAACTCACCCCTGCCCCTTACTCACCTGATTCACCACCTCACCCCTGCCCTTTACTCATCTGCATCACCTCACCCCTGCTCCACCTGTATCACCTCACCCCTGCCCCTTACACACTTGTATCACCACCTCACCCCTGACCCTTACTCATCTGCATCACCACCTCACCCCTGACCCTTACTCATCTGCATCACCACCTCACCTCTGCCCCTTACTCAACTGCATCACCACCTCACCCTTGCCCCTTACACACCTGTATCACCACCTCACCTCTGCCCCTTACACACTTGTATCACCACCTCACCCCTGCCCCTTATTCATCTGCATCACTACCTCACCCCTGCCCCTTACTCACCTGTATCTTCAACTCACCCCTGCCCTTTACTCATCTGTATCACCTCACCCCTGCTCCACCTGTATCACCTCACCCCTGCCCCTTACTCACCTGTATCTTCAACTCACCCCTGCCCTTTACTCATCTGTATCACCTCACCCCTGCTCCACCTGTATCACCTCACCCCTGCCCCTTACACAGCTGTATCACCACCTCACCCTTGCCCCTTACTCACCTGTATCTTCAACTCACCCCTGCCCCTTACTCACTTGATTCACCACCTCACCCCTGCCCTTTACTCATCTGTATCACCTCACCCCTGCCCCACCTGTATCACCTCACCCCTGCCCCTTACACACCTGTATCACCACCTCACCCCTGCCCTTTACTCATCTGTATCATCTCACCCCACCACACCTGCATTACCTCATCCCTGCCCCTTACTAACCTACATCTTCACCTCACCCCTGCCCCTTACTCACCTGTATCACCACCTCACTCCTGCCCTTGACTCACCTGTATCTTCACCTCACCACGGCCCCCTTACTCACCTGTATCACCACCTCACCCCTGCCCCTTACTCACCTGCATCACCTCACCCCTGCCCCGTACACACCTGTATCACCACCTCACCCCTGCCCCTTACTCATCTGCATCACCACCTCACCCCTGCCCCTTACTCACCTATGTCTTCACCTCACCCTTGCCCCTTACTCACCGATATCATCACCACCTCACCCCTGCCATACCTGCATCACCTCACCCCTGCCATACCTGTATCACCTCACCCCTGCACCTTACTCACCTGTATCACCACCTCACTCCTGCCCTTGACTCACCTGTATCTTCACCTCACCCCGCCCCCTTACACACCTGTATCACCACCTCACCCCTGCCCTTTACTCATCTGTATCACCTCACCCCGCCACACCTGCATCACCTCATCCCTGCCCCTTACTCACCTATATCTTCACCTCACCCCTGCCCCTTACTCACCTGTATAACCACCTCACCCCTGCCCCTTACTCATCTGCATCACCTCACCCCGCCACACCTGCATCACCTCATCCCTGCCCCTTACTCACCTATATCTTCACCTCACCCCTGCCCCTTACTCACCTATATCACCACCTCACCCCTGCCCCTTACTCACCTATATCACCACCTCACCCCTGCCCCTTACACACCTATATCACCACCTCACCCCTGCACCTTACTCACCTATATCTTCACCTCACCCCTGCCCCTTACTCACCTGCATCACCTCACCCCTGCCCCTTACACACCTGTATCACCACCTCACCCCTGCCCCTTACTCACCTGCATCACCTCACCCCTGCTCCTTACACACCTGTATCACCTCACCCCTGCCCCTTACTCACCTATGTCTTCACCTCACCCTTGCCCCTTACTCACCTATATCTTCACCTCACCCCTGCCCCTTACTCACCTGTATCACCACCTCACTCCTGCCCTTGACTCACCTGTATCTTCACCTCACCCTGCCCCTTACACACCTGTATCATCACCTCACCCCTGCCCCTTACTCACCTGTATCACCACCTCACCCCTGCCCTTGACTCACCTGTATCTTCACCTCACCCCTGCCTGTTACTCACCTGTATCACCACCTCACCCCTGCCCCTTACACACCTGTATCACCACCTCACCCCTGCCCTTTACTCATCTGTATCACCACCTCACCCCTGCCCTTTACTCATCTGTATCACCACCTCACCCCTGCCCTTTACTCACCTGTATCACATCACCCCTGCCACACCTGCATCACCTCACCCCTGCCCCTTACACACCTGTATCACCACCTCACCCTTGCCCCTTACTCACCTGTATCTTCAACTCACCCCTGCCCCTTACTCACCTGATTCACCACCTCACCCCTGCCCTTTACTCATCTGTATCACCTCACCCCACCACACCTGCATCACCTCACCCCTGCCCCTTACACACCTGTATCACCACCTCACTCCTGCCCTTGACTCACCTGTATCTTCACCTCACCACTGCCCCCTTACTCACCTGTATCACCACCTCACCCCTGCCCCTTACTCACCTGTATGACCTCACCCCTGCCACTGACTCACCTGTATCTTCACCTCACCCCTGCCCCATAATCACCGAAATCTTCACCTCACCCCTGCCCCTTACTCACCTGCATCACCTCACCCCTGCCCCTTACACACCTGTATCATCACCTCACCCCTGCCCCTACTCACCTGCATCCTCACCTCAGCCGTGGCCCCTACTCACCTGCATCACCTTACCCCTCCCCCTTACTCACCTGTATCATCATGTCATAGCGCCACCTATTTTATCTGGAGTTACAATTTCACCGAACACTCTGCTCATACTCAATTGTAGGTTTTAAGATGTCAGTTCCACTCCCTAAAAATCTGTAATCACTGATTCACTGTGACCTATATACAGATACCTTTAGCCCCGCCTTGTTTCCCAGGCTCCTCCCACTCAGGCAGTCTCTCTTTCAGCAGCTCTAACTGAGCAGCGTGAATCTGAGAGAGGCTGATACGCTGAGCCTCCAATTGCAGCCTGCATTCCTCCTGAGAGAGAGAAAAATGAACATTTGTTAATTCACTAACTACCCAGTACAGATGAGAGCTGTTAAAGTTTGAGATTTGTGAATGAGCACTCACATGTTCAAAGCCTTCCATGCTGTCTGTCTGTGTCACTCTGGGGACCAAGTCCGTTTCTTCATACTGGCTCTCCACCTGTCTCACACACATACACAAAGCTAAGATGAGTCTTGAGAAGAGTCAGGCATCGGTCTCAAGGCAAGTCATCCTACACAAGGCGAGTCGGAAGTCAGTCATGGGGTGAGTTAGTTGTCGGTCCTGAAGACAGTCAGCCATCAGTCTCATGGCATGTTGTTTATCAGTTCCAAGGTAAGTCCGTCATTAGTTTGAAGCGAGTCAGGAGTCAGTCACAAGGCAGGTCAGTCTTCAGTCCTGTGGCAAGTCAGTCATCAACAGCCACAAGGCTGAGATTAATCCTGAGGCAAGTCAGTCTGGAGGCGAGATGGTCATTAACTAGTTCATTCATCAGCCTATCAAAGGAAATAAATCAATGATGATGGAGTTATAAACAGATATTTTAAAGCGTCCTTCTATCGTAGTCTTCCATATCTGTACATTTAGTTATGGAATGTTATTCTATATGATGGACAGAGAAACATTTCCACAAGCAACACTACAGATACCAAACAAACTATGGATAATCCCAAGTGACATTCTATCATTCTAGAGAGTACTTCACTTTTTCTCATCTTATTTTGACATACTCTGATATGGGACACAACTTATAGTATTCATTCGTGTCCTAAGAAAGGGAAGATTACTGGCCAAAGTGGTTAGTAAAACAGCAGAACCAAGTATCTGACAGATATTTGGGTATTCGTTTCAAGCCCTGATGTCTGCATTATTGCTAGATTTTTCCTGTTTGCTTTTTCACTTACACCTTCACCTCTTATTCATCATTTTCCTCCATAATGTCCTCTACCTCCTCCACTCTTATCTGTATGGACTCTCACCTCTTGTGTGCTGTGTTCTCCCTCCTTTTCACGGTTTCTCTGTCCTCTCTCTGTCTCTCTATTCTAGCCTTTTCTTTCTGGATGTCTCTTGATCGTTATATTAATGAGCTCTCTCTTTGAACGCACTGTCTTTCTCTTTACATGATTTACATATTCAGTTCTCACTCTGATCAGAACCAGCTCCTTTAATACACCACCAAGAACACAAACACTATAAAACCTTGGAGAAAAAGGAAGAGTTTAAAAAAAGCAGAGAGAGAGAGAGAGAGAGAGAGAGAGAGAGAGAGAGAGAAACAAAAGCTAGGAAAAAAAACAAAACAAAATGGAAAAGCACAATGCAATACAGACACAATTCAACTGTTGCATGCAACAATTCAACAGCAACTAAAGGCTAATTGAAATGCCCAACACACACACACACACACAGTATACCCAGTGAAACTCACTCACCTGTTTCTCAGAGTCGATCTCCCGCTTGTTCTCTCGGTCTGTGTGCGTTGCTGCAGCAGCAGGCTGAGTGTGCGTTGGAGTGTGTGTGTCAGCGTGTATGAGAGTGTGTCTCGCTGCAGCAGCAACGATCTTAGTACGAGCATGTGTTTTCTGCCTCACGCCATCATTACGATGCACAACACAGACATCCGTCTCTCTCACGCTCTCCTCCTCCGCAGCAGCTTGGGAAAGGGGCAGAGCCAAGAGCTGCTCAGTTTTAGACACTTCCTCTTCTTGAAACTCCTCCTCAGTAACTTGAATCTTGAGCCGACTCCGTTTCTCAGGGTCAGGTTTTGTCTCTAAACCTTTGACCCTGCTAGCCTTTTGTCTTGCCTTCCTGGGTGCCTTAGGACCAATCTTCTTTACTTGAACCTGCTTTGAGAGCTCCGCCTTCCCCAGCTTCATCCTCTGCAGCTCTGCCTCCTTTTGCTGTTGCACTACCTCTTTCTGTCCCACCAGTTGCACTAATACCTCCTGTTCGGTCACATTCTGTAGCACTGCCTCTTTCTGGGTCACCTGTTGCATTATCTCCACCTTCTCCAGCTTCATTCTCTGCAGCTCTGCCTCCTTTTGCTGTAGAACTACCTTTTTCTGATCTACCTGTTGCACAAGCTCTGCCTTCTCCAGCTTGATCTCCTGGAGCTCTGCCTCCTTTTGGTGTAGCAGTACTGCTTTCTGGTCCACTTGTTCCACCAACTCTGCCTTCTCCAGCTTCATCCTTTCAAGTTCCGCCTCCTTCTGCTGTAGCTCGGTCTCCTTCTGGTCAACCTGCTGCACCAGCCCCATTTTCTCAAGCTCCACCCTCTTTATCTCCAGATCTTTCAATTCAGTCTGTTCTTCCAACCTTGCTCTTTCTAGTTCCAACTTCTTTTGCTCCACCTCATTCTGCTCCAACTGTTCAAGAAGCCCTGCTGTCTTTAGCTCCACCATCTTGACCTTTGCTTCTTTTTGTTCCAACTGCTCCAATAACTCGGTCTTCTCCTGCTCTATTCCACTAAACTCCATTTTCATTGTTTTAATCTGGTCCCCCAGCTTTATACTTTCCAGTTTCATCTCCTTTATCTCAGACTCTTTCTGCTTCACCTGTTTCACTAGCTCCACCTTCTCCAGTTCCACACTTTGGAGCTTCTCCATCAGCTCTGTTGTGTCTTTTTCCACTAATGCGCCTCCATCTGGTTCTTCATCCTCCTCCTTCATACTCTGGATGGATCCATGCTCCATTTCAGACTTTAGATTCTGAAGCCGTGTTTCAAGGCCCTGAAGTTTTGTTTCATACTGCATCGCTTGTTCCCGAAGTCTTTCTTCCAGCTCTGCTCTCAGCTCCTGGTAGTTCACCTCAAAGTTCTTTTCTGCAAATGAGAATGTGCTTTTCTGCCTCTCAATTTCAGCTCTTAGCTCTTCAGCCATCTCATTCAGTTGCTTGTTCTCTGAAATCTGAGTGTCCATTTTCTTTATCAGCATCTTGTGATCCTCCTCAAGACACTTCAGTTCTTCTGCCAGGGATGCATTTGTTTCTCTCAGAAGTTTATTTTCAGATTCCATTCCCTCCCAACTCTCCTCGGACTCCCTTGTCAGTTCATTTTTGCGCAGTACCTCATCAGCTTCAACCTTTTCACTTTGTCTCAATCTTAGCTCCTGAATCTCTGCCTGCAGGTCCTTCAGTTGTGAGACCAGCTCCTCCACGCGAGATTTCTCCAGTGTTTGGCTCAGGTCATTTTTCAATGTGACAATCTCCTGCAACAGTGAGGTTCTTTCTACTGCCAAAATTGACCTCTCATCCTCAGCCACCCTCATCCGTTCCTCATACACATTGCGGAGCTGTTGGACAGTCTCCTCGTGTCGTTGGTTGAGCTCATCCCGCAGGTTCTCTACATTCATCTGGCTCTCGTGCTGAAGGTCCTCACGAAGCCGAGAAAGTTCTTCCTCATGGCTGAACAGCAGCTGCGTGCGGAGGCGTTCAAGCTCAGCTTCCTGTGACTCAGCCATGCGATCAAGTACTGCATCCTTCTCCCTTTCCAGCATCTCTAGTTTGATCTGGTAGTTGGTAATCTCAGAGTCATGCTTGGCCTCCAGCTCACTTGAGGCTTCCTGAACAGATGCTAGCTGAGCCTGAAGGTCAGTTATCATAGCATGAAGCTGGAGATGCACCTCTGTTTGGCTCTTCTCCTGATCCTTTAAGCGCAAGTCCTCAATGAGCTGCTGCACCTGGTTTTTCAGCAATATCTTTTCCTCAGATGTTTGTATGAGATCATGTTCGGCTTTTTCTCGCAGGACCTGCATCTCCTGCAGCCGTTGCTGGAGCTCAATCACCCTGACGTTCAGGGCATTGACCTCTCCTGTGCTTTGAGTCAACTGAGATGTTAATTGTTCAATTTCAATGTGACGCTGGTTCAAGACATTTTTCAGTTCCGTGGAGTGCTGATTGAGGATATTTGCCGTCTCTTCTGTATGCCGAGCAAGGAGCTCTTTTTTCATTTCAACAATCTGCTGTCCATACATCTCGTCCAGTTCTGCCCTCAGGTGGTCCAACCGTCGTGTAGCATCTTGCTCTGCCCTCTGGAGAACCTCGCCTTCTGATTGGCTGCCCTGATGGCAGCGTTTTTGAAGGGCCTCCACAGTGCCCATCAGTTGCAAGATTTCAGCTGATGAAAGTCGCTCTTTTTCCTTGGAAGCCTGGAGTTCAGCTTCACAGCCCTCTAGGTCACGGACCTTTGCCTCCAGCTGTTCACTAACATTAATGAAACACTTCTCAGACTCTTGAAGATTGTCTCTGAGCTGGGATAATGTTTGTTGATGTTCTAGCATTAGCCTTTCCTGTTCCTCAATCCGCAAGTCCTTCTCTTGAAGTCTCTGGGTAAAAGATTCTTCCGTATCCCTTGAGACCTATTAACACAGAGGAAAAATTAGTATTATAGAGCACCAGTAAAAAAAAAAAGTTGGACACACATTCTAATTAAATGGTTTTCTTTACTTTTATTAATTAATAAAAAATAAAAAAACATTGGATGTTTCTCTTAGTTCTTGACATAATATGGATTACAGCTGTGGAACAGGGCTATTTACTGTTTGATAGTTTCAGACGCATCAAGAAGGCAAAAAAATAAATACACTGATTAACTTGCAACAAGGCACACCAGTTAATTAAAACCTATGAATACGTAGGGTGTACAAACTTTTGATTGGTACTGTATTTCAGATTTAACTGACCTGGAACAGTCCATAATCGAATGTTCAGAGCACTTCCAAAATGATAAATCATGCAGTAAATCCATGGAGTAAACCAAATAATGAAAAATGTAAACTCAAACGCAACTCAATCAAGACTCGGGCAGAATTAGATGAAACTGAAGACTACCAACTTGGATGGTTAAAGATGTTAGACTCCACCCACCATCTCAAGTTTGGACATCCTTTGCTGGATCTGCATCATCTGTGACGTCTGCTCCTGGAAGCCACTGACCTTAGCCTCACTCTCCTGTAACTGCTCCTGAAGACATTTGACCTTTCCATCCATCACCTCTGTCTGCTCCTGGAGACCTTTGATCTTTTTGTCCTTATCCTCTAGCTGCATCTGGAGACTACTAATATTTCCATTTCTGTCCTCTAACTGCTCTTGGAGACCTCTGAGCTTTCCATCAATCTTCTCTAGCTGCATATGGAGACTTTTGACCATTGCATCTTTCTCATCCACCTGTTGTTGATAAAGCAGGACTTGTTGTCGGGCTTGCAGAAGATCCGCAGCAGCGCTGCTGATACTGGAGCTCCTTAACGACTCACCTGCCTGCAACTACAGGTAAAACGCGAAACAGAAATTCAGGTAAGATATCATAATCAAGTTTTACATGCTTGTGTACTTGCTCAGAGAAACACACTGAGGCAGTGAAATCCTCAAAGGAAGCTCATATTATTCTCAGAGTGGGAAATAATGGACTAACATGTGTAGTAGCTCTTGCTCAGATAGGGGTTTATATATGGTAGCTCTTGGTTCTGCTATATGTACCCATTAGTTCTGCCAAGTGTGCCTGCAGGTTCAGCTGGTTTGGGTCAGTGAACCCACTGCTTCTGCCAAGTGAACCTGTTGATTCTATTAAGTGTATTCATTTGTTCTGCTGAGAGTGCACATTGGTGATTTTTTTAAGGTGTGGTTCCAAGTGGTTAAGGTAGTTGCATTTGAGTGGTGCTTTTTTTCAGCTAGATGCACTATCTGCATGTGTACCTGATGCTTCCGTTTACTCAGGTTTGTTGAGGGTGGAGTGGTTGGCCACTTTATGTCCCAGGGCTCCCTCATGTCTGGATTACCTTCTAGCTCTCCCTTTTAGTTATGGTGTCATAGTTAGTCTTGCCAGAGTCCCTGCTTGTGCTCAGTGCACAATGTACACTGTTATTAATCATTAGGTGACAACAGGCATACATAACAACTTGCGTTTTCTCTATCCCTCTCATTACATGTCACTCCTGAGATACCAGTGGTGCTGACCTCTCCTGCTTCCTGGACCTGCCTAATCCATCCTGATGCCATAACTTCTGGCTGGAGGTCTCATCAGTTCGCTCCTACAAGGATGACCCTATATGTACAGCCCCTGATCCACCCTGATA
Source organism: Neoarius graeffei (assembly GCF_027579695.1). NCBI lineage: Eukaryota > Metazoa > Chordata > Actinopteri > Siluriformes > Ariidae > Neoarius > Neoarius graeffei. The sequence goes on along the minus strand of NC_083570.1, from coordinate 126,856,410 downwards.
CCCTGCTTCTGGCTGGAGACTTATCACATCGCTCCTGTGGCAGATGGCCCCATATGGACAGTCTAAAGATGCACTTAGAAGATGGCTCTGGATACTTACAGTTCTGCTATGATGGCTTAGGACTACAAGCAACATGATAACTTTAAGACTGCAGTTATCATGAACAGTCTTGCACGCAAGTCTCCATCAATGAACAGTTGATAACGTCAACAAAAACTTCCTGTTAAACTATCATGAATTTCTTGGTTAAACAATTGCACTTTGTGACTCTATAGGACACAGTTATGGAAACGATCTATTTATAAATCATGCTAACGGTCATCACCCAAATTAGGATGGGTTCCCTTTTGAGTCTGGTTCCTCTCGAGGTTTCTTCCTCATGTCGTTTGAAGGAGTTTTTCTTCACCACAGTCACGTACTCAGTCTTGCTCATTCGGGTTAAATTTATTAGTTTATATGTTTACATTTTTTATTTTTCGATAAAGTTGCTTTGCAACAATGCCTATTTTTAAAAGTGCTGTGCACAGTGGTGTAGTGGTTAGCACTGTCGCCTCACAGCAAGAAGGTTCTGGGTTCGAGCCCAGCAGCCGACGGGGGTCTTTCTGTGGAGAGTTTGCATGTTCTCCCCGTGTGCTCTGGTTTCCCCCACAGTTCAAAGACAAGTGGTTAGGTTAACATGGGGCGGCCTTGGGCTGAAGTGCCCTTGAGAAGGCACCTAACCCCCAACTGCTCCCCGGGCACTGCAGCATGGCTGCCCACTGCTCTGAGTATGTGTGTGCGCTCATTGCTCACTTGTATGCGCGCATGTGTGTGTTCACTGCTTCAGGTGGGTTAAATGCAGAGGATAAATTTCAGTGTGCATGTGACAAATAAAGGCCTCTTCTTCTACAAATAAATTGACCTGACTTCTGCTGGATCTGCTCGGTGTACCCGTCGGATCTGCTAAGTGTAAATGTTGGATCTGCTCCGTGTCCCTGCCAGATCTTTGCTGAGTATCCCAAAAGCATCGTAGCACAAAGATCATCGTTAAATGGTAGAGCAAGCAGCACAATGAACACTCTCTCTCCGAGCTAAGATGCTCTTACGTAAATGTTTGATCTGCTCAGTGTACCCATCGGATCTGCTCAGTCTAAATGTTTGATCTGCTCAGTGTACCCATCGGACCTGCTCAGTGTACCCATCGGATCTGCTCAGTGTACCCATCGGATCTGCTCAGTGTACCCGTCGGATCTGCTCAGTGTAAATGTTTGATCTGCTCAGTGTAAATGTTTGATCTGCTCAGTGTACCCATCGGACCTGCTCAGTGTACCCATCGGACCTGCTCAGTGTACCCATCGGATCTGCTCAGTGTACCCGTCGGATCTGCTCAGTGTAAATGTTTGATCTGCTCAGTGTAAATGTTTGATCTGCTCAGTGTATCCATCGGATCTGCTCAGTGTACTTGCTGGATCTGCTCAGTGTATCCCTCGGATCTGCTTGGTGTAAATGTTTGATCTGCTCAGTGTACCTGCTGGATCTGCTCAGTGTAAATGTTTGATCTGCTCAGTGTACCCGTTGGATCTGCTCGGTGTAAATGTTCGATCTGCTCAGTGTACCTGTCAGATCTCCTCAGTAGACCTGTCACGATGACAAATTTTGTTGGACGATATATTGTCTCAGAAATTATTGCGATAAACGATATTATTGTTGACGTATTTTCAAGACAATTTTATGCCACTAGTAAAATAATAATGATCATGCAAATACATCCTTTCAGAGAACAGTAAACTTTAATTAAGTCAACTTATTCAATTCAACAGTGGAATGTAAAAAACAAATATAAATAAAAAAAGAAATAAAACAAACAAAACCACTCACAACAAAAAATAAATAAAAATCAATCTATGGCTCTTAAAAATTGCACTGAAGTGAATATTAACTTGGCACAGGGTAATAAAAAGACATTCTTTTCTTCACAGGCAACATTCTGCCAATCCAGTGTCTCAAAGATTAGTACCCAGATCAACAAAAAGTGCAAAGTAACAACGTATTGCCAGCTGTCATTTGGATAAAAGTAACAATTAGAATGAGATAACATGTAGGCAAGGGTGTAGGTTTGGTATTAACATTGGTGGGGACATAAACCCAATGCCAACCCCCAGTGGTGCCAACTTCAGGTCAACATTAGAGGGTCACAATATTTTGCTCCGTTGTGTTCCACCAAAAGAGTCTCCATCATCTCTCCAAAGGCCAGACTTTTATCATTTGAAGTTCAGAACTGTAGTAATTTATGAATAATAATACAACCCCGATTCCAAAAAAGTTGGGACAAAGTACAAATTGTAAATAAAAACGGAATGCAATGATGTGGAAGTTTCAAAATTCCATATTTTATTCAGAATAGAACATAGATGACATATCAAATGTGAGAAAACTGAGAAAATGTATCATTTAAAGAGAAAAATTAGGTGATTTTAAATTTCATGACAACAACACATCTCAAAAAAGTTGGGACAAGGCCATGTTTACCACTGTGAGACATCCCCTTTTCTCTTTACAACAGTCTGTAAACGTCTGGGGACTGAGGAGACAAGTTGCTCAAGTTTAGGGAGAGGAATGTTAACCCATTCTTGTCTAATGTAGGATTCTAGTTGCTCAACTGTCTTAAGTCTTTTTTTGTCGTATCTTCCGTTTTATGATGCGCCAAATGTTTTCTATGGGTGAAAGATCTGGACTGCAGGCTGGCCAGTTCAGTACCCGGACCCTTCTTCTACGCAGCCATGGTGCTGTAATTGATGCAGTATGTGGTTTGGCATTGACATGTTGGAAAATGCAAGGTCTTCCCTGAAAGAGACGTCGTCTGGATGGGAGCATATGTTGCTCTAGAACCTGGATATACCTTTCAGCATTGATGGGGTCTTTCTAGATGTGTAAGCTGCCCATGCCACACGCACTAATGCAACCCCATACCATCAGAGATGCAGGCTTCTGAACTGAGCGCTGATAACAACTCGGGTCGTCCTTCTCCTCTTTAGTCCGAATGACACGGCGTCCCTGATTTCCATAAAGAACTTCAAATTTTGATTCGTCTGACCACAGAACAGTTTTCCACTTTGCCACAGTCCATTTTAAATGAGCCTTGGCCCAGAGAAGACGTCTGCGCTTCTGGATCATGTTTAGATACGGCTTCTTCTTTGAACTATAGAGTTTTAGCTGGCAACGGTGGATGGCACGGTGAATTGTGTTCACAGATAATGTTCTCTGGAAATATTCCTGAGCCCATTTTGTGATTTCCAATACAGAAGCATGCCTGTATGTGATGCAGTGCCGTCTAAGGGCCCGAAGATCACGGGCACCCAGTATGGTTTTCCGGCCTTGACCCTTACGCACAGAGATTCTTCCAGATTCTCTGAATCTTTTGATGATATTATGCACTGTAGATGATGATATGTTCAAACTCCTTGCAATTTTACACTGTCGAACTCCTTTCTGATATTGCTCCACTATTTGTCGGTGCAGAATTAGGGGGATTGTTGATCCTCTTCCCATCTTTACTTCTGAGAGCCGCTGCCACTCCAAGATGCTCTTTTTATACCCAGTCATGTTAATGACCTATTGCCAATTGACCTAATGAGTTGCGATTTGGTCCTCCAGCTGTTCCTTTTTTGTACCTTTAACTTTTCCAGCCTCTTATTGCCCCTGTCCCAACTTTTTTGAGATGTGTTGCTGTCATGATGAGCCAATATTTGGCATGAAATTTCAAAATGTCTCACTTTCGACATTTGATATGTTGTCTATGTTCTATTGTGAATACAATATCAGTTTGAGATTTGTAAATTATTGCATTCCGTTTTTATTTACAACTTGTACTTTGTCCCAACTTTTTTGGAATCGGGGTTGTAATAATAATAATAATAATAATAATAAAATGCAATTAATTTGATTAACTGCAAATCTTGCATGTGATGATTAACTCATTCTACCAATTTGCAATTGTGTTTTACAAGCGAATAGCGCACTGACTGTCAGGAGGGTGCATGTTCCTTTCCCTCATAAATGGAAGTAAAACCCATCCAGAGCCTTAAACACTGCGTTCCATGAGGCTGCAGGGGGAGTTGGCTCTCTTCTGTGGGATCTGCAACTAGTTCAGAATGCTAGTTTAAGCTGATGTGTGATTGATCTAACGGTAAAACAGCACGAGGGCTCGACAACTTTGACACGTTGAAAGGTTACAATTTTACTTGGCAACAGAATGTATGTGAATTCTGATTGGCTGTTGTTATATTATCGCCCTTTCGTTGTCTTCTTGAACCCAGAGTGGGGGGAGGGGGGAGTGACAGAGCTCTCCAGAGAAAATTTTTTAGCCACCGCTTTCAAATGAACCGCCTCAAAAACCAATCAGCTCAGCGGATGTGTGTACTCTCTATGTGACGTTTTCAAAAGAGAGGCGGAGTCACCAAATATTTCTGATCCAGAAGGCGGAGGCTGTTATGCTAATTACGTGAAGATGTTTGATTTGATTAAAAGGTGTCTGGGCCTCGAACAATGTCCACATCACCATCGGATTGTTGTTGTTTACATGTGTCATGTGACCCGAACTCGGTCAGGGCTCTGCAGGTCTTAACTGAAGCGCTTCAGATTCAGGGTTAGCGCGCTGCTAAAGTTTGCAGGCGCTTCACAAGCAAGACTCGGTGCAATATTAGCCAACATTGGCACAATCTGATATGATTTAATAATGTCTTTGGGACCTTAATGAACTCCAGTTGTTGTCGGGATCAAGTCGGATTGTTATTTACACGCCACACAAACTTAGAAAAGTCATATTCGTATGTTATAGTTTTTACACACTGAATCTGAACTGTTGTTAACGGATTCATTTTACGAGCTAATCTAATGCTACATTCCTCAAGGACAGTTTGCCAGCTAGCAGCCGCTCACTGCACTGCAACCGCACTTGCTAATTGACATGGTAGCCAGACTTGCTTGCTGTTTTCATGACCACGCCCCCAGAGAGAATATTCATGAGTGAATTTTGCGTGGTTTCACCCAGTGGAAACCTACAGTAACCATTTGTGTACCGCACACGGAGCTCGATTTTTTTTTTTTTTTTTTATTTCAAATCAGAAATACTGGTAGGGACTTGTCAGCCGTCGTTTGATATTGGTAGGGACATGTTCATACCCAATTCCACGCCTATGGTCTGTACAACGGAGCAATGTATTGTTGTCTCTTCCCCATTCAGTGGATCCCCTGGCTGGATAACTGTTGCATGCTGGGAAGCCCCGCCTCTGACAGAGAGCCGTGTGAGACGACAGAAAACAGCACGGTGTTTTATTCAGGCAACAGGTCAAGCTAATACTCTGGCGACTTCCCTATGTAGATGTACAGCACGTAAATGCCAAAATCGCGGTAAAAAAAAAAAAAAAACTACTGAGTTAATTTTCATTTACCATATGACAAGTTGGTATATCGAACATCATGACAGGCCTACTCCTCAGTGCATACGTTTGATCTGCTCGGTGTACCTGTCGGATCTGCTCGGTGTACCTGCTGGATCTGCTCGGTGTAAATGTCGGATCTGCTCGGTGTACATGTTTAATCTGCTCGGTGTACCTGCTGGATCTGCTCGGTGTAAATGTCGGATCTGCTCGGTGTACATGTTTAATCTGCTTGTTGTACCTGCTGGATCTGCTCGGTGTAAATGTCGGATCTGCTCGGTGTACATGTTTAATCTGCTTGTTGTACCTGCTGGATCTGCTCGGTGCAATTGTTTGATCTGCTTGGCGTAAAGGTTTGATCTGCTCGGCGTACCCGTCGGATCTGCTCGGTGTGAACGTTTGATCCGCTAGGTGTACTCACTGGATCTGCAAGATGTACCCAGTGTTTCAGTCAGGTAAATTGTGGTACCTGTTGAAATTGGATCTGTAGCTTCTGGCTTTTTTCAGTGAGGTCAAGGAACTCGCGCATGACCTCATCCTTCTCAGCCCGAGCCTGCTGCAGGTTCGCCGTTAGCTGTGTGATGATGCCATCTCTCTGTTTCAGTGCTGCCTCAAAGTCCTGGAGCTGGAACCACACACATGTATGCATGCGCACATGCACACCAAAACATTAAGATAACAGATTTGAACATTTATTCAGTGATCTTCATTACATCAGTAACACTTTACTGCCTCAGTGGATTTAAATTTACATTTATAGCATTTGGTCGAAGACATTATCCAGGGCAACCGACATTCATACAACTGAGCAGTTGAGGGTTAAGGGCCTTGCTCAAGGGTCCAGTAGTGGCTGCTTGTTAGTGCTAGGACTTGAACTCAGAACCTTCCAGTCAGTAGTCTGAGCTACCACTGCCCAACGCACCAAGATAAATTACACTCTGCTGATTTCTCTGAAACCACAAGGCTGCATGCCAAACTGCATACTACTGTATGAACTACTATATGAAGCAATATACAGCCCGGTATATCGGGATACAGTCATTAGTCAGGAGAGGGTAGGCAGAAAAGTTTTATTAAATATATCATTTTAATTTATATATTTCTGTAAAGCTGCTTTGTAACAAACTTCAATGCGCAATACAAATAACACTGAATTGAATTAGACAGTTGAACCACACCAAGTTTACCAGGATTACATGGTTTATAATTAATCTCCTAGTTTAATATATAATTTAATCATTCCTAGAACAGGTACTATCTGTCAGGCAAGACAGTGGTGGATCTACAGTGGTGCTTGAAAGTTTGTGAACCCTTTAGAATTTTCTATATTTCTGCATAAATATGACCTAAAACATCATCAGATTTTCACACAAGTCCTAAAAGTAGGTAAAGAGAACCCAGTTAAACAAATGAGACAAAAATATTATACTTGGACATTTATTTATTGAGGAAAATGATCCAATATTACATATCTGTGAGTGGCAAAAGTATGTGAACCTCTAGGATTAGCAGTTAATTTGAAGGTGAAATTAGAGTCAGGTGTTTTCAATCAATGGGATGACAATCAGGTGTGAGTGGGCACCCTGTTTTATTTAAAGAACAGGGATCTATCAAAGTCTGATCTTCACAACACATGTTTGTGGAAGTGTATCATGGCACGAACAAAGGAGATTTCTGAGGACCTCAGAAAAAGCGTTGTTGATGCTCATCAGGCTGGAAAAGGTTACAAAACCATCTCTAAAGAGTTTGGACTCCACCAATCCACAGTCAGACAGATTGTGTACAAATGGAGGAAATTCAAGACCATTGTTACCCTCCCCAGGAGTGGTCGACCAACAAAGATCACTCCAAGAGCAAGGCATGTAATAGTCGCCGAGGTCACAAAGAACCCCAGGGTCAAGTCAAGTCAAGTTTGTTTGTATAGCGCTTTTAACAACAGACATTGTCCCAAAGCAGCTTTACAGAACCTGAATGATCCAAGAAATGAGCCAATTTTATCCCTAATCTATTCCCAATGATGAAGCCTGTGGCGACGGTGACAAGGAAAAACTCCCTCAGACGACATGAGGAAGAAACCTCGAGAGGAACCAGACTCAAAAGGGAACCCATCCTCATTTGGGCAACAACAGACAGCATGACTATAACATTAACAGTTTTAACATGAAGTCAGTTTCGTTGATGTTATAAACTCTTCATTGATGGAAACTTGAGTGCAAAACTGTTCATGACAACTGCAGTCCTAAAGTTAGCAAGTCAACTGTAGTCCTCAGCCATAAAAGCATTACTGTAAGAGTCCAGAGCGTCTTCCAGGTGTGACTTTCAACTGTCCATATGGGGCCGTCCTCCACAGGAGCGATGTGATGAGACTCCAACCAGATGTAGGGCATCAGGATGGATCAGGCAGGTCCAGGGTAACTTCTAAAATGTTAATGAGTCCACCATCAGGAGAACACTGAACAACAGTGGTGTGCATGGCAGGGTTGCAAGGAGAAAGCCACTGCTCTCCAAAAAGAACATTGCTGCTCATCTGCAGTTTGCTAAAGATCACGTGGACAAGCCAGAAGGCTATTGGAACAATGTTTTGTGGACGGATGAGACCAAAATAGAACTTTTTGGTTTAAATGAGAAGTGTTATGTTTGGAGAAAGGAAAACACTGCATTCCAGCAGAACCTTATCCCATCTGTGAAACATGGTGGTGGTAGTATCATGGTTTGGGCCTGTTTTGCTGCATCTGGGCCAGGACGGCTTGCCATCATTGATGGAACAATGAATTCTGAATTATACCAGCGAATTCTAAAGGAAAATGTCAGGACATCTGTCCATGAACTGAATCTCAAGAGAAGGTGGGTCATGCAGCAAGACAACGACCCTAAGCACACAAGTCGTTCTACCAAAGAATGGTTAAAGAAGAATAATGTTTTGGAATGGCCAAGTCAAAGTCCTGACCTTAATCCAATGGAAATGTTGTGGAAGGACCTGAAGCGAGCAGTTCATGTGAGGAAACCCACCAACATCCCAGAGTTGAAGCTGTTCTGTATGGAGGAACGGGCTAAAATTCCTCCAAGCCGGTGTGCAGGACTGATCAACAGTTACCGCAAACGTTTAGTTGCAGTTATTGCTGCACAAGGGGGTCACACCAGATACTGAAAGCAAAGGTTCACATACTTTTGCCGCTCACAGATATGTAATATTGGATCATTTTCCTCAATAAATAAATGACCAAGTATAATATTTTTGTCTCATTTGTTTAACTGGGTTCTCTTTATCTACTTTTAGGACTTGTGTGAAAATTTGATGATGTTTTAGGTCATATTTATGCAGAAATATAGAAAATTCTAAAGGGTTCACAAACTTTCAAGCACCACTGTAGAGCTCCTTCATGCCAACAGTAACCTGTAGCCTGTTACACCCGGTCACATTCTCATCAAATGCAACAATAGTGTTAGAGCAAAACCACCTTTAACTAGCAGCAGCAGTTAGCTTCCAGCATTCTGAGGGGCCACCTCCTTTCATCCCAAATGTCACACCCTGCGTTCTGCTGGATTTGATGTTTAGAGGTCCAGAGATGGGCAATTCCATTTCCAGAGGCAACAGTGTGTTGTTAAACAGTTACAGTGACTTCTGTGCTAGAAGGAGGGAACGAAGGTACCAGCATGCCAGCAGAAGCACTTAGGGACATGCAATTGTTTTGGAACACAGAGAAAGTTTTCCAAGCAGAGTATTTTTTTAAGCTACTTTTTTTTTTTAGTTATTGTGACCTCAAATATGATTGTCGATTATGACGCATATGGCTTTGTTTTGTGTCCTAGAACAGTTATCACTTCATACACGTAACACTTGACAAATTCTTTTCCGGTATCCGGTTGAGAGTACGTCGTGCGCATTCTGGCTGCCGCTTCTCACCGGAGCTTTATTTTATTTTCTCTCCTTTTTTTATTTTAATTGTTTTTCTTTTTTCTGTGTTTGATGTTTGAGTGTTTTGTCTGCCGGTTGTGGTGTAGCTCTGGACCTAGTTTTGGGCGTCGGTTCCCTCCAGGCCTTGGTTTGCTGTGGGTGATGCCTGCGCTCCCAGCTATGGACTGCAGCGAGCTTGCTGCTCATTTTAACATCATGGTTGTCCAGCGCTCTGTGCTTTAACGCTTGGCGTGATGTTCTGAGCGATGTTGCTCGGTGGCGTTGCGGCGGCTGTGCAGGCGGTTTGGGACACACCAGCGCTCTGCGTGGCGGTGCTTCTGTGCTCACTTTGTGGATCCATGGCGTGGTGTTCGAGCGATGTTGCTGGTGGCGTCACGGCAGCTGTGCTGGAGATGTGGGACTTGTTTTCGTGCGCCTTTTGGTGGGACTGTGGCCGCTACACCACTGGAATGATATCCTGACCTCTGTTTGGTGGAATTTTTTTTTTTTCTGCCTATGATTGTAAAGTGACCTTGGGTTTTGAGAAAGGCGCTATATAAATTGAACATATTATTATTTACCCAGAGGTGGACAAAGAGGTGGACCCAACCTCATTACTGAAGTCAAAGTACAGATCCCACTGGTCAAATGTGACTCTGAGACAAGTGAAAATTGTACAGTTAAATTTTTACTTAAGTTAAAGTAGTGAAGTACTCGCTTTTAAAAATACTTAAGTATTAAAAGTACATTTTCTGTCAACATTGTTGTATTATTGCCGCAACACTTACAAAACCTAATGCCGTTACCAAAGACAGAAATGTGAATTCACAAAATGAACACATGCTGTGCCATTATGGTGGTTTAATGTTAAGCTAGCTAGTCAGTGAAACTCCATCTGACATGCTAGCAAACACTTTTCAAACTCGAAATCATACTGGGTCGCTAAAGTTACTAGAAAAGAGAGATTTCTACATGCTGTATATTTGGCAAGATTATGCTAAAACATATTTCTGAAAGGACTTCAGATAAGTTAACGTTATTCATGTTAGTGTAACTCCGTTTTTACATGCTAACAGTGTCCAAGTTAACTAGCTACTGTATGTGTTCACGTTAGCTGTGGACAAGGCTACGGCAACTTGGCAGGCAAGTCCATAGAAAGTCATTTGACTAACCAGATTGCATCGCTACGTTTGCAACATTATCGCTAGCTCTAAAAGCACAGACAACTTCATTGCAAGCTTTCTCTTGGAATAAAACAGTTATACACCTCGATATGCTCCCACAGGTTGGACGGCGGGTTTTTGTAGGCCGTGATGTGGTTCGTTTTCGACAAACAAAGCAAACATTTAAAACGAAACGCATCTTTAATCCTTTCAGAAAACTGAAACTTGGGTTCCAGGTAAAGCCATGAGTGCATGCATTCCCCAGAAGAACCGCCTCCTTCCATTCTGCCATCAACTGATTGTGTTCAAATAACGCTGTTGAGAAATAATTGAGCTTGATTTTATACAGTCTATGGACGAGACGTGACCCTAGTGATTACTGACAGACTGTCTCAGTGTCACCTGCGAATAAACAATCACGTTTTAGAAAAGAAAAAACATCCACTTTCAAAGCCGCTTCATAGTAATGAGCAACGAGGACCTTGATAGAAATGTAGTGGAGTAAAAAGTACGATATTGGTCTTTCAAATGCAGTGAAGTTAAAGTCATGAGTTTCCAAAAAAACCCTCAAGTACAGACACTCAAAAAGTGTACTTAAGTACAGTACTCAAATAAATGTACTGCGTTACTGTCCACCCTCCGTTCTTACCCGATCTATCAAATCAAATCAAGTTTATTTGTACAGCGCTTTTAACAATAAACATTGTCGCAAAGCAGCTTTACAGAATTTGAACGACTTAAAACATGAGCTAATTTTATCCCTAATCTATCCCCAATGAGCAAGCCTGTGGCGACGGTGGCAAGGAAAAACTCCCTCAGATGACATGAGGAAGAAACCTCGAGAGGAACCAGACTCAAAAGGGAACCCATCCTCATTTGGGCAACAACAGACAGCCTGACTATAACATTAACAGTTTTAACAGGTATAACCCTCAACTGTCCTCATGGGGCCGTCCTTCACAGGAGTGGGGCGATAAAACTCCGACCAGACACAGGGCACCAGGATGGATCAAGCAGGTCCGAGGGGCAGAAGAGGCCAGCATCTCAATCCCAGGATCAACATGTAATCTGGCTGGATGCTTGTTTAATGATCTATGTTTAATGAATAAATGAAACTGGACTGTGGCCCAATACCTGTTGTACTCCTTCAGCTCCAAATGTAGCTCTGATTTCTTCTAGTTCTCGGCTCAATTCCTCCACCACCATGTTTTTGGCGGCGAGTTCGCTCTCCATCTCCTGTAATCTGCTGGGAGCGTAGAGCTCCTCCTCCTGAACAGAGACAAGAAGAAAATTAGGTAAAAGTTGTGTAACTCTTTCCCATGTCATTTCTCTCTTTCTTTTCTTGATTGCTTATTAGAGTGCTTTCACACCCATTATTTATCCAAATCAGAACAAAAATCATTTCACCCAAGCACAGAGAACACGAAGCCAGCGCTCAATAAATGACTAGATATTTACGCAAGTAATGAGTTAAAAACATTTTGTCCATCGCTTCCAGAGCTTGCGTTCTCATTTCGTTTGAACATGGCTCAATCAAAAAACACTGCGACCCAAAACATGCTCGAGTCTGCACTGATCCTGCAGTCAAACTGATTCACTTTCTCAGTAGGGCTGGAAAAGAATCGGACTGAGACCACCTCGATCAGACGCTCTCGGACCTGTACCGTGTTCTCACCTGACTAAAGAACGGCACAAAAGACAAAATGCATGAGGGCTTGATTAAAACAGAACAAACATGTGAAAACACCCCTTTCTCAGTGTTCTTCCTTTTTCTCCTCTTACTCTGTTCCTACGTCTCTGTCTGTCTGGGTCTAAAGGTTTTACCTCTGGCAGCTTAAAAGCCTTTTCATAATACCATCTCTCCCTCTCTATCTCCATGAAGTTTCCAGGGTAATGGGTACACAAAAGAGCCAAGCAGCCCCCTTCCTGCTGTTCCCTGCTGTGAAGGCAAAGTTAATGTGCACCAGAGATCTGCAGCTCACGGCCTCGGATTCACATTAGGGGTGTAACGGTATGATTCAGGGTCACTGTGATTTAGCAGAATAACAGTTTTTAGGTCCTCACAGTACTGATAGCTTCCCATTTTTTACAGGCAGGACAACCTTAAATGCTGTACAACCCGACAGCAACAGTACAAGGGTTCGATTATTGCATTTAGGAATCCGATAAGATCCGAGTTAAAGATTCTGATTAAGAAGATTACTCTCAGACATTCATAGTTAATCATTTCAGTGGTGAAAAATTACTGATCTTAAAAATCCTTTGGCAGTTTTTAAGCCAAGACACTACAGATGAACAGTGCAACATCAGACTTCCTCAGTACAATGCTGATATCCGGTCAAAAAATTTTATTGGAACTTTTTTTAAATTAACATTTATTTATGGTTTATGAATGAATTAGATCACTGTGTAATTACAACAATCAACAATTTAGGAAATTCCTCCGGAACGAAAGAACGTAAAATTTCAAGATTGCAACTCACCTGTAAATCTGACCCAGAGATTTTTGGAAAGCAAGTAAATAGGTTAAAATAAATAAATAAATAAATGTGTGCGCACATGTACACACACACACACACACTATATATATATATATAAAATGTGTGTGTGTGAATATGGCTTAAACGTTGTATACACAAATTAGCATACATCAGGAAACAAGCTGTTGGGGATATATGACATGAGGTGACTGAAGTGGGCAGAGTCTGAAGCCTTCTTCAAATGTGCCATGTTTCAAAACTGTGGTGGTTGTGAATGGACAAAAAGAAAAACAGAGAAAAATATTTTTCTGAATTTGCTTTTTTTTTTTTTAAACTACTTGTATAGTTTAAGAGAATACATACTGTACTTTAAATTAAATTTATCCACAAATCTGAAAAATGACTGACAGGGCCAAAAGGTTTACCTGTAGTGTCTTGCCTTAAGTGACATTAAAATTGCATTAGTTTTTAGAACTGGAAATAACGCCCCCCTCGAAGATCATCTATGCCAGCTTAGCATACTGTGAATGCCATGACTGCTTCACACATCTTTATCATGGTGTCCCATCACACCAAGTCACCGTTACACCCCTAATCTAAACATCCACAAGCAGACAAGCGCGTCTGTCTTGGAGAATTAAAAAGCAGGCAGGTTAGTGAGTTAGAAGAAACCATGGCCACAAACAGTGAGGAACCAAGCACTTAAAAGAGAAGGTAAGAGACTGAGATTAGCAACAAACAAGTACGAGCTCATCAGGCGAATTGCCATACCCCAACATCCAGCGATTTCTCTGCCGTCTCATGACCATTCACCTGTCAATTCACAATTAAGCAACACTGTAGTGTCATGCAATTTAACAGTGTCTTGTAAGAAGTAAATCCAGGAAACCAGACGTGAAGACTGGTCCAGACATGAGGTTTGTGGAGTAAACTTAATGTTTCAGATTAAAACCTTAAAAGGTACAGTCTCTGAACTCGAGTCTTGAGTGGACTGTTTTGGATCGTGTGGTTTAACCTTGAAGATATGTCATGTATAGTGGTATAATCTTGAATATAGTCTTGAAAGGCTAAATCTGTAGGCCTGTTTCTGAAACCTGTGGCATAAGCTTCCATATACAATCCTCAATTTTGTGGACTAAAGGCCGAACACTGACTCAATAATCCTGAAGATCTAGAATTTTTATAAAGTCAAAGGTTTCCAGTGTGGTAGTGTGTGTGTGTGTAGGGTATTTACTTGGTATGTAACTGTAGTAAGTGTGTAACAGAGTGTATTAAGTGCACATACCTCAGAGGAGTAATCTTCTGCCGTGGTGGAAATTTCACTCTCCGGCTGAAACGGATCACAGAAAACAGAAATTACAGTCCACTTCCTCCTTCTGCACCACGACTCGCGTCCAAAGGTTCACAATTACTTGTCTGTCTGACTAACTCTGAGTCCATCTATCTGCCCAAGTCTGTCTGTCCATCTAATCATGCACTGGTCTCTTTGGACCAGCCTGTCTTTCTGTATAAGCATCCCAACTCTCCATCGGTCTAACAGTCCACCTGTTTATCTTCCTGTCCATCTACAGGACCAGTCAAAACTTTGTACACACTTCTAATTCAGTGTTTATTTATTTTTATTAATTAAAAGTCACTTCCTGTCTTAAAATAGTGGTGATGTTTCTCTTGGTTGTTCAGTTCTGGACATAATATGGATTACTCCAGTTGTGGAACAGGGCTATTTACTGTTTGATCTCAAACACATTAAGGAGGCAAGAAACTCATCCACTAATTATCTTTTGATGAGACACAGCTGTTAATTGAAAAACATTCCAGGTGACTCCCTCATGAAGCTGGTTAACATAATGACAATAGTGTGTAACGCATCATCGAGGGAAATGGTGGATACACTAAATCTAAAATATAAAACATTAACACTATTTTGTTTACCACATACAGTGGGGCAAAAAAGTATTGAGTCAGTCACCAATTGTGCAAGTTCTCCCACTTAAAAAGATGAGAGAGGCCTGTAATTTTCATCATAGGGATACCTCAACTATGAGAGACAAAATGAGAAAAAAAAATCCAGGAAATCACATTGTCTGATTTTTAAAGAATTTATTTGCAAATTATGGTGGAAAATAAGTATTTGGTCAATAACAAAAGTTCATCTCAATACTTTGTTATATACCCTTTGTTGGCAATGACAGAGGTCAAACGTTTCCTGTAAGTCTTCACAAGGTTTTCACACACTGTTGCTGGTATTTTGGCCCATTCCTCCATGCAGATCTCCTCTAGAACAGTGATGTTTTGGGGCTGTCGCTGGGCAACACGGACTTTCAACTCCCTCCAAAGATTTTCTATGGGGTTGAGATCTGGAGACTGGCTAGGCCACTCCAGGACCTTGAAATGCTTCTTACGAAGCCACTCCTTCGTTGCCTGGGCGGTGTGTTTGGGATCATTGTCATGCTGAAAGACCCAGCCATGTTTCATCTTCAATGCCCTTGCTGATGGAAGGAGGTTTTCACTCAAAATCTCACGATACATGGCACCATTCATTCTTTCCTTTACACGGATCAGTCATCCTGGTCCCTTTGCAGAAAAACAGCCCCAAAGCATGATGTTTCCACCCCCATGCTTCACAGTAGGTATGGTGTTCTTTGGATGCAACTCAGCATTCTTTCTCCTCCAAACACGACAAGTTGAGTTTTTACCAAAAAGTTCTATTTTGGCTTCATCTGACCATATGACATTCTCCCAATCCTCTTCTGGATCATCCAAATGCTCTCTAGCAAACTTCAGACGGGCCTGGACATGTACTGGCTTAAGCAGGGGGACACGTCTGGCACTGCAGGATTTGAGTCCCTGGCGGCGTAGTGTGTTACTGATGGTAGCCTTTGTTACTTTGGTCCCAGCTCTCTGCAGGTCATTCACTAGGTCCCCCCGTGTGGTTCTGGGATTTTTGCTCACCGTTCTTGTGATCAGTTTGACCCCACGGGGTGAGATCTTGCGTGGAGCCCCAGATCGAGGGAGATTATCAGTGGTCTTGTATGGCTTCCATTTTCTAATAATTGCTCCCACAGTTGATTTCTTCACACCAAGCTGCTTACCTATTGCAGATTCAGTCTTCCCAGCCTGGTGCAGGTCTACAATTTTGTTTCTGGTGTCCTTTGACAGCTCTTTGGTCTTGGCCATAGTGGAGTTTGGAGTGTGACTGTTTGAGGTTGTGGACAGGTGTCTTTTATACTGATAACGAGTTCAAGCAGGTGCCATTAATACAGGTAACGAGTGGAGGACAGAGGAGCCTCTTAAAGAAGTTGTTACAGGTCTGTGAGAGACAGAAATCTTGCTTGTTTGTAGGTGACCAAATACTTATTTTACCGAGGAATTTACCAATTAATTCATTAAAAATTCTACAATGTGATTTCCTGGATTCTTTCCCCCCATTCTGTCTCTCATAGTTGAAGTGTACCTATGATGAAAATTACAGGCCTCTCTCATCTTTTTAAGTGGGAGAACTTGCACAATTGGTGGCTGACTAAATACTTTTTTGCCCCACTGTAATTCCATATACAGCTTTGGTCAGAAGTTTACATACATTGACATTCATGTCATCTTGGATCTGAATGTCATGGCAATATTTGGATTTTCAGTAATTTCTTTGAATTGTTCTTTTTCTGTGGCAGAATGATTGTACAGCATACAGCTTTAATAAAAAAAAAAAACTAGAATTTGATACACAAGTTTTAATTTTCTTTGCGTTTTCTGAAATCAACACAGGGTCAAAAATATACACACAGCACACCTAATATTTGGGTAAAATGTCTCTTCGCAAGATTCACCTTGTCCAAACATTTTTGTTTACCATGAACAAGCTTCTGGCAGAAATCTGGTTGGATATTTCATGACTCTTCATGGTAGAATTGGTAGAGTTAAATTAAATTTTTTTCTTGGCATAGACTCGACTTAAGCACGGTCCATATATTTTCAATAGGCCTGAAGTCAGGACTTGTTTTCAGCTTAATATTAGCCTGCTTTATCCTCCACAACCAGCTCTGATGTGTGTTTGGGTTCATTGTCCTGTTGTGAATCCCAAGTCATATTCAAGTTTCTGATGGTTTAAGCTGAAGAATTCTGAGGTAGTCCTCCTCCTTCATTATTCCATCCACTTTGTGCAATGAACCAGTTCCACTGGCAGCAAAACAACCCCAGAGCATGATGGTCCTACCACCACCAGCTGGTACAGTGTACCTCTGTACATGGTGGTCATTGTGGCCTGGTATATCAAGGAAATCAGACAGTGACAGCTGTTCAAAGCCCCACAAAGCTGCCCGATATGATTGGAGTGGTGGGCAAAGCTGTTTGCACTTGGACTGTGGACATTCAGAACTTTAACCACAAAATGGCTGTTATCTCGGAGCAGCTTTCAGCTTTGCAAGGAATACGTATTTCGGAGACCAAATGGAATTGAATTGAACAGAATGGACGAAATGGACAGATATGGACGAGTGGTGTGGACGTGTAAAGACTGCGTCTGTTTGAAAGACTAAACAATCTCTATCTTATCGACATTCGGCTCCCTGAACAGCACTGGCCTTGATCAAGGCCGTTGCTGGGTAACATTTCCCCCAGAAGGTCACTGCTGGGAGACACTCTCGCATTCCTTCCCCAATTTTCCACGGTCGCTGTTTTTCACCCCCAGTGTGACAAGCGGGTGCGTGACCAGCGCCGTTTGCATGGCTGCAGGAGCGGACGGCTGCTTGCTTGCGCTGGGTTACCTCTACCTCCTCCCCTCCCACCCCTTCCCCCCCTCAAGTCCCATGTTTCAAAGTGTACTTGTGTTATTGTGTGCTTTTGCGGAGGTTTTTAAATGTTCCCACACTGTACTCCTGATAGAAGCATAGTGGGGGGTGTTCTTTTTTTTCCTCATCTTTCCTTTTTTTCTTTTCTTTTATCCCTGTCTTCCTGTTCTGTTCCCCCTCTGTAAAGACAGGTTGATGGTCAATTTCACTGGTAACAGTGACAATAAAAGGGTTCGTTCATTCATTCTTTCAAACAACTCAATCTTTGTCTCATCTGACCATACAGCTTTCCTCCAGAAGGCTTTTTCCTTTGTCCATGTGGTCAGCTTCAAACTTTAGTTAAGCTTGAAGATGTCAAGTTTGGAGCACGGGTTATTTCTTGGATAACAGCCTCTTAGTCCATGGTGATCTGAACTGTAGACAGTGATCCATCAGCTTCCAGGTCATGGCAGGGTTGTGCCATGGTGGTTCCCAGGTTGTTCCTGACCATCCAAACCAATTTCCTTTCAGCTGAGGGTGACAGTTTGGGTTTTCTTGAAGCAAAGTGGCTTAGAAAAGTGACTACACCTCACAATAACTTGCATACAACTGTCTGAACTGATCTTGGAATTTGCAGTTATTTAGAAATGGCTCCAAGAGACATTCCAGAGTTGTGTACATCTGCGATCCTCTTTCTCAGATCTGTACTGAGCTCCTTGGACTTTCCCATTTTACTGTGTGCTGGTCAATCCAACGAGTGCTGTAAACAAACCCCTTTTATGAAGGCACAGAGAAGCTACAAGCTGTAATCAATCATAATCACTAACAGGAAGTTAAGAGACCTCGGCCTTGGCAAGATAAGAGACATTTTAGAAGTTTCAGCACCTTTGAATTAATAATCTCAGTGAGCTTATGTTAACTTTTGACCCTGTGTTGATTTCAGAAAACCCAAAGAAAATTAAAATTTGTGCATCAAATTCTAGTGGTTTTTTTTATTAAAGCTGTATGCTGTACAATCATTCTGCCACAGAAAAACAGTTCAAAGAAATTACTGAAAGCCCAAATATTGCCATGACATCATGTCACTGTATGTAAACTTCTGACCTCAACTGTATTACATAGAGATGAGTGTTTACTGGGAAATACGTCATTTCATCAGAGTTCCATCCGGGACATGGAGAACCAAAACTGTGACATAAACCTCTGTCACTCGTGAGGAAATCGATGAATTGTTTTGATAAATTTGGGGACTTTTTGTTTGTGAATGTATCGATATAATAAAAAGAAAATCACATCTTGGCTTAAAGATATAAAGTTTATCTTCTCGTGTTGAAAAACTCGCATTTTTCATATGAAATACATCGCGGATCTGAGTGATATATTTAAATAATATTGGTTGGTCTATTAGATATATTCCATTCAGCTAGCATGATAACGAATGAGTCGAAGACGAGTAGCTGAATGTTATATATCTGACAGACCACGAAAAAAAGCCAGCCAATATTATTTTTATTATTAATATTATACATACACATTCGATGGAACAAACCAGGCGGCCATGTTTGTTTACAAATTGTCACAGTCACTTGCTAGCATGGAAGTTTTACGTGTAACACGTGTCTTATGGCATTTTCAATTCACCGCGTCAGTTTACTGCAGCCGCCAGCGAACAAAGAAATGCTTCTGCGCATGCACAGCAGAAAACTCCCTCATTGGATATTCGCATCAGCTCCGACGTGTGACGTCATGTTGTCTTGACAGCCATGCAGTATCATAAACCATATTCAATGCTCATTGTCCATTGGGTAGAGTGGCGTAATACACATAGGATAAGCGATATGCTAACAATATTGCATGCTATCAAACCAAATGGCTGAAACCCATGAGAAGGGAATAGAACATGTTTTTATTCCATTGAAAAAGAAGTGTGTATGTATAATATTTCCTGATATTTCACTCCGATGACGTCACTCCCAGTGTTTTCCCACCGACTGGACGTGCGTTGTCAAAATGGTGAACCGGTTCAAAATTAAAATTTTGATTAACTTGCGTATTTTTTGTGGATGTGTCCAAATAATATAAAGAACATTACACGGTGGCATGAAGATATGAAGTTTACCATCTTGTGTTGAAAATATTTTCACTCATCAAACATGCATTCGCCACTCAAAGATAAACTTCATATCTTTGCCACCGTGCTATACGTATTTTAATTACGCACACAAATTGTGCACGCGTATTCAGTCACATAGTATGAGGAACAGTTTACTGTTGTTTTGGCAGTCTCAGTGCTACACTGTGTGTGTGTGTGGATGGTTGTTTCCACAGCAACAGCTTCAGGATGAAGTTATACAGCTACTCATGATTTAATTGTGAGGCAGAAATGTTCTTCTGTCCTCTTTTAAAGAATGGACAGCATTATGAGACAGAACCGAAGGACGGGGAGATAAATATTCCCTGATTATCACTATTTATTATCATTATTGTTGTTATTTCTACACAGTCACATTGGTACATGATGTTCAGGTCTATAGAACAAGCTGAGCTACACTAAGGCCATGTGACCCCCCCAACCAGCACCACTCCTCCTATACCTCTACCGCCCCTCTGCCTCACACACACACACACACACACACCAGCAGTCTGTTTCCAGGGCAACTGGTAATTCTGCAGTCATTTAAAACAGCAAACACCTTTCAGAGCTGAAGAACTTCAGGGCCAAGTGTGTGTGTGGAAAACATCCACCTACGACTAGCTTTAAATGTCCATGCACACAAAGCACACTTTGGTGACAGATTATCTCTCAGTATTAATTCAATTTGCTGCTTTTGTTTTAGAGTCGTGTTACTGAACTCATCTACAAACACAAACAGTGGAAGGGTTACAACTGTGTGTGTATTGTATTCACAGTGCGCGCGCGCACACACACACACGCCAAACAGCAGTTGGGTTTCCAATGCAGTCTCACGCAAAGTAATATTCTCAGACAAACAAACAAAAATAATATTTAAAAAAAACACACAAAAACCCAACACAATTGTGAACGGTCTACATTTCAGAGTGCTCTTTTTTCAGAAAGGCAGCATTTCTATTTGCTCATGTCATGAGACATAAATGTGAGAAACATATCTCCATTTCATTTTGAAGTTGTGCATTCAGCAGGTTAACGGCCACACGGCGAGTGGAGAGTCTCCTCTCTTCAGCTCACTGACGCCACCCAGAGTCATTAACAGTCATCAGCAGATCCATGTTATTTATTAATATGAGCATTACATTAGCTTACTGAAACAAGTCTGATGCAGAAGATGATGTTGAGAATTTATTTTGTTTAGAATTATATTTGCTTAGAAGAGACTATTAAAAGAATAGTAAAAGGATTAGTAAGTTAGTAATACATATAATTGACATTTCATTGATATAAACATTAAGATTGACAGTTTATTGGTCATTTGTTTAGGAAATACATTGAAATAGACTTCATTACCCAAGATGCATTGAGCCACGTTGAACGTAACTTGATTTCAGGGATGAGAGTGGGTGGTCACCAAAAAAGCAGAAAACAAGATGGCGCCCGAAGCCGGGGGTCTGAGAGGGATACCCCCCCAGGAAAATTTTGAAAAATAAGGCCTTACAAACCACTTTTCCTGCAATCTGAGCTGTAGTAGATTAAAAAAAAAATCTGTTTTTTTTTTTTATATATTTACATGAAAATATGTTTCAAATCAATAAGAGTATTGTTTGAATTCAAAATAAAATCACATTCTACATTCAAGGGTATGGTTATAATTTATGATCAACAAAAACGACAAACTAAATTCACATTAAACGCAAATTTTATTAATTATCAAAGTGTTCATATATTAAATAAAATGTCTTAGGGAGAAAAGGTCAGTCACCCGACGTCCTCATTAGTTGCATATGATTTCAAAGTCTTTTGAAATATTTAAGTTTTCAAAACTGTCAGCATTAATTCAGATTTACTGACCATCATATACATGTTCAATGTATTAAATCAAACGAATGCTAAGTTTATGGGATAATGTCTATGTACACTTTATACAATTATTTATAGTTCAGAGTCATTTCTCATTTTCATTTAATCATTTCGACTTCTTCAGCCTTTTGGCCAAAGACAAGAGCTTGTCAGTCCTCTCTCTGTTTTTTATACCAACATCGATTTTACGTACCTTTGCTTCGTCTCGCTTGTCAATTGTATTCGGCATTTTGAGTAAAAAAGCCGATACGAAAGAGAAACGTATTTCTGAAGCGCAGCGACGATGAACATGTGCAAGTTTCAATAAAATAGAACGATGTGGGTACTTTTGTAAGAACTGTTATGATTGGCTTTTGTTCTCTCCCACACTCTTGTAAGAACTGTTATGATTGGCTATCATGCTCTCGCCAGCGATGTTTTGGCCAATTACATTGTAGATAACACGTGTTCTACCGCGAGACTTAGCGAGACTAAAGATGGCGAAAATGTAAACATGTAACATCATCATACGCTTCAGTATCACGAAGGATCATACCCCAACCCCCCCAATGAAAAAAAAAAACATCTCAACGGATTTGGCATAATGTCGATTTTTGCTCAGAAAAAGCGGAAAACTCATCCCTGTGATTTGCGTAAAGGTTTGTTTTGAGGTTGGCGTGCGGCCATCTTGTTATACTTAGACAACTATGCAAGCACACACTGTATTTTGTTCTCTTGTTTAATTCAGTAAACGTTGAAAAGAAGCAACATCTCACTTCGTTATTTTTTAGTTGCCAAGAAGATAAATGTACAATATTTTTGGTGCCGAGAACCCGGGACACAACATGATGGATGACGAAGATAAAGAAGAGAGACCGGCCGGTGTGGAACAATTGGAAAGGACGAAAAAAAAAGCGTCGGTCAATAAGGAGCTCCACAACGAGACTGCTAAACCAGATCGACCTTGAATCGCTAAAGGAAGAGAGGGATATCAACCGTGTGCGGGAAATGTTAGCAGTGTTGTCGGCAAAGGAGGACAGCTTGCGAGAGCTGGACAGTATAATGGAGGAACATACTCCACTAGAAGACGTGGAGGCTGAGATTGAACAAGCGGAGGAATACAGAGACCGCGTCATTGAGATGAAGACACGAGCTCACCAAGTGATTAAAGAAAGTGAAACTGTGAGTAACACTCAGTCTGCTCGGACAAGTGATGCTAGCACAAACAGACAGACAGTGAGACTGCCTAAGCTACAATAGAGAAGTTTAATGGAGATGTAAGTGTATGGCAGGAATTTTGGAACCAGTACAAGATTGCTATTCATACCAACAGTGCACTTTGCAAAAGAGAAAAGTTTACCTACCTGAAAACTTGTCTTACTGGAATGGCTGCAAAGGCAGTAGCAGGACTCACACTGACAGACACTAATTATGATGCTGCAGTTGGTATACTCCAAAAAAGATTTGGAAGGAAAGATCTCGTTATAAATGCTCACATGTCCAAGCTTCTGAATCTCACTCCTGTAAAGAAATCCTCTGATGTCAGTGCATTAAGGCAGTTATATGATGAATGTGAAATTCAAATCAGAAGCCTAGAGTCATTGGGAGTGGTATCAGAGACCTATGGTGGTACGTTATGCCCAATACTACTCCAGATGATGCCAGATGACATGGCTCTTGAATACAGTCGTGAAAGAGGAGATGATGAGGAGTGGAATGTGCCCAAAGTGCTTAAATTCCTACAGAAAGAGGTTCAGATCCGTGAGAGAACTTTACAAATGATGAAATCGTATAACCAGAAAGGAAACCAGACCACTAACAAAACATGCAGCAAATCATATTCAGCCAGTGATGTAAAAGTAAAGAAACCAAGCATGACCTCTGCAGCTGCGCTACACGTCGCTGATCAGAAAATTCAAAACTGCTTGTTCTGTGATAGCACTGAACACAAATCTGAGAATTGCCCAGACCACACAGTGTCAGCACGCAAAGAAAAGCTGAAGAAGCTTGGCAGGTGCTTTGTGTGTCTGAGGTCCAAACACATCGCTAGGTCCTGCAGGTCAAGGGGCATGTCATATGCCACATGTGGAGGCAGGCATCATGCAGCCATTTGTGAGAAAAATGAGCCATCCCCACCTGCTGCGTCAGCCAACACGAACACTGTTGCTTCCTCAGTAATTCCCCGAGTGGAGAAAGACAAATCTGACATTGAGAACACTGTGCTGCTACAAACCGCCAAGGCATGGGTCGTAGGGCCCACGAGCAGGAAGATGGTCCGCTGCCTGTTAGATGGAGGTAGTCAGGGGAGTTTTGTGCATGAGAATGTGGTGAAGGAGCCGGAGCTACCCGTCACTAGACAAGGGACACTTACTCTTCATACGTTTGGCTCCTCTGCTCCAACAACGGTGAGTCGCAACATAGTGAAGCTCAGCTTGGAGAATGTGTGGAATAAGCAGCAGAGAATTGAAATAGAGGCAGTTATCACCCCCAACGTGTGCACAGCGCTGGTGAAAGTTCCTGGTGAACCTATACAGAAAGAGATGAAAAGAAGAGGTCTTCAACTAGCAGACTGTGCTGGAGATGACAAAGCTGAACTGTCTGTGCTAATTGGGTCTGATTATTACTGGCAGATAGTATCAGGCCGAGTAGAAAGACTGACAAAGAGCCTAGTGGCACTGGAGAGCACTTTCGGATGGGCAGTGCAAGGCCCAGTAGCAGTGTCTAGCATGACAGAGACGACATGCATGAATGTACTGCTCAGCGAGGATGCACAGATTGATAAACAGCTGCATGCATTCTGGGAGCTCGAGTCTCTGGGAATCACAAGTGAGAAGCCCGAGAGCCCAGAGAATGTGGAAGCACTGCAGCAGTTTGAAGAAACCTCCATTCTCAAGGATGGGCGTTACCAAGTGGAGTTGCCATGGCGACAGAATCATCCTCCACTTCAAGACACAATTACCGCATTGCAAAAAGGAGACTTGAGGGTCTGAAAAAGAAACTAAGCAAAGATGTCACACTCTATAGCCGATACAATGAAGTCGTGGAAGACTACTTAAAGCAAGGAATGGCTGAGGATGTGCCAGTGGAGCATGCATCACCACAAGGCACTCAAACATATTACTTACCCCATCACGCGGTATTGAGGGAGGATAAGGCAACAACAAAACTGCGGGTTGTCTTCGATGCTTCATCACACGAAGATAGAAGTCCCTCACTAAATGACTGTCTCCTAACAGGTCCCAATTTGAATCCAGATCTGATGAGTGTTTTGATCAAATTTAGACTGCATGAAGTTGCTTATATGGCAGACATTAAGAAAGCATTTCTGCAGATTTCACTCTCAGAAAGAGACCGGGACGCTGTAAGATTTCTGTGGTTCACAGGTCCACCTACGCAGGAGAAAGACCTGAAGCTGCGCGTGCTCAGAATGACGAGGGTGGTGTTTGGAGCTTCATCAAGTCCAATCCTGCTCGCAGCCACCATTAGGAAGCACTTGAGACGGTACGAGTTAGAACACCCAAGGGTGGTAGAAATCATCAGCTCCTCACTCTATGTAGATGACTTTATTGCTAGTGCGAGTGACGTGACAGAGGCATACGCAGTGACAAGCACAGCCAAAAACATTATGTCTGAAGCAGGCATGGAGCTATGTAAATGGATGACAAACTCTCAGGAGCTCAAGGAAAAATGGCAGGAGAGCTCAATGGATTGCGCTGCACATTCAGAACCACACGGGTCCGTGCTCAAGGTGCTGGGCTTGGTGTGGAGACCAGTCACTGACGAGTTTGTGTTCGACCTCAGGGGGCTGCTTGATATTCTGAAAGAAAGAGAAAAACACAAAACAAAGTGTCCTGCAGTCTTCTGCCTGCATTTTTGACCCTTTAGGATTCTTGACTCCCTTCACAATAAGGATAAAATTCTTGTTCCAGGAGATGTGGGAGAGAGGGCTTAAGTGGGACGAGGAGCTGCCACCTGATTTGACGAAGAAATGGCAGCAGTGGTGTTCTGAGCTCCCTCAACTGCACCAGGTGTCAATCCCACGATGGTACCAAACACACATGCCACATCAGAACAGTCAAGAGTTAAGGCTACATGTATTCTGTGACTCAAGTGAGAGAGCTTACAGTGCAGTCACTTATCTTCAAGGAGAAACAAGGGAAGGAGAAGTGACCATGAGCCTGGTTGCATCCAAGTCCAGAGTGGCTCCCCTCAAAAGAATGACACTGCCACTTCTGGAGCTGATGGGTGCTGTAATAGCAGCTAGGTTGGGGAACACACTCATGAAAGCACTGCAGCTGGACAAGACAACTCAGACTATGGACAGACTCCATGATAGTGCTGCACTGGGTTTGCGGTTCTGCTCATAAGTGGAAACAGTTTGTAGCGAATAGAGTCACAGAAATCCAGTCTCTAACTGACCCACAGTCATGGTCTCACTGCAAAGGGAAATTAAATCCGGCTGACCTTCCCACCAGAGGCCTAGCTGTACAGGACCTGAAGCAGAGTACATTGTGGTGGAATGGACCTTGTGTTTTGATGTCACCTGATCAGTCAGAGAGCACTCAGGAAGATATTCAGGAAGATGAGGTAACATCGGAACTCAGATCGAAATACCAGATTGCCGTACAGTTTGTTAGGCAAGACCCAGACTTCTTAAGCCCTGTTTTATGTCTAGAGAAGTACAGCAAACTAAAAGACAGTGCTCCGGGTGACGGCCTGGATAAAGAGATTTATCACCAACACACGCTCAAGATCAAAAATAAGCGGTGAACTGACAGGAGAAGAGCTGAATGAAGCAGAAAAACATTGGATAAGGTTCATTCAGATCCAGAGTTTCAGTTCCGAAATTGATCTGCTGAAAGCAGGGAAATGCCCCAACACTGACTCCAGAATATGAGAACTAAAACCACTTCTGGATGAAGACGACTTGCTTAGTGTTGGAGGAAGGCTACAGCATTCTGATCTCTCTTACAGAGAAAAACACCTGTGGATCTTGTCCAACAGCCACAGATATACAGAGATGTTGGTGCAGTATCAACATGAGCAGATAATGCATGCCGGTGTACGAGACACTTTAGTGCAGACAAGAGAGAAATATTGGATTTTGAGGGCACGACAGGTAGTGAAGAAGATTGTGTCCAAATGTGTATTCTGCAAGAAATTCAAGGCAAAGCCTGGACAACAGACTACTGCACCGCTGCCAAGGGACAGAATAACAATCACCGCCATTCGAAATTACAGGTGTGGACTTCGCAGGGCCACTCTATGTAAAGACACCGAGCTCCATGACGAAGGTGTATGTAGCACTGTTCACTTGTGCTGTAACCAGAGCCGTGCACTTCGAGTTAGTCTCGGATATGTCCACAGAGAACTTCTTGTTGGCTTTAAAACGATTCATCTCAAGAAGAGGATTGTGCAAGGTGATTTATTCAGATAATGCCAAGATGTTCAAGAGAGCTGACCAGGATCCGAAGGAGCTCTGGCGAGGTATTAAAGATCCACAGCTACGGGAGTTCTTCTCAGAGAAGGCCATCACCTGGCGGTTCATTGCTGAAAGAGCAGCCTGGTGTGGCGGATTCTGGGAACGGCTTGTAAGGTCAGTCAAAATTATTCTCAGAAAGGTGCTTGGCAGAGCTAAACTAAACTTTGAAGAGATGTGCACCATTTTAACTGAAGCTGAATCCACAATAAACTCAAGGCCGCTCACTTATGTGCACAACGATGTGGATGAGCCAGAGCCATTAACACCTGCACACTTCTTGGTAGATCAGAGACTGACTTGCTTGCCTCTTAAGACATTTCCAGTTGAGACTAACCATCCCACAGCCAACAAGGAGGAAATGACCAGGAGGGTGCGCTACAGACAAAGACTTATGGCCAACATCTGAACCCGCTGGCGAAGAGAATATTTACTGGATTTGAAGTCAGCCCATCGCTGCGATACCCCACAGCCTTCTCCACTGAAGGTTGGAGATGTTGCACTCATTGGAGAGGATAACACCCCAAGGCAGAGCTGGAGACTGGGGAAGATAGAGGAACTGTTTCCTGGTCGTGATGGCTTTGTGAGGTCATGTGCAGTTCGCACCAGCACAGGGACTGTTCTGCGGAGGCCCATTCAGCTTTTGTATCCTTTGGAAATTGCATAAACAGTAGTTTTGGGGGGGGGGGGAATGTTGAGAATTTATTTTGTTTAGAATTATATTTGCTTAGAAGAGACTATTAAAAGAATAGTAAAAGGATTAGTAAGTTAGTAATACATATAATTGACATTTCATTGATATAAACATTAAAGATTGACAGTTTATTAGTCATTTGTTTAGGAAATACATTGAAATAGGCTTCATTACCCAAGATGCATTGATCCACGTTGAACGTAACTTGATTTGCGTAAAGTTTTTTTTTTTTTTTGAGGTTGGCGTGCGGCCATCTTGTTATACTTGGACAACTATGCAAGCACACGCTATATTTTGTTCTCTTGTTTAATTCAGTAAACGTTGAAAAGAAGCAACGTCTCGCTTCGTTATTTTTAGTCGCCAAGAAGATAAATGTACAATAGAGGAAAATATTCAGCTGTGATTCATTTCAGAGTGAGGAGTTTATACTACAGGTTATGAGCAGTAGTGAATCAGTGAGCTAACATTAGCTTATACCGCTAAAAAACAATCTAAAAATAACTTTAAAAAATAAAATAAATAAATAAGCACATACATCTCTCAGGCCTTTCAGTGTACATATAGCGCACTACATTTGGTGTCAAATATGACTTAATTCCTACTGTATTAAGATGATAATACTGAGGTACAGTGATAAAAGGTCAGGAATGAAGAATACAGTAATATAATAATTAGTAAATAACTTATTGTTTACTTAAAGCATTATTCGGCATCATTAGAGTACTTTAATAACAACACTGAGCATTCCTCCATCTTTAATAATATAGATTAGTTTATAATCAGAAGGTTAAACAAAGACTTCCCAACTCCACTGTTCCTCACACCGCGTCGCTCATGGCAACAGGGTCATTGGTATTTTCTGGCTTTGTTCATAGAACTGCTTTTGTGACTGAAGAGTAGCATATCTGATTTACACACACACACACACACACACACACACACACCTCAAGGTAACATGAATTTAGAGGACTGGCACAGAGTATAATTGTTTGTCTAAAGTATTACGGTTCATCATATAACTACCTGTTGCTACATTACATCTGGAACTGAAACGAGTTGAGAAGGTGATTTGGATTTACTTTATCTGTTGCACATCATAAAATGAACCACAGGTCATTTAATACACCTGGAATAATTAACAAATAAAAGTATTGCCCTTGTCTCACAGACGGTCTATGATAAAAGTATCATATGAAATATTGTGATATATAAACCACTGGAGTCCCACGTCTCCATTAACCCTCATTTTTTGAAAGTTTAACAAACAATAAATGTACAAACATACATAAGCTTTTTTTTTTTTTACTGCTACACTGTGAAGTTACAAGTATATTGACAAACATATTTTTACTTGCCATTAAGGCACAGCTTTCTTTAAGATCAAACTTAATTATTAAAAATAAATATAAGGCACAGTAATATCACGGCATGTCGCCATCACAGACTTTTAAATGTACATGAAACAGGATCTCCCCAGGGTCACCAAGAACCATGATGTGATATCTGCCGAGTACACAGGCTTGAAAGAAAATATGAGTTACACCACATACACTTTTGTTCCTACTCCAATTACAGAACATCGTTTAACGGACATGCTCGAATGAGTTAAAATTCTCAGACATCTCACCATCACTTCAGCTCTCACGCCACTAAAACAGAGATCCAAGTAGTGTTCTGATGTCCAAGTAGTGTTCTTCATCCAAATGCTCTTGAACAAGATCCTGACGATCTCTTTAGTGACAACATTCATTAACCAGCTATGTTACATTCCCACACCCCAAGGTTCTGCCGAACCAGGTTCCTCTGAACCAGCTCCTCCCCTGCAGCCCCCGAACCAACTCATCCCCAGTGTCCCCTGAACCAGCTCCCTCCCAGCATCCAACAAACCAGAGTCCCCAAAAAAAAAAGCTCCTCAGCACCCCACAAACCAGCTCCTCTCTAGCATCCCCTGAACCAGGTTCTCCCCCAAGCATCCCCTGAAACAGGTCTCCCCCCCCCAGCATCCCCCAAAACAGGTCTTCCACAGAGTCACTCAAACCAGGTTCCCCGAACCAGCTCCTGTGCAGTGTACCCCGAACCAGGTCCTTGCCACCATCCCCCAAACCAGCTCTTCCCCAGCACCCCCACAAACCAGGTTCCCTGAGCAAGCTCCACCACAGCGTCCCCTGAACCAGACTGCATGAGCCAGCTCCTCCCCAATGTTCCCTGAATCAGGTTCCCAGGACCAGCTCCTCCCCAGCATCCACCCCAGAGTCCCACGAACCAGCACCTACTCAGGGTGTCATAAACCAGGTTACCAGAACCAATTCCTTCCCCAGCGTCACCAAGAACCAGGTTCCCCGAGCCAGCTCCACCCCAGATTCCCCCAAGCCAGGTTCCCCAAACCAACATCCACCAAACTAGCACCTTGCCAGCAAACACCGAACCAGCTCCTCACCAGCATCCCCCGAACCAGCTCCTCGCCAGCATCCGCAGAACAAGCTACTCTCCAGCATCCCCCGAACCAGGTTCCCTGAACAAGCTCCTCGCCAGTGTCCACTGAATGAGCAACTCTCTGGTGTCCCCCAAACTAGATTCCCCAAACCAGCTCCTTGCCAGTGTACACCAAACGAGCTACTCTCCAACGTCTCCCGAACAAGTTTTCTTGAACTAGCTCCTTGCTAGCATCCCCCGAACGATGTTCCCCAAACCAGCTCCTGCCCAGCGTCCCTAAAATCAACTCCTCGCCAACGCCCACCAAATGAGCTACTCTCCAGCATCCCCCAAAACAGGTTCCCCAAACCAGCTCCTTGCCAGCATCCACTGAACCAACTACTCTCCTGCATCCCCCAATCCAGGTTCCCCAAGCCAACATCCCCCAAACTAGCTCCTTGCCAAAATCCACCGAAGTAGGTGCCCCAAACCAGCTCCTTGCCAACGTACCCCAAGCCAGGCTCTCCGAAGCAGCTCCTCAACAGCATCCACCGAACTAGCCTTTCCTGAAGCAGCTCCTCTCCAGCATCCCCCGAGCAGCTCCTCGCCAGCATCTACCCAACCAGCATCCACCCAACCAGCTCCTCGCCAGCATCCACTGAACCAGGTTCCCCATACCAGTTCCTCACCGGCGTCCACCCAACCAGCATCTCCCGAACAAGGTTCCCCATACAAGCTCCTTGCCAACATCCACCGAACCAGGTTCCCCGTACCAGGTCCTTGCCACATCCACCCAATCAGGGTCCCCTGAACCAGCTTCTCGCCAGCATCCCCCGAACCAGTTCCTGCCAAACATCCCCGAACCAAGCTCCCCAAACCAGCTCCTCACCAGAATCCCCTGAACCAGGCTCCCCAAACCATCTCCTCGCCAGTGTCCCCCGAATCAACAACCCCCGAACCAGCTCCTTGCCAGCATCCACTGAACCACCTACTGTCCAATGTGCCCCAAACCAGGTTCCCCAAATGAGCTCCTCACCAGTGTCCCCCAAACCAGGCTCCCCAAATGAACTCTTTGCCAGCGTCCACCTTACCAATTCCTCGCCAGCATCCCTCGAACCAGTTCCTTGCCAGTGTCCACCCAATCAGCGTCCCCCGTACCAGCTCCTCGTCAGCATTCACCAAACCAGGTTCCCCGTACCAGCTCCACGCCAGAATCCACAAAACGCGCTACTCTCCAGCATCCACCGAACAAGGTCCCCCTAACCAGCCCCTTGCCAACATTCCCCAAACCAGCATCCCCCCTCAAACCAGCACCTGCCCTGCATCCCCTGAACTAGGCCATCCGAACCAGCAACCCCTGAACCAGGCTCCCCAAACCAGCTCCTCGCCAGCGTCCTCTGAACCAGCTACTGCCCAACATGCCCCAAACCAGCTCCTTTCCAGTGTCCCCCAAACCAGGTTCCTCACATGAGCTCCTCGCCAGTGTCCCCCAAACCAGGTTCCCCAAATGAGCTCCTCACCAATGTCCAGTGAACCAGCTCCTCTCCAGCATCCCCCAAACGAGCTCTTCGCCAGCGTCCCCCAAACCAGGTTCCCCAAATGAGCTCCTCACAAGCATTCACCCAAACAGTTCCTCGCCAGCATCCCCCAAACCAGTTCCCCGCCAGTGTCCCCCAAACCAGCTACTGCCCAACATGCCCCAAACCAGCTCCTTTCCAGTGTCCCCCAAACCAGGTTCCTCACATGAGCTCCTCGCCAGTGTCCCCCAAACCAGGTTCCCCAAATGAGCTCCTCACCAATGTCCAGTGAACCAGCTCCTCTCCAGCATCCCCCAAACGAGCTCTTCGCCAGCGTCCCCCAAACCAGGTTCCCCAAATGAGCTCCTCACAAGCATTCACCCAAACAGTTCCTCGCCAGCATCCCCCAAACCAGTTCCCCGCCAGTGTCCCCCAAACCAGCTACTGCCCAACATGCCCCAAACCAGCTCCTTTCCAGTGTCCCCCAAACCAGGTTCCTCACATGAGCTCCTCGCCAGTGTCCCCCAAACCAGGTTCCCCAAATGAGCTCCTCACCAATGTCCAGTGAACCAGCTCCTCTCCAGCATCCCCCAAATGAGCTCTTCGCCAGCGTCCCCCAAACCAGGTTCCCCAAATGAGCTCCTCACAAGCATTCACCCAAACAGTTCCTCGCCAGCATCCCCCAAACCAGTTCCCCGCCAGTGTCCCCCAAACCAGCCCCTTGCCAATGTCCACCCAACCAGCGTCCCCCAATCCAGCTCCTTGCCAGCATCCACCAAACCAGGTTCCCCATACCAGCTCCTTGCCAGAATCCACTGAACGAGCTACTCTCCAGTATCCCCCTGAACAAGGTCCACCAGACCATCGTCCCCCGAACCAACATCCCCCAAACCAGCTCCTGCCCTGTATCCCCTGATCCAGGCTGTCCGAACCAGCTCCTTGCAAGTGTCCCTGTACCAGCTCCTTGCCAGTATCCACCGAATCAGTGTCCACCCAATCAGCGTGCACCCAATCAGGGTCCCCCAAACCAGCTCCTCACCAGCGTCCCTCGAACAAACCCCCCCCACCAGCATTCACCCAACCAGCTCCTCGCCAGCATCCACCCAACCAGGTTCCCCGTACCAGCTCCTCGCCAGTATCTTCCGAACCAGTTCCTGCCCAACATCCCCCCAACCAAGCACCTCACCAGCATCCCCTGAACCAGGCTCCCCAAACCATATCCTCCCAGTGTCCCCCAAACCAGCTCCTCGCCAGCGTCCACTGAACCAGCTACTGTCCAATGTGCCCTGAACCAGTTCCTCTCCAGTGTGCCCCACACCAGGGTCCCCAAACAAGCTCCTCACCGGCATCCACCAAACCAGCTCCTCGCCAGCATGCCCTGAACCAGACTCTCCAAACCAGCTCCTCCCTAGCATGCCCCGAACCTGGCTCCCTTGACCAACTCCTCACCAGCATCCACCGAACGAGGTTCCTCCCCAGTGTCCACTGAACCAACATCCGCTGAATGAGGTTCTTCCCCAGTGTCCCCCAGACCAGGTTCCTCCCCAGTGTCCCCCGGACCAGGTTCCTCAGGCTAGCTCCTGCCCAGTGCCCCCCAAACCAGCTACTCCCCATCATCCACACCAGGGTCCAACAAACCAGCTTCTCCCCCAGGTTCAGCCTTGGGCTGAGATGCCGTTGAGCAAGGTACCTAACCCCTGACTGCTCCCTGGGCGCTGTAGTATGGCTGCCCACTGCTCTGGGTGTGCGCGCGTGTTCACTGCTTCAGATGGGTTAAATGCAGAGGATGAATCTCCTCTGAAGCTCCTCCCCAGGGTCCAACAAACCAGCTACTCCCGAGCATCCACCTCAGGTTCCCCAAATAAGCTCTTCCTCATCGTCCTCTCCCAGGTTCCCTCAACCAGCTCCTCCCCAGGGTCCAACAAACCAGCTACTCCCCATCGTTCCCAGAACCAGCTCCTCCCCAGGGTCTAATGAACAGCTCCTCACCATCATCCCCACCAGAATCAGCTCCTCCCCAGCATCCACTGAACCAGGGTCTCTGAACCAGCTCCTCCCCAGCATCTCCCTAGGATCCCTGAACCAGCAGTTCCTCAGGTCCCTTGAATCAGCATCCCCCCCCAGGTTCCCCAACCCAGCTCCCCGAACCATTGTGTGTGTGTGTGTGTGTGTGTGTGTGTGTGTGTGTGTGTGTGTGTGTGTGTGTTTCTCTCTCACCTCTATTGTGTACATTTGGTCATGTTTAACAGTTTCTCCACTACGAAGTGTTCTGGAAAAGGAAAGCTCTGTAGCTGGTACTTCCTTTCTCTCGCCACTCACTTCCTGCCCTCCTTCTTGCTGTTCTGATCCTTTATTCTTTTTCTTCTTCTTCTTCTGTCCATCACTCTGAGCTTTCCTCTGTCTGTACTCTGCCAGCTACAACACAAGCAAACAGAATAACAAATACAGCCATCAGAAGTGATTACAGGGGCCCAAGCAGCACTTCACAGGCAGTCTTCAACATGGCATTGCTATCACTGCGCTACTCCTCTTCTGATATACATCTCTTCCAGAACTTAAACATTTCGACAGGATGCCAAACAAGTAAAAGACTAAAATTACAGGAATTAATCCTAAACTGATAAAACTGCTTGGATCCCTAATCACAGTAGACAACACTTCATTTGTTGCCCAAATGAGGATGGGTTCCCTTTTGAGTCTGGTTCCTCTCGAGGTTTCTTCCTCATGTCGTCTGAGGGAGTTTTTCCTTGCCACCGTCGCCACAAGCTTGCTCATTGGGGATAGATTAGGGATAAAATTAGCTCGTTTTAAGTCGTTCAAATTCTGTAAAGCTGCTTTGCGACAATGTTTATTGTTAAAAGCGCTATACAAATAAACTTGATTTGATTTGATAAGGATTCGGTCATGGAGAGCCCCCCCGTGGGGTATAAAATATTTTGTATAAAAATAATTTAATAATTGATAAAAACCTATTAGGTACCTAAATGATATTTTACAAAAAGACATGTCAAATATATTGATGTAAAATGTATTTTGATTTCCGATTTTTGGAAAATAAATAAACAAACAAACAAACAAACAAACAAACAAAAACAAACTAGCTGGGGGGTGGGGAATAAGGAAAGCATGCACTCATTGTCAAAGAAAACAAAGGATGTAAATATGAAATAGATACTGGTAATGGAGGGAAAAAACAAGGAAAAAAAATCACTAAATTGTCTGAACTGAAGAATCAATACCAGTGTTTTATAAATTAAAATTCCTGATTAACAGACTACATTACAAAATAAAGAATAAATCCTCAGTAATCTATAACTATTACACCTCTGCTATAATATGGAAAATTATAGTCTTTAGGATTTTAAAAACCTACAGTGGTGTGGTAGAGCTTGGTAAAGTTCAGACGCAGGTTGTCCATGCTGGCAGTGAAATGTTTCACTAATCTTTCTCTCTCTCTCTCTCTCTCTCTCTCTCTCTAACTGGATTAAAAGGACACATGGGCATGTTGTGAAAAACATCAACAGCAATATGGTATCACAGATGGAGCTGAGGCAGTGTACTGAGCTCTGACCAGAAATTAGAAATGAGTGCTTCTTTATAGCGTACCGGTCTGTGAAGGGGCAACACTGATTATTAACATCCATCACAACCCACATCACTGTCAATTTATAACATTTAGCTTCTCACTGTGGTGTAAAATCAGTTTCCTTGCTCTTGAAGAGCATTTCCCAAAGGGTGGGCCATGAAGGTCATATAAAGACAAAGAAAAATCAATTAAATTTTTCAATTTTGTATTTAAGTTTGAAATTACCCTAAAATATACTTACCCCATTTCCAGAAAAAAAAAAGTCTGGATATTTTACAAAATGCAATAAAAACAAAAATCTGATTTGTTAATCGGTGTGAACCTTTATTTAACTGAAAGGTACAAAGAAAAGATTTAAAATTGTTTTACTGTAACACACAAAAAAAAGTTGGGACAGGGTTAGGCAAAATAAAACCGAAAAGTTTCTAGGAAATTCAAGTAACACCATTCTGGAAGATTCCACAATAATAAAGAAGAAACCTTTGTGTCACATGCACACTTCAAGCACAGTGAAATTCATCCTCTGCATTTAACCCATCTGAAGCAGTGAACACACACACACACACACACACACACACACACCAAGAGCAGTGGGCAGCCACACCAGAGCACCTGGTCCTTTTATCACCAATCATGTTACCAATTCAGCTGCTTAGGGCGGCACGGTGGTGTAGTGGTTAGCACGGTCGCCTCACAGCAAGAAGATTCTAGGTTCGAACCCAGCGGCCGGTGAGGGCCTTTCTGTGTGGAGTTTGCATGTTCTCCCCGTGTCTGCGTGGGTTTCCTCAGGGTGCTCCGGTTTCCCCCACAATCCAAAGACATGCAGTTAAGTTAACGTGGGGCGGCCTTGGGCTGAGGTGCCCTTGAGCGAGGTACCGAACCCCGACTGCTCCCCAGGTGCTCTGGTGTGGCTGCCCACTGCTCTTGGTGCGTGTGTTCACTGCTTCAGATGGGTTAAATGCAGAGGATGAATTTCACTGTGCTTGAAGTGTGCATGTGACACACTTCAAGTCTTTATATGACCTTCATGGCCCACCCTTTGGGAAATGCTCTTCAAGAGCAAGGAAACTGATTTTACACCACAGTGAGAAGCTAAATGTTATAAATTGACAGTTGTGTCACATGCACACTTCAAGCACAGTGAAATTCATCCTCTGCATTTAACCCATCTGAAGCAGTGAACACACACACACACACACACACACACACCAAGAGCAGTGGGCAGCCACACCAGAGCACCTGGGGAGCAGTCGGGGTTCGGTACCTCGCTCAAGGGCACCTCAGCCCAAGGCCGCCCCACGTTAACTTAACTGCATGTCTTTGGATTGTGGGGGAAACCGGAGCACCCTGAGGAAACCCACGCAGACACGGGGAGAACATGCAAACTCCACACAGAAAGGCCCTCACCGGCCGCTGGGTTCGAACCTAGAATCTTCTTGCTGTGAGGCGACCGTGCTAACCACTACACCACCGTGCCGCCCTAAGCAGCTGAATTGGTAACATGATTGGTGATAAAAGGACCAGCACCAAAGGCTCAGTCTTTGCAAGCAAGGATGGGGTGTGGCTCACTGCTTTGTGCCAAAATTCATGAGAGAATCCCTGGTGAAAAACCTCAAAAGGATCTTTAAGGATCCATGAGGACTGTCAAAGACCTACCAAAGATCCTTAAAGATAAGGATCCTTAAAAGGATCTTTGAAAGATCTTCAAAAGATCTTCATATGCAAAATCATTTGTAAAGATCCTCAAGGATTTGACAAAGATCCTTATAATGATCCCTGCAAAGACCCTTTAAGTTCCTCAAGGATTCAACAAGGATATTCAAATATATTAAAAGGATTCGTCTAAGGATCTTGTTAAGATCTTTGCTAGGCTCCTTGAGGACTTGAACAGGATATTTTAAGGATCTTTGTCAAGATCTTCACAAGTTCTTTGCAAAGTTCCTCCAAGCTTTAACAAGGATCCTTGAAAGATCTTAAAAGGATCCTTTTCAGGATCTTATAAAGCTCTTAACTGGAATCCTCAAGGATTTAATCAGGATCTTGTAAGGATCCTTGTCAAGGTCTTTACGAGATCTTTGTGAGGACCCTTTAAGATCCTTGAGGACTTTTCAATTTTTTTAAATGATCCTAATTGAACGGAATTGGCAAGGATGGAAATAGATTGAAACTTGCATAGCAAGAGTGCTCCGAGATCACAATAATCCCCCAATGGGCAACTATGTTATAACTCTGGTAAAATGCAACTGAATGAAAGTGCAATATGTGTATTACGGACATATAACAAAAGAATCCTCTCAAGTTTCATGAAATTCCTCCAAAAATTGTGAAAGGAGTTGATTTCAGAAGGTGAGTATCCTTCCCGGGATGGACAGATGGACATTGCCACGACATAATTTCCTGCTGGCCAAATCCTGAATAGCCAACATCTTAAAAGGATCTTTGAAAGAATCTTTCATGATTTTCAAGGTTTCAAAGATCTTGAAAGGATCTTAAGGATTTCATCAAGTTCTTTTTAAGATATTTTCAAGATCGTCACAAGACCTTTGCAAGCATCTCAAGATAGCAGTGGAAATCAAGTCTATGGTACATGGAGCTTAGAAAATACAGTGGAACCTCTCTGAAGTGAACATCTGGACATAACTGGAGCCGTTTGCTTTTGGGGACATGTTCTCATTAGTGATGGCCTAAAAGTGCAAAGTTGGCCTCTCACAGGAACTAACAAACAAGATGTGTTGTGTAATCTCTGGCAAAGTGGTAATGTCTATAAGCAGTAGTTGATTCTCTTTAAAATTAATCCATGCTTGAAAATGACTAATTGAATCATGTATTTATTGAAGTTTTGACAAAACTGTTTTTCAAAGTAAATTGCCATGGTCAGTTTCTGAATTTGTTCTTTTCTTTCAGGGCACATCATCAAGAAATATTCCTCCAAAATCTTAGACAAGTGTTGGAGTGAGATAAGGAGAGCAAGCAATCAAAAATGCAATGACCTCAGGAAAAAGCAAACAGATTGATGAGATTTTTACGTTGCCATCTGTTTGCTTTTCCCTGAATGTTTAACATCACTTTGTGTTCAGCTGTGTATTTGTGACCATGTACATAAAAAGGGGGCTTTAATTAATTTCTGATAAACTTGTTTAAATATGCATTTTAAATGTTTTTAAACAGTGTTAAAATTTTGTTGAAG
The DNA here is from genome assembly GCF_027579695.1 of Neoarius graeffei. NCBI lineage: Eukaryota > Metazoa > Chordata > Actinopteri > Siluriformes > Ariidae > Neoarius > Neoarius graeffei. The sequence continues at coordinate 126,817,844 of NC_083570.1, read as the reverse complement.
TTTGCAAGACACTTCAACCTTTAAGCAAATTGGAGATTTGAAAGTTTCTGAAACATTTTTACAACAAAATTAGCCCCAGGAAAACATCTTTTCACATTTTTAAATGTGTCACATTCAATAAGTCATTTCTTTCATCCTCTAATCATTTTGATGAACCTCATTGTGAGTCGTCATTTTGTAAGTACATCTCTGAAAAGTTCTATCAAGTGAACCATTTTATATTTGCATGAAGTTGCAGTGAATTTCTATTTTTGTTGATGGTTTTCATTTAAGACTTCAGCTGAGCAACCAGTGTCCAGGTGTTATATAGGAGAAAATTTTGAATATACAAACATTTGACAATATTTTTATAAATGGTGTACGTTAAGAGAAATTAGCCCTGAAGTTGTAAACAGCAGAAAATCACTAATGTGAGAGATTTCATGTTTGACAATATTATGCACATATTTCAGAATTATAGAAACAGAATAACTGTAGTGTTTGAGTGTTTTCAGATAAAGTACCGCAAGGACTGTCAGATGTTGAAAACAGCACATTGATATCTGCAATAATAAAAATTTGACAGCAATGAATACGGGTCAAAATTGCTGCAATTTCATGGATTTTTTCAATGAGGAAAGTTGTACATCTTCTGTATTGTAATATAATATGATTTCAACTTATTGGACGCACTGCTTGTGCTAGCGTATCATATTTCTTCATCTTTCAGGCTGAAGTACACCATTTTGTTGCAAAATATACATCTTGTTGGACCACGCATGAAATGTCTGCAGTGTAACAGATTTACTATTGAAATATTTTCTGTCAAATTTATCAAGCTCATGATGTCAAATTCACATTTAATATCTAGTTTATAATGAATTTCCTCATCTACAAAGTATCCAGATGGGAAAAACAAACAAACATGTTCACAATATAACTTCCTAATACTATTGAGGAATGATTCAAAATGGTATGTTAAAATGACAAATCTCCGTAGTGTCCGTAGGCCCCCCACATACACAATGCTGAGAGACACACAATGAGCTCAGTACAATAACTGTGAACGATCTTTAGTAACAAACACAATGCTGAATTACAAAATGCAGGACAATTAACTCACCTGTAGTGTCCGTAGGCCCCGTGTTCTCATACAAAGAACCCATTACATAAAAAGCTATACAGTGGGGCAAAAAAGTATTTAGTCAGCCACCAATTGTGCAAGTTCTCCCACTTAAAAAGATGAGAGGCCTGTAATTTTCATCATAGGTACACTTCAACTATGAGAGACAGAATGGGGAGAAAGAATCCAGAAAATCACATTGTAGGATTTTTAATGAATTAATTGGTAAATTCCTCGGTAAAATAAGTATTTGGTCACCTACAAACAAGCAAGATTTCTGGCTCTCACAGACCTGTAACTACTTCTTTAAGAGGCTCCTCTGTCCTCCACTCGTTACCTGTATTAATGGCACCTGTTTGAACTCGTTATCAGTATAAAAGACACCTGTCCACAACCTCAAACAGTCACACTCCAAACTCCACTATGGCCAAGACCAAAGAGCTGTCAAAGGACACCAGAAACAAAATTGTAGACCTGCACCAGGCTGGGAAGACTGAATCTGCAATAGGTAAGCAGCTTGGTGTGAAGAAATCAACTGTGGGAGCAATTATTAGAAAATGGAAGACATACAAGACCACTGATAATCTCCCTCGATCTGGGGCTCCACGCAAGATCTCACCCCGTGGGGTCAAAATGATCACAAGAACGGTGAGCAAAAATCCCAGAACCACACGGGGGGACCTAGTGAATGACCTGCAGAGAGCTGGGACCAAAGTAACAAAGGCTACCATCAGTAACACACTACGCCGCCAGGGACTCAAATCCTGCAGTGCCAGACGTGTCCCCCTGCTTAAGCCAGTACATGTCCAGGCCCGTCTGAAGTTTGCTAGAGAGCATTTGGATGATCCAGAAGAGGATTGGGAGAATGTCATATGGTCATCTCATCTCATTATCTCTAGCCGCTTTATCCTTCTACAGGGTCGCAGGCAAGCTGGAGCCTATCCCAGCTGACTACGGGCGAAAGGTAGGGTTCACCCTGGACAAGTCGCCAGGTCATCACAGGGCTGAGACATAGACACACAACCATTCACACTCACATTCACACCTACGGTCAATTTAGAGTCACCAGTTAACCTAACCTGCATGTCTTTGGACTGTGGGGGAAACCGGAGCACCCGGAGGAAACCCACGCGGACATGGGGAGAACATGCAAACTCCGCACAGAAAGGCCCTCGTCGGCCCCGGGGCTCGAACCCAGGACCTTCTTGCTGTGAGGCAACAGCGCTAACCACTACACCACCGTGCCGCCGTCATATGGTCAGATGAAACCAAAATAGAACTTTTTGGTAAAAACTCAACTTGTCGTGTTTGGAGGAGAAAGAATGCTGTTTTGCATCCAAAGAACACCATACCTACTGTGAAGCATGGGGGTGGAAACATCATGCTTTGGGGCTGTTTTTCTGCAAAGGGACCAGGACGACTGATCCGTGTAAAGGAAAGAATGAATGGGGCCATGTATCATGAGATTTTGAGTGAAAACCTCCTTCCATCAGCAAGGGCATTGAAGATGAAACGTGGCTGGGTCTTTCAGCATGACAATGATCCCAAACACACCGCCCGGGCAACGAAGGATTTCAAGGCATTTCAAGGTCCTGGAGTGGCCTAGCCAGTCTCCAGATCTCAAGCCCATAGAAAATCTCTGGAGGGAGTTGAAAGTCCGTGTTGCCCAGCGACAGCCCCAAAACATCACTGCTCTAGAGGAGATCTGCATGGAGGAATGGGCCAAAATACCAGCAACAGTGTGTGAAAACCTTGTGAAGACTTACAGAAAACGTTTGACCTCTGTCATTGCCAACAAAGGGTATATAACAAAGTATTGAGATGAACTTTTGTTATTGACCAAATACTTATTTTCCACCATAATTTGCAAATAAATTCTTTAAAAATCAGACAATGTGATTTTCTGGATTTTTTTTTCTCATTTTGTCTCTTATAGTTGAAGTGTACCTATGATGAAAATTACAGGCCTCTCATCTTAAGTGGGAGAACTTGCATACACTTGCATCCCCTCGCATACACTCGTTCGTTCTCCCCTCGCATACACTCGTTCGTTCTCCCCTCGCATACACTCGTTCGTTCTCCCCTCGCATACACTCGTTCGTTCTCCCCTCGCATACACTCGTTCGTTCTCCCCTCGCATACACTCGTTCGTTCTCCCCTCGCATACACTCGTTCGTTCTCCCCTCGCATACACTCGTTCGTTCTCCCCTTGCATACACTCGTTCGTTCTCCCCTCGCATACACTCGTTCATTCTCCCCTCGCATACACTCGTTCATTCTCCCCTCGCATACATACATTCATACTCCTCTCGCATGCATTCATACTCCTCTCGCATGCATTCATACTCCTCTCGCATGCATACACGCGTTCTCCTCTCGCATGCATACACGCGTTCTCCTCTCGCATGCATACACGCGTTCTCCTCTCGCATGCATACACGCGTTCTCCTCTCGCATGCATACACGCGTTCTCCTCTCGCATGCATACACGCGTTCTCCTCTCGCATGCATACACGCGTTCTCCTCTCGCATGCATACACGCGTTCTCCTCTCGCATGCATACACGCGTTCTCCTCTCGCATGCATACACGCGTTCTCCTCTCGCATGCATACACGCGTTCTCCTCTCTTGCTCAGTAAAACTATTGAAAATCATTTCTTTGTACTTTTGTCAGTTAAATAAAATGTTCACATGAATTAACACGCCACAGATTTTTGTTTTTATTGCATTTTGGAAACTATCCCAACTTTTCTGGAAATGGTATTAGTACACAATTACTTTTTAGACATGGGCAGTACGGTGGTGTAGTGGTTAGCAGGGTCGCCTCACAGCAAGAAGGTTGTGGGTTCGAGCCCCGTGGCCGGCGTGGGCCTTTCTGTGTGGAGTTTGCATGTTCTTCCCGTGCCTGTGTGGGTTTCCTCCAGGTGCTCCGGTTTCCCCCACAGTCCAAAGACATGTGTTTAAGGTTAACATGGGGGCAGCCATGGGCTGAAGTGCCCTTAAGCAAGGCACCGAACCCCCAACTGCTCCCTGGGCACTGTAGCATAGCTGCCCACTGCTCTGGGTATGTGTGTGTGTGTGTGTGTGTGTGTGTGTGTGTGTGCGCTCATTTGTGAAGGACCATACAAGACATTATCCATACTAGCCCTTTTACATACATATATTCTCCTCTCGCATACACTCGTTCGTTCCCCTCTCGCATACACACGTTCGTTCCCCTCTCGCATACACACGTTCGTTCCCCTCTCGCATACACTCATACATACTCCTCTCGCATACACACGTTCATTCTCCTCTCGCATACACACGTTCATTCCCCTCTCGCATACACACGTTCATTCCCCTCTCGCATACACACGTTCATTCTCCTCTCGCATACATACATTCCCCTCTCGCATACACTCGTTCGTTCTCCTCTCGCATACACTCGTTCGTTCTCCTCTCGCATACACTCGTTCGTTCTCCTCTCGCATACACACGTTCATTCTCCTCTCGCATACATACATTCCCCTCTCGCATACACTCGTTCGTTCTCCTCTCGCATACACTCGTTCGTTCTCCTCTCGCATACACTCGTTCGTTCTCCTCTCGCATACACACGTTCTTTCTCCCCTCGCATACACACGTTCTTTCTCCCCTCGCATACACTCGTTCGTTCTCCCCTCGCATACACTCGTTCGTTCCCCTCTCGCATACATACATTCCCCTCTCGCATACACTCGTTCGTTCTCCCCTCGCATACACTCGTTCGTTCTCCCCTCGCATACACTCGTTCGTTCTCCCCTCGCATACACTCGTTCGTTCTCCCCTCGCATACACTCGTTCGTTCTCCCCTCGCATACACTCGTTCGTTCTCCCCTCGCATACACTCGTTCGTTCTCCCCTCGCATACACACGTTCGTTCCCCTCTCGCATACACACGTTCGATCCCCTCTCGCATACATACATTCCCCTCTCGCATACACTCGTTCGTTCTCCCCTCGCATACACTCGTTCGTTCTCCCCTCGCATACACTCGTTCGTTCCCCTCTCGCATACACTCGTTCGTTCCCCTCTCGCATACACACGTTCGTTCCCCTCTCGCATACACACGTTCGTTCCCCTCTCGCATACACACGTTCGTTCTCCCCTCGCATACACTCGTTCGTTCTCCCCTCGCATACACTCGTACGTACTCCCCTCGGATACACTCGTTCGTTCTCCCCTCGCATGCATACACTCGTTCGTTCTCCCCTCGCATGCATACACTCGTTCGTTCTCCCCTCGCATGCATACACTCGTTCGTTCTCCCCTCGCATGCATACACTCGTTCGTTCTCCCCTCGCATGCATACACTCGTTCGTTCTCCCCTCGCATGCATACACTCGTTCGTTCTCCCCTCGCATGCATACACTCGTTCGTTCTCCCCTCGCATGCATACACTCGTTCGTTCTCCCCTCGCATGCATACACTCGTTCGTTCTCCCCTCGCATGCATACACTCGTTCGTTCTCCCCTCGCATGCATACACTCGTTCGTTCTCCCCTCGCATGCATACACTCGTTCGTTCTCCCCTCGCATGCATACACTCGTTCGTTCTCCCCTCGCATGCATACACTCGTTCGTTCTCCCCTCGCATGCATACACTCGTTCGTTCTCCCCTCGCATGCATACACTCGTTCGTTCTCCCCTCGCATGCATACACTCGTGCGTTCTCCCCTCGCATGCATACACTCGTGCGTTCTCCCCTCGCATGCATACACGCGTTCTCCTCTCGCATGCATACACGCGTTCTCCTCTCGCATGCATACACGCGTTCTCCTCTCGCATGCATACACGCGTTCTCCTCTCGCATGCATACACGCGTTCTCTCGCATACATACACGCGTTCTCCTCTCGCATACATACACACGTTCTCCTCTCGCATACATACATACTCCCCTCACATACATACATACATTCTCCCCTCACATACATACATTCTCCTCTCACATACATACATTCTCCTCTCACATACATTCATACATACTCCTCTCACTCACATACTCCTCTCACATACATTCATACATTCTCCTCTCACTCACATACATACTCCTCTCACATACATACATTCATTCTCCTCTCACATACATACTCCTCTCACATACATACATTCTCCTCTCACTCACATACATTCTCCTCTCACACACATACATTCTCCTCTCACTCACATACATTCTCCTCTCACATACATACATTCTCCTCTCACTCACATACATTCTCCTCTCACTCACATACATACATTCTCCTCTCACATACATACATTCTCCTCTCACATACATACATTCTCCTCTCACATACATACATTCTCCTCTCACATACATTCATACATACTCCTCTCACATTCATTCTCCTCTCACATACATACATACTCCTCTCACATACATACATACTCCTCTCACTCACATACTCCTCTCACATTCATTCTCCTCTCACATTCATTCTCCTCTCACATTCATTCTCCTCTCACATTCATACATTCATTCTCCTCTCACATACATACATTCTCCTCTCACTCACATACTCCTCTCACATACATTCTCCTCTCACATACATACATACTCCTCTCACATACATACATACTCCTCTCACATACATACTCCTCTCACATACATACATTCTCCTCTCACATTCATTCTCCTCTCACATTCATACATTCATTCTCCTCTCACATACATACATTCTCCTCTCACTCACATACTCCTCTCACATACATTCTCCTCTCACATACATACATACTCCTCTCACATTCAGTCTCCTCTCACATACATACATTCATTCTCCTCTCACATACATTCTCCTCTCACATACATACATTCATTCTCCTCTCACATACATACATACTCCTCTCACATACATACATTCTCCTCTCACATACATACATTCATTCTCCTCTCACATACATACATACTCCTCTCACATACATACATTCTCCTCTCACATTCATTCTCCTCTCACATACATACATACTCCTCTCACATACATACATACTCCTCTCACATACATACATACTCCTCTCACATACATACATACTCCTCTCACATACATACATACTCCTCTCACATACATACATACTCCTCTCACATACATACATACTGCTCTCACATTCATTCTCCTCTCACATTCATTCTCCTCTCACATTCATTCTCCTCTCACATACATACATTCATTCTCCTCTCACTCACATACATACTCCTCTCACATACATACATTCATTCTCCTCTCACATACATACATACTCATCACACATACATACATTCTCCTCTCACATACATACATTCATTCTCCTCTCACATACTCCTCTCACATACATACATTCTCCTCTCACATACATACTCCTCTCACATACATACATACTCCTCTCACATACATACATTCATTCTCCTCACTCACATCCTCCTCTCACATACATACATTCTCCTCTCACATACATACATTCATTCTCCTCTCACATACATACATACATTCTCCTCTCACATTCATTCTCCTCTCACATTCATACATACATTCTCCTCTCACATACATACATACTCCTCTCACATACATACATTCATTCTCCTCACTCACATCCTCCTCTCACATACATTCATTCTCCTCTCACATACATACATTCATTCTCCTCTCACATTCATACATTCTCCTCTCACATACATACATTCATTCTCCTCTCACATACATACATTCTCCTCTCACATACATACATACATTCTCCTCTCACATTCATTCTCCTCTCACATACATACATTCATTCTCCTCTCACATACATACATTCTCCTCTCACATACATACATACTCCTCTCACATACATACATACTCCTCTCACATTCATTCTCCTCTCACATACATACATTCTCCTCTCACATACATACATTCATTCTCCTCTCACATACATACATTCATTCTCCTCTCACATACATACATTCTCCTCTCACATACATACATTCATTCTCCTCTCACATTCATTCTCCTCTCACATTCATACATTCTCCTCTCACATACATACATTCTCCTCTCACTCACATACATTCTCCTCTCACTCACATACATTCATTCTCCTCTCACATACATACATTCATTCTCCTCTCATTCACATACTCCTCTCACATACATACATTCATTCTCCTCTCACTCACATACATTCTCCTCTCACTCACATACATTCTCCTCTCACATACATTCATTCTCCTCTCACTCACATACATTCTCCTCTCACATACATTCTCCTCTCACATACATTCATTCTCCTCTCACTCACATACATTCTCCTCTCACTCACATACATTCTCCTCTCACATACATACATACTCCTCTCACTCACATACTCCTCTCACATACATACATTCATTCTCCTCTCACATACATACATACTCCTCTCACATACATACATTCTCCTCTCACATTCATTCTCCTCTCACATACATACATTCTCCTCTCACTCACATACTCCTCTCACATACATACATTCATTCTCCTCTCACATACAAACATACTCCTCTCACATACATACATTCATTCTCCTCTCACATACATACATTCATTCTCCTCTCACATACATACATACTCCTCTCACATTCATACATTCATTCTCCTCTCACATTCATACATTCATTCTCCTCTCACATTCATACATTCATTCTCCTCTCACATACATACATTCATTCTCCTCTCACATAAATACATTCTCCTCTCACATTCATTCTCCTCTCACATACATACATTCATTCTCCTCTCACATACATACATACTCCTCTCACATTCATACATTCATTCTCCTCTCACATTCATACATTCATTCTCCTCTCACATACATACATTCATTCTCCTCTCACATACATACATTCATTCTCCTCTCACATACATACATTCATTCTCCTCTCACATTCATTCTCCTCTCACATTCATACATTCTCCTCTCACATACATACATTCTCCTCTCACTCACATACATTCTCCTCTCACTCACATACATTCTCCTCTCACTCACATACATTCATTCTCCTCTCACATACATACATTCATTCTCCTCTCATTCACATACTCCTCTCACATACATACATACTCCTCTCACATTCATTCTCCTCTCACATACATACATTCATTCTCCTCTCATTCACATACTCCTCTCACATACATACATACTCCTCTCACATTCATTCTCCTCTCACATACATACATTCATTCTCCTCTCACATACATACATTCTCCTCTCACTCACATACATTCTCCTCTCACATACATTCATTCTCCTCTCACTCACATACTCCTCTCACATACATACATTCTCCTCTCACATTCATTCTCCTCTCACATACATACATTCATTCTCCTCTCACATACATACATACTCCTCACACATACATACATTCTCCTCTCACATACATACATTCATTCTCCTCTCACATACATACATTCTCCTCTCACATTCATTCTCCTCTCACATACATACATTCATTCTCCTCTCATTCACATACTCCTCTCACATACATACATTCATTCTCCTCTCACATACATACATTCTCCTCTCACTCACATACATTCTCCTCTCACTCACATACATTCTCCTCTCACTCACATACATTCTCCTCTCACTCACATACATTCTCCTCTCACTCACATACATACATTCTCCTCTCACATACATACTCCTCTCACATTCATACATTCATTCTCCTCTCACATACATACATTAATTCTCCTCTCACATACATACATTAATTCTCCTCTCACATACATACATTCATTCTCCTCTCACATACATACATACTCCTCTCACATTCATTCTCCTCTCACATACATACATTCATTCTCCTCTCACATACATACATTCATTCTCCTCTCACATACATACATTCATTCTCCTCTCACATACATACATTCTCCTCTCACATTCATTCTCCTCTCACATACATACATTCATTCTCCTCTCATTCACATACTCCTCTCACATACATACATTAATTCTCCTCTCACATACATACATTCTCCTCTCACATACATACTCCTCTCACATTCATACATTCATTCTCCTCTCACATACATACATTCATTCTCCTCTCACATACATACATTCTCCTCTCACATTCATTCTCCTCTCACATACATACATTCATTCTCCTCTCATTCACATACTCCTCTCACATACATACTCCTCTCACATTCATACATTCATTCTCCTCTCACATACATACATTAATTCTCCTCTCACATACATACATTCTCCTCTCACATACATACTCCTCTCACATTCATACATTCATTCTCCTCTCACATACATACATTCATTCTCCTCTCACATTCATTCTCCTCTCACATACATACATTCATTCTCCTCTCATTCACATACTCCTCTCACATACATACATTCATTCTCCTCTCACATACATACATTCTCCTCTCACTCACATACATTCTCCTCTCACTCACATACATTCTCCTCTCACTCACATACATTCTCCTCTCACTCACATACTCCTCTCACATTCATACATTCATTCTCCTCTCACATACATACATTAATTCTCCTCTCACATACATACATTCATTCTCCTCACATACATACATACTCCTCTCACATTCATTCTCCTCTCACATACATACATTCTCCTCTCACATTCATTCTCCTCTCACATACATACATACTCCTCTCACATACATACATTCATTCTCCTCTCACATACATACATTCATTCTCCTCTCACATACATACATTCATTCTCCTCTCACATTCATACATTCATTCTCCTCTCACATACATACATTCATTCTCCTCTCACATACATACATTCATTCTCCTCTCACATACATACATACTCCTCTCACATACATACATACTCCTCTCACATACATACATTCATTCTCCTCTCACATACATACATTCATTCTCCTCTCACATACATACATTCATTCTCCTCTCACATACATACATACTCCTCTCACATACATACATACTCCTCTCACTCACATACTCCTCTCACATACATACATACATACTCCTCTCACATACATACATTCATTCTCCTCTCACATACATTCATTCTCCTCTCACATACATACATTCTCCTCTCACATACATACATTCATTCTCCTCTCACATACATACATACTCCTCTCACATACATACATACTCCTCTCACATACATACATACTCCTCTCACATACATACATTCTCCTCTCACATACATACATTCTCCTCTCACATACATACATTCATTCTCCTCTCACATACATACATTCATTCTCCTCTCACATACATACATTCATTCTCCTCTCACATACATACATTCATTCTCCTCTCACATACATACATTCATTCTCCTCTCACATACATACATTCATTCTCCTCTCACATACATACATTCATTCTCCTCTCACATTCATACATTCATTCTCCTCTCACATTCATACATTCATTCTCCTCTCACATACATACATACTCCTCTCACATACATACATACTCCTCTCACATACATACATTCATTCTCCTCTCACATTCATACATTCATTCTCCTCTCACATTCATACATTCATTCTCCTCTCACATACATACATTCATTCTCCTCTCACATACATACATTCTCCTCTCACATACATACATTCTACTCTCACATACATACATTCTCCTCTCACATACATACATTCTCCTCTCACATACATACATACATTCTCCTCTCACATACATACATTCATTCTCCTCTCACATACATACATTCATTCTCCTCTCACATACATACATTCATTCTCCTCTCACATACATACATTCATTCTCCTCTCACATTCATACATTCATTCTCCTCTCACATTCATACATTCATTCTCCTCTCACATACATACATTCATTCTCCTCTCACATTCATACACTCATTCTCCTCTCACATTCATACATTCATTCTCCTCTCACATACATACATTCATTCTCCTCTCACATACATACATACTCCTCTCACATACATACATTCATTCTCCTCTCACATTCATACATTCATTCTCCTCTCACATACATACATTCATTCTCCTCTCACATACATACATACTCCTCTCACATACATACATTCTCCTCTCACATACATACATTCTCCTCTCACATACATACATACTCCTCTCACATACATACATTCATTCTCCTCTCACATACATACATACTCCTCTCACATACATACATTCATTCTCCTCTCACATACATACATTCATTCTCCTCTCACATACATACATTCATTCTCCTCTCACATACATACATTCATTCTCCTCTCACATACATACATTCATTCTCCTCTCACATACATACATTCATTCTCCTCTCACATACATACATTCTCCTCTCACATACATACATTCATTCTCCTCTCACATACATACATTCATTCTCCTCTCACATACATACATTCATTCTCCTCTCACATACATACATTCATTCTCCTCTCACATACATACATTCATTCTCCTCTCACATACATACATTCTCCTCTCACATACATACATTCATTCTCCTCTCACATACATACATTCATTCTCCTCTCACATACATACATTCATTCTCCTCTCACATACATACATACTCCTCTCACATACATTCTCCTCTCACATACATACATACTCCTCTCACATTCAGTCTCCTCTCACATACATACATTCATTCTCCTCTCACATACATTCTCCTCTCACATACATACATTCATTCTCCTCTCACATACATAAATACTCCTCTCACATACATACATTCTCCTCTCACATACATACATACTCCTCTCACATACATACATTCTCCTCTCACATACATACATACTCCTCTCACATACATACATACTCCTCTCACATACATACTCCTCTCACATACATACATACTCCTCTCACATACATACATACTCCTCTCACATACATACATACTCCTCTCACATTCATTCTCCTCTCACATTCATTCTCCTCTCACATTCATTCTCCTCTCACATACATACATTCTCCTCTCACATACATACATACTCCTCTCACATACATACATTCTCCTCTCACATACATACATTCTCCTCTCACATACATACATACTCCTCTCACATACATACATACTCCTCTCACATACATACATACTCCTCTCACATACATACATACTCCTCTCACATACATACATACTCCTCTCACATACATACATACTCCTCTCACATTCATTCTCCTCTCACATTCATTCTCCTCTCACATTCATTCTCCTCTCACATACATACATTCATTCTCCTCTCACTCACATACATACTCCTCTCACATACATTCATTCTCCTCTCACATACTCACATACATCCTCCTCTCACATACATCCTCCTCTCACATACATCCTCCTCTCACATACATCCTCCTCTCACATACATCCTCCTCTCACATACATCCTCCTCTCACATACATCCTCCTCTCACATACATTCATTCTCCTCTCACATACATTCATTCTCCTCTCACATACATTCATTCTCCTCTCACATACATACATCCTCCTCTCACATACATACATTCTCCTCTCACATACATACATTCATTCTCCTCTCACATACATACATACTCCTCTCACATACACACATTCTCCTCTCACATACATACATTCTCCTCTCACATACATACATTCATTCTCCTCTCACATACATACATACTCCTCTCACATACATTCATTCTCCTCTCACATACATTCATTCTCCTCTCACATACATACATACATTCTCCTCTCACTCACATACATTCATTCTCCTCTCACTCACATACATTCATTCTCCTCTCACTCACATACATTCATTCTCCTCTCACTCACATACATTCATTCTCCTCTCACTCACATACATTCATTCTCCTCTCACATACATACATTCATTCTCCTCTCACATACATACATTCATTCTCCTCTCACATACATACATTCATTCTCCTCTCACATACATACATTCATTCTCCTCTCACATACATACATTCATCCTCCTCTCACATACATACATTCATCCTCCTCTCACATACATACATTCATCCTCCTCTCACATACATACATACATTCTCCTCTCACATACATACATACATTCTCCTCTCACATACATACATACATCCTCTCACATACATACATACATCCTCTCACATACATACATACATCCTCTCACATACATACATACTCCTCTCACATACATACATACTCCTCTCACATACATACATTCATTCTCCTCTCACATACATACATCCTCCTCTCACATACATACATTCTCCTCTCACATACATACATACTCCTCTCACATACATACATTCATTCTCCTCTCACATACATACATCCTCTCACATACATACATACATCCTCTCACATACATACATTCTCCTCTCACATACATACATACTCCTCTCAAATACATTCATTCTCCTCTCACATACATTCATTCTCCTCTCACATACATACTCCTCTCACATACATACATTCTCCTCTCACATACATACATAATCCTCTCACATACATACATTCATTCTCCTCTCACATACATACATCCTCCTCTCACATACATTCATTCTCCTCTCACATACATTCATTCTCCTCTCACATACATACATTCATTCTCCTCTCACATACATACATTCTCCTCTCACATACATACATTCATTCTCCTCTCACATACATACATACTCCTCTCACATACATACATTCATTCTCCTCTCACATACATACATTCATTCTCCTCTCACATACATACATTCATTCTCCTCTCACATACATACATACTCCTCTCACATACATACATTCTCCTCTCACATACATACATTCTCCTCTCACATACATACATTCATTCTCCTCTCACATACATACATTCATTCTCCTCTCACATACATACATTCATTCTCCTCTCACATACATACATACTCCTCTCACATACATACATTCTCCTCTCACATACATTCATTCTCCTCTCACATACATACATTCATTCTCCTCTCACATACATACATTCATTCTCCTCTCACATACATACATTCATTCTCCTCTCACATACATACATACTCCTCTCACATACATACATTCTCCTCTCACATACATACATTCTCCTCTCACATACATACATTCATTCTCCTCTCACATACATACATTCATTCTCCTCTCACATACATACATTCATTCTCCTCTCACATACATACATACTCCTCTCACATACATACATTCTCCTCTCACATACATACATTCATTCTCCTCTCACATACATACATTCATTCTCCTCTCACATACATACATTCATTCTCCTCTCACATACATACATTCATTCTCCTCTCACATACATACATTCATTCTCCTCTCACATACATACTACATACATTCATTCTCCTCTCACATACATACATACATACTCCTCACACATACATACATTCTCCTCTCACATACATACATTCATTCTCCTCTCACATACATACATACTCCTCTCACATACATACATTCATTCTCCTCTCACATACATACATTCATTCTCCTCTCACATACATACATTCATTCTCCTCTCACATATATACATTCATTCTCCTCTCACATACATACATACTCCTCTCACATACATACATTCATTCTCCTCTCACATACATACATTCATTCTCCTCTCACATACATACATACATACTCCTCTCACATACATACATTCATTCTCCTCTCACATACATACATACATACTCCTCTCACATACATACATTCATTCTCCTCTCACATACATACATACATACTCCTCTCACATACATACATTCATTCTCCTCTCACATACATACATACATACTCCTCTCACATACATACATACATTCTCCTCTCACATACATACATTCTCCTCTCACATACATACATTCATTCTCCTCTCACATACATACATACTCCTCTCACATACATACATTCATTCTCCTCTCACATACATACATTCATTCTCCTCTCACATACATACATTCATTCTCCTCTCACATACATACATTCATTCTCCTCTCACATACATACATTCATTCTCCTCTCACATACATACATTCATTCTCCTCTCACATACATACATTCATTCTCCTCTCACATACATACATACTCCTCTCACATACATACATTCATTCTCCTCTCACATACATACATACTCCTCTCACATACATACTACTCCTCTCACTCACATACTCCTCTCACATACATACATACATACATACTCCTCTCACATACATACATTCATTCTCCTCTCACATATACATTCATTCTCCTCTCACATACATACATTCATTCTCCTCTCACATACATACATACTCCTCTCACATACATACATACTCCTCTCACATACATACATACATACTCCTCTCACATACATACATTCATTCTCCTCTCACATACATTCATTCTCCTCTCACATACATACATTCTCCTCTCACATACATACATTCATTCTCCTCTCACATACATACATACTCCTCTCACATACATACATTCTCCTCTCACATACATACATTCTCCTCTCACATACATACATTCATTCTCCTCTCACATACATACATTCATTCTCCTCTCACATACATACATTCATTCTCCTCTCACATTCATACATTCATTCTCCTCTCACATTCATACATTCATTCTCCTCTCACATACATACATCCTCCTCTCACATACATACATTCTCCTCTCACATACATACATTCATTCTCCTCTCACATACATACATACATTCTCCTCTCACATACATACATTCATTCTCCTCTCACATACATACATACATACATTCTCCTCTCACATACATACATTCATACTCCTCTCACATACATACATTCATTCTCCTCTCACATACATACATTCATTCTCCTCTCACATACATACATTCATTCTCCTCTCACATACATACATTCATACTCCTCTCACATACATACATACTCCTCTCACATACATACATCCTCCTCTCACATACATACATTCATTCTCCTCTCACATACATACATACATTCTCCTCTCACATACATACATTCATTCTCCTCTCACATACATACATACTCCTCTCACATACATTCATTCTCCTCTCACATACATACATTCATTCTCCTCTCACATACATACATACATCCTCCTCTCACATACATACATTCATTCTCCTCTCACATACATACATACTCCTCTCACATACATTCATTCTCCTCTCACATACATACATTCATCCTCCTCTCACATACATACATACATCCTCCTCTCACATACATACATACTCCTCTCACATACATACATTCATACTCCTCTCACATACATACATACTCCTCTCACATACATACATACTCCTCTCACATACATACATACTCCTCTCACATACATACATACTCCTCTCACATACATACATTCATACTCCTCTCACATACATACATTCATTCTCCTCTCACATACATACATTCATTCTCCTCTCACATACATACATACTCCTCTCACATACATACATACTCCTCTCACATACATACATTCTCCTCTCACATACATACATTCTCCTCTCACATACATACATTCTCCTCTCACATACATACATTCATTCTCCTCTCACATACATACATACTCCTCTCACATACATACTACTCCTCTCACTCACATACTCCTCTCACATACATACATACATACTCCTCTCACATACATACATTCATTCTCCTCTCACATACATTCATTCTCCTCTCACATACATTCATTCATTCTCCTCTCACATACATTCATTGATTCTCCTCTCACATACATACATACTCCTCTCACATACATACTCCTCTCACATACATACATACTCCTCTCACATACATACATTCTCCTCTCACATACATACATTCATTCTCCTCTCACATACATACATTCATTCTCCTCTCACATACATACATTCATTCTCCTCTCACATTCATACATTCATTCTCCTCTCACATTCATACATTCATTCTCCTCTCACATTCATACATTCATTCTCCTCTCACATACATACATTCATTCTCCTCTCACATTCATACATTCATTCTCCTCTCACATTCATACATTCATTCTCCTCTCACATACATACATTCATTCTCCTCTCACATTCATACATTCATTCTCCTCTCACATTCATACATTCATTCTCCTCTCACATACATACATTCATTCTCCTCTCACATACATACATACTCCTCTCACATACATACATTCTCCTCTCACATACATACATACTCCTCTCACATACATACATTCATTCTCCTCTCACATACATACTACTCCTCTCACATACATACTACTCCTCTCACATACATTCTCCTCTCACATACATACATTCATTCTCCTCTCACTCACATTCTCCTCTCACATACATACATACTCCTCTCACATACATACATTCATTCTCCTCTCACATACATACTACTCCTCTCACATACATACTACTCCTCTCACATACATTCTCCTCTCACATACATACATTCATTCTCCTCTCACTCACATACTCCTCTCACATACATACATTCTCCTCTCACATACATACATTCATTCTCCTCTCACATACATACTCCTCTCACATACATACATTCTCCTCTCACATTCATTCTCCTCTCACATTCATACATACTCCTCTCACATACATACATTCATTCTCCTCTCACATACATACATTCATTCTCCTCTCACATACATACATTCATTCTCCTCTCACATACATACATTCATTCTCCTCTCACATACATACATTCATTCTCCTCTCACATACATACATACATACTCCTCTCACATACATACATACATACTCCTCTCACATACATACATACTCCTCTCACATACATACATACTCCTCTCACATACATACATTCATTCTCCTCTCACATACATACATTCATTCTCCTCTCACATTCATACATTCATTCTCCTCTCACATACATACATTCATTCTCCTCTCACATACATACATACTCCTCTCACATACATACATTCATTCTCCTCTCACATACATACATTCTTTCTCCTCTCACATACATACATACTCCTCTCACATACATACATTCTCCTCTCACATACATACATTCATTCTCCTCTCACATACATACATACTACTCCTCTCACTCACATACTCCTCTCACATACATACATACTCCTCTCACATACATACATTCATTCTCCTCTCACATACATACATTCATTCTCCTCTCACATTCATTCTCCTCTCACATACATACTCCTCTCACATACATTCTCCTCTCACATACATACATTCATTCTCCTCTCACATACATACATCATTCTCCTCTCACATACATACATTCATTCTCCTCTCACATACATACATCATTCTCCTCTCACATACATACATACTCCTCTCACATACATACATTCATTCTCCTCTCACATACATTCATTCTCCTCTCACATACATACATACTCCTCTCACATACATACATACTCCTCTCACATACATACATACTCCTCTCACATACATACATACTCCTCTCACATACATACTACTCCTCTCACATACATACTACTCTCTCACTCACATACTCCTCTCACATACATACATACATACATACTCCTCTCACATACATACATTCATTCTCCTCCACATACATTCATTCTCCTCTCACATACATACATTCATTCTCCTCTCACATACATACTCCTCTCACATACATACATACTCCTCTCACATACATACATACTCCTCTCACATACATACATCATTCTCCTCTCACATTCATACATTCATTCTCCTCTCACATTCATACATCATTCTCCTCTCACATTCATACATTCATTCTCCTTTCACATACATACATACATACATCCTCCTCTCACATACATACATTCTCCTCACATACATACATACTCCTCTCACATACATACATTCTCCTCTCACATACATACATTCATTCTCCTCTCACATACATACATACTCCTCTCACATACATTCATTCTCCTCTCACATACATTCATTCTCCTCTCACATACATTCATTCTCCTCTCACATACATACATTCATTCTCCTCTCATATTCATTCTCCTCTCACATACAAACTCCTCTCACATACATTCATTCTCCTCTCACATACATACATACTCCTCTCACATACATCATTCTCCTCTCACATACATTCATTCTCCTCTCACATACATTCATTCTCCTCTCACATACATACATTCATTCTCCTCATCACATCATTCTCCTCTCACATAACATACTCCTCTCACATACATTCATTCTCCTCTCACATACATACATACATCCTCCTCTCACATACATCCTCCTCTCACAACATCCTCCTCTCACATACATCCTCCTCTCACATACATTCATTCTCCTCTCACATACATTCATTCTCCTCTCACATACATTCATTCTCCTCTCACATACATTCATTCTCCTCTCACATACATCATTCTCCTCTCACATACATTCATTCTCCTCTCACATACATACATACATCCTCCTCTCACATACATCCTCCTCTCACATACATCCTCCTCTCACATACATCCTCCTCTCACATACATCATTCTCCTCTCACATACATTCATTCTCCTCTCACATACATTCATTCTCCTCTCACATACATTCATTCTCCTCTCACATACATTCATTCTCCTCTCACATACATTCATTCTCCTCTCACATACATTCATTCTCCTCTCACATACATTCATTCTCCTCTCACATACATTCATTCTCCTCTCACATACATTCATTCTCCTCTCACATACATACATACATCCTCCTCTCACATACATACATTCTCCTCTCACATACATACATTCTCCTCTCACATACATACATTCATTCTCCTCTCACATACATACATTCATTCTCCTCTCACATACATACATACTCCTCTCACATACATACATTCTCCTCTCACATACATACATTCATTCTCCTCTCACATACATACATACTCCTCTCACATACATTCATTCTCCTCTCACATACATTCATTCTCCTCTCACATACATACATACTCCTCTCACATACATACATACTCCTCTCACATACATACATTCATTCTCCTCTCACATACATACATCCTCCTCTCACATACATACATACATCCTCCTCTCACATACATTCATTCTCCTCTCACATACATACATACTCCTCTCACATACATTCATTCTCCTCTCACATACATACATACTCCTCTCACATACATACATTCATTCTCCTCTCACATACATACATACTCCTCTCACATACATTCATTCTCCTCTCACATACATTCATTCTCCTCTCACATACATACATTCTCCTCTCACATACATACATTCTCCTCTCACATACATACATACTACTCCTCTCACTCACATACTCCTCTCACATACATACATACTCCTCTCACATACATACATTCATTCTCCTCTCACATACATTCATTCTCCTCTCACATACATACATACTCCTCTCACATACATACATTCATTCTCCTCTCACATACATACATACTCCTCTCACATACATTCATTCTTCTCTCACATACATTCATTCTCCTCTCACATACATACATTCTCCTCTCACATACATACATACTACTCCTCTCACTCACATACTCCTCTCACATACATACATACTCCTCTCACATACATACATTCATTCTCCTCTCACATACATACATACTCCTCTCACATACATACATTCTCCTCTCACATACATACATTCATTCTCCTCTCACATACATACATTCATTCTCCTCTCACATACATACATACTCCTCTCACATACATTCATTCTCCTCTCACATACATTCATTCTCCTCTCACATACATACATTCTCCTCTCACATACATACATACTACTCCTCTCACTCACATACTCCTCTCACATACATACATACTCCTCTCACATACATACATTCATTCTCCTCTCACATACATTCATTCTCCTCTCACATACATTCATTCTCCTCTCACATACATACATTCATTCTCCTCTCACATACATACATTCATTCTCCTCTCACATACATACATACTCCTCTCACATACATACATTCATTCTCCTCTCACATACATACATTCATTCTACTCTCACATACATACATTCATTCTCCTCTCACATACATACATTCATTCTCCTCTCACATACATACATTCATTCTCCTCTCACATACATACATACTCCTCTCACATACATACTACTCCTCTCACTCACATACTCCTCTCACATACATACATACATACTCCTCACACATACATACATTCATTCTCCTCTCACATACATACATTCATTCTCCTCTCACATACATACATTCATTCTCCTCTCACATACATACATTCTCCTCTCACATACATACATTCTCCTCTCACCTACATACATTCATTCTCCTCTCACATACATACATACTCCTCTCACATACATACATTCATTCTCCTCTCACATACATACATTCATTCTCCTCTCACATACATACATTCATTCTCCTCTCACATTCATACATTCATTCTCCTCTCACATACATACATTCATTCTCCTCTCACATTCATACATTCATTCTCCTCTCACATACATACATTCATTCTCCTCTCACATACATACATTCATTCTCCTCTCACATACATACATACTCCTCTCACATACATACATTCTCCTCTCACATACATACATTCATTCTCCTCTCACATACATACATTCATTCTCCTCTCACATACATACATTCATTCTCCTCTCACATACATACATTCATTCTCCTCTCACATACATACATACATACTCCTCTCACATACATACATTCATTCTCCTCTCACATACATACATACTCCTCTCACATTCATTCTCCTCTCACATACATACATTCATTCTCCTCTCACATACATACATACATACTCCTCTCACATACATACATACATACTCCTCTCACATACATACATACTCCTCTCACATACATACATTCATTCTCCTCTCACATACATACATCCTCCTCTCACATACATACATTCTCCTCTCACATACATACATTCATTCTCCTCTCACATACATACATACTCCTCTCACATACATTCATTCTCCTCTCACATACATTCATTCTCCTCTCACATACATACATACTCCTCTCACATACATACATTCATTCTCCTCTCACATACATACATTCATTCTCCTCTCACATACATACATTCATTCTCCTCTCACATTCATACATTCATTCTCCTCTCACATTCATACATTCATTCTCCTCTCACATACATACATTCATTCTCCTCTCACATACATACATACTCCTCTCACATACATACATTCATTCTCCTCTCACATTCATACATTCATTCTCCTCTCACATTCATACATTCATTCTCCTCTCACATACATACATACATACTCCTCTCACATACATACATTCTCCTCTCACATACATACATTCTCCTCTCACATACATACATACATTCTCCTCTCACTCACATACATTCTCCTCTCACATACATACATACATTCTCCTCTCACTCACATACATTCTCCTCTCACATACATTCATTCTCCTCTCACATACATACATACATTCTCCTCTCACATACATACATACATACTCCTCTCACATACATACATACATTCTCCTCTCACATACATACATTCATTCTCCTCTCACATACATACATTCATTCTCCTCTCACATACATACATACATACTCCTCTCACATACATACATTCATTCTCCTCTCACATACATACATACTCCTCTCACATTCATTCTCCTCTCACATACATACATTCATTCTCCTCTCACATACATACATACATACTCCTCTCACATACATACATACATACTCCTCTCACATACATACATACTCCTCTCACATACATACATTCATTCTCCTCTCACATACATACATCCTCCTCTCACATACATACATTCTCCTCTCACATACATACATTCATTCTCCTCTCACATACATACATACTCCTCTCACATACATTCATTCTCCTCTCACATACATTCATTCTCCTCTCACATACATACATACTCCTCTCACATACATACATTCATTCTCCTCTCACATACATACATTCATTCTCCTCTCACATACATACATTCATTCTCCTCTCACATACATACATTCATTCTCCTCTCACATTCATACATTCATTCTCCTCTCACATTCATACATTCATTCTCCTCTCACATACATACATTCATTCTCCTCTCACATACATACATACTCCTCTCACATACATACATTCATTCTCCTCTCACATTCATACATTCATTCTCCTCTCACATTCATACATTCATTCTCCTCTCACATACATACATTCATTCTCCTCTCACATACATACATACATACTCCTCTCACATACATACATTCTCCTCTCACATACATACATTCTCCTCTCACATACATACATACATTCTCCTCTCACTCACATACATTCTCCTCTCACATACATACATACATTCTCCTCTCACTCACATACATTCTCCTCTCACATACATTCATTCTCCTCTCACATACATACATACATTCTCCTCTCACATACATACATACATACATTCTCCTCTCACATACATACATACATTCTCCTCTCACATACATTCTCCTCTCACTCACATACATACTCCTCTCACTCACATACATACTCCTCTCACTCACATACATACTCCTCTCACATACATACATACTCCTCTCACATACATACATACTCCTCTCACTCACATACATACTCCTCTCACTCACATACATACTCCTCTCACTCACATACATTCTCCTCTCACTCACATACATTCTCCTCTCACTCACATACATTCATTCTCCTCTCACATACATACATTCATTCTCCTCTCACATACATACATTCATTCTCCTCTCACATACATACATTCATTCTCCTCTCACATACATACATACATCCTCCTCTCACATACATACATTCATTCTCCTCTCACATACATACATTCTCCTCTCACATACATACATTCTCCTCTCACATTCATACATTCATTCTCTCACATTCATACATTCATTCTCCTCTCACATTCATACATTCATTCTCCTCTCACATTCATACATTCATTCTCCTCTCACATTCATACATTCATTCTCCTCTCACATACATACAGTGGTGCTTGAAAGTTTGTGAACCCTTTAGAATTTTCTATATTTCTGCATAAATATGACCTAAAACATCATCAGATTTTCACACAAGTCCTAAAAGTAGATAAAGAGAACCCAGTTAAACAAATGAGACAAAAATATTATACTTGGTCATTTATTTATTGAGGAAAATGATCCAATATTACATATCTGTGAGCGGCAAAAGTATGTGAACCTTTGCTTTCAGTATGTGGTGTGACCCCCTTGTGCAGCAATAACTGCAACTAAACGTTTGCGGTAACTGTTGATCAGTCCTGCACACCGGCTTGGAGGAATTTTAGCCCGTTCCTCCGTACAGAACAGCTTCAACTCTGGGATGCTGGTGGGTTTCCTCACATGAACTGCTCGTTTCAGGTCCTTCCACAACATTTCCATTGGATTAAGGTCAGGACTTTGACTTGGTCATTCCAAAACATTCACTTTATTCTTCTTTAACCATTCTTTGGTAGAACGACTTGTGTGCTTAGGATCGTTGTCTTGCTGCATGACCCACCTTCTCGAGATTCAGTTCATGGACAGATGTCCTGACATTTTCCTTTAGAATTCGCTGGTATAATTCAGAATTCATTGTTCCATCAATGATGGCAAGCCGTCCTGGCCCAGATGCAGCAAAACAGGACCAAACCATGATACCACCACCACGTTTCACAGATGGGATAAGGTTCTTATGCTGGAATGCAGTGTTTTCCTTTCTCCAAACATAACGCTTCTCATTTAAACCAAAAAGTTCTATTTTGGTCTCATCCATCCACAAAACATTTTTCCAATAGCCTTCTGGCTTGTCCACATGATCTTTAGCAAACTGCAGATGAGCAGCAATGTTCTTTTTGGAGAGCAGTGGCTTTCTCCTTGCAACCCTGCCATGCACACCATTGTTGTTCAGTGTTCTCCTGATGGTGGACTCATGAACATTAACATTAGCCAATGTGAGAGAGGCCTTCAGTTGATTAGAAGTTACCCTGGGGTCCTTTGTGACCTCTCCGACTATTACACGCCTTGCTCTTGGAGTGATCTTTGTTGGTCGACCACTCCTGGGGAGGGTAACAATGGTCTTGAATTTCCTCCATTTGTACACAATCTGTCTGACTGTGGATTGGTGGAGTCCAAACTCTTTCTTTAGAGATGGTTTTGTAACCTTTTCCAGCCTGATGAGCATCAACAACGCTTTTTCTGAGGTCCTCAGAAATCTCCTTTGTTTGTGCTATGATACACTTCCACAAACATGTGTTGTGAAGATCAGACTTTGATAGATCCCTGTTCTTTAAATAAAACAGGGTGCCCACTCACACCTGATTGTCATCCCATTGATTGAAAACACCTGACTCTAATTTCACCTTCAAATTAACTGCTAATCCTAGAGGTTCACATACTTTTGCCACTCACAGATATGTAATATTGGATCATTTTCCTCAATAAATAAATGACCAAGTATAATATTTTTGCCTCATTTGTTTAACTGGGTTCTCTTTATCTACTTTTAGGACTTGTGTGAAAATCTGATGTTTTAGGTCATATTTATGCAGAAATATAGAAAATTCTAAAGGGTTCACAAACTTTCAAGCACCACTGTACATACATTCTCCTCTCACATACATACACACACATACACATATATATATATATATATCCTTTCACATACATACATTGTCCTTGACACACAAGGTTCTTCTCACCAAATTTCAAGTCACCACCTTAAACTCTCTAGCGCCACCAACAGCTCAAAGTCGCGGATACATTTCTGCTTGTAACTTTTGAACCGTTGGTCCGATTTCCAAAAACTTGGCATCCCTGTAATCCTTGGGCCAAGACGAATCCAGTGGACCCTGTGACATCATTTTCCGCCAGGAAAGTTTTCCCACCATTTTGAATTTTGTGAAAATCAATTAAAATGCTTCTCCTTCCTCAATTTTTGACCAATTTCTCCCAAACTTGGTACATGGCAGCTTTGGACTAAGCTGCACAAGAAGCCTAACTGGCGTTTAGAATTTCATAAGCGTTTGGCCGTGGCAGCCAATCAAAACTGCCTGCGCAGACGCGAAACAGGAAGTGTGCTCATATCTCGGCCGCCCTTTGGCATATCTTAACGAAACTTGGTGGCATTATGCCGCACCTCACCAGAAAGGCCCACAAAAAAAAAAAAAAAAAAACTGGAACAAATTGGCCGCTAGGGGACGCTATACCTAGGGAAAATGACTTTTGGCTCATATCTCATGATGCCTTTTGGGTGGTGCTTTCACCTAGAGACGTGGCTACATGCACTGCATCACTCTCACAATTTCCCCCAGGGGAATTGTTGAGGCTGGTATTAAAATAGCCTAGCTTAACCGATAATTAGCATGCTTACCATACTGTACATTAGTGCACAATGTGAAACTTATTGACATGGACTTCCCTGTTCAGAATAGCTGTGCAACACTACAATACAGAGAGAGATAAAGAGGCGCTTTGCCTGAAAGAAATGAAGGAAAGGGAAAAGGAGGGAGGAGAAATAGGGATACAGCAATACAGCTGACTTTAGCCTGAGATTAAAAGCTGCTCAGTCTCCAATGCAGACAGGTGGACTGTCTTCAAAATAAACAGAAATGCAAATGCCTAGTGATAAACAATACAAAGGAACATGGGGTGAGGCACCACTGTAAATGTGCAAGGCTTGGCTTTAGACTTTGGCATCAGTCAGTCCAGTTGAGGAGAATGTATGCAGAATCTACGTAGAGGACTATAGGCGTAGATGAGAGGAGAATATATGTATGTGAGAGGAGAATATATGCCGACTCCCTGACCAACTTCAAGCGCAGACTGAAGACCCACCTCTTCAGGCTGCACCTCTCCCCTTCTTCCCTGCCCACTGTGTAACTGTGCATCAGTCCTGACCAACTCGGGCTGTGTGCTGTCTCACCTGGGGTTAGCCATTTGAGCTCACCATTTAGTTGTACTCTGTATGGTTGGTTTGGTTCCTTGGCTGTTTGAGTGTTGATACTTCAACAGAATATTACATTCAGTGTTCTATCACTTGTTCATTTGGCACTAGAACTTTCTTGTCTAGAAGTTCAGCACTTCATGTCCCTGACTTTTGCACTTGTTGTACAACCCCGATTCCAAAAAAGTTGGGACAAAGTACAAATTGTAAATAAAAACGCAATGCAATAATTTACAAATCTCAAAAACTGATATTGTATTCACAATAGAACATAGACAACATATCAAATGTTGAAAGTGAGACATTTTGAAATTTCATGCCAAATACTGGCTCATTTGAAATTTCATGACAGCAACACATCTCAAAAAAGTTGGGACGGGGCAATAAGAGGCTGGAAAAGTTAAAGGGACAAAAAAGGAACAGCTGGAGGACCAAATTGCAACTCATTAGGTCAATTGGCAATAGGTCATTAACATGACTGGGTATAAAAAGAGCATCTTGGAGTGGCAGCGGCTCTCAGAAGTAAAGATGGGAAGAGGATCACCAATCCCCCTAATTCTGCACCGACAAATAGTGGAGCAATATCAGAAAGGAGTTCGACAGTAAAATTGCAAAGAGTTTGAACATATCATCATCTACAGTGCATATCATCATCAAAAGATTCAGAGAAGCTGGAAGAATCTCTGTGCGTAAGGGTCAAGGCCGGAAAACCATACTGGGTGCCCGTGATCTTCGGGCCCTTAGACGGCACTGCATCACATACAGGCATGCTTCTGTATTGGAAATCACAAAATGGGCTCAGGAATATTTCCAGAGAACATTATCTGTGAACACAATTCACCGTGCCATCCACCGTTGCCAGCTAAAACTCTATAGTTCAAAGAAGAAGCCGTATCTAAACACGATCCAGAAGCGCAGACGTCTTCTCTGGGCCAAGGCTCATTTAAAATGGACTGTGGCAAAGTGGAAAACTGTTCTGTGGTCAGACGAATCAAAATTTGAAGTTCTTTATGGAAATCAGGGACGCCGTGTCATTCGGACTAAAGAGGAGAAGGACGACCCGAGTTGTTATCAGCGCTCAGTTCAGAAGCCTGCATCTCTGATGGTATGGGGTTGCATTAGTGCGTGTGGCATGGGCAGCTTACACATCTGGAAAGACACCATCAATGCTGAAAGGTATATCCAGGTTCTAGAGCAACATATGCTCCCATCCAGACGACGTCTCTTTCAGGGAAGACCTTGCATTTTCCAACATGACAATGCCAAACCACATACTGCATCAATTACAGCATCATGGCTGCGTAGAAGAAGGGTCCGGGTACTGAACTGGCCAGCCTGCAGTCCAGATCTTTCACCCATAGAAAACATTTGGCGCATCATAAAATGGAAGATACGACAAAAAAGACCTAAGACAGTTGAGCAACTAGAATCCTACATTAGACAAGAATGGGTTAACATTCCTATCCCTAAACTTGAGCAACTTGTCTCCTCAGTCCCCAGACGTTTACAGACTGTTGTAAAGAGAAAAGGGGATGTCTCACAGTGGGAAACATGGCCTTGTCCCAACTTTGAGATGTGTTGTTGTCATGAAATTTAAAATCACCTAATTTCTCTTTAAATGATATTTTCTCAGTTTAAAACATTTGATATGTCATCAATGTTCTATTCTGAATAAAATATGCAATTTTGAAACTTCCACATCATTGCATTCCATTTTTATTTACAATTTGTACTTTGTCCCAACTTTCTTGGAATCGGGGTTGTACATCACTCTGGATAAGAGCGTCTGATAAATGCCATGTAACGTAATGGTCTTGACTTGATCTCAACCCCTCAAAGTCTTGGTTTTGATACACTCTGGTCTTGGTCCTGACTTGGTCTCAGTTTAAGTGGTCTTGACTCCAACACTCCTGACCATTCCCTGTACCCCTCTGAGTCCAATTCACATCAAATGTATCTGGATCCTCATAACAGGGTCCATTTCAGATTTGGTCACAATCTTAACCTTAATGACCAAGACCAGATGTCGAGCCCCGCCCACACTGTCCGATTTCCAGAGTTTGCTTCTAAAATATAGTTAATACTGGAGTTGGGATTCCTTTAGTTTCGGATTTCCGCGAGCTTGATGGAAATGGCAGATTCTAGTGGCTTATTTGTTTGGGATAAGCTCAGGAATCAGAGGCGAGAAAATAGAAAACTGGTCTGAACTCTCATTTCAACTGATTATTCGTCAATGTGTAGAACTCTGCCCTATAGCGCCACCTTAAGGATGATTACCAAGTGTTTCTCTAAACAATGGAACATTATTCAGCACACACACCCCTGTTCTGTCGAGTGACAATGGAAACACGTTATCACTTCCACACGAGAGTTCATAACCTCATCAATACACCCGCTGACCCTGGGCTCCGTGCCTTCACCAGGTGGTACATGTGCACTAGTGAGAAGAGAAAATCTCCTGTGTGTGAAGAATATATCTCATCTCATTATCTCTAGCCACTTTATCCTGTTCTACAGGGTCGCAGGCAAGCTGGATCCTATCCCAGCTGACTACAGGCGAAAGGCGGGGTTCACCCTGGACAAGTCGCCAGGTCATCACAGGGCTGACACATAGACACAGACAACCATTCACACTCACATTCACACCTACGCTCAATTTAGAGTCACCAGTTAACCTAACCTGCATGTCTTTGGACTGTGGGGGAAACCGGAGCACCCGGAGGAAACCCACGCGGACACGGGGAGAACATGCAAACTCCACACAGAAAGGCCCTCGCCGGCCACGGGGCTCGAACCCGGACCTTCTTGCTGTGAGGCGACAGCGCTAACCACTACACCACCGTGCCGCCCTGAAGAATATATATTATTTATTATAATCTGAAAATAAATGTTTGTGAGTCAGTCTGTTTCCATTTTTAAGGGCACTTATATAATGTACATAAGAATATACTATTTATATCTGTTGTGTGAAATGATGAAATGCTGGTGTGTGTAAGGTTTAGTTTGATTGTTACTTGTGGTACGGAGCATTTGAGACGACGCTCCCATGTGGGAGAAATTAAAGTTTCATTACTGTGTGTGTGTCTCAGTGACGTACAGTACCAGACACATCATAAATACATTATATCTTCCAGGAAGAACTTGCCTCGCTAGGCATCAAGGATCCACTTTTGCTTTTCCGAAAACAGAGGCATTCAAACTCGGGGTGGAGAAACAATGAGCAATCCATGTGTGTGTTCAGAATGATTGACAGGTGTTTTGTCAGCGCTGTGCAACAGTCAGAGGTGAAGTTGGAACTTTCAGTTTTCTGACATCTCCAGCCCTGAGGAGTTTACACTTCTTTTTGGTTTCTCAGTAACTTGACAAGCTGCAATTTTTATCATATTAACTTCATGGGACAGGATAGAGAGGCTGGTGAGGGAACAACTGCTTACAGCTGCTACAGCAGGAACTAACTTGATTTCTAAACATTAAATATACACGCAGTACCAGTTAATAGTCTGAACACACCTTCAAATTCAGTGGTTTTTTTCTCTATTTTTATGAATTAAAAGTCACTTCCTGTCAAAGTAACGACAGATGGCGTTTCTCTTTACTTACGGTAGTTGTTCGGTTCTTGACATAATATGGATTGCTACAGCTGTGGTGTTGAATTGGGCTATTTTATTGTTTGTATGTTTATTATTTACTGTTTGATCTCAAATGCATTAAGAAGGGAAGAAACTTGTCCACTAATTACCTTTTGACGAGACACAGCCGTTAATTGAAAAGTATTCCAGGTGACCCCCTCATGAAGCTGGTTAAAGCAGATACGCAGAGTCATGGCCTCACTTTCGTTTATAAATGCTTTGAGACCTCAAGAATGGCACAGGAATAGTTTTAAGCGTTAACAATAAATCTAATGTAGTAATTTTTACGATTAAAGTGATTTATATAGGTAGCGGTCTGAGTGAACAACCTTGACATCCGTAACGTCACAGCAGGAAGTCTATCGGTCTCCTCGCCATTTCCGCTATACTAAAACACAGAGCTGACTGCAACTCCAATCCTCCATTTTGAGTTAATTTATCGCCATGCCACGTAGATGTGTTGCTGGTGGGTGCAGTAACATGACAGAAGGTGGATTTACGTTGCGTTCACGGCCCAAGAATGTTCAAACTGCAAAGATCTGGACGCGTTTTGTGAGAAGTTCACGGACACATTGGGCACCTATGAAGTGGTCTCTCCTCTGCTCTGCACATTTTGCTGAAGACTTGTACGAGACCTCTGATCTGTTGAGGAGCGTTGGCTATAAGCCCGCATTGAAAGAGGGTGCAGTACCAACAATTAAAGAAAAATAAAAGTATTTATTTATTTTTTAAAGGAAAGTGAGTTTTAGTTGCACCAGTTCTACTGGAGTGAGCTGAGGGTTGTTGCTAAAACCCGGGATGGAATGGGATGTGACATATCGCTCGGGCAGTGACCTCCCTGCGATTGTTGCTAAAACCCATGACGTCCCGTTCCATCCTGGGTAATTGCCTGAGCCCAGCAGTAATGGCGGAGTACTCCATAATGGAGAGAATGGAGAATGAGTGGAGCAGCCGTCTGATTTCTAAACTGGATATCGCTGCCATCTCGCCCTTATGTGGAAGAAGTGAATGAACGGAAAACTGAACGAACAACTGAAAGTCAGATTGTTTCAAAACAATCGGCCACAAGCTCGGCCTTCAAGAAGCGAGAACACAGACGGGTAAGCTCCGACTCTCACTTGGATTAAAAAAAAAAAGTTTCCCTGCATTTAGATTAATCCATGTAACTTGTATTGTGTGTTTAAGTTAGCGGTATAAGATTTAATTTGCTTCAGAATGTGATTGTCTCAGTTCATCTGATTATTTAATGAGCCTTTTATGTTTTATCAGTGAAAATGCATGCATGTACATGCATGTTGCATAAGTTATAGCACCCATCCTGTTTTAATGAGAGTCAACCCACAATCAGTGAAGTCAAATCAATCAGTCTTAGTTCAACAAGTCAGTAACGGGATTTCTTACTTTCACCATAAATTTTTATTTATATGACTTCGGTCTATAGCTGTAAAAGGCCTCGGCCTTAAAACCGGTTCCCGCTGTGACATCACGGACTCGGGCATGGCTGGCTCAGCTCCAATCACAACTTTGCAGTCAATTTTAACTCTCAAAAAGATATATTTTTTACATTTCCATTTATCCAGCATACAAGAGTCAAGGTTGGAGATACTATCCACTCAGAAATTTATTTTAAAATAAAGGTTCTGTGCTAGCCTGGCAAGCTAGACTAAATGTGAATATTTAGTCTGGCCTCGATCCGTAGACATTTCCGAAGTGGGTGGGAGGAACAACCCGCTGTCTTTCAAACTGTCTCTGTGCGTATAGGCCAACGCTCTGACCAATCAGCGCAACAGTGACTGTGACGTAGTCAGAGCGACAGAAAGCAGTGGGGGAGGCCTTGAAATAAATAATTTTTCAAAATGCGTATTAATTAATAAACAGGTTCTAGATATTAAGAAGTTTGGAGATAATGACCACAAGTTTGGAGTCTGTACCACATACTTAACATACACTCATTTTTTTTCAAGTGTTTTTCAAGGGTTTGCTTAAACTGTTTTTGAGAGTTTTTATTTAGTGGTGTTTGGTGAAATAATTTCCCTTAAATTTAAAATAACGGGAAAATAAGAAACAATCAAAAAGTAATGTTTCAAAGCTGTTTATTAATTCTTCGTACTGCATAAACTAGCCCCATCGTTTTGGCTACGAGCGGAGCCAGCTGGTAGATCAGACTTTTGCCATAGCCGGTCGGCAAAACAGCGAAAACGTCCTTCTTGAAAAGGAATGAGCGGAGAGCCTCTTCCTGCTCATGTTTCAACCAAAACTCCAAGTCTAATTCTTCTAAAACTGATTCCAAAGCGGAGTCAAACGCGCGCTGTTCACTAGCCGTAGCCATCTTTCCTGTTGTGCTTTCTCCAGCGTCGCGCAGCTTTGTCGTCACTCCTGCAAAAGCCCGCCCAAAGAATCCAAACAAAAACCTTGCGTTGTGATTGGCGGGCACGATTTGATGCCCGGGGTGTTTTTGTTTATATGGTGCGAAGCTAGACCCACTCGTAGGCAAAAATATTTTTGGCCGCTAGGCGGGTGGGTCTAGTTTACTAGGCTAGTTCTGTGCATCTCCTTTAAGATAATGACGATAGCGTACAAAGCGTCATCAAGGGAAACGCTGGGTACACTGAAGAATCTAAATTAAATTTTTTTTGTTTAGCACATAATCCCACCTAGGTTCCAGATGTTATTTCATAGTTTTGATGTCTTCAGTTTTGTTCTACAGTGTAGAACACCCAAGAATGAGTAGAATGGGGTGTACAAACTTTTGATTGGTACGATATCTATAAACAGACAAGTATGACATTCTTAAAAATTTTAAATTTAATTGCTGGGGTATAAGATGAATAAAACACTTGGGGTTGTGCTATTATAAGAAACTAATCAACTCTCGGCTCCACTTCATCACACCACCCTGTCAGTCACACACACACACACACACACACACACACACACACACAGTGTTTAAATTCCATGGGTAACATCAGCTATTTCAGCACAGCAGTAAATGGACAGCATGTGAGCTGTGATGGATTCGTCCCGACCGTTTGCCCTGCTGATGTTGCGTCTCTAAATCAGATGCAGTAATCCAATCAGTGTTTAGAACAGGGGTTTAACCTTTGACCTTTCCGATCAACACGCTGTGGACTCTCTGAACTCGAGCTGGGAACTGTTATCCCGGGAAACATGTAGAAATGCTACAGGTTTCACTTAACAGGATTAAAATTCAGTTAAGCGTGCTGTGACACAGCTCTGTTTATTTCTATCGTGCACATTTCTACATTTCAACGGTTCAGTCGAGTTCTACACAGTCACATACATTCCTGGGTCCGTAAGGGCGGAGCTTAAATTAGAGCTTATGATTGGCTAATTAAACGTACCATACGCCATCACAACAATTTACTAAACATTAGCTAGCTTAAAACTAAACCTGGTTTGTTAAACTAATAGAACTGGTTAAACTCCTGTATCTAACGACAGGCGGAATTTTATGATGTGGAGTAAATCAAGCTGAAGGAATAAAACTGAAGACTACTCTGTGGTCAAATTTAACTGAAGGGGAGCATTACTACTTTATACCCTACTTAGTGTACTTAAATAGGGAGCTGAACAGTATGCACCCTTACTGGACATGTGTGTTAATTAGCGATGACTCTATAGTGCAGGCATCGCCTCATTAATTTATCTTTTGGCCTGAAACTGCACTGATCCAGAATTCAATTCCCGACAGTCTCGACAGGGTTTTATTGTTTCGCCTGTATGAGTGAAAAGCTGCTCTATTTTTAAATGATCCGCCACGCTCCGCTCGTGTTATCGGCTGAATAAGTGGGCCGACGTGCCGCAGCCCAGATGAAGCCACTGGGAAATCAGGCTAATTTCTGCTCTTAGCACGGTTTGAGTGACTGGTGTTGAAGTGTGTGAGAGAGACAGGAGAACACATTTATGGCTTTTATTAGGTAAATAAATGTAAATCCTCAGAAAATAATTCAATAAGAAATTATTTTAAAGCAAGGCCGTGTGGTCGACCCGCTCTCACAGTGTCATTCTGACGACCTTTAACCGTTTACTAACGCTCACGCAGAAAGAACCAGAGAACCAACAGCATGAGGAAACAAACCAAGGACTCAAAAAATGAAGCCAAGGGTTAATGGAAACCAAAGCACCAAAGTTATAAAATGCTTCTAAATCTCCATTAATATATAATCTTAACAAGAATGTCCTGTACGGGGTAATAAACTGTACTTAATGATCAATATGTAAGAACTACCGAAATGGCCCAGGCTGGAAAAACAACATGGTTAAAGATTCAGGCCAAAGAGGAGAACCACAGCTGAGCTACCA